>NW_026889782.1:14155000-15355000 GCF_033153115.1 Saccostrea echinata | reverse complement strand
CGTTATTCAACGACCTTTTTATCGACTTTTCATTATTTTATCAGTAATTATTCCTTAAAAATTTTAAATAAAAATTCACATTTTTAAATGACTGTGTTGTTTTCTTATATTGAAGATAAAATTCAGATAAGTAGAACTGGTAATTGTTAGATGTTCAATTGTCTTTAAAAAACTGTTTACTAAAATGTTAAATTGTGATTATTAACTATAAAATTTATGTCTAAATATAATTTTATAAACATTAAAGATTACAATGCAACTGTGGACTCATAAAATTCAGAATGATTTGCGAATTTCTAATTTGTTTCATGAAAATTGATTTAGAAAAAGAAAATTATTCAAATGATGAAAAATACTGAATATTCGTATCAGAATTTAATTAACGGGAATAGATTTGTCTTATTTTGTCTTTCTGCAAAATCTCTAAATCTGTTATGAATATTTTCACAAACTTCTTCAATTTGATAAGTAGTTAAATGAATAAACAGACAGTCAATCTGAAAAATAAATCGAGGATATCGATTAAAATACTCTTAAAATAAACAAGAAAAAAGTTTCTTATTTTTTCAGCTCTAAAATAATTTTTCATTAATTTTATATCCATGTCACACATTGTATAATGCGGTTAGTTTTCATGGAAATATATGGTTATGAAAGACGAGACAGAATTAATTATTTATGCCTTTTTAATATTGTAAATTTTGTTTCTTAATTGTTAAAATCACAGGTTTGGAAGTAGTCTATAAAAAAATTATTAAGTGATTGTTCGATAACTCTAGACTGTATAAGAAAAGTACTTCAATTACTGACTGAAATCGGATATACTGTCCAATTTCTTTGTCAAAAAATAAATAAATAAAATTCTTTAAAAAAAACACAATTCCAAGCATGCAAAAAATGTTGATTATGATGCATGCGATATTTCAACTTTATAAAATAAATGAAATAAAAAATATATTTTAAATGTACGGGTTTTTCTGGGACAATCCTGGTAATATTAAGTAATAGATGGGTTTCTTTGTTGTATGTAATTAATCAGACAGAATGTATTGTTGGCCACTGTTGGTCACTTCTGCAAAGATATTGACCAATTGTGGTCAAACGCGGTATAAAAATTACATGAAACTAAAGTCAAATGGCAAAATTGTGATATTTTCAAAAAAATGTATCTTTTTACTTATGTATGAATTGTAAATCTCTAGAAAACCAATTTACAAAAGAAGTATACTAAAGAAAATGCACAAATGAAAATGTTTTAGTTCATTTGTTTATGTTATAATTTTTTTTTACCGAGGAGTTCAGGCTAAAATAGTACCTTTTGGACCGCATATATAATTTTACAGTAGCTGTATTTTAAAATACGTTCTTTAGATATCTTAAGACAACAGTGTTAAAATTAGTAATTCTTTTCATTGTTTTTGTCTTGTACATTTGGTTGTATTTTGGATGTTGTAACGAAGTTGTTTCAGAATAAAATAGAAAATTAATTTGTTTTCAGACAACGCATAAACACTGATTTATTGATATTTATACCTTTCTAAAATTTCACATATATCTAAAACGTCACCAAACTCTAGTGAAGAACTTTTAGACATTTCATTATGCAGTGCGGGTTCGTGGCGGTACATATTGTCTTTCTGTACATCCTTATGAACGTCCACCCTTAATATGTACCCCCATATATTTAAGAAACAAGGTATCATTTTTTAACATGTATTGGGATATAAATACGGGTTGGTCACGAGATCAAATTTCAAAAATCCCGAAGGGCAAAATGATTATCGGGATCAAAAACACATAAAATATTCACATACATGTACGAGTACATACAATAAACACACACCGATTTCCTTCGATGTCCATAACTTGAAAAAAAAATAAATTATGATTTGTGAGTTTGCTCCCACCTTACATGTACTGATTAGTCTCAACATTGTTGAGTTAAATTGGTAATACAAGAATAAAGCACGTTTACTCACAATAATAATACATAGGTCAAGTACATGTAATGCAGTCAATAAAATATGAAAAAATGTAAGCGTGAAAATTCTAAAACACACTTTTTTGTCTTCCGAACCACAGTAGCTTGACTAATTGCATTAAAAGAAAGTAAACATAGGTCCCCATTCATATAATCCTGTTCCATGAAAGTAAAGTTTTCATTTACTGTGCTTATAAGGCATAGAAACTTTTTCCTCTCTTTTATATAATGACTAATGCGTATGGTCCTACAGTGATTTAAAGTTCCCGAAGGTCCACATCACGACGCGACTCTATTATCCTCGGTTTGAGGATGTTTATTACTAAGACTTTAAAATAGCCAGAGCAAGTGAAGCTTGAAGCTGAGCGATTGAAGTAAAGGCCTTGTTTAAAACAGTGACCCATACTTGGCCTTCCTACAATATCTTTGACTGTTGTGAAGATGAGGTGGATTGTAGTGTACTTAGTGTGTATAACATTTATACAACTCTCAATAGGACGAGCCACGTATTCGGAAAACCGTGAGTAAAACCCGACTAAACAATTTACTTGGTGTCTCAACATTTAAAGTCTTACTTATATTTCGTATATCAAAATTGTTATTCTGCATTCTTTGAAGAAAACCGATTTTTCTTTATCTAAAACATTGCATATATTACGGTTGTGCTCTGAGGAGTATTTCAAAATATTAACATTCCACTATGCTTTCGCATTTTCTTATCTATATTTATCTGAATTGAAGAACTACATATTTATCCTTTTACTTAATCAAGACAAAAGGCGCACACGGCAAGTGTGACCGGCCGAAAGGCGATGTTTCGTGCTTTCTTACTCTTTCATGAAACCTGATCCCACCTCCGCAAGTGAGTTAAGGTCAAGATCTAGTAAATGAAGAGTGCCTACAGATTTCTCAAATTTGGAAACAAATTCCTTTTGTAATCTATTACATTTATAGCTAAATAAATTAAGGTGTATCGGGACATGATTTTTAGATAAACTCAACGAAAAATCATATGTAAAACTGCATTTGCAATGAAAAATGAATAAAATCGGGTATAAAAATGGGGGTTTTCTCCATCTAAGACAAAGGAAATGTATCAATATTGCCCACAGTCTCTCAGGAAACGACTTTTCATATCTTCTTGACCTCTTCTTTAAAATGATATTAAATTGAATATAGTAGGTATCGGGGTTTCTTTTGACATGATTTTAAATAGAATTCCATGAAAATGTGTCATTTTCTACTTAATTCTATTATAGCTGTAAAGTACGGGAAAAAGTAAGTTTAAATCAATTATGTCGTCATAATTGATCTAGCACCAAAAAGACACTCTAAACTCATTTACTAGATCTTAACCTTAAGGTCAAGATCTAGTAAATAACTTTAGACTGTCTTTTTGGTGCTAGATCCATTATGACGTCATAATCAATTTAAATTATTCTTCCCGTACTTTACGGCTCTAATAGAATTGTGTAGAAAATAAATTACTTTCATGGAATTCAATTTAAAATCATGTGAAAATTAATCCCGATACCTATACTCAATTTGATTTTATTTTAAAGAAGAGGCTAAGAACACACAAATTACCGTTTTCTGAGAGACTGTAGGCAATCTGGATACATTTCATTTGTCTGATATGGAAAAAACTCCCGTATTCTTGATTGTTTTTCTTAATTTTTCATTGAAAATGACAGTTTAAAATATGATTTTTCGTCTTGTTTATCTACAAACTATGCCCCGATACACCTTATTTGACCAAGCTATAGTTATAAAGCATCATTAAAGGAATTTATTTCTCAAATTTGAGAAATCTGTAGGCTCCTTTCATTTACTAGATCTTGACCTTAAGGCTAAGTATAGAGGTTTCTATGCAAATAAACTAATTAAAACGCAGAAGGGCTATACCTATCTATCGTACAGAAAAAGTTAAAACTTGTTTTCTAATACAACCTAGGTACTCACAACATGTGATAGCCAGTACACATTATGACGTCATATTATGACGTCATCATTCTCTACTACACAAGTTTATAAGAAACATCAACAAAATAGCTTCGGCGCAAGGGCAAGCGATATATTGTTTTACAGAAACAAGGTATGAATGGAAGCAATATATCCCAAGGACTTATGATATTGCTGCACAAATATCGGCAGTACAATAGTTTAGTTACTATTCGTAAAGTTTTGAGTTGAACGAGGGTAAAAATTCACAGTCCGGAGTAAGTTTCCTCAAATTTTTATCAAATGAGAAAGTGCTAATGATTTGTGCAGCAATTTTATAGATTTTTAGAATCTTCTTAATATTATACATTATTTATTAAAAATTAAATATGATATGCCCTTGCGCTGTTTTGTTAATGTGTTTTATAACCTTGAGTGGTAGGGAAAATGACGTCATAATTTGCAATAACTTTAACACATTGTGGGTACTAAGTATGTTTAAGAAAATAAATTTAAACTTTTACTGTATATTAGATACACATCTTATGTATTTTTATTAGTTCATTTGCATAGAAACGCCTATACCTAGCCTTAACTCAATTGTCTTTTGAGCTTAATAACTTGTCATTTTTATATTTTACTTGAAAGCTAGGGGGAAAAAATCGAACATAAAAATATACAACTTCCTGGATTTTTTTTATAATTCTATTGTAAGTATATTGTAAATAAAATCACATTCCATCTCTTTTACTTCTTTCCCCATAATAATAAATATAATGGCATGTGTATTCAACTATTATAGGTTCGTTTATCATATCATTCAGATATCAAATTAGACAAATATCAAAGTGTGTATCTTATAATTAGCACGTATTTACACAATATATATCAACAGTGTTTCATAGCACTTATTCAAACAACGTATATCTCTACATGTGTATCAACGGTCAACATATGTCAACATTTGTGACTAACTACTTAATATATTACTGAACAAATACTTTCGCATAATAGCATGTAACAAGCCCTTGATCTTCTAGTTTAATCAAGCACTATAATAACTCGAACAGCACGGAATTCGACTTCGACTTCGATTACTATTCATATTTCATGACCACGTGACAGACTCAAGGATCATAATTAAATTTAACCAGGCATAAACAAGCATAAAATATTTAAGATTAAATATGCATTCTTCTCGCTGTTTACCTCATTGACCTTTGAAAAATGTTACCTTTTCTCATAGCCATTATTACTGTATATTTACACTGCCTATATAACCCTATGATAAAAATACAATTGTAACATTTAATTACTTTAATGGCAATCTATTTGTCTTTTCTTGATGTTAAAAGTTCGAGAGTGCAAATAATACAGGTAAAAATTCTTTCTGCATGGTACATGTTGGTACTTGTACATGTATATAAAAAGCTTTGCTAATATCATCAATATTTTTTATTTAAAGATTTAACATTTAATTATGTAAATAATATTTGAAAAAAATTCTTATATTTTATTTTCAAATATAACAAATAAAAATCTAACTGAATATCAAAGTCCGATCATTACAATCTCCTGTCTTTAAAACTAGGACACTAGACGTGTTATTCACCGTATTTTTGGATTTCAATAAAGTCAAAATTCAAGAAATGGTCAATATTTTAAAGGCCAAAATATTTTTTTGATTTACTGGGGATGTCTTTATCTTTCGGGCACATGAATGTATTCCATCGTATATAACAAGGGAAATAAACAAACTTGAATACTAAGATTTCAAGCGATTCATTTAGTTATCAAAGCAAATAATTATTTTTATTCTTTACTAATGAAAGATTTGATTGTATTTTCTGAACTGCAGCAATTCTATTCCTACGTATGCTTTTACTGAATGTATCTTTTTAAAAAAAAAAAAAAAACAAATATATAAACAAGTTCTCCTTGAATTTAAAAGTACTCCTTGCTTTCAATTAAAAGAAACGAAATTATATAAAAACAGCCTTTCAATTCACAAATAAACAACAACAGGTTGCAGATAGATTTCAGGTTTTAATGGATAGATGATTAAGGTTACCAAGTGTGTAAAACTTTTAATATCAATTAGAGTGGTCAGTATACTGTAGATAAAATCATCTGTCATTTAGGGTACATTCAGTTTACTCGTTAAAAAAACTAGAGACCCCCTGCTATTTAAAGATACCCATTATATGTGCACTTTTCTGGGTGGAAATCTCATTTGACCTTGAAAATTAAAGGGACGATGACAAATTTAACAATTTCCCCAAAAATCATTACAGCTGTATTTTAACATTGCTTTTAAAATGTGTAATTAAATCTAAAATGGGATATATTTCTTGCAGGCTAGTTGTTTCTCTATATACATTTTATGTGAATGGTTTAGTTAAAGTTTATTTATCTTATTTTAATTTTATTTTGAATCTTTATGTAGTCCACGTCCTTTCTTAGTGTCCAGTTTGTATATAAATTATTCATAAATTACGATAAATTTTTAATTGTTAATAATACGTGTATAGTATTTTTAATTCCTTTCTTCTTTTGCAGAGTTAAGAAAGGCTCTCAGAGAGTTTTTGAATGACTATAGATCAAGGAACGCCAAGGTGTTTTTTAATGTTACATCCCATGTATTAAACGTGGATATTTCATAAAAATATATTAATTAAAAATTGAATTCCATAAAATCTCGGGGAGGGGTTGGGGCATGTTTTTGATATATATTATTAGTAATGTAGACACTTAGAGTGGTAATGCGGGGATATATGGGGTCCTTGAAAAAAATGCATATCTCCGTATTACCCCTCTAAGTGTCTACCTAACGAATTTATTCTGTCAAAGATTGTTTTGTAATAAAGTTTATTTTCTCTGAGTTAAGCAAACTGTTCCGTAACGTCTTCATTGATAAGTCGTTTGATGCTTATGTGACGTCAGTTATTAAGCTCCTTGCGTGTTCAAATGAAAACAACATCTGGACAGTATGGCACGAGGAGTGAGCAAATTGATTTGAATTGTGGTGGGTAGGTTACGTGGAGGGGGCATATTGGTTTGATGTACGGTGGGTACGTCACGTGGATATTGATGAGGCACGTTAACAATATGATGTGGGTAGACAGCATAATTTGGTTTACTACAGTATTCTTCTTGACCACTGAAATTTCAAGATTTTTATCAGAGGTAGGATAAATTTGCATGCAGGACTACAAACCTGTAGCCCTTTTCACAAAAAATCTTAAGTTTGTGCGTAAGATTTTAACTTGAGAATCTCTTACAGCAAATCTTAATGCGTTCCACGAACGCATTCGAGCAGATGTAACTTTGAGATCTGACTTACGACAGACTTCATCCCTAGCAACGACTTCATTATGCTTTATAATCCTTAAATAAGTGGGTGAAAATAAAAATAAAACTTAGTTTTCAACATCTGTCAGCATAACAAACATTAATGACAATAAATATCGAATGTAATCGTTTTCAAAGCAAGGGAGTTTAAAATCTGACGTCGCAATCACAAGTCTGACGCAAAAGTAGGTCATAGTTGAAACTGACATCGTAAATATTTCATTTCATTTTTCGACAATAATTGCGGGAAAAAAATATTATTGTAAGTCGCTTTACAAAGTTCAATTTAACGTGTATTTTGGATTTTGTGGTTATATTTTTACAATAAAACTGGTTCTAAAATACATAAGAGAGGGTTGGGGCTCTCGAAAGTTACGACAGATTTTGCACTTACGACTTTCTTAAGAAATTTTGTGAAAACAATTTTTATCATAAGGTTTTACTTAATATAAGATTATGTCGTAAGATTTTTTGTGAAAAGATCCACGTGAATAGCACGTGAACGAATAAGATTATGTACATATTGGTCAATGCTACAATTTACTGTCAATGCAAGAATATAGAGACATGAGTTAGCTGTTCTCTTTTGAGTGAGATGATAAATCAATTAAAATCGTATATTGCAGAATGCTGAGAACTTCGCACCAATCGTTCGTGGTGAGTGGCTGATATGTACACGATTGTATCTTAATAGCATTTTAAACTGTAAATGATGATACCTGTGCATTATAAAGTAATAACTGTTACTCTTTTGGTCTATAATTAGTCGGAAAATGTATTAGTTGTAATTTTTTTAAGCATTAAGGAGTTGAAGCTGAAATGTAATTTGACATAACATTGGCATCAAAGTTTTCTTTCATTTTTTGTTGTTGTAGATAAAACGGGGGATGAGTCGTTGAACGTATCGGTGAGATGTCAAACGTTTTTTTGCAATTTACATAACTTGTTATAATTTAATTTCATACGAGTATATTTGAGATTACTATTTTTGCATGAGACTCATTAAGGCCAGCAATTGAAATAAAATATATAATTATACCAGGCCTTTCAAAATTGTTTCCTATATAAATCTAGTATAAAAATGTCTAACATTTTCATTGATTTTCTGAGCGGTCCAAAAATTCGATGTTAGACCGTTGAGTGAGATTTTGGAGCGTCGATGAGATATTTTACCGCTTACGTCACACTGTGAGCTGGATCAGCTTTATTAGGTCACCTGAGCTGAAAGCTCAAGTGAACTTTTCTGATCACATTTTGTCTGTAGTCCGTCTTTCCGTCCGCCTGTAAACTTTTAACATCTTCTTCTCCCGAACTACCCCGGTACTGGACCAATTTTACGCAAACTTGCCACAAAGCATCCTTGGGTGAAGGGGATTCAATTTTGTTCGTATAAAGGACCACACCCTCATTCAAGGGGAGATAATTCAGTAATAGTGAAGATTTGGTGGCATGTTTTAAAAATCTTCTTCTGAGGAACCACTGGGCTAACAAAGTTGAAACGTATAGGTAACCTTCTTTAAAGAGTGTAGACTCAAGTTTGTTCAAATCATGACCCCCCGGGGTAGGGTGGGGTCGCAATGGGGATTAAAGATTTTCATAGAAATACAATGTATTGAGGGTAAAAAATCTTTAAAAATCTTTTTCTTAAGAACAGCAAAGTCTTGATTAGTCATATTGATATGGAAGCATCCTCAGATAGAGTAGATTCACTTTTGTTCAGTTCATGACCACTTGGTGTAGGGTGGGGTCACAATGGGGGATCAAAGATTTACATAGAAATATATAGGGAAAAAAATCTTTAAAAATCTTTTTCTCAAGAACAGCGAAGCCTTTTTTAGTCATATTGATATGGAAGCATCATCAGGCAGTGTAGATTTAAGTTTTTCAAATAATGACCCCCGGGCCACCAAGGGGGGACAAAGTTTTACATAGGAATATATGCAGTAACCTTATGCATATACTTACGGAAAAATATTGATTTATTGAGACAAAGCACTCTGTTTTTGTAATAACAGACCAAGAGTCCGAGAAGTGTCACTCGCCAAGTCAACGATGAATTGGAATGTAATATGCTGTGGGAATTAAAATGTGACATAACTATAATAGTATAGTCCAAACCATTCTTTTTTTTCTAAAAGATTGAGTTTTCGTCTGTGATAGTATACAAAACAAGGAGCATACTGAAAAATAATTTTATATTCAGTAGAACTTCGATATCTTGAACACTAATATCTCGAATTACATGGATATGTCGAAGTAGTTTGGAGATCCCAACTACTTATTCCTTAGTTTTTTAACCCATGATATCCCGAATCCTCGGATATCTCGAAGTTTTTTTCTGGGTCCCATCGAATTCGAGATAACGAGGTTTGACTATATTTCGTAATTAATGTATCAGTGTGAAACTTTTAGGAACCTTGTCGAAATTATTGACTAAACATCACCTTTTAATGTTTAAAAACTAAAAAAAAAGATATTTGATGTTAAATTGAATACACTAGTACGCTAGAGTTCAAATCAAGGTTAGTTCAGGGTGGAGCAATAAAATTGCAATACAAGTACAAATACAGGTTTGGTAATCAATGTTGTTTTATTATATATCATTTTATTTTATGGCTTTTTTCTTTTCTTACAACCTACGTCCAAAGTGTATCTACCGTTTGGGTTCAACTGTTTTTTCTCACAATCTGCTCTTTACTGGGGATATTAGAGATTGTGGGTAAAAGATTTGATTAACTAGTTTAAGAAAGAAGCTGAAATCATTTAAAAAAAAATTTTTCAAATTACGTTAAATCACAAACATTTATATGTTGAACTGAACCTTTCAAGAGAGCATAAAAGTGAAACCATCAACTTAAATCTTTAGCACCTGTCAATAACCCCGGAATAATTCGTTTTTAAACATATACTTAAATATACAGGCCTAAATTTTAAGTTTTTTGTACAATACTGAAAATACATTATACACTGTAATTACTATTTCCGGAATATAAACCTTTATTAAGGAAATTTTTAACAAAACTAAACCGAAATATTAATAAAGAATAATTAGAGATGGTTCACGGTTGAGAGAATGCTATTGAGATTAAGAAAATGAATATTAGAAATTTGGGTCCATGTCCATTTAAATCTTACATATAAGCAATTTCATTTCTTATTAAACCGGTTAGGAGAAAGGTCATACAAAGTTTGAGAATGAATAAATCCTAATCGGTCTTTTTCATAACCAAAAAATGATTACATTGAGGTGCATTGAGACCATGTTTATATAAATAAATTCAAAGAGACAGTAATGCAAAGCGGAAAAATGTTATATCGTAGTACTGACAGAAAAATCTATTTTTTTCCGTGAATGTTAAATTCTTTTCACTGAAACCACCCATTAACATTTACACTTTACACACAAAAAAACAGGAATTTTCAGGCACATTGGCATCATAATGCATATGCTTGAAACTATGCTGTAATGTCATTCCTTCGTACCGTTCACGGTAGCTCAGTCGGTAGAGCGCTCGCTCCGTGATCGGAAGGTCGTGAGTTCGAATCTCGGCCGCGACTGACCTAAGTCGATAAAATATAGGTAGCAACTGTTCCTTCGCCATGCGCTCGGCACTTTGAAGTGAAAGTTGCGGGTCTTTCGGATGAGACCTTAAAAACCGAGACCCCGTGTCACGGCAGGCGTTGGCACGATAAAGATCCCTCACTGCTCAATGGCCCTGAGTGCCGAGTAAAGGTCAAAATTTGAAGCCCTTCACCGGTACATGGTGACGTCTCTACATGAGTGAAAAATTCTCGAATGGGACGTAAAACAACATACAATCAATCAATCATTCCTTCGTTCTTGCAATCTAAATATTTACCTTCGACAGTCCGATAATAGTAAAAAGTTTAATATTAAGACTGCCTCAATACTGATATCCCTCAAAACCAGAGTTACTGAACAAAAAAGGAATATACAAGTGTTATAAGAAACAGCAAAGTTAAGCCATACAATGTATGTGTAGTGCTTATTTAAAAACAGAAAATTATATATATTAGTCATAAAGGATTTGAATTGAAAAATTATAATCAGATGTAATTTACCACTGTAAGCAGAGCTGACTGGAAAATATGTCATTTTAATTAAATAGAAGAGCTTTACCTCTGGTTTCATTGAAAAAATTATCCGTACAGATACATGTATTTTAAAATGTTATTCTCAATGTATGTATTAAGAAATCAATATACCTTCAGAGTCTGTTTTTTTTTCTGTTTGTTCAATTCAAATAAAAGTTCAAATCTGCGTTTTTCTTTCCATTCCCATAAATATCATTCACTCGATTGTCTGTATCATTGTCTGTAATAAGATGCATTTCATTAGATCTATGCATGTTTTAAGTAAAAGTATATTTCCTTCCAACTCTCCATTTCAAAAACATAAATTACTTCAAATACTTACAATTTTGTAGTTGATTGAAAATATACTTGGTGGTTTATTATTCAAGCATGCATTCTTGTAATAATTGCTTCAGCGATCATTAACTCTTTTGTGTTTTGTTCAAATATCGGACTGTTATATGTAAATCTAATTTAAAGGGCACTGTTTAAAGTACGATATATGCCTCATAATATTCTGTTTTTTAAACAAAATATCAGACGATTTTGGTCAAAACGGGCTTCAAATTGTTCATTTTTGTCAGAACTGTATTCGGCAAAAATTCATTACATGTACATATTACTCAAGTAGGAGAGATCATCACAATATCAACAAAAAATGTGAATAAATATGAAACTGGCTCTGCTTCATGTATATTTTGGCACTTTCTCAAAACCATTCTTTCGACATGTATGATGAAATATAAATTACATGTGTTATTCCATTTAAATCTATCCATTAAAAGCCTGGTTTAGGATCTTGAAAGGAGGATTGTGCCGTACTTGATATCAGATTATTTTTTTTTCTGGTCCCGTTAGAATCTTGACCCAGATGACGAGGACGAGGCAGAGAGTCAGAAAGTAGACTTACCAGGAGGGGAAAAGGATGTAAGAAAGAGCCGTGACTTGATTTACTGCATTAGGAAAGATACTATTAATCACAATTTCAAGAAATTAAAAAAAAAACAACAGCAACGATTTTTTAAAGGAAATTTTGATCTTTTCAATTTAATGTAAGGCGGAAATTTAATGTATTCAACTGGATTATTCATTTAAATTCCATTTTACTTTTAATATGGTTGATTTTACTCATGCCTCTAATATTAAAAAATAATTGATTTTCAATTAAGGTTTAATATTTATTTTGGTATTCAAATATCTAATATAATATTTATTTATAATTTGTAAAAATAAAAATATTAATTAAAAAAAAAACAGCACACAGTTGCATGAAGATAAAGAAAGAAATATTGTATCTGTAAAAAAAATTCATTATAAGCTGAGAATCATTGATGTATTTTTAATTCCTTTCACGTTTACATGTAGCCAACCAACACGCATGCTCATAACAAGGAAGAACAAAGGGAAGATAATCTAGATAGACCTCCGCCAACCCAAAGGACAAAGGGAGGATTATCTAAGGTAAGACTTAGATGCAGTAGATTGTAGATAGAAAGAAAAGAAAGGAGTATCTGAGGTATTCTTAGATTAATTAAAATCTACGTACTCTTTCTTCCATCCCGAAGACAAAAGGAGGAAGGATATCTAAGGGATGTCCTAGATTGTGTAGCTTCTTGATAAAAACCCTCTTGCCTTAAAAGCAAAAGAAGGATTTTTACGGTATTTCCCAGATTGACCTTCTAAATAGACTCCCGCCCACCAAAAAGACAAAAAGAACATTATCTAAGGTCTCTCCTTGTGTGAGTAGCTTCTAAATAGACTCCTTCCCACCAAAAGGACTAAAGGAAGATTATCTAATTAGGTCAAAGATTGAGTAGTTTCAAGAAAGATCCCCACACACCTAAAGACAAAAAGATGATTTTTAAAGGTATTTCCTTGATGGACTAGGTTGTAATTTGTTGCTTTTATTTAAAAAAATATATATATAGATTTGCATTTCCATTTGGATTACCTACAAATCTATGCCCCAAGGAATGTTTTTCAAACAAAATCATGGTGTAATATTTTTCATATATCACTCATACTAATGAAGGTGGCTTAAAAAATAAATATCTCAATGTACTCGTTTAGTTGGGTTCGCCTAAAATCAAAAACATTCTATCCATCAAAAAACTAGCTCAGTTGACTTGGCTTCAGATTTGCAACAATAACAAAGGAACATAAAAAACATTCTTTTACCTTTTCGAACAGCTCATCTATATCTGTTCTTTACATAATGATTGAGATAAGCAAATGTACAGATAAGCAAGGGTTGATAAACTTTTGCAGATGGAGATACGATTTCTCTTTATTTAAACTGACACATGTTTCAAAAACAATATCAAAGTGTAGAAAATTCTGTTTTATTCCATTTTTGAAAATTCAAAAAAAATAATCTTAGTTAGAATGTCTCCTATCCCAGAAATTAAAGCAGAGGGGAGAGAAATTTACACATGGAATTATTAAAGCAGAGGGGAGAGAAATTTACACATGGAATTATTTTAATCTTTGTGTACAAAATATCGTTTACATTGACTTTTATATTGCTATGTAGCATGAACTACATGTATATAGCTTAATGTAAGAAATGATATTGAAATATAAGACATTATTATTAAGGTCAAGATCTAGTAAATGAAAGGTGCCTACAGATTTTTCAAATTTGAGAAGCAAGTTCTTTTAATGATCCTTTAAAAATATAGCTTGATAAAATAAGGCGTATCGGGACATAATTTTTAGGTAAACTCAACGAAAAAACATGTTTTAAACTATCATTTTCAATGAAAAATGAAGAAAGTCAGGTATAAATTATGGGTTTCTTTTTTCCATCTCAGAAAAAAAAATGTATCAGTACTGCCCACAGTCTCTCATTATCTTACTGCCTCTACTTTAAAATGATATCAAATTGAATATAGGTATCGGGGTTACTTTTGACATGATTTCAAATTGAATTCCATGAAAATGCTTATTTTATACAAAATTCTATTACAGCCATAAAGTACGGGAAAAATTAAGTCTAAATCAATTATGACGTCATAATGGATCTAGCTTTAAGAGGACATGTCTAAACTCATTCACTAGATCTTGACCTTAAAGACGTACAACACACTGGGGGAGATAACTCTTGCGATTTCGATAAAACGTTTAACATAGTGTTAAATTTGACGTTAGTTGCGAAGCGTCAAAATGACGAGCGATACGATCCCGATGTAATTCATGTAAAAAAAAATAGATAGAGGTTTTTTATTGTGGTTTCTTTAGGAATACCAAATCTTATCCTTGATCATTTGCGCAATTGCAATAAATCTCCCCCCTCCATAAAAAAAGAAAAAAAGGACAGGTTCCCTAAACTTCTTTAATTTAAATTTAGTTAATTAATTCTTTAATATTGTATCTATGATATACACTAAGGCATTTTTTTAATCTAAAAATGCTAATGATATTCTACATTGCTTTTTCCCGTTACAATCGGCCGCATAACATTGAGAATAAATATTACCGGTATGTTTAAATATTATCATATTACGAAAATAAACATTTTCTTTCTTTTCTTTGAAAAAAAAAATGAAAAAGAGTAACCGTTTTCAGAAGGTCACTGATCAAAGAGAAACAACTCCAAAAATGTGAAGGTGTATGTCTTCCTTCCCCTTAGCTGAGATATTCCTCCTGTTTTCCGAAGAATTATTTTTTCCCCTCACAAATACACAGATACATTAAAGATTTTACAGTGTGTTACAGTGTGTTGCAAGGAACACAAGAACTAAAAGCCAAAGTTTATACAAATTAAAGTAAATATCAACAGTTTAAAATTATTTTCTGAAATTAATACAACGGTTGCATCCCACTGAGAAAATCTTTTACTGTAAACAGTATCAGTTCGCATTTCCTCGAATAAAAACAAAACGATTGATACCAATGTAGATGATACCATTGTAGATGATTAACATGAATAATTTTAATACTGATAAATAATTTACAATTTGGTACGACTGAAGTTAACATGGACGAATACATCATTTCCATTCATTGAAACAACAGGAGGATACAATATCCGGGGGGGGGGGGGAGGGGCACCCCTTTCGTTTGAAAACATATATTCCATTTTCATCACAAGAGAGTTGTACATACACCACTGTTGGTTCACTTAAAAAATAATATTTAATGCAAGTAGGTCATATAAGGTTTGAAACTGCACCTGTGTGCATGAACTCCAAACCGGACACGTGGTCATAAAATCCTTAGAAAAATGGTTTTACTATATATAAATACAAAAAAAAAAATAGTATTTAGAATAACAAAAAATATTAGTAGTCAATATCTAATCTGTATACTCGAATGAAGGACATTACTTTAGGAGTTCAATATGCCAATTATATTTATCATGCAGACGTAACCGATTTTTTTTCAAGATCGAATGTACTGCATTGCAGAGAAGAATGGAGGGGGGGAGGGGTGTCTTAAAATTGCTTATTCATCTTCATTTAAATGCAGATGTAAAGTTTTATATTTGTGATAAATATAATGTACATTACATTTTTTAAGTAAAATATACTTTCCAGCTAGGAATTTTTATTTGTATTTGTAGAATCATAGCATTGTTTTCGTCCCAAGTCTGAAAGACGCTGTGAAAAATGTAACTTAGGAGAGAGGGGGAGGGTAGATTTTCCGCTATAAATTCAAAACGCGTCGTTTAAAAAATTTCCAAAAAATTATCAAGAACATTTTGATCATCAGTTACAAGAAGTAATAATTTTTTTCAAAATTAAACGACAGATTTTTTCATAAAAAAATATTTCATTTGAAAATCACGCATTTTTCAATGCAAAAATGAACCATAGTTTTTCAGTTTAAATTCTTCAAAATCGTTTTTCTCGAAGTGTACCTCTACAAATTCACTTTGTTTGTGTGTTTTTAGTTAAACGAACGATTCAGCAAATTTTGACAGCTAGGCTAACCTTAAATATTTTAAAATAAGGGATTTTATAGTTAGTTTGTTGAATTTTTTTTGTACTCGTGATCAGCCAAAGGGGGGTAACTTTAGGAACTTCCTGTCCAAATTCGGCTCGAACGATTTTGACCAAAATGTACATACACGTAGTAGATATGGTCATGTATAAGATATATAAAAATAGCGAAAATTAAACGACAGGAAATTTTTGGGGTAGGTGTGTTGTACATTCTTAAGTGATCATGATCTATTTCATTTTTAGAAAGACATACTAACTTCAAAGAGAGTTTTTGAGGACACAGCCTCCCTTTGGGCAAACGGCAAAGTACCGTATGTGATTGATGAATCAACTTATGCCGGAAGTTAGTATTGTATTCATTATGTATTGTATGATGGGTGTTCCTTTAAAAATCATTTGATGATATATATATATATTTTTTTTTTACTTCAAACGGGTAGATGAAATTATTATAACATGTAGTTACTGCTTATGGTATATAAAATGTTAAAAAATATTAGTTTATGTTCGTGGTTTGTTTTCTTACTTCAATCGAATAAGATAGGGTCATTGGTCACAATTGATTGTTAAAAATTAGTTAATCTTTGGATATACAACCTTAATCATTTTTGTTTAAAGTCTATCTTTGATAAAATGGTCCAAACAGTTGAAAAATATTGGTTTCGTTGTAAAATATAGCTTCATAGAAAAATATTGCTATATTTTTAGGTGAAGATTCTCTTAGTGAACTTAAAGATCTGCTTAGAGAGGCAATACGACAGCTCAAAGAGAATACGTGCGTAGAATGGGTAGCGAGGACGTCAGAAGCTGACTACGTCAAGTTTATAAATGACAAAGGGTGTGTACTTCGGAATCCTTCACCCCATTGATCATGGGGTGAGGGGTGTGTTCATAGTTTTTGTGGGTCATCCTTTCTCACGAATTATCGCTACATTACTATTTAACATAGTTAAATTGTTAATTTTAACAGTTAATTGAATCTCCTTAAATACGGGTTATCCCTGAAATTATGTCCCAAAGAACCAGTAAAATTTTTATTGCCTACAAACATTGGTACCTACGGTATAAAATAGTATTTATTTTATAACCCTCTCCTTCAACATTTTATGCTCGAATATGTTCGCTTCTTTACAATGTTATGTACAAATTCATTTTGGGGAGGGGGGATAGAACTTTGTACAAGTCATTCTTACATATAATCATTTGAAAGAGATGAATTTCTATGGAAAACACTACACCACCACATCTGAGAACACGTCGCATTCTGTATTAAAAAGATAACTTGTTTTGACTTGGATATCATTACAGCTGTTACTCATATGTTGGGAAGATTGGAGGGGCGCAACCAGTTTCCATCCAGGCTTACGGATGTACATCGGTATGTTCTCTTTCTGAAAACATAATATAGGATCATAATTGTGCCTGATACAAATTTCCTTCTGTGTATTTTGTTTATCTCTTTGTTGAACATCCGTTTAGGAATTTTTCACTCATGGTGAGACGCCACCAAATGTCTGGTGGAGGGCTGCAAATTTAGATTTGTAATCGGCACTTACGGCCTTTTAGCAGTGAGGGATCTTTTTCTTGCTAGCACCTACTGCAACACGGGACCTCAGTTTATGCGGTCTGATCCCAGGGACTGGTCTCCACGTCTTACATTGGATTTAAAACCGCGACGTAAGGACCCTTGTTTGAAAATAGTAACGACTTAAGGAAAGATCTTGATACTTTGCACTGAAGAGTTCAAGTCCGATGGTACATGTAGTTTTATGTTCTCCCTTTGATGTTAAATGGATAATAGGAATATCTACAGTAAATGATACAGTTTTATTCTTTACACTACAAGACGTTCGTATATTAATGGAACATTGTTTGGCCATTATCACATTGTTTTGCCTAAGGATTTTTCTGTTTGCCCGATCATGGCACCTGACCTCAGACTCCGACGTATTGAGAGGTCCGTGTCTGCTCTGCTCAAAGTTTGTATTGTTCAATAGATTTTAAGCATAAATACTGTTATCTTCATATTTCATTCTTGAGGGGACGTAGCAATCAGATAATCATATATATGAAATTTCTGTAACAGTTGTAGAAACAATAACTCTCGAAGTAGTTTCTGGTTTGTTTATGTTTCTATCTTCCTGCGTGGCGCAGTGATTAGATCGTTTGCTTTAGAGTCGCGGTGTAAGGAGTTGATCCTTACGTTGCGGCTTCAAATCCTCTGCGGGGGGTGAAGACTGGTCTTGGTATAAACCGAGGTCTAGTGTCGCAGTAGGTGTTGGCTCGAAAAAGATCCCTCAATGGTCAATAGCCCTGAGTTCTGAATATAGGTATAAATTTGCAGCCCTCCACCGGCAAATAGTGGCGTCTCCATATGAGTGAAAATATCTCGAGAGGGACTTTAACAACAAACAAACAAAATATTTTCATACTTTACGGTAAAATTAACTAAGGCTGATACAATTTACAGATTCACACCGTCTTACATGAAATGCTGCATGCAATGGGAGCGGCTCATCAGCAGTCCCGCAGCGACAGAGCTGGAATGACGTCAATGAAATGGAACATGATCCAGTCTGGTGCTTTGAATAATTTTGAGATGGAAAATACAAAGAACGCACAGCCGTACGACTACAAATCACTGATGCAGTATGAACTTAATGTACGTATATTGAGCCATGCAGAAATAACTTTATCTTAAGGTTTTTGTAGTCTTGGTAGCTTAATTGCGTAACATGAAAAATTACTCGAAGCAAGATTTTTCTTAGTCTCGGTTAGAGAAATATACATATATATAAGTACAAGATTTGAATGAAAAATTCTACAATTTCTTATACTTAAGATATTTGACATATAAAAAGTACAAATTACGAGACAGATAACTGAAACCTATGTTTGTTTTTGAAGGACTTTGTATAAATTATTAGCATTTTTTAAGAATAAAAAAATCTGAGAGATCCAAGATAAAATCACATGAATACTTATCAATTGTAAAAAAAACAAAATTTAAAAAAAAAGATAAAATAAAGATTTCTTTGAAGATCTTGGAAGAAATGTCATAAGTTTGATTATTTTTTTTTAAATTATAGTAAGAAAATTAAGGTAACCAATCAAAACATTCTGCAATTTAATTTTTCATTGAAACATTTTTTTTCTTTGTGTGACGTTAGCAAACTCATTCTTAAGCTTAGAATAAATTTAAATTGAGCTTATCAATTTAAATCTGTGATCAGGACCTAAATTCCTTTGATATATTTCCTTTTAGGGTCAGACGACATCTTCCTCAATTAAATATAATTTCCCTCTTGAATTTGTTAGTGAAGTATTGCTATTTTAACAAGTTTCCTTAGCAAAAATCGGGATATCTTACCATGCATTCTCGCAAGATACCAGAGGATGGTGTTTCTTGTAGAGTCCTCTAGGAAATCACTAATATTGCCAGTATCACAATTATTCCTGTACTGATTTTAAATACATTCTGAAAACAGATTAGAAATCACAAGATAAGTGATAACAATTATTAACTTTTTGTATATTACAAAAACATACAAACAGATGTTTGAGATACGTATCGCCTGACCTTAAGCATGGTTATTACTAACTATTGTAGGATATAGTCAAGCAAGCGATCAAAGTTTAAAATAAAATATCTTTTCATAAATACAATGTAACTTATAAGTTTGTACTTTGACAAAATAACGGGCTTTACTTACCTACTGTAGCTCTTAATAATATCAAATCCATTGTTTGATATATGTAGAATAATTTGCTGAAAACACAGAGACTGCCAAAAAAAATACAGATGTATATTTATCAATGATTTTGATAACAATTAATGTTCCATAAGGTTCAGCTTCATTCTAGCTGTTTTGCGGTACATGGCATATTTTACAATTGAAAATGGTCCATTCATAGAAATGGTCGTTAAATGAAACACGCATTCTACAAACCTTAACCTTTAACGGATAATGCGATAACGATGATATCTAGTCAAGTTTTTAAATAAATGTTTTATATTGATCTCGGTCGGATTTTGAGCACGTTTACATAATTTGATATGCTCTTAATTAAAATTACTGATGGTATGAATTTTCCAAGATGGATTCATCAAAAGAGTTTCATACAGCTAGTTTATGAACACGTCTACTCAAGACGACGTGATGTAACACTGATGTACGAATGTAAAGTGAACTTTCAGTTTTATCTACTTAACTAATGTATGATAATAAAATTAACAGTCATTTGGGAAGAATGGCGGGAATTCTATGTCAATCCCAGACATGAGTTTGGAGTACCTGATCACAAATACAAAGAATTCTCTCACTATATACGACATCGGCGAAATCAATAGCGCCTATCAATGTACTGGTAAGTTACGTCACATCTTCGAAATCAATAGCGCCTATCAATGCACTGGTAAGTTACGTCACATCGGCAAAATCTATAGCGCCCATCAATGTACTGGTAAGTTACGTCACATCGGCGAAATCAATAGCGCCCATCAGTGTACTGGTAAGTTAAGTCACATGACGGATTTAATACTACATTTGCAATTTTTTTTTTACATATGTGGAAGTTGTATCTAAATTATGTACTAAATAACTGTAGCTTGTCAAATGGCATAAATTACAATGAATCCATTTGTTGAATTGAATAAATGATACGATTTATATCAATTACAAGATCTCGTGTACCAAGCTGATTTATTTTTTCCTGTCATAAAGCTGACTGTACCAACAAATGTGAAAATGGAGGGGTGGTGATGAAAGGAGACGGAACTTGTGGATGTAAATGTCCGTCCGGTCTGAAGGGCGCTGATTGTTCCGAACTGGACACCAGTGATGGTATACGATTATCACCAGAATTAAACACATGGGAAAATACTGTAATGCCTGCATTTATGTAAACGTATGAATTTCTTATGCATACCCGGTAAATTTCTCCTTTTTGTTGTTTTTTTTTCTCTAAAAATATTTCTGAAAATCATGTGTGTATTTGAAAGGATGTGGGGGCTTCATTACACTAAGTAGTGATGTGGAAAAGAAAACTATCGCAATGGACTCCTATAAGACAGATCTATTGTGCACTTGGATTATCAAGGTAACTTTGTTGAGAAAAAGCAAAGATCTAAGTAGTTCTTTAATCTCTTTACCGGTCATGGTAGCTCAGTCAGTTGAGCGCTCGCTCCGTGAGCGAGAGGTCGTGAGTTCGAATCTCGTTCGCGACTGACCTAAGTCGATAAAAAATTGATAGCAAGTATTCCATACGCTCGTCCTTTGAAGTGAAAGTTGCGGGTCCTTCGGATGAGACCTTAAAAACCGATGCCCGATAAAGATCCCTCACTGCTCAATTGCCTCGAGTACCGAGTAAAGGTCAAAAGTTGAAGCCCTTTACCGGTATATGGTGACGTCTCTGTATGAGTGAAAAATTCTCGAATGGGACGTAAACACACATACAATCAATCAATCAATCATTAATCTCTTTATAAACAAGTTTTGAGGTGATTTTTTCTTAAATAAAATTTATTCTTTAGATGCAAACCCTTGATAAAAAAGTGAAAGTCCTGTCCGTTGATCGTGATGGTTAAATTTGAATTTAGTGTCATTCTTACAAAATATTACTGTAGTGTGCACTACCGGTATGTCTTCACAATGTCAAGGCTTTGTGATATTCGTTATTCTACAAAAACCCTTGTCATAAGTCGATATATTTAAAAATATGGCTGGAAAGCCACTATTTCATTTCTCCCCTCCTATTTAGGACTTGGGACCAGTCGGAAAACAGGCTTTATACGGAAGTTAAATTTTGTAAACAAAATACATGTATAACTCCTCTTTTAAAATAAGTGCCAGTATTGTAGGATGTGTGCCTAGTTACCTAAAAAATTATCGGAAATTTTTTTGTGGAAGATCCTTCTCCTTGCAATCACAAAAGATGTGCTTTGGCTTTAAGCCACTTGATAACGACGGGTTGGTTTATAATTGACTATTATGGCACGTGCAACCACATACCCGAATTTTAGAAAGCAACATATGTCAAGGTTTGCAAGTAGGAATGATATCATTGTGAAGATGTGTGGAGGGTTGCAGTGTATATAATTATAAATACTAAAATGCATCTGTTTTCATTTTTATATTACTTTAATGTTTGACTTTAACAATGGTATTAGCAATGAAAATTTTACATAGAAATTGCTTTTTTAAAACAAAAATTATTGTTCGGATAAAATACAATCATTTAAATTGTCAGGGGCCATCAGGCACGCGTATAAAAGCCACAATAGCCTCCATGAATCTTCCATACAGCGAATATAACGATTGCTACCATTGGCTGGAGTTTAGGGACTACCTTATTGGCGATAGAGGGAAAGAGTAAGAAATTCATTTTAACATGTTCAGAACTGAAACAAAAATGCAGGTTTTTATTTTGTAAGGTTTATGTGTAGCCTATATAACGAGATTTATTTAAGGAATGAATTTAATAGCTACCCAATTTATACGATATAAAGTAAATTTTTTATCCAATGAAATGGGGTGTTACAATCAGAAATAAATTATTCCCATTTTGCAGGAGATGTGGAACCACGGGAGGTGCAGGTTTCGAAAAAATGCTGATTGGTGATCCAGCAAGGATGATGATCCGATTCAATAGCAAAAAGCACAAGGACCAGACTCCAGGAAAGGGGTTTTCCGTCTCAGTTCAAGCAGTCAAGTCGGGTAAAACAAGTGCACTAGACCTTTTTTGATACTAATCAAATCAAATGTAGATTACATTTAATGTATGCCCCTCCGAGTGTGCTTCATGATGTGCAGGTAGTTAACAAAAAAATTCCTTTTGTTTCTAGGGAGATTTTTTCACAAAACAGTGGAATATTGTTTTTCTAAAATACCACAGTCAGACACATCTGTTTCATGTTTGGATATTTTACTTGAAAAAAGACGTTAACGGTAATCTAACAACCAAGCTTTATGATAAACGTGATGACTTTAACTTTTCAATCGTCAACTTCCCTTACTTACATGTACATGTATGTAGCAATATACCTTCATCACTTGCATACGGGGTATATATCTGTCAGTTGATTCGATACGCAAGAGCATACTCTACCTATTAAATTATTGACAGACAAGTTGCATCATTTCGTAAGTTCTATGGTCGATACAATGACATTGTCAGCAAATACAATTTATCATTGAGTCAAATGCTGACTGACGTTTTTCATACTAATTGTTATGCCATTATTTACACACTGAATTGTCGACGGATTTTTCCGTTATTTCCCGACCATGACAAGGAGCACACGGCGGGTGTGACAGGTCGGCAAGGGATGCTCACTCTTCCATGGCACCTGATCCCATCTCTGATGTTTGGAGGTCCGTGTTTGCTCTGCTCCTATTTTGTATTGTTTAATGGACTTCTGAGCTTGAATACTATATTTGTTATCTCTATATATTTCATGTTTCAATTTTTAAAAAAAAAATATATGCCTGTGATTATTCTGAGCTATTCTTAATATAGGTCTTATAATAAAATGAGGAATTCATATGCAGAAAAAAATATATTTTTGATTCACCTACATATACATGTTGAAATTACTTCTCTTCATTTGAACAGATATGACATTTCAAAAGTGAGAAGGTTTCTTATTTGTTTATTTTTTTTGTAATTTCCATTAGATAACACAAAAGACACCAGGTATAAAAAAGTGGTATTTGATATTCTAAAAATTGATTAGGAATAACATACAGAAACAGAAATGCTATGTTTTTAAAATTATTTTTAAAGGATGTGTAGCCTCACCCTGTAAAAATGGTGCTAAATGTACTGATACTTCTGGAGGCGGTTTCACGTGTGAATGTTCGAATGGATTTTCTGGAAACGATTGCAACACTTTGGCGGGTATAATTTGAAATCTATTCAAGTTGATGAAATAATTTTCTTCCTCTCTCTCCCAAGGAAATATATTTCCATTATTTTTATTTTAAACTCAAAACGTCGATTTAAAAATACCTAAACGAACTATTTTTTTTACAATTATTTTAAAGGAAATAGACGAATAAAAGAAATGTATTTATAACTTACACAGAGAGGAATTTAAAATATTGTTTCCTTACAGCTTCCGCAAAAACAAAGTGTGGTTTCCAAGATGACTTCCGTGCTTGCGTTTTTCAGCCAGACACTAAAAGCTCGACGTTTGAGTTTACATTCGGCAGCGTATGTAAAGATTATTATCATTATAACTTTTCATTAAAATGAGTGTTGCAAACTCAATGCAAACATATTTCCATATTAAATATTATACTCCCCCCCCCCCCCGAAAATAAGTATTTTCTATATCTTAGAGGTACTTTAAGGTGTTCAATAAAGGCATTCTCATAAAGTCAACACGACATTTAATACAGAAAATATGTTTGCGGTAAAATATAACGTAATTAAAATGCTTGTAATTCCTTGCAATTTATAACTTACTGATTTACTGTAATACTTACTAATTTACTGTACAATGTAACACTGTTTTACTATAAAACGTACTGATTTACTGTACTATGACATTCTTACTGTTTTACTGTAATACGTACTGTTTTACTGTAATACTTACTATTTTACTGTAATAATTACTGTTTTACTGTAATACTTACTATTAGGGATGGCAACGAATATTCGAACATTCGAATATTCATTCGATGAGTTGATATTCGAATATGAATTTAAGATTCGAATATTCGGCGTTTTTCAGATTTCATAAAAAGAAGTACTATGATTAATAATTTTTATTAGAACAGTGCTGGAATAATCCCTGTTTAATTAACTAGCGATCAATTTCGATCACCTGATTCCTTTCACTACTTTCTAATTTTATTAAAAAATCTACTAAATTACATGTATTTTGTTTTGAGTAAGGTGTTAAAGAATTGTACAATAATGCTTTATGTATAATACAAAACGTACTCTCATAGTTCTTATTAGTTAGATACGATCGGATCTGGAATCGAGGACAACAAATGAAATCTAAGAATGTCTAAAAGGCGTGAAGAGTTTACTTATCAAAATAAAATTAATTGATCATTGAATGAATGTCCGATAGAATTAAATTGTTATTAATATTGTAAATTGCTTAATTTCAGAATAAATGTGTAAATTACTTGATTATCTCGAGTTGTACATAGTCCTGAATTTTATATTCATTATCGGGAAATTAGTTAATTACCTAGGAAAATTGTCTATGGAAATATTTGTTTACATTGTATCAAAGATTAAAATCATATCTCTTATCAGGCAGATAATCGTAATTAATTACACATATTGAAATCTGAAAAGTTAACCGTTACGACTATCTTGCCTTTTGCAAGACGAGTGGTTCCTCAGTTGGAGCTACTATAAATACACGTTTCATTTGTTAAAATTATACTTTTCTACATTTAAATCAATAATTTATTTCAAACATTGACAAATATCAAATGGAATTTCTTATTGTACACCTACAAAAGTCTTCATACAATTTTACATCCAATATAATATACCTACACTAAACCTTTCATGTGAGTAGGATGATGCATATTTAAAATAAAACAGATTTTATTTATTTTATCGAATATTCGAATATATTCGAATACTTTCATTGAATATTCGAATATGAATTATTGACAAAATTGACATCCCTACTTACTATGTACTGTAAAACATACTGTGTTGATGTAATACTTACTGTTTAACTGTAATACTTACTGTTTTACCGTAATATGTACTGTTTTACTGTAATACGTACTATTTTACTGTAATAATTACTGTTTCACTGTAATACGTACTGTTTAACTGTAATACTTACTGTTTTACCGCAATACTTACTGTTTAATTGTAATACTTACCTTTTTACTGTAATAATTACTGTTTTACTGTAATACTTCCTATTTTACTGTGAAACATACTGTGTTGATGTAATACTTTCTGTTTAACTGTAATACTTACTGTTTAACTGTAATACTTACTGTTTTACAGTAATACATACTGTTTTACTGTAATAATTACTGTTTTACTGTAATACGTACTGTTTTACTGTGAGACTGTATGTGTACTTAAAAAGGCGTGCTTCATATTTTAGCGGCTTTGGCGCAGACAGCGATGCGCTTATTGATTACCGTTAATAAATGAATATGATATGATGTTATCTGCCATTTAACAAGCCTCGAACATCGAACCCGATTTAGTCGTCATCTATTTCACCAGGCAATAGGCATAGATAAATGTATGTAAATATATATCTATGTATAATGTGATTTTTTTTTTCCAAATTCACTTGAATTAAATTTAATTTTAATATAACATTTGTCACTTGGACCATTCAGTTCAACCGTGTCGACCCTCATACTCTATGTGTGAACCTCGACAGTGTATATATACGTCATGTACGTACGGTATTAGTTATACAATGCAATTCTAACATATATAAATTACACAATATTGATCCTCCTGGATTTAAAAATCTTAATTGTTTTTAATTAATACTAAAAGGTAATTAAATGCTCAATATTAAAACTTGACCGCACAATAAATACAGTACCCGCATCGTTATTCTTTACAGGATACACGATACGATAGGATACACGCACGATACGATAGGATACACGCACGATAGGACAGGATACACACACGATAGGATAAACGCAAAACACAATAAACGCAAAATACGATAAACGCAAAACACGACAAACCTGATAAACGATCTTCACGATAGGATAAACGCAAAACCTGATAGGATTGTTTCAAAATGCGTAACGTTTTTTGAGAAGACGAAAAGTTTCCTTTTTGATATACTATAGTATGATAATTTTAATTACTTACAAAGCCGCAAATCGAAATGATAAAACTTTTTAAATTCATCATGATAAAACATTTGAAGTAATTATGCTTTGTAAAAGATATGGTGTTTTTGTCAATAAAATTGATCGTCATCAAATTCAAACTGTAATTATTTTAAGATTAATTCCACTCTGTGATGGAAATTAGGCGATTTTTTTGTGTAATTATACAAATGTCGAAATTCCTTCGAATCGTTAAATTTGAATTCGTAGTCCGTAGACAAACGAAGTTTTACACCCAAGTGCAATAAATTCACGAAACGCTATAAATATATTCATTATTTTAACAAATAAAACCTTATGAAATTCATAACAATCTTTGATTATTTTTACGGAAAAACATGTAAAAAAAATGTAAAAAAAAAAAAAAAAATTAAATATTTGGATTCAGTTATCTTTTGCTAGAAGTCTGCGAAGTATTCAAAATCGCTTTTAATAGTTTGTATTGAATAATTCAAATCTTACAAAAAAAAAATACTAGTCATAATTTAGGGGGGGGGGGGTGAAAAATTATTGTTATAATTATTTTAAGGTTAATACTTTCTCCTCCAATTTTTTGCGAATTTGATTTATATTTTATATAAATTAATTTGTTTACGTTTTAAAATTGCTGACATTGCTAGTTGCATTGAGACAGACCGTGCACTGGACTGTGAATAATTAATCTCTCCTATATATAAATATATATGTCACACATATCCCGTGCACATAGAAATTATTTACATATTCCAAGTACATACATTGTGTACGTATATATAAAAAATCGAATTTAATAAAATTAATAAACGTCACTAGATCTGTCATCATCTATTATCCGAAAAAATATCGCATTTCCATTCTTTTGTATTTACTTTGGTATTTTTATAAGCCTGTAAGATTAAGCTAGAAGGGAGAATGCAGTCGTATAATAAAAAAAAAATGTTACAGTATACCAGTATGTCGTGTAGTATACAGTAGTAATATAATGCTTATATTAAGTGTACATTTCCAATTTTCTTAGTATAAAATCTTTAATTGTTAATTAAGTGTTGTTCATAAAAATTATGAACAATATCCAGAAAATAAGTAGATGCATTTCATTGAAACCCAGTAGGGTTCAAGGTAAATACTTGACACCAGGTGAGAGCTAGAGTTCAGGTATGTCTACGTTGAATACACACGGGCCATTGTAGGGGAAAGGGGGGGGGGGGTCTTGACTTGACAAGAAGACAGTGTACTGATTAGGCAGGTAGGTGTCAGTTCTCTTGTCACGGGAGCGCTTCCACCTGTCACTAAGTTACGGTATATATTACTTCCTCTCCGCGCTGAAGTAGGTAAGATGTATAAAAATTTGTGTGGTTTTGTTTGTTTGTTTATTTATTTTTTACATCTTCTAAATGCAGTAGTTAAATATTAATGGCAAACATCTATATTATAATATATACTTATCAGAGAAAAATAATAATACAAAGGAACAACAAAACTTGCGCGCATAGACAAAATTTATGTTTCCGTTATTGATAAAAAGGATAGCCTTAATAAAGATACTGATACTTTTTTATTCATAATTTATTTTTTGCACACATACCTAATGTTTTATATTTTTATAATTATCAAAACAAAGTTAATAAATGTCTCGCCTTTGTGACTCTGACTGTGTAAAGGGATTATAATATTTCTATCTTTGACAAAAATATTTCTTACATATCGACAAATTTAAAAAAAAATAACGAATGACTCTAATAGTAGATCGATTATTTCATGTACAAAAATAGAATTTGACTTTCGATTTATGCTCTCTGCTTGGTGACGGTACTTGACGTTTATTTATTTTCTTTAAAAAATATATCAGAGTTAGAGTATTAATTTCTCTTTTTGTTCAACAGTTAGATTAATCCTAAATAAATTAACAAAACGAAAGATGAACTCGAGATATCTCGGGTGTTTCTTTTCAAGGTAAATATAAAAAGCGAGGGTTTCCAAATGCACACGATAACGCAAAACACGATACACGATAGAACCTGATAAACGATCCTCACGATAAACGCAAAACCTGATAAACGGAAAACACGATAGAAAACGCAAAACCTGATAAACGGAAAACACGATACGGTAGGATACACGCACGATACGATAGGATAAACGCACGATAGGACACGATAGAATTGTAAAGAATAACGATGCGGGTACTGTACCTTAAGGCTCATTTTCAGCCAGGTGGACACGATAATTGAACAGCAATAATCTAATACGATGTTTAAAAATTAATTAGAATAAGATACTAAAATTTTACTTTAACTTATAGACAATAAGTACAACTTATTTTATTTTTATTTTTTAGCGCTACATGTGTAGCGCTAATTCATGACTACGCCAACCACTCCATACCCGGTGATTGCGCTAAAGTTTGAATACGTTAATTTATGTACACATACAGTAATTACTTTTTTACCGTAATACTTACTGTTATAATGTAATACTTACTGTTATAATGTAATACTTACTTATTTACTGTACAATGTAATCTGTAATACTTACTGTTTTACTGTAATACTTACTGTTTTACTGTAATATTTACTGTTTTAATGTAATACTTACTGTTTTACAGTTAATCTTACTGTTTCGCTTTAATACTGTTTTGCTGTAATATGTACTGTTTACTGTAATACTCACTATTTTATATTACCTTGTTTAAAGGCTGTGAGCCCTGACGTTCCTGGAAATGATAACGGCTTTCAGTACCTTGTCATCGAGAATTTTTTTAATTCTTTTTCTGGCAGAAAAGCTTACTTAATCACATCTGCCAACTTTGAAGGTAAGATCATTTAAGTTTATCTGAGGCAATCAGATAACATTACTAACGATTTCCGTCCATCTTTTCATGCATTGTGATACATGTACTTACCAAATCTTAAAACTCCTGACGCACGAGTCCAGCATTTCGATTATATGTATCAGTAAGTTTATCATAGCATAATTTACAGTAAAGTTTTTTCATAATTAACTAAAACACACCCTTCGTTATCCTGATGCTTTACTTGTGTGATTTGATTTACATGTACGAGGGTAAATTGTCCCAAACTTCCGTTGACAAGCATTGTTTTGTAGGAAACCGCTGTCATATAATAATAACGAAACTTTGCACGTAGATCAAACCATCAATTACTAATTAATATATGGACAAATACTGAGTAATTACACAAATTAATCATACCTAAATGAAATATTTCATTGTCTTATGCAAGAAGAAGGCGCACTACCTAAAATTGATGTATAAAATCCACTAAAAGGTATTTACTTCCAAGAATTTCGAAAATAAAAATGAATATTCTCAATATTGTATTGTAAGCTATCTTCCCTCAATTTTTTGTGTATACGATATGATTAATTTGAATTTTATAACGTTTAATATCCACCGGTTTGAAATTTGACGTTTTGAAAAAATGGCGGCGCACTGGTTCTGATCTTGAATTCGCTTCTACAGAAACGAATAAGTTATATATGTCTGGTACAAATCAAATGACACTTTTCAACTAGAGAAGACAAACGAAAAGCACGTGGAAACAAAGCGTTTTACAAAATACTATTTTTTAATAAAGGTATTCTTTGATCCATGCTATAAAGCTAAATCATTTCATAATATTCAAGATATTTCACATTTATATCTATAAATTTTATGATGAATTATAATATTTCATTTTGTTTTCATGTAATCACGTTTAAATTTCGCAATTTATTAGCCAACAACCACCCAGAATATTTTATATAAAATTTTATTAAGATTAATTTCTGAAAAAAGGATATGAGTTCACTCGACGGAATTTTGGGAGAATCCTCGTAATACATGTATGATGATTTTGCACTTTCGTTTACTAGCATATAATTATATGTAATATTCCCCTTTGATACTGAATGATTAAGGTATAAGCATCCTGTTCCCTTTCTTTTTACATGTAGAATTGTTTTTTTTTCGGTCTACATTTTATTTGCTTTACTATATAAATGTACCTTTTTCACGACATGTTCAGATCTACAGCTTGAATCATTAATAACTTGTGCATTTTTTCTCCCATATTTTCTTTTAAATATTGAAAAATCATCATTAGTTAAAGTCAAGCAGTCTCATTTATGTCAGAGTTTTTGAAACAATTTATAAATTGCAGGCCTTTTTTTTATTTTTAGAATCTGAAAGATGTTTAAGCATGAAATACGCTTATACAAACCAATTCTATGATGATGGCGAAGACACCCTGGTCCTGATATACTACAAGGGAGATAATCAGGCGATGACAACATTGATAACCCTTGGTAGCTCTGACATCATCGTCGGATCTTGGCAGACGACAAAAGTTACAATACCTTCTATTAAGGGGCTCCAGGTAACCTATTAGCTGAAACCTGTTAGAGAAAAAAAATTAACAGCTCCCAATATACTTTACTTGATATCTTGACTAGTTGACAACAACACTTATGATACCCCCTATAAATGGTTTCCAGAATACCTCACTTGATCTGTAACTTGGCAGACAATTAAAATTAAGGTACTACACCTATTAAAAGCACTCCAAGTAACTTCACTTGATCACTTGATATTTCACCTGGCTGACATCAAAAGTTATGATACCCTCCTAGAAAAGGGTTACAGGTAACATTACTTAATCTGTAGTTTGGTAGACAACAAAAGTTACGATTCACTATAAAAATGGGCTGTTTTGCACACACACACACACACACACACACAGAGAGAGAGAAAAGAAATGTCCAAATTTTTCGCTGTGAATAAGTTAATTGTATTTTTTTGCAAGTATTGTAAAAAAAAAACTATAAATGCATCTTGTAATTTAGCATCAGAACAGGGTAATATTTTTACTTAAGTTAAAAACCACACTAGGGTTGAAAAATTCGGCTTTCGATTTTTGTATGTGTGTTCATTAATCACTTCATTAAAGTGATTACCGTATCCTTATCAATGCCTGTGCAGTAGACATCTATATCATGTGAGACATTTCTTCCATATATTTCATATGATTACAAGATCTTCAGTGTTTCCATGCTCAGTAGTTTCGTTGCAATTATCCTCAACTCGAATTAATGTTCCAGGCATTTAATGGAGAGTATAATGTCTCTGATAAGTATTTTTTTTTTAAATCCATGTTGATTTTTTTTTTAATTTATTTATCTAAAGTAATTTTTAAGGTATTCATCTAATTATTATTTATTTCATTAATACCACATTTAAGTGTAAACACACGCATGTTTTAACAACAGTAAAGATTAATTTAACACTGATTCAATCGAAAGTGAAGACGACCAGGTCATCTATAAAAGTTTATTCCTTAATTCTTTTTACAACATGTAACAATACCTAGAATAAAAAGTCTATTAAGCGTATTTTCCCATATAAATAGGTATTTGAATCGTGACTTGCATGAATTAACATTCAAAGAGTTCTTATGCTACTACGGACAAGAACGAGGATCTAGATTTTTTTAAATGTAAGGTGTAGGGCATGTTATTATTTCTAACATCTGTACATTGATAAAGAAGTATTTCAATCTAATAAAATGTATCCCATTTTTTAAAATCTAATTAATATATTGATATATTGACTTGCTAAAGAAAATGAGAGAATTTTATTGTAAACTCCGCATGATAAGGCACTGTGATGCACTGTATGTATACCGTGTAACAAGGAACGCAGAAACGCTATATCTTTCTATTGCAACTATACTTTTCAGATTTGTTGGAAAAAAAACTAACAAAGTCCCAGTGATCTCTGAATATTTACATTTGTTGTGCTTTTCTACTAAGCAAACTGTGAAATTGATTTGAAAGCCATTTTTATGTATACTCACGCGTAGAAATATACACGGAGAAACTCGCGCTAAAGTGACGTCACAATGAGGCTACAGAGACGTCAATAAAAATATGACGATATAGAGCAGCGATAAATTCAAACATTGATTATATTTTTGGTGCATTTAAACATGTAAAATGTAAATATCAGGAATGTTTTTAAGTTTAGTGTGAATTATTGGTGTGTAAATCACACAGACTTGCACGTAGTCATATTTTTCATGAAGCGCTAGCGCGCTTCATGAAATATGCCTACGTGACAAGCCTGTGTGATTTACACACCAATAACTCACACAAAACTTAAAAACATTCCTTAATTGGTGTTGTGATCCGAGAATTAGTTCTGTGCGCAAGTTCAGGAATAATTCAGTTTTGCAAAAGCAGACAAGGATTCCCTGTTACTTCTTTTAATTAATCGAACAATTCTTTCTATCTTTAAATCGTCAAAAGACAATTGGTATGTCTTGTGTCTCTTGGGGATTTAAGAAAAAATTAGGGAACCCGAGTTTTAGAATTTACCGTTAAGTGATGAGTACGTGATGGAATCGACATGTGTCTTACCATGCTTATATAACGCATATTTTCCCCTCTTCTTAAAAAAAGCTCATGAACACGGTTTAAAAGCTATGGCCAATTGATAAGATTTCTTTTAATTTAGAACCTAGACAAACCTGACTTGTTTTTTTAACGTCTTCAGAAAAATAACGTGTTACTAATACTTATTAAAACATAAAGTAATAAAATACTTTATTACATCAAAATGGATGTGAATTTTAAGATTGTCAATTTATTATTTTAAAACATTGAAATAAAAATCAGTATATTGATAATTTGCTTTGCACAGATTACAATAGAAGCTAGAGAGGGATTTCAGCGGATGGGCTTAGATGACATTGAAATAAAGTCAGGAGATTGTGGTAAGAAGAAAAAAACAAAAAACAGAAAACAAAAAAAAACCTGCACTTCAATCTGTATTTTTAAAATTAACAGTGGTCTAATTTTAATTTTCAACTTACATGAATGTAAAAATCGTGTGCTTTAGAAATTGATGTACATGATAATAACTTACCCTAACCATTTTTTAAAAACTGTTCCGTCAAAGTTTGTCTGTCTTCTATATGTCTGTCATCTGTCTTTTCTTTTTTTTCTTATGAATTTGAGAACATCTCCAAGGAAATACTGTGCCAATATTAAGTAATCTTTTCACAAAGCATATTTGGTGAAGGACGGGGATTTAACTTTGTTCATTTGCAAGGATGAGATTTCTAAGTGGAGATAAATAATAGAAATATTGAATATAGGTTTGGTTAAAAAATCTTCACTTGAAGAAACATTTGGATAAAGGATTCAAAACAAATTTGAAAACTTCTTCAATGAGTAAAGATTTTATTTTCCTGAATTCATGGTCCTTGAGAATACGATTGGTGCGTTTGAAGAGAGTATTTACGGGCAAATATAAAAAAAATCGTATTATTGACCACTGCGGTGCAAAAGACCAATATTTATTAAAGTTCCCCAATGTAATGTTATTCTTTTTTCTCCGGATAAGGGTGGGACCACAATAGAGTGCGATATTTCAACACTTGTCAAAAGCTTGTCAAATTACAAATTAAAATATAATCATCATGTAATGAAGTCTCAGGATCGTCAAATCCTTGCCCCTTGGTGTAGTAAGATGGGGCCATAACAGAGGGTGAGAGTCTTATATTTTAGTACATTCGGAAAAAAATCGTTCTCAAGGAAAATATTTTGGTAAAGGTCATTCATCAGAATGTACAACCATTCGCACAGAGTGTACATTAATTTTTGGTGAAGCCATTGTTTCTGGGACAAGGAACGTCTTCTGCAAGTTCGCGATGGTATAGAAAAAAAAAACTTCAGAAAAACATTAGGACTATGCGTATTCTGCCTTGTGGCATAGGCTTCTGGTTTTGTTTGTTTTTAAGTCATTGTGAAAATCATTAAAATAAAAATGAAATATATTTCTTTGCAATTGTTAAATAACCATATTGGAGGAAAACAAAGTTATTCAGACAGTTTACTAAATATTTTCACTTTCTTCTTTTGACAGCATGAAGACCAGGTGATGAAATCTATTTGAGAAATACAGTTTTCTACATGCAAGTTCATACTGAAATAATTTATATATATTTCTACTGATCTAAGAATAAAATTGTACTGCATATTGTTTTGTTTATTGTTTTTGATATATGACGTTTCCCATGAATTTTAAGATGATAAAGAACTTAAGGAATGATGCTCCTGGTTTGAAAAACAGGAGTTCTGATAAGGATAACCATTGACTCTATTTCTATTAATTACAATATCTATGTAGTTTTTGGTGACCAGGTCTTCCAACAATTTGTTGGAATTTCCATGGGCACCAATTGTGCCCCGTTATTAGCAGAGCTATTTTTGTATTCATATGAAGCAGAATTTATTTAAAAAAAAACGTCAACATGAAAAGAAGTCTCTTGATGTGGCCTTCAAATCAACATTCAGATATATCGAAGACCTGTTATCAATTAACAATATTCATTTTCATTAATATTCATTTTTCATTTGATTCGATATATCCCTCTGAACTCAAAATAAAAGATACAATAGAGTCTGGCACATCTGTATCATTTTTGGATATGACTCCATATGCAGTTGATAAAGATATATTGCTACATAAGTAAGGAGAGCTGACGAAAGAAAGTTTGAAGTCATCAAGTTTATCATAAAGTTTTATTGTTAGGTTACCATTAAAATACCTTCTAAATAAAATGCATTGTTAATGCAGGAATTTAATAATGTCAACTTTTAAAGAAAAATAAGTAATTCGCGGTAGCGGGTGATTTGATCTTTTTCTGCGGTAGTTGCAACCGTAAATCTCTCATTAAGAAACAAAGAAGGGCATTATATTATAAATGTTCGTTATCTGTATATATAATCATAATCATATAAGGTAGGTTTTAGTGCATAAGATATGAACGTAAAGACTTCTTATATACTGGTAGCATTCAATCTCCTGTATTAGCTAGTTAAGTGTTTATGGATTAATAAAAGGAAGTGCTTTTCATACGAAATATAGGAGAAAATAATCAGTGAATGAAAATATAGAATAGAGGCTATTTCTTTCAGAAGATTTGCTGAATATACGAAAACAAATATTAACATGCACCACCAACTTTCTCGTAAATTTACGTCCTTTATAGATCCTTGTATTTCTTTGGATAAGGAATTGCAACCACGTGATTAATGGTTTTCGATACAATTGCTGTCTGCAGATCTTCATGGGAATTATGCAAGATCTATAGAAAGACAAATGGGAAACTGCTCGATGGAAAGCTTTATACGTTCTTCTTTACAAACGATCATCTCAAACTCCAGAAAAAAGAGGAATGACTTTTTACTGTACGGACGAATAAATCTTGATGGAGAAAATATCGAAGATGATAAGGAAAAAAGTTATTTATGTAATGTTTATATTATATTTTGTTATCTATGATTTGATACTGGATTGGTGAAATCGTACATTAAATTTGAAGTTGCCACTCCATTAAGTATTGATTTTTAAGCAAAGCTCCGTTTACAATATTGCCCTTTAAATACGTTTTAACAGGTCGCCCGCAAGGTGCAGTGGTTAGAGCGCTTGATCCTAACGTCGCATGTTCGAATCCACGGTGCGATATGGAGACCAGTCCTTCGGATGAGATCGTATAAATCAAGGTCCCGTGTCGCAGTAGGATCTGGCACGAAAAAGATCCCTCGCTGCTCAAAAGCCGTAAGTGCCGAGTACAGGTCTAAATGTGCAGCCTTCCTCTGGCAAGTTTTGTTTGTTTGTATGTTGTTTAACGTCCCTCTCGAGAATTTTTCACTCATATGGAGACGCCACCACTTGCCGGTGGAGAGCTGCAAGATAAGTTGCACATCCATTTATCTTTACAATATTTATGAGAAACGGAAGAATTTGAGTGTGGTTTAAGGTCAAGATCTAGTAAATGACTTTAGACCGTCTTTTCGGTGCTAGATCCATTATGACGTCATAATCAATTTAAACTTTCCTTTTCCCGTACTTTACAGCTCCAATAGAATTATGTATAAAATAAAGTATTTTCATGGCATTCAATTTGAAATCAGGTGAAAAGTAATCCCGATACCTATATTCAATTTTACATTATTTTAAAGAAGAGGTTATAAGAACATACAAATTACCGTTTTCTGAGAGACTGTAGGCAATCTGAATACATTTCCTTCGTCTGATATGGAAAAAACTCCCATATTCTTGACTGGTTTTCATAATTTTTCATTGAAAATGACAGTTTACAAGATGGTTTTTCGTCTTGTTTTCTTGCAAATTATGCCCCGATACACCTTATTTGACCGCGCTATAGTTATAAAGCATCATAAAAGGAATTTATTTCTCAAGTTTGAGAAATCTGTAGGCTCTTTTCATTTACTAGATCTTGACCTTAAAAAGAACATATGGTATTTATTCATCGAGATTCATTTGTATTGTTTTAACGTGAGGCCATAATAGCTTTTCCGAATCTCTACATAGGCTGACGTACATATGGGAGTCCTTAACCTACGCATGTGAGTTAAGGCTAGGTTTAGGCGTTTCTATGCAAATGAGCTAATAAAACGCATAAGAGGTATATTTATTATTCAGAGAAAGTTTTGATTTATTTTCTTATGCATACTAAGTACTCACGATATGTTATAGCCAGTACATATTATGACGTCATATTATAACGTCATTGTTCTTACCTACTAGAGGTAATAAAACACATCAATAAAACAGCTTCGGCGCAAGGGATTACCCTATTTATTTTTTTCATAAAAATTGTATAATGCTAAGAAGAATATTCTGTAGATTAATAAAACTGCTGCACAAATCCTAGGCATGTTATCATTTTGTCGGAATCTGAGGAAACTTATACCGGACTGTACATTTTTACCCGGATTCAACTTAAAACTTTAAAAATAAAAAAATTTACACATGAACTGTTGATATTTGTGCAGCAATATCAGCAGTCTTTGGAATAATTTGCTCCAGAATACAACTTGTTGCAGTTAAATAAAATAGAGCATGCCCTTGCGCCGAAGCATTTTTATTCATTATAATCTTGTGTATTAAGGAGGTTGGATCCTGCCATCAAAAGTAATGTGAATTTTTAATCACGTATATTTTTTAGAATTTATACACATAGCTTAATTAAAAATCAAAACAAAAAATGGGGGTCAATGCGCTTCTTTTGGCACTACAGAGCATTTAGTTTGACCTTTTTGCACTGTAAATACGTTTTTCAAATAAATCAATTTTTAAAGTTTTTCCTCCAATATTTTTTATTCAAATAAATTATGGGAACAAACACAGTCTTATTTCATCTTGAATAGACACATTAAAATTTGTGACAAGTATAAAATTTTCAAATTACTCCGCATATCCAGTTATTTAACCTTTTTGCACTCAAAAAAATTCATTTTTCTGGCATTAAAAATTTAACAAGCAAAAATATCATTTGAGAGTAATGACATTTTACTGACTTTAAGAGGAATGGTTAAAAGTATCTTATATATTTAGAAAAGAAAATAAAAAGTGGGGGTCTGTGATGTTAATTTTTAGATATTACTAAAATAGTGCTAATTTTAAGCTTAAAATAGGGATATTTTTTTTCTTGATTTTCACAATATATTTGCTATATTTATCAAATATGATGATAGAATTCATGAAAGTTTATTTAACATATAATTTAGGACCGGTATAAAACAGTTCACTGCACAAAATAACTCTGTGTGCAGACTGCATGTAAAAATAGGAATCCAAACTTAGCATACTTTAAATACTTCGAATGAGAAAAATTGATTATTTTCTTCTAAAAAACCTTCCGCCACAGAATATAGTTCCTCACTTAATGCTTTTGGTATGGAATTAAATCATGGAGTTTTAACTGAATATAGTTTAATTGGCATTATAGAATTCAAAATTATTGTAAGAATTATAACTTTATGCAGAATTTTTGAAATATAGGTTAAGATATAAATCTGCTCAAAAGCTCAGGAGCGAACCTCGTTAAAGAATATTATATAATATATAAATTATAATATGACGTCATAATGTGTACTGGCTAACTCATGTCTTGGGTACTAAGTATGTATTAAACAATAAGTTTTAACTTTCTCTGTGTAATAAATATGGTCCTTAGGCATTTTGATTAGTTGATTTGCATAGAAATGTATATACCTAGCCTTTACTCTTCTGCGTAGCTGCGTAAACGTAGTAAAAAAAAGCAGTGTGATGATTTACCTACTTTAGAATTGCTATAACTATTTGTGTTTTCTTATTAAGCTTGACAATATCATTTTATAACGGGAAAATATTTAAAGTGAAGTTGGGTTATTTTGAATATTCCTTGGAGCACTTCCGTAATATATGCAATGTTTTAGATAGAGAGAAATCAGTTTTCTTCAATGAAAGCAGAATCACAATTTCAATATACGAGAAATTAGTAAGGCTTTAAATGATGTGACACCAGGCCCCAGGATCATGAACAAACTTAGACTTAAGTCAAAAGGATGAATCGTTTAAACGTCCAAATCTGTCCCCCCGATAATTTACAAAAAATTAAATTAAAGATTTTATACATACTTTTGCCTCAATCTTTCCATCAAACATTGTGGTTTATTAATTTCAATTTCAATTTTTACTTCCTTGCACTGTAATTAGGTATTTATGTGATTAATATAGCAGGGGTATGTTGTTTACATCGATTTCTCAAAGACTTTAGGCCACACCCCCATTTTGCAAGCCCAGTTTATATATGAGCGCACGGATGTTTCAAGTTGTCGTGAATATGGTCAATGTAAAGAGTTATACTAGTCATTTACATTCATGAAAGAAATTGAAACAGTCTTGCGCTCATTTGCTATTTTTGCAAAATCACGGGTGCTTGTCTCCATAGTAAAGGCACCTTGTTTACAAATTTCAACCCGTCTTTGACCTCATGAATAACAAAGCACTCAACACGTGACTCAAATCTATTCACTTCCACGCTTTGAGCACACCTATGCGACATTGTGTCTGCGAGCTATCGATGGTCAAATCATTTTTCAAATGGGTAATTAAAATTCTTGGAAAAAACTTTTTATGATTAAGATGTGTTAAGATTTTCAGTCGATTTTGTTTGATTTTTTTCGGTATCTATCAATTTATTTCGAAGGGCTGTAACATATAGTTTGCACTTACTGCTTGTGTCTCATTAATACAGTTCTAATTTTAAAATTTAAATTAATGTGGGTACATATTATACATTTGCCCTTGTCCCTAAATATATATCAGTGCTCTGTTCATTGATTTGGAAGATATGAAAGATTTTTTTTTCAGTTAAAACTGTCATTAATTTTATAGTCCGTTATTTTAAAAACACCAATTCATCATATCTTTAGAAAAATAAATTGCTTGTTACCAGTGCACAAATGCATACTTCCAATAGAGGAAACCTTCAGAGAAAGAAATTGAAGTACGGAGCGCTCAAAAAAACCCTGTGTATCGGATGAAAAGTCACTGGATGAATACATTTGCACAAAAAGCACCCCTAATTTGAATTGAGGGAAGCTACGGGTTTCTTCTGAAGCAAATGCTACACTGTATAACTTTTTACATCGGCACAAAATTTCACAATTTTTTTTTTTTTTTGGACAGATCATGTAAAAAAAAGTCCATGTTCGCAGGTATTTTTAAAGCATAATGTTTAAAAGCAAGAACATGCATTTGTATGACCCTTTCACATGTCCGATCAACGTAGATACATGCATTAGTAAAAAAAAATCAGTCGAATGAAAAAGAGCGTTGAAAATACCTCGGAGTGATTTATTATTTATCTTACTATCAAAAAGTACAGGAGTGGATTTCGACAATTAATGAATTCCTAAATGAGGAAGATTATATTAACTCGTCTGGCATGAATAAACAGGATTTTTGAAACAATGCAATTTGGACTGTACAAAGTACACTGACACTGATGTTTCTTTATCCACCAGCGATGATACTGACGTTTAATTAACGTTTAAATTTTGACTTTCTTAACTATCTATTTTTTATACACCGAGTGTAGTTTTATATCATAATTTAACCGCCTACGTGTATTTGATGTAGCCCTCGGATTTTGCAAAATAATATATATGTATGAAAAATTTCTTATTATGTAATAAGCTTGAATTTATTAATTATCTCTTTTTCAAAAAAATAAAGTTTCTTTAAAGTATGAAAAATAGTGTATCCTTCGTGATACGTTCTATTTTCAAATTCCATTGTGTATTTAATGTATAAATAATTTAACAAATTTCTAGTAAATCATTTCAAATACGACTCGTAAGTTAAGTAGAAAAAACATCAAAATTAAGCCAGCCAAATGAAATATGTATGCTTATATTTTGTCAGTCTCTAGCATGACAAAAGGCTTTTTAGGTGTCAGTTAATCATAAAACTTAGTACACCCCAAACACACGGTAATGTATTCATACTAATCGCACGCTTGATAGACGCTCCGCCTTCTCATTCAAATAATACAACGACCTACATAGCTGTAATGGCGAAACCGGGATTTTACAGTGAAGTATACGATTTTATTTAATCGATATAATGTATATATTGAAAGTCTCTTTCCCAAAAAAATCTTTTATGAGTATCTATACAGACTATGCTTGAAGACTTTAGCTATAATATAACAATGTTCTGATTTGAAAAGGTAAAATTCTGCATTTAAAAAGGGGCGAGAAAGCAGTGTTATGAAGATTCATTCTTTCAATCACCTGTAAAATGTTTATTAATTATTGAATTTATCTCTAAATTTGAAGACAACACCACTTTTGTAAAGCAATATTGACAAATATTTTAATTTTGTTCTGATTGACTTTTACAAAAACTAAATAGAACATAAGAATTTTGACTTAAGCTTAAGATGTTTCATGATCCCGGGGGCCAGGTAAATTGTTTAGTCGGATTTTACTCATGGTTTTCCAAATAGGTGACTCGTCCTATTGAGTGTTATATAAATGTTATAAACACTAAGTACACTGCAATCAACCTCTTCTTCACAACAGTCAAATATATTTTAGGAAGGCTAACTGTTTTATACAAGGCCTACACTTAAACAGTTCAGCTTCAAGAATCACTTGCTCTGGCTATTTTAAAATCCAAGGAATAAACATCATCAAATCGAGGGTAATAGGTCATGATGTTGACCTTCGGGGACTTTAGATCACTGCAAGACCATATGCATTAGTCATTTTATAAAAGAGAGGAAACAAGTTTCTATGCCTTATTAGCACAGTATTTGTAAATGAAAACTTTATTTTCATTGAACAGAATTACATGAATGACAACATATGTGTACATTCTTTCAATGCAGTCGGTTACAGTTGTTTGAAAGTTGAACTGGTTTTTTGAACATGCACGCTTACATGTGTTTCATATTTTATTGACTGCAATACATGTACTGGATTAATGTAAATTATTGTCAGTAAAGATATTCTTAACCTTATTATCAATTTAACTCAACAATGTTGAGACTAATCGGTGTAATGTGAGGAGAAAATTTATTATTTATTTCAAGATATGGGCTTCCACGGAATGCAGCAGTTAGTTTACAGTATATTTTAAAGCCGGGACTCACTTCGCTGTAAGCATCACCTCGTTTTAATCGTGTACACTATAGGCGTGTTTTACTGTACTATGTACTTTAGGAGATCAAGTCTTGGAACAATCTATCGGATTTCCCATTGGTACTAATTTCACGGTTAGCAGGCCTATTTTTAGCTCTACTGGTCAGAGACCAGAAGAGCTTATGCGATAGTAAGGTGTCCGTCGTCCGTCCGTCTGTCTGTCTGTCTGTCTGTCTGTCTGTCTGTCTGTCCGTCTGTCTGTAAACAATTTTTCAAAACGCTACTCCTCCTACAGTTTTGGTCCGATTTCAATATAACTTGGCACACAAGTAGACTACACTAAGATACATAATTTAGTGCATCGGTTTTTTATTTCGATGGACGATGTTGCCATGGTTACTAAAAATAGAAATTTCTGTGAAATTCCTTTAAAACGCTACTCCTCCTACAGTTTTGGTCCGATTTCAATATAACTTGGCACACAAGTAGACTACACTAAGATACATAATTTAGTGCATCGGTTTTTGATTTCGATGGACGGTGTTGCCATGGTTACTAAAAATAGAAATTTCTGTGAAATTCCTTTAAAACGCTACTCCTCCTACAGTTTTGGTCCGATTTCAATATAACTTGGCACACAAGTACACTACACTAAGATACATAATTTAGTGCATCGGTTTTTGATTTCGATGGACGGTGTTGCCATGGTTACTAAAAATAGAAATTTCTGTGAAATTCCTTTAAAACGCTACTCCTCCTACAGTTTTGGTCCGATTTCAATATAACTTGGCATACAAGTAGACTACACTAAGATACATAATTTAGTGCATCGGTTTTTGATTTCGATGGACGGTGTTGCCATGGTTACTAAAAATAGAAATTTCTGTGAAATTCCTTTAAAACGCTACTCCTCCTACAGTTTTGGTCCGATTTCAATATAACTTGGCACACAAGTAGACTACACTAAGATACATAATTTAGTGCATCGGTTTTTGATTTCGATGGACGGTGTTGCCATGGTTACTAAAAATAGAAATTTCTGTGAAATTCCTTTAAAACGCTACTCCTGCTACAGTTTTAGTCTGCTTCTAATATAATTAGGCATACAAGAAGACTATACTAAGATACATAATTTATTGCATTGGTTTTTGAATTCGATGAACAGTGTTGCCATGGTTACATAAAATAGAAATTTCTGTGAAATTCCTTTAAAATGTTACTCCTCCTACAATTTTGGTCTGATTTCAATCTAATTTGGCACACAGTTAGAATACACTACAATACATAATATGTATTTCTGTTTTTTTTTATTTGGGTGAATGGTGTTGTCATGGTTACTAGAAATAGAAATTTCCATGAAATACTTTCAAAACGCTACTACTCCTAGTTTTCATTTGATTTCAATATAACTTGTCACAAAAGTAGACTACATTAAGATACATAATTCTATTTATTGTTGCATGTTGCAATGTTTCAAATCCAAGTGCTACTTTTCTTTTGTTATACAAACAGACCAGTAGAGCTACAGTCTCATCAGAGACTTCTGGTTGTATTCATATGAAGCAAAATTTATTCAAAATCTTCTAAATGCTGCATCTTCTATTCAACATTTAGATAGACTCAGTCTGAGAAACCTGTTTCATATTTGAATATTTTACTACAGAAGACCTTAATGGTAACCTAAAAACAAAACTTCATGAAAATTGTGATAACTTTAACTTTTGTTTTGTCAACGTCCCTTATTTATATAGCAATATAAAGTACAGGCAACACGGATCCCGTATTAGACCGCGTCCCCTCGGCGGTGTGTTAATCCTTTCCGCGTTACACCGTCGCGGGTTTTGATCGCGGTACTACCTGCGACCGTGTTTACACCGCGGCGGGGTCAGCTACCGTTATTCTGCAGCTTGAGTGTTGTTACCTGTATAAACGGTTGTCGATAATCATGGATGGTTATAAGAAATAAATAAGTTTATGGTCGGAATTATTTTCAAATATTATATGCATAATACTGTGTACATGTATAAATGTTGTACTGCTATTAAGTTACATATATGTATGTCGTTATATTTTTCAAATATTATGTCACTAATTTTCCCCCAATATTATTTACCGATATCCGAACTATAACATTCGTAATTCCCTAAAGTGATGACACGTTTATCTAGAAGTATGCATCATGTAAAAGCTAAATATTGTACGTCGATCTGCTGTGAAATTTGGATTAAATATATTGTCAGCTCATTTAGAGTCTTAATCCATCTGTTTTTATATGTAAAAAAAAAATTTAAAAAATCTATCTTGTAATTCTTAACTAATTTATTTCAATCTTAGAATATTTGTCATCGTTTCAAAATTAAAATTGCATCAAAATGCAGTTTCCTCGATCAGCTTGTGCGGTCCGTTTTCTCGACTATTTTTCCTCTGCTTAAATATCAGTATTAAAGATAACGTTAGGTGAACAAAATATTATACTAGAATTCGTGCATCTCAATTCAGAAATGTCTTTAGTCATATAGCAAAATGACGTGATTTTTTTTTTCAAAAAAAATTGAAGGTGTTGCCATTTTGTTTTTCAGATTTATCACATAAAATTCAAATGTACAGTTCTCTCAGGTGCCCCTTTCTTTATCCAGTAATTGTAGAATAACTCTTTTTTAATTGAAAGTATGGAGTATACTTCTCGGTCGATCGTACACAACTGACCAGGTACCGTACGCGTTACTCTGGCGCAAATTTAACAGACCCTGGAGCGTTATGTAATACTTCCTGTTCTAATATACACAGACGGTCAGTATTTATTTCAAAATATCTGACCTTAAAAATCACTTCATATATCTCTTACTTTTCCTTTCTTCAATAAGTTATAGAACATAAATTTTTTGGTCTTTTTTTTATTTTCTAAGAAAACAAGCAATAGAAACATACAGTTTATTTTCTTATGAATTACAGAACAACTCATACAATTGAACATGCAGCTATTTAACATTATATTCAAAAGATTATAACTGTCTCGTCAATTTAAAAGTTGACCACTGTAAACACAACTAGCATAAGAAACAATGCCAAATCACAAAGTTTCATGTAATGTCAGTAATTCATTCCAAGGTAAGCACAAAGTCTATTCCGTGAAAGTAAATACATCGTCGTCACACGTGGGCTCCAAGGGAGGGATGGAAATGTCACAGACGGAAATGTCACTTAAAGCATTGACCTTCTTGCATCTTTTGTCGTTCCTTCGAAGTGACTCGTTAACTCTGGAAACAATACGCTCTCTCCACGCATCATCACTGGCAACCTCAGGATAAAAGAAACACACATATTTCCGAACAACTGTCTTCCTTACGGGGTCCAATTCCTTTTTGTTGTGTTTTCCGCCGCCGTTATACTGGAAACGCAAATCCCCCTCTCCATAGAGCTCTGGTCACAATCTCCTGGATAGATAGGTTAACAGCAAAGTTCCCAGCGTTTCTGGAATCTCTCACGATCTGTTGGAGTTCGCTGTCTTCAAACTTGTATTCCTCTGGAATATCACTGACATGTAGATTATCGTCACTGGTTGGTTCACTTGTCACAGTCGGTGTTTCCTGTGGTTTTTCACGCTCGGAGTTTCGGCCAATGTCAATCAGAATGTTAGTGTTCCCTAGGAGAGTCTTCAGAGTAGCCTCATAAGCCGCACTTCGACGATTGGAAGCGTCAACCTTTTTATTTAAAATGTCTATTGTCTGTTGCATATCATTCATCTTCTTCATCATGCACATTAGGGCCGAGTGCACGCTCTCTTCCCCCGTAGATTGCCTGTAGGCTCGGAATCGCACAGGAGTTGGATGGTGTAAGAGGCTTTCTGTTGGAGTGGATGGCGTGCCCGTCGATGTGGTCGGCTTTTCTTTTGGCTCTGTCTGAGTCGCAAGCGCATCGTGGCTGCTAACTGTCGGTTGCGCCGTGACGGAAACATCAGGTGGAGATCCATCAGCAATGACGGTTGCTCTAGGCTTTCCAGATTTCTCCTGAAATGGAATAAAGATTTAGTCTACAATATTTCTATTAAAAACAATTATTACTATACATACTTTAAATCATAAGATTCTCACATTTCCTAAGAATAGCTTGCAATACGTGTTGTTAACAGTTGTTAAAAATATTCTTTACAATATCGATAATCATGATAAATTATACAACGTATTACACTAAACTCGAATTAGAGATATAAAATATATTATTTTCAATTTATGTGTAATTTATTTTATTCATTTATTTATTTTTAGGTCTGGACTCTAGTCCGTTCAAGTGAAGGGGGATGGATTACCCAGGATTTTATATTGCTGAAATTAATTAGATACATGTAAGAACTATTTGTAAATTAATTTTGTATATGTGTAAAATGAAGATTATTTGAAATATAGTAAACATTATGTTTATAATCGTAAAAATCTTCGTAATTATTATCATGTATTAAAAAAGGGGGGAAACACGAATTGGACGGGATTTTTTTTTTAATATTTTCACGAGTGCGAATGTACGCATTGAAGTAATATGAAATACAAGTAACACTTATGATTAAATAAAACGACTTCTTCCTACGTTGTGTATAATCATTATGATAAATCTGTTACGAGTGAATTGGTTGTCAAAAAGTTGGAAGGTAAATGTAAGATTGGATTTATCACTGTACCTATTGCACAATGTTAGTTAATTTGCTTTTGTGTACATCAACGATACCAAGCGATCCTTTCTACCGTATCCCCTCGTGTTTGGTCAAGCGAAACGGCTTACCTGATAACTTGACAGCGATGTTTATAAGTCAGTACACATGGTACATGGAATCACTACACCAAAACAACTTTTTTTTCTCAATAAAATTAGAATTCGGGAAACTTAAAATAGATATAAAAAAAACTATATAAAAGGGGGAAATTATTTTAGGAAGATGTCAAGATAACAAAATATAAAACTCTATAAACCAAAAAATAAATTGCGTAACACCAGGGGCGGATGTACGTCCTATGTAACATTGCGTAACTTGCTCAAAATTGTAAGCAAACCAACACCCCAACTACACCATTCTCATAGTTATACGAAGAAGAAAATGGGGCGGATTTGTGACGAAGTAAAACTACGCATTATCCAAATGCACAGACTGCCACAATACACAGAGAGCTGCGTTCTTTGGGACACACGGTTTGCAGAGACACTGTATCCTACTGGATACACAAGTACCAGATTGGATTATTTGGCGATATTCGTGAACCAGACCCCCAGTGGTATCGACGAGCGTTAGTCTGAGGGACACTGAACTGATAAAAGAATACATATCGAAAAACAGTACTGTATCAAGCACGGAAATCCATCGGATGCTGAGGGAAGACGGTGCAAGCTTTGGACTGAGTACAACAAAGTGGGCCATATCAGCAAGTGGTTTTACTCATTCTAAACCAAGATATGGGCAAATGGTTCGTGACGCTAACAAACTGAAACGAGTTGCATTCTGTGAACGTTTGATTGCCGAGAACGACAAGTTCGACGACGTTATATTTTCAGATGAGTGTTCAATTCAGCTACACCAAAACAAACTCTCTAGATTCCTGTGCTACAGAGTAAACGTGGGGCCTCTAAAATTAGACTTTTTGAGGGCATAATGGATTCGACATTTTACATCGAGAACATATTGCGGGACACCCTCTTGCCATTTATTCAGACGAGCTTTGGTACTGAACCTCACAGATTCCAGCAAGACAACGATCCCAAACATACATCCAAGATCTCCAGGAAGTTTATGAATGATAATCAGATCAGTTGGTGGGATGAATGGCCAGCAGGCATTTATCTAATTTTCGTAATTTAATCTTAAAGACGTTATTATTAAAAATTTCGTTCAGCAATGTTTCAGTATTCATTAAGCAGTTAAGTTAAATGATAACTGAATTGTCTTATTTATCTATTATCATTACAAATAATACGTGTGTATTTGTTTTATACCTATTTCGTGGTTCAAATGATTGTGCATTTGTTATTGAAATCACTTGATAAACGAACCAAGATAGTAGTCAGGGTTCAACGCACACGGCTTGGGCACTTTGTATTACCGTGTTTTCGGTACTTAATATTCAATACATGAATTGATGATCAAGTGGTAATTTAATAAACATAAGTCTTTAAGAAATATAATTTTTTTTTCAGAAATGTAGATCATTCAATCATAATGAAAATATTGAAAGTACAGAAGGAGATTTTTTTTTCAGAAATGTAGATCATTCAATCATAATGAAAATATTGAAAGTACAGAAGGAGATCAGGTTGATTCCATTTCTATCAACAGGTCCATATGAACAAAACTACCAAAAATTCCTTGACAGAAAAAGGTTATCAAACGGAATTACTTAGTAGGCACTAGCATACAGAAGCTTTGTTTTCTATTATAATAGTATTCAATTTATGCCCCCCTCCCGTGTCCCCGGTTCCTGTGGCTTTGATAATAGAACCAATATGTAAAATCCTGTGCAATTGACAATTTGAAGAAATTAACATGTACATGTTTACCTGTGTGTAGCGCAAAGAAACATGGTCAGAATTATATACACATTGTTTGACACACACATCTTTACAAATGAACTCAACTACTGTCATTTTCTGTCATTCGCGGATATGGATGTGCCCCCCCCCCCTTCCCGAAGAATTCTCCTACTAAAAAATAACAAAGGTTTACTTACAAGGGTCTTTGGAATTTTCCTTCGTTTTGGTGCTGGAGATGCTGGTGGAGAAGGCGATAGCGAGCTTGGGGGAGAGCTCGGAGATGATGGCTCTGTCAAACTTTCCATCTCTCTCATCCTCACTCGAAGTTCCTGTTAGGACCCGGTACCAAGAACTACGGCTCGATCCACTTCCTTGGGGCGACCCCACTGGACGTCATACTCTTCACCAACAGAAATCACAATGTCACTATCACATTTGAAGTACGCACGGCTCCTCACTTGGAAATTGTCATCACACAGATATTTGACTAGAAAATGTTTGTCTTCACGCACACCGGATCTCCTCGCCATAATACTAGTGAAATCGCAGAATAATATATCCTTTCACTGCAACGCCTTTTATGAAACTGAATAAAAAATGGCCCACAAGCACCACGCTAGTTCTAGGGATTTCCTAGAAGTTATAATTAAGAGTACATCGCTTTTGTTATGTCGTATGATCAATCGGCTAAGGGGCTTGATAGATCAATTAAGGGAAAAATTAAAATTATGTATGCCGTTAAATTAATCTGTGTTTATTTAATCATAATAGATGATAAGCCTGTCGGTGTTTCTAGATAAGAAAAAAATATCCATTATCATGATTTTTTTTATTTATTTCTCCGTTTGTTGAAACATTTTATTGAAACTTTTTTTAATACGTCTATTCAAATTGTATTATTGATTGGGAACGATAAATTTATATAGAAGGAAACAATCTATACAAATTTACCTCTGTATATTTTCATCTGAAATTGAGAAAGAAAAAAAAAATAAAGAGGAAAGCAGCAGATGTGTGGTATTTCGGAGAGTTTAACAAGCTCGCTATAAAGGTCAAGTAGAACAGGTGTAAATCTCCATGGGCATGATTTTCTCTGCTCTTGGTCTGTTAATCCATATACGCTGGAAATGATCGCAACTGAAACCGAATGCACAGAAAGCAGAATATATGTATGCGTTTGTTTATTAACTAAAGCCAAATTTAGCTCGTTTTTTTTTTTTTGGATTTCTAAAAGCTGACCGAACTCACACTGACTTTTAGCATGTGCATTTCATAAATTTATTTAATTGTAGTTCGCATATTTAAACAGTAAAATTATAAGCGCCCATTACGTTTTGTCTCCTAGTTTAAATGACGAAGATAATAAAAGCACATTTTTGAATTATATACATGTACTATCGATCTTCACTGAAATCCTCATTTAATATATATTATAAATAAAATTATTAAGACAGCTTTTAATATTTCTGCTTTATTATCATTTTCAAATTACTTTTTTTTTCATTTTTCTTTCATATTTAGATAAGTAAAAATTAATTAATATAGATTCGCAAGTTATGCAGAGAAGTTGACATAAATTAATTTCGCTAATTTCTGTTCGGGGAGATAACTCCCGTTTGTTTACGATACTTTTTGATCGATGATTTAACCGCGGCGGGGACAGGTAGGTGATCTGTTTACCGCGGAGGGAACGCGGTTTACCTGTCTCACCTGGCCAAATCCCGCGTTGTGTATATACCGCGACGGGGCGCGGGAAATACGGGATCCGCGTTGCCTGTACTGTACCTTTTTCACTTGCATATGGGGTTTATGGCTCCGGGTTGAACATGTTTAACGTACAATTTCTTGCGAGGCAAGGCTATTCACAAACAAGTTGATGAAATAAGGATATGATTAGTCTCATTTAAAGTCGATATTTCACAAATTTCATGGTCCATACAATGCCCATTTTGGCAAATACACTCTGTCATGTAGTCGAATACTGACTGAAATTTTTCGTACAATTTGTTAGGTCATTATCGCCTTAGGTTTTTTCTCCGGTTGCCCGATTATGACAAAGAGCACACAGCAGGTGTGACCGGTTGAAAGGTAATGCTTACTCCTCGTCTTATATATGTGTGGATTTTTAGAAAGGTATTATATAACAATTAATCAGTTTTTATGCATTGTCTAAAAACGAACAAATAAATTTTCTATTTTATTCTTAAACTACTTCATTACAACATTGAAAAAACAACAGATTGTATGAGACAAAAAACATTAATGAAAACAGTTAATGATACAAACACTGTTATCTTTAGATATCTAATGAAGGCATTTTTCAAATACAGCTTCTGTTAAATTACATATTTTGGGGGGGGGGGTCAAATTTTCAAAGATTGAGGAAAAAAAACTGGATTTCTGGGAATTTTGATATCGTGGATGAAGAGTTGGATAGTTTTGTAAATGACATTTTACATTTCGTGGTAGACATAAATTTGTGGAACTCTTCAAAACTCGAAAAGAACGAAAATTAGACCCCAACAAAAATTACTGATTTCACCAAATTCTGAAAATCATTTCATTGAAAATTCATTTCATTCACTTTTCAGAAATTTCAACCCTCAAGTAAAATCAAAGACATTGCAATGTATTTCATCGATATAAATTATTCCGAAATCACAGAATATCCTTTAGATTTTGAAAAGGCTATTTGATTAATTATTTGTTGCCTAACGCCGAATTAGTACTATGTTAGCCAATTTCTCGCTAAAAATAAATAATTTTGCTTAAAAACAAAGACAAAAGGACAAAACATTTTCATTTATGTATTTTCTTAATTATACTTCTTTTGTAAAGGTTTTCTAGAGATTTAAAATTCATACATACATGCAAGAAAAAAGATACAAATTTTTGAAAATATCACAATTTTGCCATTTGACTTTGGTTTCATGTGAGTTTAATACTGCATTTGACCAAATTGGTCAATATCTTTGGCCAACAATACATTTTGTGTGATTAATTACATACAGCAAACAAATCCATCTATTAGCTAAAATTACGAGGGTTGACCGAGAAAACCTGTACATTTACAATATTTTTTGTTTCACTTACATCATGAAGTAGAAAAATTCGCATGCATCATAATCACGATTTTTTGCACGCTTGGTATCAATTTTGATAAAATATGTTTATGAGTAACATTTTTCTCTCAGTCAAACTGATCTTGCATTAAAGCTGAATCGCATCACTGAACATTAAAACGTAGTTCCCGGTGCCTGTACAATTGTTCTAGAATGGTGCTTCTTTTCTTTAGAATTTTAAAATTTTGTTTGAATCAGGAATTGGTCAGTATATTTTATTTTAAGTCGGTAACCGAAGTACGTATTTTATACACTCTAGAGTTATGGAAAGATCGCGTAATTCATTCTTTGTATGGACTACTTCCAAACCCTGATCATGATTACAACTTCTGGAGAAGTTTGTCTCCATGTATGACATTTTGCTTCTCACTTTTCAATCTATCATTTGTTTAGTTTACAAAGATCCCCCTCGATGGGCTAACCAGTCCAGCAATCCTGTTATCTGGTATAAACCACTGTCTTCAATTGCCCGCTAAACACGATACTGGATGTTGATTTAAATGACATATAATCATCAGACGTTCCAATTTTGGCAATATCTACCGAAAAATGTATATGCATAAACATAATAAAATTGCTATTTTTATTGTCAAACTTAAAGAATTTTTGTACATGAGTACATAGAACATAGACTTTCTGTCCATTTTTATTTCATTATGTTATATTTCTGTATAATATGGTAATAAAAAAACATTCCGAATAATGCTTTTCTTAAAAAGAAAACGATAAAAAATTGCGGTGCACCGACCACTATGTCCTGGTTTCCTTTGTTACAATTTTCACATACGAATGAGATTATAACCTCATGATATTTTTACTAAAATAACAAAAAAAAAAAAAAATTCCTACAATTAAACAAAAACTAATGAGATATTTAAAATTTTAACGTTTTCCTGGGACAACTCTCGTATATAAATAACTCTTAAGAATAGATATACTGAAACAATGTCTACAATAAACAACAAAAATACAAGAAATAACTGTTACAATTGAAGCATATTTACAATAGTTATATATTTTTTGATGCAACTGTTACAGTTATGAAACCAACAAATCTTGACAAAAATAAAATCCATCCCGTGACCATGGATTTTTAGCATTTTTGTGAAAAGCTGTATCAAGAAAGTAACATAATGACAGTACAAGAGAAGGATTGAAACTGAAGTTATAATTAACATCGAGATCGATGTCAGTTGCTAGATTCTTACAGGGATGCTCTTCTTTGTGGTGACCTTGTTCAAATATTGTGCCTTTCTGCCTGTATCTTTCACTTAGATTTGAAAATATTTCTAATATATGAAGTGGAAGTAAAACTAAGGAAAATAAATATACCTTGTGAAGAAGTCAACAGGGTTACAACAATCGAGAAAAACGAAATCTCTAAGAAACTATCTATAACCTGCAGTATCCAGACTGATCCTGTTAAACAAAATAGCTTGGTAAAAATAACCAGTTCTGACTTGTTTCCTTTCGACTTTTGAATTTTATTGTCAAAATCTATATTGATAATGGTTAGAATGAACAAGATAACGTTAGTAACACATGTCAGAAGAAGAGGAACTATAAATGAAACAATGTTTTGAATGAAGTTTTCAAAAAAACATATTCTCATACATAACCAATGCTGCCATCTATGTAATAAGACAATATTACGTTTAGGGATATTATGATCAATGGAAGCATATAGCAAAACAAGATATATTTCATAAAAACCTTTCTTACTTGCCCACTATTTTTAATATTACTAACACTGATACCTCTAAAAGTTAAGAACATGTGTAAGCAGCAAATAAAAACAGCACAAACTCAACCAAAAGTAATGTAATAAAGCTCCAAGTATCTGACAGAATAGGGTACCTTTCTGTAAAACATTGGCTATGGTATACATTAGCTGCATGCACATTAGAGAAAACGTTGTGCTCATCAAATTCAGTCCAGGAAGCGTGCGCAAAGCAGGGAATTTCAGATAAATTACCAATAGGAGGACAATACAAAAAATACTAATGGCGTTGAGAATATTTGTCAACATATATAAAATCTCAGAAATACTTTTTGCCGCTGGAGCGACAAATTGAATTTGAGTGCATACTCTGGTAGAACGGCTATAATCTATGACGTATTCTCCCAGATAGAAAACTTCATTGGAGTCTTTAACAATGATTCGGTAATTCTTCCGGTCAAAGTGTACATTACTGATATTAATATAACGCTGAAGACAGCAGAATAATCGACTTACAATAATCCCATATTCGGGATTAGCGAAGACATGGAATTCATATGTATCTTTAAACATTAGAAATTCAATTCCTGGTATTAATTTGGATTGTATTAATGTTCTACCCATATTGCCAATACTTACACCTTTTAAGACAAACGAAATGTTCTCAGTTCCATTAACGGTATGATTTATTTTTATCAAAGGGGGGATATTAAATAGATTGTTTTCTACGGTTTCTCTATCGTAACGCTTGGGATAAAACAAGAAACAAAGAAGAGTGATATTCATATCGAAGTAAAATAGGCCCTTGTGGTATTCCTTGAAAACTTCTGGGGTTGCAAGAAGATAAAATGCTTTGACTTCGTAATCATCAATATGGGTAAAATTTGTTAAAACTTCCCTGACGACGGACTTCACCATCAACAGCACATGTTCTGTATCGTTTATTGATGAAGATCCTTGCAAAGTACATTGAATTTGTAGATCATAAGACATGATGCGTGGAAAAGAGATGATTGGCTTGCATTTTCCATCTACTAATTTACGGCCTGGGTAACAATCATGGACTGTGGGCTACAGACACAAAATAGAAATATAAAACAAATGCTTTATGCAATAAAGATGTGTAATATAAAAAACATAAAACGAATGACATTGAAATTTTAAGAGGCCATGCTAGTATGCATTGAGCTTTGTGTGGAAAGTAAAAAAAATTAAAGTTTTTGTTAAATGGTGTTTTTGGATTACTTTATCACAAATAATAGGAAAAGTGCAAAATTAGTGATTTCATCCATAATCACTGTGTCGTATCCAAGAAAAAACATTTCCTTAGTTACCGGAACCCCTTTTTGCATTCAAAATATGCAAATAATGATATATTTAAAGTCCATGCACACAAAATAGTTATCACACGATTATAAAATTACCTGTTCTTTAAAGAAGACTTAATTGTGAGTTCTACTGTACCCGATTAAGTTGGATTTTATCTTTCTGATATGTTGCTATGCCAATGGGTAAAGGGCAACGATTTTAACAAAAACATAGCTAAAATTAAGACATTTTTTAACAGGCGTCTAACAAAAATACGTACAACTGCTTATAACCCCTATAATGTAATTTTTAACTGATTTGTTATATAAAAAAAATTAAAAAAAAAAAAAAATTTGATAGACTTTTAAAAACTTTGTTGCCATGGAGATTCAAAATTCAAAAATAGACAAATTTGGGACATTTTAGAAGATTTTCTTCACACAATTCAGATTATTAGAGGTAAATTAATCTTTGAGAAACAATATTTTCTCACACAACATGGGTGCACCTGAGTCATGCTCTACTATGACCTTCTTCTCACCTTGACATTGCCCTCAAGTTCAAATTATTGTATATTATTTACTTTATACCCAATAATTTCTCATCTAAATCAACATGGTTCTTGTTCTTTTGAACCTTGTTCCATATTTTTCATACATTGATGCATACTGTTAGACAATTCAAGAAGAAAAAAAAATCATGTTCTACTGTTGACCTTCACACAAGTGGCAAGATCAGTTAATTATTTGAAGTCCATATTAAAAGAGAGCTACCAATGCTAATTCGATTCCCGCCTACATTTTAATCCCTTTTAATTTAATATAAAGGTAATTTGGTCATCAACACTTTTTTGAATGCAAAGAAGAGTACATTAGTAATTCATGAATAATTTTGAAAAGTGTCAAAAAGTTAATCGCTACTATTTAGAAGCCTTTTAAAAAGGGATGTAGAAAAATTTTATCAATTGAAGTTGGGCTTTATAACATCACGGAATTTTCAGATATTCATGAAAATGGATAAATGACCCTTTTATCTTTCCTTATGTTTAATTAAGGTAAAATTTAACATACATGATTGATAAATATTATTTTTTTATTTGCAATCTCATTTGAAATTGTTAAAAACCAAAAGTATCTGTCGAGACTGTAGCTCTACTGGTTTGTACTTATAAAAAAAGGAAGAGAAAGTAGCAGTTGGACTTGAAAAGCAATAAAAGAATAATGATCCTTAACTTGATCTTTTTTTGTGGCAAGATTGCAATCAGACTAAAACTCTGGGAGTAGTAGCCTTTTAAAAGAATTTTACAGAAATTTCGATTTTCAGTTACCATGTCAACATCATTCATCAAAAAACGAGAAAGACATTAACTTGTGTAGTCTGCTTGCATGATATGTTATATTAAAATCAGATCAACATTGTAGGAGGAGTATCGTTTTGAAAGTATTTCAAAGAAATTTCTAATTTTACTAACCACAACAACACCGTTCATTGAAATCAAAAGCTGATATATAGAATTATGTATTTCAGTGTAATCTACTTGTTTGCCAAGTTATATTGAAATCATACCAAAACTGTAGGAGGAGTAGCATTTTGAAGGTATTTTAGAGAAATTTCTAATTTTGGTAACAATGGCAACATCGAAATCGAAAATTGGTACACAGAATTATGTACCTTAGTGTATTGTTCTTGTGTGCAAAGTGATATTGAAATCATACCAAAAGTGTAGAAAGAGTAGCATTTAAAAAAATTGTTTACAGACAGATAGACAGACGAACGATGGACACATTCTTTATCGCAGACGCTTTCCTGGTCTCTAACCAGTAGAGCTAAAAAAAATGACTACTTTTTGCTTTTCTTTGTCTATAAACATATATGTCCCCCAACAAAAGCTTTGATATGAATTTGTGAATTAACAATTAATAATACCCAAAGAAGGATTTTTTTTATTTTCACAAGGGGGGGGGGGGGTATCAGGAAGCTTTCACATCATCTTTTTCTTAAAATTCATACAAATGTTATTGACCCCAACCTATTTTTTGTTTTCCCTGATTATCTCTTCTTGGGAAGGAGCTCAGCCATTCACTTGAACAAATTTGAAAAAAAAATTCCCTTTACTGAAGGATATCCGGTGTCAAGCATGGTCCAATGGTGTTTTCAGAAAAAGATTAAAATACAGAAATGTTGAAGAAGATGAAAACAACAACACAATTTTTAACAGACTTTTAAAGTACAGTTGTGGTTAATACCCCTTTAAAACTTGTAAATTTTCTCCCTCAATAGTTCCATAAATATACTACTGAAAGCTCTTGCAGAAAAACCCAATGAAAAATCAAAAATATTCTAGAGTTTTTTGGGGGGACGGGTCAATTCTCATGGACAAAAATTAAATTTATTGATTTATTCATGCTTTTACATACACAGCCATGTTATTATAACCTAGACACAGCCAATCATATAATTTTTTCATATTTTACAGTTTTTGTAGTCTAGAATAATTTTTGCATTTGAATCAAGTTGTATTTCATCAAAAACTTAAAGGTAAATAGAATTTGATACTTTTTTTTCAACATTGCATTGGTATCATGCAGTAACATTTCCATATCCAACTGGCCATTGGTGAAAAAAAAACACCTCATTTGATACTGATTATTAGACTGATTTTACAGAACATGCAGAAAAAACTAAGATTGTATATATTCCTTATTCTTAACTTAAAACTGTGATTTATAAAAGGGGAGCATCCTCCCCCTGGGAGTAAGAGTGGCAGTTTTTGTGCGTTTAGGGATTTTAGTCTTACCTGCAGAGTGACCTGATGGCCTTCACAAACAAATAACCTCCAACTGATTTAAATATCATTATGGAATTTATTTTTTTGTTAATTGCTTAAGAATAATCTAATATCTTATCATAATATTTCTGTAATCAGAATTAAACATCAGTAGTCATATATAACAGGTTTTAACAAACTGTATTGTTGCGTCACTCAGTTTATGGCCAAACATGTAAGACGTCAGCTGTAAGATACACCTGCTGAACATTTTCCCCAGTCGTCCTCTGGTCCCTGGGACAGTATAATCGTTTTTTTTATTTATACAGGTATGCTTTTAAATGGCATATCATACAGAAAGTCTGAGAAACATGTACACTAGCAATATAGAAAGCTATTTTTATTTATCATTTTTTTCTATAGGAAATAGAAATAAAAATGAATACCTTCCTAATCTTTCATTTTGTATTAAAGAAACACACTTATCAAAAGTGTACCCAATAATGCACATGAAAAATACAAATTCAACATATCACCATCTGTTTTTGTCCAATTTCTCCAAAATGAAAATTTTCTTTCTCTCCCGCATTGTTTCCATTGTTGTCTGTTTCATTCTTTACGGTCTATTTTGCTTGAGAGCTCATGAAAGGGAGGTAATCCATATGTTTTTCAACAAAGTTTTACAACAATTCATTCTGATATTTTTCTTAAAGTATTCATTGTGAAGCCAATTTTATTTAATTATTCTATTAAATAGAGTATTCTGCTACTACAGATTAATGTAGATTTTCTAAAGTTGTCCGGAATTTACAAACAGTGCAGTTTTTCATACAATATAATTCGACAAAAAAAAAATAAATATAAATCAATTCCAAATTAAATAATCCTTATATAAAAGAAAAATGTATTTCAATGTATAAAATATTCATTCAGTACGGATTTAAAATACTTAATTATAACAGGATAGGCCAGTCTGAATATTTCTGTGATAAAATATAACAAATGAGCTGGTTGCCACGAAAACAAGATGTTATATGCCTAAGTAGATATTTAAAAAAACCAGAAGTCTCTGATGAGACTGTAGCTCTACTGGTCTGTACGTATAACAAAAGAGAAGTAGCACTTAGATTTGAAACTTTGCAACATGCAACAATAAATAGAATTATGTATCTTAATGTAGTCTACTTCTGTGCCAAGTTAAATTGAAATCAAACGAAAACTGTAGGAGGAGTAGCGTTTTGAAAGTATTTCACGGAAATTTCTATTTTTAGTAACCATGACACCACCATTCACCGAAATAAAAAAACAGAAATGCATATTATGTATCGTAGTGTATTCTAACTGTGTGCCAAATTAGGTTGAAATCAGACCAAAACTGTAGGAGGAGTAACATTTTATGGGAATTTCACAAAAAATTCTATTTTAAGTAACCATCAGACTAAAACTGTAACAGGAGTAGCGTTTTAAAGTAATTTCACAGAAATTTCTATTTTTAGTAACAATGGCAACACTGTACATCAAAATCAAAAACCGATGCACTAAATTATGTATGATAATGCAGTCTACATGTGTGCCAAGTTATATTGAAATCAGATCAAAACTGTAGGATGAGTAGCGTTTTAAAGGAATTTCACAGAAATTTCTATTTTTAGTAACAATGGCAACACCGTCCATCAAAATCAAAAACCGATGCACTTAATTATGTATCTTAGTGTAGTCTACATATGTGCCAAGTTATATTGAAATCAGACCAAAACTGTAGGAGGAGTAGCGTTTTAAAGGAATTTCACAGAAATTTCTATTTTTAGTAACCATGGCAACATCGTCCATCAAAATCAAAAACCGATGCACTAAATTATGTATGATAGTGCAGTCTACATGTGTGCCAAGTTATATTGAAATCGGACCAGAACTGTAGGAGGAGTACCTTTTTAAAGGACCTTCACAGAAATTTCTATTTTTAGTAACCATGGCAACACCGTCCATCGAAATCAAAAAACCGATGCACTAAATTATGTATCATAGTGTAGTCTACTTGAGTGCCAAGTTAGGTTGAAATCGGACCAAAACTGTAGGAGGAGTAGCGTTTTAAAGGAACTTCACAGAAATTTCTATTTTTATTAACCATTGCAACAACGTCCAACGAAATCAAAAACCGATGCACTAAATTATGTATCTTAGTGTAGTCTACATGTGTGCCAAGTTATATTGAAATCAGATCAAAACTGTAGGAGGAGTAGCGTTTTAAAGGAATTTCACAGAAATTTCTATTTTTAGTAACCATGGCAACACCGTCCATCGAAATCAAAATCTGATGCATTAAATTATGTATCTAAGTGTAGTCTACTTGTGTGCCAAGTTATATTGACATCGGACCAAAACTGTAGGAGGAGTAGCGTTTTGAAAAATTGTTTACAGACAGACGGACAGACAGACGGACGGACGACGGACACCTTACTATCGCATAAGCTCTTCTGGTCTCTGACCAGTAGAACTAAAAAAAAGAAGACTAATCATATATATCATGTTCACAAAATTTGAGATAGAAATATTTTTCCCACTTTCCATGTTTAATAGTGTGAAGCTCAATACTTAATGAAATGGCCTCTTAAAGATTTTATTGCCAATACCGTACAGAAAGATTCGTTTGTTTGTTGTTTAATCATGCATATTATGAGACGCCAACACTTGCCGTTGGAGGGCTGCAAATTTAGACCTGTACTCAGCACTTCGAGCCTTTGAGCAGTGAGGGGTCGTTTCCGTACCAGCACCTACTGCGACACGAGACATCGGTTTATACGATTTTATCCAAAGGACCGGTCTCCACGTCCCGCAGTGGGATTCGAACCCGCGACGTAAGGATCAACTCTTTACACTGCGTTCAGAGAGCAAACGCTTGTACAAAAAGACATACTTTACTAGATGATATATTTCGTAATGTTTTTGCGAGTTCGCAACAACGTGCAATAAGCAAATAATAAATGAAAAAAAAACATGATTGCAAAATAAATTGCATTTATACTGTTTAAAAGTCCTCCAAATAAAAATAGCTCATTTCATACTTGTAGAAGACATGTTTGATATATATTCTTCTGTTAACAAAATATAAGTTTTGACAGCCAGAAGCTGTGCCTTTATAGGAGATATCTGGCATTACCAACTTATCATAACATTTTGTTTATCCTTTGAAAATGTAGGATATTTCTTATAATATAAATAACAAATAGTTTATGATAAAAAAAGTACTAAAACTCTAAGCAATTTTGCGTTCAATTCTTGGCGTTTTTTTTTTTGAACGCAGAGTGTTGAATACTTATATGAGTATGCCCCGAAACATCCCGAATAAGACCGTTCAATATCGGACGCCCCATTGTAAACAAAAATGTTGTCTGGTCAACCGCTCAAAGGCAATATCTATGATGGGTAGAGGCACTTAAATAACATGTATCTATATTTTCACACGAGATTGAAAAAAAATAGTACTAATCAGCTTCAATAAAAACCTCAGTTGGCAAATCATAACGCTTGGTAGGGTGTGATATTGAACCCCTCAAGGACAGACGCTGATATAACACAGTTTTAATTTAAATACCGATGCTGAAAGATTCTCATTAATTTTCAGTTTCTTTAATTTTAATAATTAATATAAATCAATGGAATAATGTTTTTGCTATATATTAAAGAATTTATTGAACTTATATTGGTGAATATTGGCACTGATTCCCTTACAAATGACCGTTCACGTTAGCTAAGGCGGTACAGCGATCGTGACCGGGAGGTCGTGAGTTCGAATCTCGGCCACGGCTGACCAAAATCGATAAAAATTGGGTAGCAGCTGTTCTTTTGCCATGCGCTCGGCACTTTGAAATGAAAGTTGCGGGTCCTTCGGATAAAACCTTTAAAACCGAGGCCCCGTGTCACGGCAGGCGTTGGCACGATAAAGAACCCTCTCTGCTCAATGGCCCTGAGTGCCGAGTAAAGATCAGAATATGAATCCCTTCACGAGTATATGGTGACGTCTTTATATGAGTGAAAAATTTTCGAATGGGACGTAAAACAACATACAATCAACCAACTCGTGCCTGTATTTACCAATATATATCAATTACCCTATCATACCGATAACGAGTTCGGAAACATAAACTCATTCGAATAACAACTCTTTGAGTATTTGAATATTCGTAGGCATCCCTTCTAATGTTGACTGCCTAGTGCCTGAAATACTTGCCTTGGATTTAAGTTGGAATGAAGAAGTTCGCAACGTCATCGTTGGAAAAAATAATTCTCTCATCAGATCCGTTTTCTCTGATATTTTATCCCCTCTGGCAGGAATATAGTCACCGGAAGAGCGAAGTTGGTAGGAGTTCTTATATTCCCCCATGCAGTTAGAACAAAAAAATGTTAATCAAAGGATGAATAAGATCGCCGTGTTGTATATGTGGTAATGTTAAACACGAATCATTATACGTCAAGTGATGGGTACCAGATCTGGTACAGAGCACTACTTTGTCAAGCATTTCCCATGTACTAGACGTATGACATAGTTGACAAAATACATTTGTATATTCAACAAATGAGAAAAAAGACTGGCGATTTGAGTTTTCACACGCTCGATTTTCAATTTGATCAATGCCAATTCCTCTGTTTAAATTTTGACATTCCGCTGTTTTGATTGTATGTGTGTGACACAAAACTACATCATAAACATCGTATATAATATCACATTTGTTGACGGAAGCCAGTGCAAGAACTTGGCTCAAGCGCAGTAAGAAGTCAAACTGCAAAAGACTGTCACAATAAATGTAAACATCTAAAATTTTATAAGGCTTTGAAAAAATGGAGCCGTTTGCAATCGTATAATTTGTATTGCAAAGGAAACAAAAAACGTTTTTGTAAGTAACATTGTTTGATGAAACAGGATGATCAAATTCATCTAATTCTCCCTCACATAATTGTTTTATCTTTTTCTGTATCTCTTTGTTCGCTATTATTGTAGTCTCTTCGTAACAGAGGTGAACAACCTGTATTTTTGTTACTAGTTTCTCTCTATTTTTGAACAGAGTTTCTTGTGACCAGGTGTTTCTGACGCACTCAGTCGCATAGATTAACGCGGTGTCCAAACAACAGCTGCAGGGATGAGAAGGAACAATCGCAGTCTCTTATGGTATCATTTTGTATGAAGTTCGGCAGAATGTTTTGGTCACAAATACTATGTGGATAAGCAGAAGTCATTGGAAATAGCTGTGATTTCAGATGATCTGTGGTGTATTTAGCTGGTCCAAAAAATGGGATATCATCTCCTTCCATCGTTTTTATATTCAGAATTTTATTGATAATTGATGCATTATTGAAAACGTTGTTATAGAAAATTAAACTTCGTTCACTGGTACTCCCCCCTTCTGTGCTTTCATGCACATTGCTGGAAAAGTCCAGGAAAACATATTCCTTGGCCACATTTTCTACGATGGAGAAATTATTTGCGGACATAACAAATGTTGGAATACTACACAGGAAGCAATAGAAGTTTCGATATGGGTATGTCAGATCTGAAACTGGGTTATCTTTGCACAGTTTTTGAATTGTGTTCGTAGCTGATTTTGGACAAGTAATTGTGGACTCTGGACGTCTCTTGATGTTTTTCAGTTTGCACAGGTAACAGAAAACGTTCTTATAAAGTCGAAATTTGTTCACATAGGAAGAGGAACAGGCAATCAGAAGATCTTCATCACCAGGACAAGGTTCTGTGAAATATTCATCATTATCTATATAAGTAGGAAAGACGATGTCTCCAAGGCTGGGTGAAGGGTAAAATATAACAGAATTGCTCCGTTCCTTTATCATTGTTTCCAATACGTCATTGGATTCCACGAAATTTACATAATTAATATTTCCATCAATAGATATGTCCCACTCCACAATGTCAGATTTCTTTTCGCCGTTACACAAAGCACAGTGAATGTTGTAGTAAGTATAATAACTCACTAGCGAGGTAACGAAGATTCTGTTTTTAAAATTCATATCGGGGTTTATACATTTATCAGACATCTCTGTAAACTCAGGACAATAATTAACAACGTGATATTTTGGAAGTTCTTTAGCATACATTGCATTCAGTGGTGACCATTGAAAGGTTGCCTCATAGAATCGCGTCAATTTTCTTTCGAAAAAGGATGACTGCACTTAAGGACATGCGAAATTTGCGACAAAATAAACTTTCAAAACAAGCATTTTTCTTTTCATTGCAAGAATGGTCAAAATCCAATCTTCAACTTTATGTAATTACGTTTAAAAAAAGTGTGTATTTACGAAGTTTGAATCTGTTTTCAAAGGCAGGGGTCATCACAATTTCTTGAATCTCCGTTCGATAATGAGGACGCCCACTTTTTTTACTGACTTTATACATAGTCAGCGCATGTTTGTCTATTGTTCTACGTTTAACAGTAGTTGTATATTTGCATAAATAACAATGTGCCAAAAGGAGATTAATAGACAAATATGCGCTCATGGTTAAAAAGAGAAAAAACTGCTTCTTCTTACATTCGTTCTCTGTGTTGTAACCAAGGATTCTGACTTGTTGAATATTATAATACACCACGTGATTTCTTACCTCAGGTAACTTTGTGAATACTAGATTCCGTCACGTGACTTGTAAGGTAGCATGTTATGTGCTAAGTAGGACATTGTGTTCGAACACGTTAAGTCATCTGGCATTGATATAAAATCTGCTTTAATCACATTAACGTGCTCATATTGTTAATTTCGTTTTGAAACCTTTGTCAGAAGTGTATTTGTGCCACACAGAATGGAGAGGGAGATTGAAAAGAGTGATCACGTTCTTTTTTCCAAACATGTCATTGTTATTTATCAAGTCTAATTTTAGACCCATTCTTACAATGTTAGCCCCACCTCTCTTGCATATCTAATGTTCAATCAAGGGCAGGTAAGTGTAAATTCACTATATTTGAAAAGCAGTAAGGACAAAAAACATTGAATCATTTTATTGTATCACAGTCTAAAATCATTTTAAGATTTAAATTTGGTTCCAAATTGACAACCAAATTGACAGGATTCTTTCATAAACATACAAAAGTGAAATAAGATTTAGATATAAAAGCAACAGAAGCAACCGAAAAGGACCCAAAAACAGGCGTTAAGTGCAGTCATCCTTTGTCAGGGCAACGTGTATTTTCACGAAGACAGGTGTTCTCACAGGAGCACAAGGGACAACGCGACTGTATTGAGTTAATCTGGTATCCAGTTAAACCTGGCCAATCTTTACACATGCCGTTTTCTCCACACGAATTTATGTATATACTCATAAGTCTTGTTAGGTTCAGTTTTGAACAGGTTGTAGAAATTAAAATCGTGAAAATCAGTTTAAAGATAAATGGATCCATGATGTCTTCTCCTGAAATTCTGATCTGAAACTCAAACGAATTGTCGATTATTCTACTACAGTTATTGCCGAGATCAAAGAAATGCCGCGGACATTTTTCTCCAATAAATCGCGAACGTCATAAAAAAAATTTCCAATCAAAAACACATATCAAACAAAAGTTTAAATGAATATTTCATTGTAGAATCTAATGCTTATTTAGACCATATCGATGTGTAGTCCTCCGCAGTCTAAAGAGTATTGCCTAAAACAGCTGATAAATGTTGGTTTTATACATAAGTTGGGCTGTTCCACGGACCTCCCCACAACATTTACACTCCGTGATTTCACTGATAAATGAAATAGACAACTGATTCTGTTATTTTACATTCATGAATTAATCAATATATGTTGCAAACAAGTTTATAAATAAAGGATATTTTTAACCCAAGAATTTATAAACAAAATTGTTAAAAAATGAAAAATTCCAACGTCGGTAAATCTTAATTATATATTCCACGCATCATAATCCAACGTCGGTAAATCTTAATTATATATTCCACGCATCATATTAGGTTTTCAATCTATTCTAATCGGATTGCTGAGACTGTATGAGAGGGAATTATCTCACATCGTATCCCTAACACTTTATATACCATAGGTAAGTGCAAAAGTCTCAAACCGTTCTCTCCCGTCAATTTCACCCGCTGAAACACCTCCGTATCTTTTTTATGATAGCATAAAGGTATATAAACTATATATCATCTTTTAGGTAATTTTCTTTTCTATCAAACCCTGTGAAAAAGTTTATGTCTGAATGTCGGTAATACATGAACATACATGAAATTCTGAAAATGGCGCGATTTTCCAAAGCAATATTGGTTTACCCGACGATGAACACATTTTTCCCTGATTTTTCCCTGATTGCTTTAATAAAGAAAGTTTGATATATTTTTAAAAAATAACTCCTCTGCATTTAAGATGTGTAAAAAATTGTTATTACATTAAAAATAATTTGTAAAAGAAAAAAATAGAATTCCTTGTGTGTGTGTGTTTTCCATGGTTTTTATTCGTATTATTTTAACAAAGTAGCTTTACTTCTATTGCTATATGGGAGAAGGGGGAAAACACAGCTGGTAAAAGTATAGAGAAAAAATCAATATCATCACGCCTCACTAGTCTTCCAACTATTAATATTTTCTGAATAACAATAGTTTGAATTTTGGACCTTCGCATAATTTTTCATGAAAAAAGAATATCGGGCGTACATGTATCAATATTTAACGTCAACTCAGCTATGTTAAGGTAGGCCTGAGTTCACATTTGTGATGCACCGTAGGGGAAGTTTCATTGTGACGTCATTAAAAAATTAACAAACGAAAAAATCAATTAAACCACATGATGATGCGTAAATAACAACTTGCATTCATTTATTTTATCAATTATTTACAAAAGCTTGTAAAATCACATTTGATAGCAATACTGTCGAGTTATAAGAAGCAAATCTTGTGTCATAAATGACGTCACTAGCCTTGACGACGCAGTACAAGTGATCCATCGGTTTAACAATTATAAAAATGCTTAAATAAATAAAAATAAAACATTCGCCAATGTTTAAATATAATCATTTAAAATTAAAATGAAATAATTTATTTAAAACAATAATGAAGATTATTAATTAATCTAGGTGCTATGGAGCTGCAAAAAGGCAGAGAATGTAAAGAATGTTGTTTACACGATACGTGTATAACTGATTAACCTCAAAAGAGCAAGGGCATAGACTAGACTTTGAGCTGAAATCTGGAAAATCAGTTGCTAATGTCATGTATATTTTGAAAAGTGCTGGGAGCTCTTCGTGTTCGGCATAACATTATTTTTATTCATGACAGAATTTAAGCGAAGTGGAAATATTGAGCTATTATACGCATTTTCGGCAAAATTACGAATCTTTCCGAAACAGCTCAAAGTAGCTCCCAGCACTTTTCGGGAAGCCTATGTATTTTTTTTTCAGTTCATGGAGTAAAGGTCATAGATACTTGGAACCCTGAATCGTCAAAATCAGGTATATGTAAGAAATCCAAGAAATCTCTACAGGACTTGGACATTAAGATCTCTGAGGACAACCTTACTTCTATGTGAGTAAGTCATGTAAAACAGTTTCTGTCTGACTGGACTCGTTTATTCTTTGATGGTCCCACAGACATAGGGAAGACAGATCTACTGAAGCATGAGATTAAATTGACAGATAACCAACCGTTTAAGGAACCTTATCGACGTATTCCACCAGGTATGTATGAAGAAATCAGACATGTTAAGGATATGTTAGATGTTGGAGCCATACGACCATCACAGAGCCCCTATTCTTCTCACATCGTACTGGTAAGGAAAAAAGATGGAACTTTGAAATTCTGTATTGATTACAGGAAACTTAATTCTAGGACAGTGAAAGATGCTTACAATCTTCCACGCATAGATGATACAATAGACAGGTTAGTTGGATCCAAGTTCTTTACCAGTTAGATCTGACAAGTTCATACTGGCAGGTAGAGATTGATGAAAGAGATAGAGAAAAGACAGCTTTTTCGGTAAGTGGAGTAGGTTTTTTGTTGAATGTAATAGAATGGGTTTCGGTTTGACGAATGCACCGGCTACGTTCCAACGTGTCATGGAAAGTTGTATGGGTGAATTAAACTTAAGGAAATGTTTGGTTTTTCTAGATGACATTTTCAAAGACTTTCGATGAACACATGGACAGATTGACAGCTGTTTTCCAAAGACTTAAACAACACAATCTGAATCTTAAAACTAGGAAATGTGATTTTTTTTCCTGCAAGTTATTTAGGGCAAGTAGTTAGCGAGAGAGGCATAGCAACAGATCCAGAGAAGACGAAAGCGATTTCGACATGGCTGATTCCTACCAACATCAAGACTCTTAGAACATTTTTAGGATTTTTGGGATATTAAGGAGGTGTGTTCGTGACTATTCAAAAATTGTACAGCCTCTTAATGATCTACTTAAAGGCCATTCCACAAACAAAAGTAAGTCAAGTAAGGCAAAAGCACCAGCATGGAGATGGGGTGATGAGAAGATCAAAACATTCGAGACCATTTAACAGAAACTGATGTCTCCACCTATTCTTGCCTATGCCTATGCCGACTTTGACCAGCTTTCATTCTTCATACTGACGCTTCGTGTAATGGTTTGGGTGCTGTACTCTACCAAATCCAGAATGGTTAGAAAAGAGTTATTGCGTATGCGAGTCGTGCGTTAAAGAATAGTGAAAGACATTACCCAGCACACAAGCTGGAATTCCCTTCCTTAAAATGGACTGTTACCGATAAGTTTCACGACTATTTGTATGGTAACAAGTTTGAAGTGGTGACGGACAACAACCCTCTCATGTACATTTTGACCACTTCGAAACTCCATGCTAAAGGCCATAGATGGTTGGCAGCACTCAATAACTTCCATTTTTCCATCCACAACAGGAAAGGTACAAACAACGCTGACGCAGATGGTTTGTCTAGACGACCAAATGAGATGATGGAAGTCAATCCCAATGTTGTCCAGTGTATCTGCAGTGCTTACGAAGCAGATCGTGAAAGTTGCCCATATTTTGAACATGTTTTCTAGGTTTCATTTTTTTTTGTTATCCTAATTAAAACTTCATAAACCCAAATCCAGCCTTATATTCTTTAACGATGACCCTGTGACATATGTATCATTTTTTCTTCAAAAACATGTGTATGCCCTTGCACTAGCCTCATTTTCTACATTCTGCTGAACAATTTTATTTTTATACCAGTCACGTGGCACAGAGCTGATACATGCTATGTGACTGGTACTGAGTAAGCCAAAGGTCGATTTCGTTGCGCTTCGCACGGAACAACATATTTTTGTACCATTTTTATATATGTTTTAATGAAAAAAAAATGCTTCATTCACAATAATTGGTATGAAAAACAAATACCTTTATACCTTCAAAATATAAAAAGATTTAACAAAACGTAATTTTTGGTCAAATTTGAAGTGACCTTGAGACCACGCCCTTTGTCTCATGATGAGGCCTTGAACAATTGTTTTTTTTAATCTACAACATATCTTCATGCTTACCTGTAATTTTGGTGATATTCTGCCAAGTGGTTCTACAGGAGATTTTTTTTAGCATCCACTTCTTTTGTTTTTATTTCCCTAATTATCTCCCCTAATTTTAGTATAAATATCCATAGCATTTTATTTAGCCTCTTTGAGCCTTTGGCAGAAAGCTTACAAAAATACATTTAATCACATTTTAAAATAAATTTTGTTCTTTCGTATTGGTTTTCATTTATTCGGACTTTGATAGAAATATTTCATTTGTCTAAAACAAAAAAAAAAGAAGATAATAAATGGCTAAAACAATCCCCTCTTTTTTTAAAAAAAATGCTATGGTTAAGAGTTTCTCGTAATAATAACAGTAATAGAATACTGTTTATGTGACCGTTAAGAGTTATTTACAATTCTTTGACTTATATATCTTGCAATGTAGAAGGTTCGAAACACAAATTGCTGGAGTGAGCTGTGAGCAAAACAAATGTAGGCGATTGCGTTCACAGGTGAATATCTGTCATAAGTAGCATTTAACAATTACTGGATTAAAACGGCCGCCATTTGAGATTATACCACATTAACTCTACTTAAATACAAAAACCTCTTTAGAGGGTCCAATCAAAATTCAGGTTAAATAAAGTTCTCGACGTAAGACTAATTATTTTAGTAACGGTAGATGAACACTCTTTTATCGTGTCCTCAACTTTAAGCGTATTTATGGACAGAAAACTTTACAATATATATGCAATTTTTTTTTTAAATGCAGTAACTTAGAAAGTGTACCCAGATGTAGGAGGCAAAGGAATTCTATCGATCACCGTCGTTTATAAAGACTTTTTTTTAGATAAACAAGTGGAAGAAAGAATATACATATATATATATATGACTGTGATAAATCAAGAACGAATATGGCGTGAAGAATAACTATTCTAGAGATATGACGTCATAAGTATAGAAATTCCGCTTCCTAGCAGCACAATTAACAGCACCACGAAGTTTAGCCGCATCGTCATTGTCATCGGCGAGGGGATCGTCCAAATATTCATGCACGGTGTCCCAGCCGTGTCTGTCGGCTATTTTTAGAATTTGGTTCCTTTGTTTAAGCTCGGCTTTCCACCTTCTCAGTAATTTCAAGGACACTGCTGGTATCGTTACTCCTAATAATTTGCTCGATTTCGTTTAATTTCTTAAGTTTCTCTTCGTTAAAGTTATGCTGAATTTTATGGCCTACGTGCTTAAACTCGAACTTTTCAATTGCGGCCTCTTTAAAACTGGAGACGACTGGCGTTTTTGAAATTTGATTGACAATTGTACTCACTATTGTTTCACTTTGCTCTTTCAGGGCTCTTTTAAGAGATGAATTAAACAGGGTCACTGCTTCATCGTTTGATAAAAGTTCCTCTTTATTAATCATTTCTTCCTCGGCCATGTTACCTTGAATTACCTTGCTTTCTAGCGAGCGGTAGAATGACTTGTTCTGCACGCTTCGACTATTTATATTACATGACCACGTGACAATCCTCAAATGGAATACTCTCCAAGAATAATAATTATGATATGGCCTTAACTAAATGGACTCCAAGTATTTCTCGGAAAGATGCGAAAGTTGTGACGTAAAATTGTATTTTTAAGGTAAAGTGGATCTTTGCTCCAAGTTTTTTGAAACCAAAAAATATATTTTTACGCAAACTTCGAGGATAAACTTTCAAAAGTACGTAGCAAAGACCCACTCATATCGAAAAATTGGGTTATAATATGAGAAAGTAATCCTTTTTGCCATCTTTAGTGCGTGTATGCTATTTCATAGACAAATAATTCCAATCTTTGTGAGAATTTTGCAAATAGTTGGTTTTTCATAAAGTATACTTTAATTTTAGATGAAATATCAAAGAAAAATTTGTTATGGTTGAGATTTAATTTTCCACCTTCATGTTTGTCGCACTAAAGGCTTTGCGCTCGCCCATCTTCTTTTTTTTCAAATATACTATATTGATATGAGTCAAATAAAATATTACTATCCAAGCATAAAGGATTTGCTAGTTTTTTTCACTTGTTACACGTTTCCATGTTCCAAAATTGTCTATTTACATTGTATAAAGTTTAATGAATGGATATCTGTAACAATGTAGGCGTTTATTGTGTGCGTTTCAGCCCCCCCCCCCCCCCAACACATAGAGAAAACATATATATACTGAAGCGCAAAAGAAACGCTACATCCTATTTTAGGGGGAAATATATATAGGATATAATTTTGTATCTAAAAAGTAAGGACATCTTCAACTTAAATGTAAAATTCGGTAATTTTTTGAATGATTTCTTATTTGAATGATTTTCATAACATTACCGAAGTTACACTGTAAGTTTGAGTCCGCTTAACAGAAATAAAAAAAAAATCATGTTTAACAAAATATCTGGGAATAATATGGGGTTTTATGGGTGTGTATCTGTTCAACATAAGTAATGCAGCAATATTCCGAAAAATAAGTTCTCTTTCTTTTCCGTAAGCGATGCCAAGGCTTCCTGAAAATGACTTAAGTACGCATTTCCATTGCTCTAGCTGGAAAATCTCAATAAAAAGGTGATGGAGAGTTGCAGATGCAAATATGCACTACATCACGCCATAACATGCTCTTACGTATAATTAGCACAAATGACAGTCCTTGGACCGGAATTCCAAGGGTTACTTCACTGCGTTAGGCTAGAGAAAATTCGACTTCACCATCTGAAAAACAGGCATTTAAAAATGGCAAAGAATATTTCTTTCGCTCAGATCTTGAGATTGATTAACTTATATCATCGTAAAATCAAGCTGCAATTGCTGTTCATGGCAATCTTGCAAGCTGTAATGGAATGGCCTGGGTGAGGGGTGTTTTAACAGTCATGTGTTACTTTCTAAAGTTAAAAGATAATCATTTAACATTTTTATCAAATCTCTGATGTTTTTAAATCGAGTTTTACCTTACTGTATTCATTATTGAAAATCATTAGATAAGAAAATTCAAATATTTGTAGATAACTGCTTGTTGCGTTTCTTTTGCGTTTCTGTATATATACAAATTAGATTCATAGCTCCAAGGGTAGAATTAGAGGCTTGAGAGTTGAAAATCCATTATTCAGATATATCTATTTCGCTTCAATTTCATTAACATTAAGTGAAAAAAAGTCATGACAGAGAAGTCCGCGAACTTTCCAAACAACCCTCATATATTATACTGATGTTTTAACGGTGAACCGTAGGCGCATAAATACGGAGTCCCATGAAATATCAAAAATATTTTATCTAGTTTGCTGGGTATATCAGGGCCTACATCAACAGTTTTAATGTTAGAAAATGTGCATAACGGTCGTTAGTAACCCAGACATACTTAATAAATAAGAATAATTTGTCGTTTTTATTTGAACGAAATTTATTTCTTATAACGATTTTAAAAATTCATTAGAATTAATATATATCGTTAAACATAACCCAAGGAATCCTATGAAGGACTTGTCAAAATATATTTTTGAATTAGATATAGCAAAATTATTAATTTGTTAAAATGAATTTAATTCGTTATGATAAGTTTTGAAATTCAACGCTAGATGGTACAATGTACAGGTAGGCGAACACGAGTTATCGTTCATAGTACGAGTTATCATTCATTATGTAGTAGATCTATTCACTCGTACGTGGAATATTCGACATGTGTTAAAATACATGTATACGGAAATAAATGAAATATTCTTAATCAATATCAATATTCACAGGTAATTTACATTTATTTCACTGGCAATTTACAATTGGTAATTATATATTAAGTCGTACAGGTAAAAGTAGAAATACTAATCCATATAAACAATGTATCCATTTGAATTAATCATCAAATATGGATAAATTGATGACAAGCGTGGATTTATTCAAATTCAAAATAAAATTCGTTGAATTATATTATAAGATGTAATTATGACGTCGAGCTCTTGGAGCTCGAACGTCATCTAGCAAGCGCCCAATTGAAATCGTGACCGGATATGTACGCGACCGAATGTGTCAGTCGATGCATCCGCAATAGAAAATAGCAATAGCTGTAAACCAATTTCTTTGAAAACGCTCAAAATGAATAATAATTTGAAAATAAAATTGCATCAACTATATCTGCAATTAATTCTATTGCAAAACAACAATATTATGTTTTATTCTCACACAAGAAAAATGTGATGGTTGTTGCGGATGAATTTCTACAGAAAGGGTGCGTTGAATGACATGAATAACATTTCGGAACGATAACCGTGTAACATAAACAACACAACAGGAGGTAAAATAATTACAAAATTACATAAACACGAACACTACAAGACTAAAAAGATTGAATTTCTAAATCTTAGCTTTACTTATAAAATCTTCTAACCAACTCTATCCTAAAAGCCGATGATATTGACCAGTATTGCTGTATTTCTCCATTTCCTCCATTTCCCAGTATACCGTATACCACGCCCGATCGTAACTCGATCGTAATTGTAACAGAACAGTCTTGGTTGTAGTTTAGATGCAATCACTAATACAACGCTTTGACATTGGCAATTAGAAAAAATATTATATAAATTCATGAAATCCTTCATAGTTCTTCAACTGACTGAAAAGAATTTAGCATGAACATGTTCGACGGTGTCTGGTCAATTCGAACCCTGCTCCATTCGGACCATGACATAAGGCCCCAGACTGTAATTGTGATATTTTGTTTAATTTTTTTTTTTATTATGTCTCCTGAGTCACTCACTTGACTTATTGTTATCTTCAAATTCAAAATGATCTTTTGAAATTGTTTTTCTTCTTCGACGTCATTGAAGCCTTTCAGGCTTTTGATTTTTTTTTCAATGTTCATTTGTATTTCGATTGATGCAATGTTTATGTGTATTGGGAATAGAAAATCCGCGGGGAGGGGGGGGGGTGTTATTATCCCCTGCAAACAGGCACGTATCGTTACAAATGAACATTTAAAAAAACATATGTCTAGAGGCTGCTTTAAGATCCCGCCCCCATTTTCCCAGCCAATCCAACCCTGATGACCTATGCTCGGCACTTAGGTCCATTGAGCAGTGAAGGATCTTTTTCGTGCCAGCACCTAGTGGGATACGGGACCTCGGTTTATATGGTCTCATCCGAAGGACCGGTCTCCACGTCCCGCAGTGGACCAATTCGAACCCGCGACGTAAGGATCAACTCCTTACTCCGCGACTCTAGAGCAGACGCTCTTACAACGCCCCATGCAGGCGACGATTCCATAATTGAAAGATGGATTTTTTTTTTAGATCGACTCAAGTTGTAAGATAGAAATTACTGTAGTATTTTTTTTTTAATAATATACTCATACCTAAACTACTACTGAGAAATATGCCTATATTAGTAAAGAAACATTTTCTATCTTCTTTTGATTTCAAAAGTTTTTTTTTATTTTATTTTACCAGAATGTTTTACTTAGCGCCAAGATTTTATTTTCACACAAAACTCACGGTTTACCGAGGTATATCCGAACGCAATACAGCAAGACATTTGTTAATCTATCAACTTATATTCCTTGTCATTTGCTACTCCCAACTTTTCTAGCTCATGTACATTTCACACTAGGTGATTTCGAGCTATTTTTCTCTCGAAAGTACAAATATATATATTTCTAAACAATGCACCTAATTTCTCAACCTATTTTTGACAGGTATCAGATTAATGTTAGACATTTGTTTGTTTGTTTAACTACCCTTCGAGATTGTTCACTCATATTGAGACATCATCATTTACCGGTGGAGGGCTGCAAATTTAGACCTTAACTTGGCACTCAGGGCCTTTTTAGCAGTGAGGGATTTTTTTTTCTTCTACCGCGACTCGGAACTTCTGTTTATACCGTATCGTCCGAAGAACCAATCTCTGCGTCCCGTGAAGTGAATGGAACTCGGGCGACAATTTAAACTGATGTTATAGATGTCATTGTCCCAAAATCCCTGAATTATGTATCATCTGAGAGTACCTCATAAAATACGCTTAACCTACATCGCACAAACATAGGGATACTGTCTTGATCCCAGATGGTTTTTTCCAAGCTATCCGTACCTTTAAACCAGCTAAAAACTAGCATAATATACACTATTCACCTATATATTTTGGACAGTCCCAGATTAATTAACATTTCAGAGATATACTAGATTTCAGATGACTTCTCTTATCTACGCAGTGATGAAGCATCGTTTTTGAAAAGGGGGGGGGGGGCAGAGAAAAAAAAATTACTTACCTGAAAAAGTTGACAAGCAGATAAAATAGAAGGAAAATTGCCCAAACTGGAAAATCCTATTTCGTGGGGGAAGGGGGGTATAATTACAACATCTTACAGTACCAAATTTTATTAATAGGATACATCATCCGTATTTGACCTTTACTGTAACAAAAAAGTAGGGGGGGGGGGAGGGGACAACTGGCCTTTCAAAGAACATTTTCAATAGAAAGAAGTTATGTTTGGAAAAAAGTTGGTGGGGGAGCCCCCCCCCCCCCCCGTTCCTACGTTAGTTTGTACATGTTTCAGCTAATATTCCTGCAAAAAAGGCTAATATTCTTACAGACCTATGACAGTCAAATGGTTAATTAAACATAAAGATATTACGCTCTCTCAAAATGTTTCTCCCATGCATCTACGTAGAATGTGCATGCTGAATTCATTTTAGCATATCCTGGAAAAATTACGATCTGAAATCCCAGATCAGTATACGCTTCTAATCAAAATACGTTTGCTTTTAACAAGATTAACATGAAAATATAGCCCTGATCGCAGATAATTGTAGCTTGTACCAGCTTAAAAAACTGTACAATATCCACCATTTCTCTACGTACTCTGGATGGAAACAATATTTATTTAAGAAAATAACTTTGATCCCAGACATTTTTTGTCATCTACCTCTAGTTTCATCAAACTAATAGTCCAAGACAATACCCTACCTTCTATGGAGAGTCAAAAATAAATTTAACCTGAAGATATGTCCCTGATCTCATAGCGTTCTCCCACCTACCTGTACATTGTACCAGATAATATCCCTGTTAAATGTACGCCACAATCCTACCTTCCATTGATATATGCAGAATATATTTGGTATTGATAATATTACACTGATCTCGCAAGGTTTTCTCAACCTACCTGTAACTTGTACCAGCTAAAAGTCTAGGTCAAAACTCGGTTATACCCTACCTTCTATGGAAAGTCAAAAGTTAAAACTTACATCAAGATATGTCCCTGATCTCAGTGCTTTCTCCCACCTACCTGTACTTTGTACCAGATAATATCCCCGTTAAATATGCGCCACAATCCTATCTGCCATTGATACATGCAGAATATATTTTGGTATTGACAATATTACCTTAATTTTGAAGGGTTTCCCCAACCTACCTGTTGCTTGTACCAGCTAATAGTTCAGGTCAAAACTCGGTAATACTCTACCTTTAATGGAAAGTCACTAGATAAATTGTACATGAAGATATGTCCCTGATCTCAGAGCTTTCTCCCACCTACCTGTACTTTGTACCAGATAATATCCCTGTTAAATATACACCACAATCCTACCTGCCATTGATACATGCAGAATATATTAGTTATTGATAATATTACCCTGATCTCAAAGGGTTTCCGCAACCTACCTGTAGCTTGTACCAGCTAATAGTTCAGGTTAAAACTCGGTAATACTCTACCTTCTATGGAAAGTCACAAGTTAAAACTTACATCAAGATATGTCCCTGATCTCAGTGTTTTCTCCCACCTACCTGTACTTTGTACCAGATAATATCCCTGTTCAATATACACCACAATCCTACCTGCCATTGATACATGCAGAATATATTTGGTATTGATAATATTACCCTCATCTCGAAGGGTTTCCTCAACCTACCTGTAGTTTGTACCAGCTAAAAGTCTAGGTACAAACTTGGTAATACTATACCTTCTATGGAAAGTCAAAAGTTAAAACTTACATCAAGATATGTCCCTGATCTCAGTGTTTTCTCCCACCTACCTGTACTTTGTACCAGATAATATCCCTGTTCAATATACACCACAATCCTACCTGCCATTGATACATGCAGAATACATTTAGTATTGATAATATTACCCTCATCTCGAAGGGTTTCCTCAACCTACCTGTAGCTTGTACCAGCTAAAAGTCTAGGTACAAACTTGGTAATACTATACCTTCTATGGAAAGTCAAAAGTTAAAACTTACATCAAGATATGTCCCTAATCTCAGTGCTTTCTCCCACCTACCTGTACTTTGTACCAGATAATATCCCTGTTAAATATGCGCCACAATCCTATCTGCCATTGATAAATGCAGAATATATTTTGGTATTGACAATATTACCTTAATTTTGAAGGGTTTCCCCAACCTACCTGTTGCTTGTACCAGCTAATAGTTCAGGTCAAAACTCGGTAATACTCTACTCTGGAAAGTCACTAGATAAATTGTACATGAAGATATGTCCCTGATCGCAGTGCTCTTAGAAGACAGACTTTAGCAATCTCCTGTTTACTGCAAATTTTATTTATAAAACCGGTTCTTCCCTAAATAACCTATGAATGGGTCAACCTACACGACGTGTCTTGAATTTAAGTCACAATAAGCAAATTCAAAGAATTGTTGTCCCCCGCTTTCGGTGTCTTTGTGGGTGAGGAGTCATTATTTATGGCATATCATTCAGAAGTTATCACCAAAGTTGAACTTTTTGAAAATTAGGTCAATCGTGAAGGTCAAGATCAAGGGGTCAGATATAGGATGCTCGGAAATATACAGTCACAGGTAATGCAGAGTTCAAATATGAAAGGCCGGTCTCTTCTCAATCAGAAGTTATAAGAAAAATTAACATTTTTGAAAAGTAGGTCAAACGTCAAGGTCACGAGATCAAAAACCATAGTGTATTTAGAAAGGTCTTGTCACAGGCAATAAACAGGTTTAAAATGAAAGCCCAATCTCTTCTCATTCAAAAGTTATGGCCAATTCAAAGTAACGTTTTATTTTTTTTTAAAGTAGGTCAAACTTTAAGGTCAAGGTGAAGGGGTCAAAAATCATAGTCTATTTAGAAAGGTCTTGTTACAGGCAATACACATGTGTAATATGAAAGCCCTATCTCTTCTCATTCAAAAGATATGACAAAGGTCAAAGTTTTTGTGACGGACGGACGGACTGACAGACAAATGAGATTTAATGTCCCCTCGCTTTCGTGAAAGCGGGGGACAATAACATTAGTAGGGGTGCATTTGGCAAAACACTGCCATTCTTTCTATTAAAATGAGGGTTACCCATTTCTTATCCGCAACTCCTCCTATATCACTGAATAAAATTTAATGATACTTTCACAGATTCTTTAATATCTAATGCCATTGTGCACCTCTTATTTTAATTTTTGATCAGACACTTAGGTCTCCCATAGCATGACATAGAGTTTGCCATTATAAACCTGCATGTATCTGAGGCGCGGGGTATCATTTTGTGAGCTCAGTGCTCACAGTACCTCTAGTTTACAAATAATTTATTGACCATGCGACAGAAATAAATTCTTTAAATAGAATTGTTTATGTCCAACTTTAACAATGAAATCTTCATGTCAAAATACAAATAACCTCATAAGTAAGGGGTGCAAGATTGGTCATCCTCTTTTGTTTGTCTTTGACATGTATTCAGACAATGCAGTCATGTTGCAGCTTCTCTTTTTATGTACTTTCAGTACATTACAGTACCTTTCACATGTTATTATTCAGGGACCAGAAAGTACAAAACATTTTTGCTCACAGTTAAAGGGGAGGTGCGTTGCTAAAAGCAACACCTACATGGAAGATAATTTTGTTTGACATTTTGTTTCAACTGCTCCTGTGATTGACATATTCCCTTTTGAAATGTTTAAATGTATCAAAACATTTAAATAATTCAATGTGACATGTCTGTTAAAAGGAAGTGTTAGGACTGAGCATCCAGTTATTTAAATCTCTTTCATGTTTTGCTGTTCTGCTGGAGGGCTTGGAAAGGTCATCTGCCATAATCAATTGGCTAATCTTGTCATAGCTACATTTTAATTATATATCCCCATGTAAAGTTCATTGCATGTAAAGAAGCGTTGCATATGTAATGATTGTTATGATTTGTACTGTATATAATAGATCATGGAAACAAAGAATATCTCAAATTTGCTCAAAACTTCACTAGGGTAAAATTTAATGTTCAATGGAAGTTCTATTGTTTTTGTTGATGATCAGTTGTCAGGCATTTCTCTGTCTATTTTACTGATAATACATCATCTTTTGAACTACTAGTAGTTAATAAGGGAATGTCTAGTTTATGCTCAATGAGCTAAATTGCTGCATGTATAATTAATATTGTAATTTTCATTTTATAGACTACACTCCACCTTGGTGACATTCTTGATAAGCATTTCAAATGCTTCAAACCCATACCTGGGCTTTTTTTTTTTAAATGTACTTCTATCCTGTTCCCATGATCTTTCTTTTAAATTGTAAATTTTATCAAACACCCATAACATAAGAATATTTCTTTCTAATTTGCCAATTTCTTGTAGGAATATGTAAAGCAGGCTACATTTACATCTCAAGGATTATTAAATACTGAAATGGATAACTTACTCCTTGAGTATCCTCTGTACGTTAACCTATTTGTATCTTGTGCTACATTGAATTGCACCTACTGGGAATTATTAAAGCCAAAAATAATAAATTGTTTTAGTGATAAAAGAAATGCTAACAAAGAAGGACAATCAGAATTTTTATGCCCCCTGATCGAAAGATCCCGGGTGTATATTGTTTTGTCCTGTCTGTCTTTCTGTCTGTCTGTTTGTCTGTCTGTCTGTTGTCAACTTTAACCTAGCCCATAACTATTGCGCTGTCAAGGGTATGGCTTTAATATTTGACATGAGTATTCATTATGACAAGACCTTTCCGTTGGTACAGATATTTTTGATCATGTGACCTCAAATGTGACCTTTGACCTACATTTGAAACCCTTAAAACATCTTTATAAGTGTATACCACTTCAGTCTTCGTCCCACTCCAGAACTGTGTTACCATCGGGGGCATAGTGTTTCACTACAGAAATACGTCCTGTATTCCAATGCAATACTTAAAATAATTTTATTAATTGTTACAAATAAGTCTGAATTATAAACCGTTTCACTTATTCCAAAGGTTTAAATATATATGTACGTATTACTTGTAGTTTATGCAGTATACTTTATAATAAAATAAGCAATCATCATATGGTAAAATTTAAGTTGAATGATAAATAAATTTTTGGTAGAATGGGGCTGCAATACCTGACTCATGTGTTGATGAAAGAGGCAATTGTCTTTGGAGTAGCACTGTTAACTTGCCTCGCATATAGAGCTGCTCTTAATAATGTAAAGTAAAAGAGACAACTGTCAGGACAGAAATTGAAAAGAAAATTTAAAAACGAGGTGTGTTTGTGAAACGCTGATGCCACCGTATGACAGCTTATGGCGAGGTTTGAATTCTCTCAAATTCATGTCAAACTCCAAAGGTCAAGGTCAAAAGTGTTGGTACCCAAAGAAAGGTCTTGTTACAAGGAATACACCTGTGAAATATGAAAACTCTCGTTCTAACTGTTCAAAAGTTATGACCAAGGTTAAAGTTTTTAAAAAGTGGGTCAAACTCTTAGGTCAAGGTCAAAAGGTCAAAAATATTTATGCCAGCTGAAAGGCCTTATCACACTGAATACACATGTGAAGTATGAAAGCTCTACCTCCACCTGTTCAAAAGTTATGGCCAAGGTTAAAGTGTGGTATTTTTTGTAAAAGTAGGTCAAACTCCAAGGTCAAGGTCAAGAGGTCCAAATTAGTTGTACCCAAAGAAAGGTCTTGTCACAAAGAATACACCTGTGAAATATGAAAGCCATAGCCCTACCCACTCAATAGTTATGGGCTAGGTTAAAGTTGACACAGACAGACAGAGAGACAAACAGATAAACAGACAGACAGGACAAAAACAATATACCCCCGGGATTTTTCGATCCGGGGGCATTATAAGTAGAATCAATTGGACATGTATATGTAATATTTATATTGTGATACTAGTACTCCCTACAATCGAAGTTTAGTGAGATGTGGGAATAACCTTGCCCGTCTGTTCTTGAAATTTTGTCCAAGATATTGCTCATACCTTGTACAGCGATTGTTTATAACCCGAGTGTCTTAACCTTATCAAGGTCATTCACAGAAAAGCTATATGTTTAAAATTTTTGGCTGGTCTGCGTCTTTGTCCAGAAATATTGTAGTTTCTTACTTCATACTCAGATTTCTTATGACCTGAAGTTGTGTCATGATCTTCACCTAAGGTCATTTGATCGAGTTCAAAGTCAATTATAGAAAAAAAATTACTACTGTCTTTAACATATCTGGTAATGGAAAACATTAAGGCTATACTTATTTCTTATATTGCATGAAATATATAGAAATAACGAACAGTATTCAAGCTGCATGAAATATATAGAAATAACGAACAGTATTCAAGCTCAAAAGTCCATTAAAACAACACAATTCAGGAGAAGAGCAAACACGGATCTCTTAAACATCAGAGGTGGGATCGGATCAGGTGCCATGAAGGAGTGAGCATCCATTGCCGATCTGATCTAAGAGTATGTATTAATCATGACTGAGTTATATTCCAGCAAGTTAAGGGTCACTGGCAAAATAGTTTTTTTTTTATCTTATTCTGTCTATAACTCTCAAACGGGGGCTTATGAAATTGATACATAACACAAATATCTAACCAAAGGTCATTTTTGCAAGTTCAGAGTCAATTGCAGAAATGTTTAATCCATAACAGATTTATAAAACATTGGAATTTCATTCTTCACAAAAATAATACTTATGTTTTGTGGAATGACCCAAGATCATTTCATCAAGGTCACTGCTAAAAGTGGTATGAATGGTTTTGGAGGTTGAAACTTCAAACAAAGAATATATGAAAGCTAAAAGTATATTATGACCTTGCCTAGATATTCAGTGTCAGTGACAGAAAAAAGTAAAATTCATTTAAGATCCATGATTATGCCCTCGTAATGGAAGATTCATGGGTATTTAATTTTTGTCTTGTCTGTCCTTCTGTCTGTCTGTTTGACCTTTTGGTCGCAAAAACTTTAACATTGTCCTTAACATTTGATTGGTCAAAGCTATGGTTCTCATATTTCACACGTATATTCCTTGTGAAAGGCCTTTCTTTGGGTACCTTATATTTGACCTCTTGACCTTGAAGTTTGACTCAATTTTGCAAGAATTCACCAGTCTTTAAGCGTAATCATAACTTTTGAACTGTAGATGTTAGAAATTTCATACTTCACATGTATTTATCATAAGATCTTTCCAAGGATATAAAAATATTAATGACCTTTTGACCTTGAACTTTGAGTTTGATCCACATTTAAAAACATTGGCCGTAATTTTATAATGGTAAGTGTTTTGGGCTTTCATATTTTACAAGTATATTCATTGAGAACAAGTCCTTTCTTTGGGTAACAATATTTTTCATCCCTTGACCTTGAATTTTGACTTGCATTTGAGAAACTTTAACCTCTCCAAAAGCTGTCATACGGAGCATCAGTGTTTCACGAACAAAAATTGTTCTCTATTGGAAAAACATTATTGTCTATATTTCACTCAAAGATTACTTATGACCTGAGCATTTGTCATTTTGAGCTCTACTGGTCAAAGACGAGAAGAGAGATTATTCAAAAGTAAGGTGTCTGTCATTCGTCCCTCTGTCTATAAACAATTTTTCCTACTCCTCCTACAGTTTTGGTCCGATTTCAATATATCTTAATCACAGACCTTTGGATCGCTTTAACCCGATTTTAAAAAATCGGGGTGTATAAAAAATATAAAGGTATGGAATTCCATACACTGTGTACCCTATTTCGCTAATAAAATACTTTTTAATCAAAAGCTCTAAAATTTTCGTTTCTATTTAAATTTACTGATATATAAACAATCTTTATTACTACCAAAGTTCATTTCGAAATTCTATATACATGTACTTCCCGAGATATTCTATAATCAATTTCAAAATTGACCTACTTTTTTTCCTCGACATAAGCTTGAATTGGGCCCCTGGTCATTCACATATATACAGACGGTGTTTGAAGTGCAACGAAGAGCTGCATAGTACTTGCACAATCTTTCAACATTTTAAAGTTGATTTTTCTTATTCCATATCATAAGGTTAAGTCCGTAATAATTCCTTTCGCAAAAAAATATTAGAAAACGACTGCATCAACAACTGCACCGCCATGTTGTTTATGAATATAAAAAGAGCTAAGATTGAACGAGTTTTAACAGAATGTATAATATACTTTTCAATTTTAAAAAAAAAATAGACCGCTAAAATGTTCTTGGTGACTAAGCAAGATCATACGATCAAATAAAAGAAAAATTTTGTAGAGCTCGAATGCAAATATTCATTGAGTATGAAATATATGGAAATAATGAACAGTATTCAAACTCAAAAGTCCAATAAAAAATACAAAATAGGAGCAGAGAAAACACGGACATCCGAAACATCAGAGGTGGGATCAGGTGCCATGGAGGAGTGAGCATCCATTGCCGATCGGTCACACCCGCCGTGTGCTCCTTGTCATGATCGGGAAATAACGGAAAATCCATCGTCAATTCAGTGTGTAAATGATGAACTAACAATTAGTATGAAAAACATCAGTCAGCATTTGACTCAATGATAAATTGTATTTGCTGACAAGGTCAATGTATCGACCATAGAACTTACAAAATGATGACTTTAAACGAGACTGTTGAAATTCTTGTTTCATCAACATGTGTGTCAATAATTTACCTCGTTTTAGAAATTGTACATACGTAGAGCATGCTCTTGCGTATCGAATCAACTGAGAGATATATAAACTTCGTATACAGGTGATGAAGGATATTGCTGCATAAGTAAGGGAAGTTGACGATTGAAAAGTTAAAGTCATCACGTTTATCATAAAGCTTAGTTGTTAGATAACCATTAACTAAAATATCCAAATATGATACAGATGTGTCAGGCTCCGTGGTATCTTTTATCTCAAGTTCACCGGGATATAGAATAAATTCCGGGGAAAATTTATCCCGTTGTTCCCGTTAACAGTTAGTGTAACTTTTCAAAGGCCCCACCTGATGTCGAGTAAAAAACTATGGTGAATTTTTAAATTGGTTTCAGAATATATCAGAAAGTGTACGGGATTTCGGAATGAACTTTGGTTGTTATGAAGATTGTTTATATATGAATAGATATGGATAGAAAGTAAAATTGTAAAGCATTTGATTTAAAAGTATTTTATTGGCGAAAGTGTGTACTCTATGTAAATAGTTCCAATACTTCCATACCTTTATTTTTTGAACACCTCAATTTTTTAGGAGCGATCTAAAGACCTCTGATCTTAGTACACAAGAAGACTACATTAAAACTACGTTAAACTGAATACGAATCGTAAATAGGTATACACCATTTTCGATATTACATGTACTTTAACTTAATTATCGTGTGACTCTCCAAAAAAGGTAGGGCATTACTGAGTATTGACCTAGACTATCAGCTGGTACAACCTACAGGTAGGTTTGGAAAATTCTTCGAGAACAGGATGATCTTTTCAATACCAAATATATTCTGCATCTTTTGATGGCAAGGTAGGATTGTGGCGTATATTTAACAGGGATATTATCTGGTACAAAGTACAGGTAGGTGGGACAAAGCACTGAGATCAGGGACATATCTTGATGTAAGTTTTAACTTTTGACTTTCCATAGAAGGTATAACCGAGTTTTGACCTGAACTATTAGCTAGTACAAGCTACAGGTAGGTTGCGGAAACCCTTTGAGATGAGGGTAATATTATCAATAACAAATACATTCTACATCTATCAATGGCAGGTAGGATTGTGGTGTATATTTAACAGGGATATTATCTGGTACAAAGTACAGGTAGGTGGGAGAAAGCACTGAGATCAGGGACATATCTTGATGTAAGTTTTAACTTTTGACTTTCAATAGAAGGTAGAGTATTACCAAGTTTGTACCTAGACTTCTAGCTGGTGCAAGCTACTATAGGTTGAGGAAACCATTCGAGATGAGGGTAATATTATCAATACCAAATATATTCTGCATGTATCAATGGCAGGTAGGATTGTGGCGCATATTTAACAGGGATATTATCTGGTACAAAGTACAGGTAGGTGGGAGAAAGCACTGAGATTAGGGACATATCTTGATGTAAGTTTTAACTTTTGACTTTCCATAGAAGGTGGGGTATAACCGAGTTTTGACCTGGACTATTAGCTGGTACAAGCTACAGGTAGGTTAATGGAACTCTTCGAGATCAAGGTAATATTATTAATACCAAATATATTTTGCATGTATCAATGGCAGGTAAGATTGTGGCGCATATTTAACAGGGATATTATCTGGTACAAAGTACAGGTAGGTGGGACAAAGCACTGAGATTAGGGACATATCTTGATGTAAGTTTTAACTTTTGACTTTCCATAGAAGGTGTAGTATTACCAAGTTTGTACCTAGACTTTTAGCTGGTACAAGCTACAGGTAGGTTGAGGAAACCCTTCGAGATGAGGGTAATATTATCAATACCAAATATATTCCGCATGTATCAATAGCAGATATGATTGTGGTGTATATTTAACAGGGATATTATCTGGTACAAAGTAAAGGTAGGTTGGAGAAAGCACTGAGATCAGGGACATATCTTGATGTAAGTTTTAACTTTTGACTTTCCATAAAAGGTAGAGTATTACCAAGTTTGTACCTAGACTTCTAGCTGGTACAAGCTACAGGTAGGTTTAGGAAACCCTTCGAGATGAGGGTAATATTATCAATACCAAATATATTGTGCATGTGTCAAAGGCAGGTAGGATTGTGGCGTACATTTAACAGGGATATTATCTGGTACAATGTACAGGTAGGTGGGAGAAAGCTCTGAGATCAGGGATATATCTTCAGGTTAAATTTATTTTTGACTCTCCATAGAAGGTAGGGTATTGTCTTGGACTATTAGTTTGATGAAACTAGAGGTAGATGACAAAAAATGTCTGGGATCAAAGTTATTTTCTTAAATAAATATTGTTTCCATCCAGAGTACGTAGAGAAATGGTGGATATTGTACAGTTTTTTAAGCTGGTACAAGCTACAATTATCTGCGATCAGGGCTATATTTTCATGTTAATCTTGTTAAAAGCAAACGTATTTTGATTAGAAGCGTATACTGATCTGGGATTTCAGATCGTAATTTTTCCAGGATATGCTAAAATGAATTCAGCATGCACATTCTACGTAGATGCATGGGAGAAACATTTTGAGAGAGCGTAATATCTTTATGTTTAATTAACCATTTGACTGTCATAGGTCTGTAAGAATATTAGCCTTTTTTGCAGGAATATTAGCTGAAACATGTACAAACTAACGTAGGAGGCATGTAGGAACAGGGGGGGGGGGGTCCCCCCCCCAACTTTTTTCCAAACATAACTTCTTCCTATTGAAAATGTTCTTTGAAAGGCCAGTTGTCCTCTCCCCCCCCCCCCCTACTTTTTTGTTACAGTAAAGGTCAAATACGGATGATGTTGTATCGTATTAATAAAATTTGGTACTGTAAGATGTTGTAATTATATACCCCCCCCCCCCCCCGAAATAGGATTTTCGAGTTTGGGCAATTTTCCTTCTTTTTTATCTGCTTGTCAACTTTTTCAGGTAAGTAATTTTTTTTTCTCTGGCTCCCCCCCCCCCCTTTTCAAAAACGATGCTTCATCACTGCGTAGATAAGAAAAATCATCTGAAATCTAGTATATATCTGCAATGTTAATTAATCTGGGAATGTCCAAAATATATAGGTGAATAGTGTATATTATGCTAGTTTTTAGCTGGTATAAAGGTACGGATAGCTTGGAAAAAACCATCTGGGATCAAGACAGTATCCCTATGTTTGTGCGATGTAGGTTAAGCGTATTTTATGAGGTACTCTCAGGTGATACATAATTCAGGGATTTTGGGATAATGACATCTATAACATCAGTTTAAATTGTCGCCCGAGTTCTATTCACTTCACGGGACGTAGAGATTGGTTCTTCGGATGATACGGTATAAACAGAAGTCCCGAGTCGCGGTAGAAAAAAAATCCCTCACTGCTAAAAAGGCCCTGAGTGCCAAGTTTAGGTCTAAATTTGCAGCCCTCCACCGGTAAATGCTGGTATCTCAATATGAGTGAACAATCTCGAAGGGGCGTTAAACAAACAAACAAATGTCTAACATTAATCTGATACCTGTCAAAAATAGGTTGAGAAATTAGGTGCATTGTTTAGAAATATGTATATTTGTACTTTCGAGGGAAAAAATAGCTCGAAATCACCTCGTGTGAAATGTACATGAGCTAGAAAAGTTGGGAGTAGCAAATGACGAGGAATATAAGTTGATAGATTAACAAATGTCTTGCTGTATTGCGTTCGGATATACCTCGGTAAACCGTGAGTTTTGTGTGAAAATAAAATCTTGGCGCTAAGTAAGACATTCAGGTAAAATAAAATAAAAAAAACTTTTGAAATCAAAAGAAGATAGAAAATGTTTCTTTACTAATATAGGCATATTTCTCAGTAGTAGTTTAGGTATGAGTATATTATCAAAATAAAAAAAAATACTACAGTAATTTCTATCGTACAACTTGAGTCGATTTAAAAAAAAAATCCATCTTTCAATTATGGAATCGTCGCCTGCATGGGGCGTTGTAAGAGCGTCTGCTCTAGAGTCGCGGAGTAAGGAGTTGATCCTTACGTCGCGGGTTCGAGTTGGTCCACTGCGGGACGTGGAGACCGGTCCTTCGGATGAGACCATATAAACCGAGGTCCCGTATCCCACTAGGTGCTGGCACGAAAAAGATCCCTCACTGCTCAATGGATCTAAGTGCCGAGCATAGGTCGGCTGGAAATTAAAAATGGGGGCTGGATCTTAAAGCATCCTCTAGACATATGTTTTTTAAAATGTTCATTTGTAACTATACGTGCCTGTTTGCAGGGGATAATAACACCCCCACCCCCCCCCCACCCCCGCGGATTTTCTATTCCCAATACACATAAACATTTCATCAATCGAAAAACAAACGAATATTGAAAAAAAATACATCTAATAATATGGTTCAACGAATTTTATTTTGAATTTGAATAAATCCACGCTTGTCATCAATTTATCCATATTTGATGATTAATTCAAATGGATACATTGTTTATATGGATTAGTATTTCTACTTTTACCTGTACGACTTAATATATAATTACCAATTGTAAATTGCCAGTGAAATAAATGTAAATTACCTGTGAATATTAATATTGATTAAGAATGTTTCATTTATTTCCGTATACATGTATTTTAACACATGTCGAATATTCCACGTACGAGTGAATAGATCTACTACATAATGAACGATAACTCGTACTATGAACAATAACTCGTGTTCGCCTACCTGTACATTGTACCATCTAGCGTTAACCAAAATGAATTCAGTTTGTTGAATTTGTCAGGGCCTATAATCATTACCCACGCAACAAGTTGCGGGGGGTATAATCATTTTGACCCGTCCGTCAGTGAGTCCGTAAGTCCTGTTTTTTTTTTTTTTGGTCAGCGCAACTCCTCATAAACCGCTGCACAGAATTTCGTCAAACTATGCAGATATTTAGTACACAATGTGTAGATGTGCATATTACCAGGAAATTCCGCTTCCTGTATTTTTCTGGGAATTTCGACACTTTTCAACTTAGAGTTTTGGCCATATCTTGAATATAGAGATGAACAGTTTGTCAGAACAACTCCTCATAAACCGCTGCACAGAATTTCGTCAAACTTTGCAGATATTTAGTACACAATGTTTAGATGTACGTTTTACCAGGAAATTCCGCTTCCTGTATTTTTCTGGGAATTTCGGCACTTTCGAACTTAGATTTTTGGCCATATCTTGAATATAGAGATGAACAGTTTGTCAGCGCAACTCCTCTTAAACCACTGCACAGAATTTCGTCGAACTTTTCAGATATTAAGGACACAATGTGTAGATGTGCATATTACCAGGACATTCCAATTCCATTATTTTTCTGGGAATTTCGGCACTTTTCAACTTAGATTTTTGGCCATATCTTGAATATAGAGATTTGTCTGCACAACTCCTTTTAAACCGCTGCACAGAATTTGGTCAAACTTTGCAAATATTTAGTACACAGTGTGTAGATGTGCATATTCCAGGAAATTCCGAATCCATTATTTTTTTCTGGGAATTTCAGCATTTTTCAACTTAGATTTTTGGCCATATCTTGAATATAGAGACTTACAGTTTGTCAGTGCACTCCTCTTAAACCGCTGCACAGAATTTCGTCAAACTTTGCAGATATTTAGTACACAGTGTGTAGTTGTGCATATTACCAGAAAATTCCGATTCCATTATTTTTGCCTTAAGAGTTTTGCCTATTATTGAAAAAACTTTCCAGCTAGGTAATAAGGAAATCGACTGGAATCAGCTTTTGTAATGAAATTTATGCGAAATACTTTATGACCTTAAAAGACCCCTATTGATTTTGAGATCAAGATATTAATGATTAAACACACACACACACAAAATCTTGGATAGTTCCCCCCCTCCCTTCCCTCAAATTGGTGCTTTGCCTTAAACAATTTCATAAGTACAGTATATAAACAAATTCGACTACATCATAATTTTGTTTCCATCAATTATTTAAATGTGTAAATTGTCATGTGTTGGACATGGACTTACACTCATTAACAAATCGAAATCACTGAGGAATTTAAATAACCGTTTGTCAGCATAACTCCTGCACTGAATTTCCTGAAACTTTGTAGGTATTTCAGACATAATGTATAGATTTGTATATTACCAAGAAGTTTTGATTCCTTTATTTAGCTAGAAATTTCAGCCCAATTTAATTTGTAACCTACAAAGATTTGAATGTCCTTATAGGCAAGAAGTTTTGATGTGATGATTTTTTGCAAGTAATGCCCCTTTTTGAATTATACTGTGTATTTAAAATGCACTGTGCCATTCATTACGTGTTGCTTTGTCGAGTTTTGGGCGAGCGTAAGGTATGTGAGCTTGCTCACTTTTTCTTTCATTATTAATAAATCGATTTAATAATTGTCGAATTCGTTTAAATGAAAAGAATCCAATTTATGGTTTTTCAAAAAAAAAAAAAAAAAAGTTTTTGAATTCGATTTAACAAATTGTCGAGTTTGTTAGAACGAATTGAATTCTAAAAAAATATTTTTGGTATTGGTTATAACGAATTTTCGGAAGCCCACTTAGGACCTATCAAAAATATTTTTTTACTTCGATATCACGATTTGTCGAATTTGTTCTTACGAATTTAATTCGTTATAACAATTTCTCTGAATTCCTTATTACGAATTTAATCTGTTATAACAAATTTGTTGAATTCGTTATAATAAATTCAAAAATTAGTTATAACGAATTTAATTTGTTATAACGAATTCTAAAACTTGTAATAACGAAAAAAATCGTAAAAGCGAATTCCTTAATTTGTTATAACGAATTAAATTCGTTAAAACAAATTCGACAAATCGTTATATTGAATTCATGTATATATTTCTATAGGCCCCGATTGTTGAATTTGATTACACGAATTTAATTTGTTATAACAAATTTAATTCGTTTTAAAAAATTTTTAGAAATTTTTAAATCGAATTAAATTTGTTATAAAATTAAAATTAGGGCTGGATCAATATATCGGTAATCGGTATATATCGATATTTTTTAGTGATACGATAACCGATACAGAGATGCTTGCGTATTGCTTGATTATTTTGACGTTTAATAAAGAGAAAAAAAATGTCTTTTCGGTGAACTAGAGCGACTAACATTTCGAACGACCTATCTAAAATCCTCTAAACGCATGACTTCAAAGCAAATAACAAGTTTGGCTTTCCAGAAAGCCTGAAATATCACCTCTTTGGCTTCATTAATGTCACATAATAAATAGTGGAATGTAACATTTTTTCCTCAGCGATTACAAGCAGAACTTTTTTCAAAAAAAGGGGGGGGTCAGAAAAAAAAATTACAACTTACCTGAATAATCTTTCACTAGGAAAAAAAGGGGTGTTCAAACTCGAAATTTTTATTTCGTGGATGGGAGAGAAGATTTAAACTTTTTGACTCCCTCGAGAACACTTGGGGGGGGGGGGATGAATATGCTGCAACAAAAAATGTGGGGAAGGTAGAGGCAAGCTGCCTTTCAGTGAACATTTGCAACAGTAATTTCAAATATTTTTTTTTTGTATATGTGTTTAAAAAATTTTACCACTAAGCAGTATTCGTAAAATTTGTAAACAATTGTTATACAAGAGGATTGGTAAAACCCTAGCGTTCCTATTGACTTTACATCACAGCAGCTTACTCGGGCAACAGCCAAGAAGTTTAAAGCGCTAACTTGAATTAGTCCAGTGTCATATAGTGAGACTCCCACCCCCATAGTGAGACTCCCTCCCCCCCCCCCGGAAATCTGGCTATATATAGCATTAAGACTCCCCGGTGGGGGGGGGGGGAGAATTACTATATAGTGAATCTTCCCCCTTTCATGTTCAGTAGTATTTTATTTACATCAACGATGTATATATATTTGCATTTTGATAATGATCTTATAAAATAGCTACATGTATGAATAAATATAGAAGTGCACATTAAAAATTTATCGTGCACAGTAAATAATTGAATTGTTCCAAAATGATTCTTATCAAAAGAAATACATTTAACATTTAAGAGATCATGACTCGTGGACTCTTGGAATTTGCTTATTTAACCTTCATGGGGAATACAATAAATACAATATAGTAAAGAAAGATGTATACTTGTAACAATAACGTACATTTTTCATTCAGTTATCTCACATCAATATACATGTACATGTCATCCCATAATTATTTTTGGCTAACAAACTGTTAAAAGGCTATTAAGATGTTTTAATTATTAATTAACGGAGAACTTTTATTCATACTGAAAAATGTTGTTTTACAATGAAATAAAATATTCCGGAAACTACATTTGAGGGGAAGAGACTGGCTATACAGTTTTATTATACTTTCATGTTAAATACTAAAATCTGATTGGTTTAGACACATTTAACAATCCGTAATGTTACCCTCAGCATTAGCAACACACTTGACAACGGGTAACATTACGAAAATGTCACATGCGTTCAAAGTATGCGCGTACGGTTCACCGTAGAATTCTCAAAACGTCGGTTGTGCGTTTGAAAGAAGCCGAATAAACGAAGTCAATAAAAGCTTACGTCCGGTGTAGCTTACTTGAAAACAACAACGACAGACGAAACATCCTTGCGAGTGCAAACTTTAGATGATAAAGGAATTTTTGAGTAGCAAACAAACAACGAAGAGGTTGGTAAATCTTTTCCGAAGCTTTCTTATTGAAAAAAAAATAGAAGTGGGGAGTGTGAAAGCTTTCTAAGCGTGAACTTAACGACAATCTCCGAATTTTTTGTATGACATATGAAATCAATAAGACATTCAGTATAATAAAATAAATAAATAAACCATTGTCAACCTCCGCTGACGCGTCGGTTGACAATGGTTTTCCGTGGGGTGTCTATTTCAACTGTTACCCTCAAAAACGTGCACTATTTATATAAGACCTTCCCGAGTGAAGTTTCACTCTATTGCCAGTCGATCTTCCGGGGGGAAGTCTCACTATATAGCCAGCCTTCCGGGGTAATCTCACTTTGGTAAGTCTCACTATACGACACTGACCCTCAATTGAATTCGAAAGACTTTTAAATATATGGTTTATCCAAAGAAATAACCCTCATATGCATTTAAATATATGTCAGTAATAAAATTTACACGTTATAAGCTAAAATTAGGCATCATTACAAATTATCTGAAAGAGTACCAATTTACCAACCCTGATATTTAGGCTGTTCAAGGACACAATCATTTTATATAATAATATTTCAAGAATAAGAATAGTGATTTGATAGCTTTTTTGCCACTAACCAATGATGCAATTTAAAATTACACAAAGAAAATGATTGCAGGTGCTTTAATTATAAATTCCCAAAACACGAGTCGGGTAAAGAAATTGCGTCTTTTATACAAAGGTAACAATATTGTATTTCTGACATTTATTTTTTATAGAACAAAAACCCAAAGAAAAGTGCAGACATGCGTAAAAACTCACAATGATTATATAATCTGTCTTCCAATGCCTGAGTTTTAACACTAACTATTTGTTTAAAAAAAATATTTTAAAAATGGCATCAGGTTATTGAATGACTAAGATACACATAAAGGTAAAATTTTGACATCAATTCACATCAGTCGTATTTAAACTTTTAATGCGAGTATTTACTTTGATTTTGTTTTTCTGTAAATTCTTGGATCCACGCCTTGGCTGACCTAATCAATGCCATGTAAAGTGTACTTTGATACACACGCGCTGGCCATCATTTACGTAACAGCCTAGATAACTGCATGTTATTTGAAGACCCGCCACTTTGTTTTTCTGTAAATTCTTTGATCCACGCCTTGGCCGTTCTAATCGATGCCATCTTTTGTGCATTCTGATACACACGCACTGACCATGATTAGTTAACTGCATGTATTTTGAAGACCCACCACTACCCAAGCGATATTGTCTCTGTGACTTTATGTGTAGTTTTTCTTTTTTAAGATGGCCTGTTTGACAGATCGCCCATTCTTTGTCATTCATTGAGCAGTTTTGTTTACATCTCTATATTTAGAAATCGTGTCATTTGCCAGATCACCAGCTTATCAATGGCAGCTTACACTGGGGCTTCATATCCGGGGTTACAAACTTAATGTGTCATCTCTCTCGAGAGATGACAAACATGTCGAAAGTGTGGTGCCATTACACAAAAGTCAGCTGTAAAAAGGCAAAATGTAATATTTGTCTACAAGAAGTCGCAAGTTCTGGTGGAACAACAAACCTATCTACCCATCTTAGACGGCATCACAACACTGACCTGTTTGCTACCGTGAAATGTGGAGGCAATTCCGGTAGGTAAAATGGCGCGTCTAACAAATCTCAAAATCATGGAATCGTGGAAACCGATAATAAAATATCAATCAAAATTTTTAAATCTCTAATATATATATTATAGTTTATTTAAACTCAAAGCAATTTGGTAAAATATTTTAGCTGCCATTACTTCCACAAGTAACGTGAATACGATGTCAAGTATCAACACAGTAAGCGTAAACACATTAGCCCCACCGGCAGTGAAAAGTGTCAGTTCTACTTCTGTTACCCCATGGACCATCGCTAGAACAGCAAAGTTGCCATCTGCCAAATCTAACGAGATTACCAATGCGGTTGTAGAATATAATCCAGGACCTGCGACCTTATAGTACAATTGAGAGCCCAGCTTTCAGGTAATGTACTCTATTTCATCGATATGATAATTCATTTTGATAAACAATGATAAATTCACTGAATTATTTCATATACTATCTTGTAAGGAATACTTTTTTTTTATAGGAACATGCTCTACCAACTTGATCCAAGATATCACCCACCTAACAGACATACTGTCAGTGAACAATTAATACCTGCACTTTTATCTCAAGAACAAGCTAAACTTCAAACTGATTTAAGTGCAGCAAAAGCTGTGGCTCTGACCTCTGATGCATGGACGTCACGTGCAACAGAATCTTACTTAACAATTACTTGTCATTATTTGAAAAAACCTAAGTGGAAATTATGCTCAAAAGTTTTGCAGACAGAAAAATTTGGAGGCAGTCACACTGGAGACAGAGTGGGATTTGAGCTCAGATCAGCTATGATGAAGTGGGGTATTGAGAAAAAAATTAAAGTTATTACAGTGGATAATGCTTCAAACATGGACATAGCAATTCAGGTATCAGGAGCAGAATTAAAACTGGGATGCTTTGCGCACACACTTAACCTTGCCTCAAATAAGGCATTCACTGACCCTTCGCTTTCAAAAGTCCTTGGCAAGGTAAGGGCAATAGTAACATTTTTTCACAAAAGCAATATAGCAACTGAACTCTTGAAAGTGAAACAGGAGGGACTTAACATACCCATTCATAGATAAATCATGGACTATAAAACAAGGTGGAACTCCACATACAGCATGCTAGAAAGATTTCTTGAGCAAAGGCCTGCCATTTTAGCTACTTTACTTGATGACAATGTAAAACGCTTAAATCAGAAGGGAAGATAGTGGTTGGAATGTTAGATTCAGAGATGCAGAGATGTGAGGAGTTTGTGGAAGTCATAAAAATAATGATGACAGCAACAGTAGCACTATGTGAAGAAAAGTCACCTACAGCAGGACTTATTTTGCCTTTATTAGGAAAACTTAGGAAGCATTTTACAATTTGTGACACTGACTCGGCATCTTTGAAATCAATAAAAGAGTTGGTTGGCAAGAATCTAGCAGTAAGATACACACAACAGAACATTGTTCATTTTCTAGAGGAGGCAAGTGCCCTTGATCCTAGAACTAAAAAAACTACCATGATTGATGAAGAAACATGGGAGAGAATCATCAACAAATGTATTACTATTGTGGCTTTGCGCAAAAACAACATAATTGTCAAGCAGGAACCAGGAGCTGAATCTGAAATTTCTGCCAAACCAGCCCTACCAAGTTTAAATATGGAGCTTGACAGTAACTCTACTGCACCTAAAGATGAAAAAGATGTTGCTGCTTGTGAGGTGATAGCTATTTTGCTAATTTCTACTTAATGATTAAATAATAATTAAGCACTAGCTACAGCATGTTATTTACTAAGAAATGTGTATTGAAAATCTTTTAATAAAATTATACTTTATAATTTCAGCCTCCACTGAAAAAGTCAGCTTTGTCTTCGTTGTTTGATGATGACATAGAAGTAACACATGTAGATCCTCCTTTACAGGATAGTGAGATTGCCAGAAGGGAAGTAGAAAAATACAGGGGTATTTCACAAACAAGCATGTTGGAAAACCTCTTCTTTTCTGGAGGGAAAGGAGTTTTGACTTTCCAAATTTGATTGTTCTAGCTGAAGAATATATCTGTGTTCAAGCATCCTCTGTAGCTTCGGAAAGAGTATTTAGCACCAGTGGCGACATCGTTTCGAGCACAAGGGCCTGTCTGAAACCAGACCAAGTGGATGCCTTGGTTTTTCTCAAAAAAAATATGAACAAACAATGACATTAATCTGTCTTGCACTGTCAATTCAAAGGGAATAAAATAACAAGGATTTAAAATGTAGTTTTATTTTATTATAAATTTATGCTGTAATCAAAAAATACAAAGTAACCCCTTTAAAAAACACAACAACAAACAAAATAAGAGTGTGTTTTCTAATTTGTCTGTATCGACAATACGTATCGCATCTCTGTATCGCAATATGTATCGTATCGAAAAAAAGATTTCAATACCCAGCCCTAGTAAAAATGAATGTTTTTAAAAATATTCTAGGTTTCAAATCTACTGTCAGGAATACATATTTTGGATCTACTGCAACAATATTTAAATTTGAAAAAGGTACAAGGTTAATTATATTTTTAAGAAAGTATTGGAATGACGAAATATTAATACACTGGCAATTGAAATTCTTAAAATTTCCAAGCACTACTTAATAGGATGAGGAACATAGTCATTAAAAATCTGTTTGATGTTGGAATGCATCACCACGGAGGAAGAGAACAACCGATAGAAACTCTCGTGTTTTGTTTCCCGGAACCAAATAGCAGATGGGACCAACAGGCTGTGGCTATCTACCACGACAGGAGTATGTCACACAAAGCTGCATACTTAAGGAGGTCAGAAGCTGCTGTTGTGTTTGAACTGTTTCAGAAAGGCGTTATGAATGGTCACTGTTATCTAAAGGCTAAGGAGCCTGTTGAAAAAATATTGAAGAGATCGGAACCACAGCAGAAGATTAACATTGGATTTAAATGGAAAAATGAAAAAAAAGAAATCATTAAAACTCATTTGCAGGGTCTTCCTTATGTTTTAAACATTTTCTAATAAAATATCTGTAACTTTTTATCATTTTTCTCCTCCTCATATAAGAAGATGGGCGAACAAGCCAAGAAAAATGCTTTTGGTTCGATAAATAAGTGAACAATTAAATCTCGTTAATCTCACGAGTGTTAAAATTAATCGTTTACATAAAATAGCATAAACATACCAAAGATGGCCAAAAAAAAAAATTCTTCATACTATAACATCTTTTTTTTTCTATATAAAAGGGTCTTTGCTCCATTTCTTCAAATTATGTTTCAAAATAAGCATTTTTTGCGTAATAAAACACAAAGGAAGGACTACTCTACCTTAAAAAATACATATTTTGGCACAAAGTACGTGTCTTTCTGTAAAATATTTGAAGTATATTTATTGAAGGGTTATATAACAAACAAGATTAACATGCTTCTACCTGTCATGAGATATATGGTGAAGAGGTTGGCGTGTCAGCATCTTAAGAAAAACATACTCAGGGATTTTATCGCTATTTTTGATAGAATTTTTCCACAAATTTTTTGGTCATTCTGTTAGATATTACAAATTTAAGAAGAGGGCTAGTCCATCAATGTAACTCAATAACGTGCGGATCAGTAAGAAAAAACATAATATGTACTCCATCCAATTTAAAGGAATAATTTATGTAAATCAATGTAAATAATAATTATACATTGTCTTTTATTGTACATACGGGAATTAACAGCTGCAACTATTACAGAAAAACTACATAACCCGCCTATGCGGGCTATGCATTTTTCCGCAATGGTTGCAACCGTAAATTTACAAAAAATTGATAATAAACTTTGAACCCTTAGGTGATTTAATTGAGAATCTTGTAATCCACGGCTGATCAATATGTTCTACGCAAGACGGTTGAATGTTTGTTAAACACAATCATATTGTAATTTTATTGCAGATGTCCAAAATGCTATCGGTTTAAAGTAAGAAAAAAGAACAAGACCTGTGTACAGGAACTGGACAGAAGAGGCAATGTCGGCAGCCGTTGCCGATGTTCAGCAGAACGGAATGTCAATTCGGAAAGCCGCCGCGAAGTATTCGGTTCCACCGACAACTTTAAATAACCGTACTACTGGAAAAATTCAGGAAGGGGAAGTTGGGGTGATGCCCTTTATTGTTACAGTTTAAAGACATTTATCAGGCAACGTCATTTACGTGAGGGATTTGCAACAGCTGTTTCGACGTCAAAAGACATTTTAGTTTGTCGTTGAACACCAGTGCATCCAACAACGATAAGACGGATGTTTATTTTCTAAAGAGAGAAAAGAAAATCCTTATAATTTGCTAAGATTAATTTGTTACTAGTATATTATTTTCTTATTATAAATATTTTATGTAGATATTTTAAATAAGTCTATTCTCTGATCACTTGAAAATACTCGTTAATTCTTATATTAAGTATTTTTTATTGACTGAACTTCGGTATGATTTTATTCAGGAGAGGGGGTGGCAATGTGGTGGGCAATGAAAATTCTATCTTTTCATTGGGATTTAATTTTGTGGATAAATATGTTGACAAAGTGGTTGTTCTTTGGGATTTAAATTCGTAAGGGTCACCGCTGTGAGACATAAAAAATGATGCCACAGTATTTCACTAACCGCTTTTGTACCACCGCCAACAACATTATGTTAATATTAATTTAAGTTATGTATGGAAAAGAGGAATGTTGTCCTCTAACTTTTAAGGTATAGTATTCTTCTTGAATCGAAACCTTATTTTTGTGAAAAACACAGGGCCAAATATGATGGTTCTTGGCTCTAGCTCTTTATTTTGGAATTGTTTTTAATGAATAATTAGTATTTGTCATATTTTGTAGTAATCCAAAAAACAGGACAAATTGCGTAAATTTTTATATTTTGAGAGGCCCTTTCCCTAAACCAGACGATAGAATTTCGTTTTTCTTTCATATAATGAACAATAGAGTATATTTCGTCATATTTTAGAATTTAAGCAAAAGGTCTGTTATAGTAGAGGGTGTTTCAACAAACATGTCCCGACTTTTGATGTCTATATTTTTGCACGATAATAAAATATTTACAAAATTATAACTGTATTTTATAGCACATTTTCCGGCAATATAATTGTGATATAACAATATAAAATAACTTCATTATATATTTTCCATTGAAGTTTCGATTACATCTTCAAAAATCAGGTTGTCAGTTTTTTTTTTCCCCTCCAAAAATGGATCTATGGATGTTTTGAACTAATGAACACAAAAGGAAATCTCCAAATCACCAGTACTAGTGCATAAGATTTTGAAAAAAGAAGTACTCATATGAAAACCATCTTTCTAGGAAACAGACTTTTAAATGATGTCAAAATATAAGCCATACAGGACTTCAGAGACCAAATGAGGATGCTGACTTAAAAACGTTGTGGCTTTTTTGAACACATATTAAAAGGACGTTAAATTGAAAACTGCTGCTGAAGTTCAAACTTTGAAAATGCCTTTTTTTTAAAAAAAATAATTGATTCAGCATCACTCCAACTTTCATATTGATAAAATTGTTTGGTTATGTGGTTTTCATTTTTGCAAAAATTTTCTTACATTGATACTGTCTAACTTTATATTGAATCTGCAAAGTCGGGACAAGTTTGCTAAAACACCATGTATTTGTAAAATTTGCTTTGAAATTCGAAAACTAGCACTTTTCCATATAATCTTTTAGTTAATGAACCTGTATTTTGAGACGATAATGAAAATACCCAGACGATAGATTTCGCCTTAACTTGCATGTACACCAAGGTCAATGTAAGTTACACTTTTTATCAAGTGCCATTCTCTGCAATGACTTTAACTTTTATATAGGAGCTGTGGCACGCATAGTCTCAGAATTTCTCCAAACTCTCTGATAAAAGTCTTTGATACCGTAAACTCAAATCAGGCAAAAATTGGTTGCTACGTATCATGGTTACCATAGCAACATGTCCTAAAGTTTGAAAAATGGCATTTTTCAACATGTTTAGAGTCCCACAGTTAACGTTTGCAGCAAAGCAAACAAGGGGCAATGACTGTTTCTGAAAGTTGAAGGCCTTATGTCTTAAATGCATGATAAACATGTTTGGTAAATCGACTATTACATACGATACTATGGAAACAAAGTATTCAAAAGTAATAATTTTGTTCATTTAATTTTATAATGTCATACACTTAAGAATAAAAACAATTATAGGTTGAAATGCAAGCAAATAATAGACAAGAGATCCTTATAAAATATACCAAGGGCGAAATATAATATTTTTTATAGGTTGTTGATGGTTGCCATGGTTTTAATACCACAAAGTTATTTTAAATTTACTTTTTCAGTGTTTTAATCTTATCCTATCCTTTTAAAAAGCATATTTCTGTATAACTGATGATCAATTTTCAAAGGCGCTGAGGTGACCCTAATTTTCACATTTCAAAAAATTCAAATTCAATTCTTTAAATTGAGCGTTGCTATGGAAATTAGCCGAAAAATTATGCATAAAAATCTAAAAAATATAATCTTTTATGATTAATATTTATGAACAACTAACCCGACTTTCAATTTTGACTACCACCCAATCTCTAACTGGATGCAAAAAGCTGGCACATACATGTAGGATTTAAGATTGATATAAAAGTAACAAAATCGAACATTTTCCCTTCTTGGTAACCATAGCAACAGTGTTGTATTTTTCAACAAACTTTATCAATATATGATATTCAACTTTAGTTCTACCAGATAAGTACTGTTCAAGGTGAGTCAAATAATATGTTTCTTGATTAAAAGCTAAGAAAATTCCTAAAGCAGCAAAAAAATATCACTTAAAAAAAACTGGTACGCTGTTTCCATGGTTACACTGCAAAGTAACAATTAATCCCAATATTTCTTATGTTGTTGGTGTTGCAAGATCCTAAGGATGTATATGTGTCAGTCATGAATTTTATTGTTTTTCCTCAAGATAGTAGCATTAACCCAATCTTAGCAACAGATTTTGCATGGTTACACTGTGTTACCATGGCAACCATGAAAGTTATTTTAATAATGATATTGCCAATACCTAATTACTTAAGGTCAAATATTTTTATTGTTTTTCTTTGGTTGATTGTTGATCGAGTTTGATCATGTAACATCTATCATTAGTGAATATTGAGCGGTTTTCAGCATTTTTCAGCATCTAAAATGTATTCCAAATGTACCCATGGTTACCACTTACTTAGAGATAAATTCTAAATAGTTTGTTTATAGCATAAGTGGCAACAAGGTGTCATGTTTTTTGTGAGAATAGTTTGTTTGTTTTTCTTAGTCTTTATTAAGGCTTAATAAAGATTCAAAGTAGCTGAAAATCTCAATTTTTTTCAACTTTTCTGGCTGTTACCATGGCAACCAAGACACATAGCAACGAAATTTTATTTGATGTATGTTTTTGGTGTCAAGTTGTAATAGTGGGCAAAGTTTCTTCAAAATCGGTGACCATGCGTGGCAAAGAAGTTTAAGTGGTTACAGAGAATTGCTATTAAATTGAAGTTTTTCTATTGCAGTGTTCACATAATAAAACCCCAATTGGCTACCTAAAACTAAAATTATTTTTAAAAAATCGTAAATTGATGTAAAAAGTTCATTTTATTTTTAACTTTACCCGTTACACTTATGAAATACTAGATCAATATGATCATACAATCAACCATCTCACGATGTGAGATACCAAAAAGCGAGATCAATGATTCCGAAAAGTTGACAGAGTTGAATGTGTGCAACTCTTTCCCACTCAAAAGATCTTTATAGGTGATAGAACCATGTATTCCACTTACATTTATATCAAATCCAAAACTGAATGGAGTTCGTTCAGTTAAGGGAGACAACAAATCGAGTTTAATCTGTTGTTCGTTTCTGAAGACTATGTATACAGCATCTGTGTCACAATGTGTTACCATATTCCAACAGTGTGCAATTTCCTTTTCAAATCTAGCATTTCTTTCGTCGCAAAAAAATAGACCAAAGAAAAAGTCTTTAATTGCGCATGCCTTTTTGAATTCGTACCGCAAAATAAAAAGCAGTCTGAACTCTTCTCCCCGTAATATTTTTCTGTTGGCTTCAGCTTCTCCGTGTTGCTGTAATGTGTGTCCAAATTGTCTAACCACAGCTGATGAAAACATGGCATTGCTGATTATTTTCTTGTTTTTTGAAATATAGATTCCTTTCACCGATGACAAATCAAAATCTACACTATCTAAAATAAAAAAGAAGGTAAAGAAATTAAAAGTGAATTTTGTGGTCCTTATAGTCAAGTTATTCCTCTTAGCCAAATTATTGAACAATACTCCGAAATATCAGTATGAAACTATAAGCTTAACGGCGAAGCTGGCATACCTCAAATGGAGATTGCAAGGAGTAGAATTGATATTGTACATGTAACCAGCTGAATAACATTAAATGTATATGTTAATAAGCATTAGTAAGGGCATTATAGGTAAAGTATTATAAAAGAAAACATTTACAATGATAAAGGAAGGAAATCAATGATTTTCATTTTTTAAACAGTTAGATCTCAGAAAAACGTTGGACAGTTATTGATAGCAAAATCCTATATATCATTAAGCTAAAACGTGATTTAGATTTTGCATCGGCATATAGCCTTGCTCAAAATCGAATTGTATTCAATGTAAACTGCATGCATTTAATAAGAAGAAAGCAGTTTAGCTTGATTACATCTTTAAAGTCTTCCTTTGGAGAATGACAGGTCATAAATGATAATAAATTGAAAAACCTCAATTTTTATGAAAAACTTAAAGCTTGGAATGCAAAAAATTGAACTGATAATTCAAACTTTACTTTTACTAGATTCTTATTTGGGGCCAAATCATACTCTGAAAGATTTCCTTATATTTCACTTAATACTTCTGTTTATCTTATACCCAAATGGTGTTTAGGCTAAAAATGTAAATTGAATCAATACAGCTTGTACAATAAAATATACTTTTTGTATGGTTTGTGTTTCCCTTATAAGTAAACGCAAATGCAATATCTATAGATAGTTGGTGCCAATTGAAAACGTTTTACAAGTAAATTCCATCATTGAGATAACGTGGTATTATACACATTGCATGTAGTTGCTCCTCTTATTCAACTATTGTAATTCATTAAACATTCATTTAAAGTAGGCAAATGGTAATGAATAACTATTTAGATTTAATTCAAAGCTGATTAACTCGCTTGATCACATTAAAGAAATGAATATTACTAAACAAGTCCATTGCTACGTGGTTATTCCAGATGGCGTAGGAAAATTCTATTTTGGTGTCGCCTACAGAGCCGGTGTCTAGCTGTCCGTCCGTCTGTCTATTCATCCGTCCGTCACACTGTATATCTTGAGAAGTGTAAAAAGTATTGATTTGACATCCTCGTGGTCTATGAACTCGACCTTTGACCTACTTTTTAAAATAAATAATTGTGCCAATATACAGCATATGTTGACATTTGAGAGGCTAATTATGCTATTTATCGTGTGGACTATTTGACATAAAACTTCATGAAAATTACCAGTGTTACAATTCACTACACTTTGACCTTTGACCTACTATGCAAAAAGTACTTCGGGCGATTGATTAAACTTGTGTCTCTTTTGATTTTGTGAGGCGGGGTTTTGATATTAGCATTAATATTCCATGTTTAAGAGCTCATGACATTGTGCTTTGAGACTGTGTGCTATATAGTAACCACACACATTGAAAATTAAATACAATGAAAATACATCGGGATAGGTATACCAAAAGAATCGTTGTAGACTACTGGAATAAAGAAAACTGAATCTCTTTTGGGGGATAGTTGGATTAAACACATACTTATCATGTTTTTAAATGAGCAAACATTCTAATATGTAAATTCGATTTCATTATCACTTTAGCTTTGAAGGGTTGGGAATGATTAACATATTTCTATTTTAATGTCAGCTTTTAAATGACAAATGCTATTCTATCGGTCTTATTGTTCATGGATGTTTTCCTTGCTTTTATAAGTGATGATAATGCTAGAGGCAAACAAATAACTGACAAACCTTCGATTTATTATTATTTTTAATGATGCTATAAAGCAGGCGACATATGTGTTTCTTTGAACACGCTAGTTATTACTAATAGTTTACTCTAGGGTTTTGATTAATACATGTCTTAGAGTCAGGGCTTCATGTAGTGTTTTTTTTTTTTCAATTAAATTGTTTCAAACAGGAATATGTATGCATGATTTATATATTGATGTAAGCTGTGAAGCAACAGATTTCATAACAATCATACAAATAGATTAAAAAAGACATACTGTAATCTAGCGAACTCATATTTTAGCGCAATCCTCGAGCTCCTCTTCAACTGATAAGAGCAATGAGAAATTAGCACCCCTAAGTCTTTGAAAAGGTCAAATATGAGTTAAATTCATGTATTTTTGCACATTCTCACACAACAAGAAATAAATCAACTATTACGCAGCCAGGAATGAAGTTATTTTCACCCAATAGGGAAACTGAAAAGTTATCTGACATATGATCTATTTCTTACTGCTTGTGGTAAGAAAAGGATTTAAATATAAGATATATGTGTACAGCGAAAGTTGAAGAAACAAGTTGAACAAAAATCCTGTTTACCTACATGTAGTTGTACCAAATGAAAGTGTTAAGTGTCCCTTATCTAAAAAAGTAAGTGGTTTTCTTTGTTGTTTTGGAGTTTTAATAAAGATATCATTGTTTTATTTAATGACAAAAAGATCCCACTCCATTATTCCACTCCACAAATTACATGAAGCCTTCTTTTTTTAGGAAACAAAGAAAAGTTTTTTTTTCTAGTGCAAATAAATATTTACAAAAATATAACACATGCAAAGCAGTCGAATTCTCGCTTATGTAGTACTCGATTCCTATGATACCGGTGGTTCTACGGTACCGAGGTATCCCTTTATATATAAATTTGTTCTCTGTTGGCGACACTCAGCGGCCAGATATTTTTAGAAAAATATTGGTGATACCTTGTCATTACTATCGCTTTAGATCTTAAAATGTTGCAAAGCCTAGTAAGTATCAAAACAACATTAAATGGTCACATTTTTTAAACTTTACCTGTAACAGTTTTCATACCCTATAATGTAAAAACGTCACAAACTGTGAATTTATAGATGTATTTTACAACTGATTGGCATATCTGTTGTCGTCTGGCTTATTTACATTTAGAATGAGTCATGTGACTGCTGTGGAAAGTTAAATATGAAACACAGTTTCAGCAATAACTAGTAGACTAATTGTTCTCGAACAATTAGAGGTCTTTCCACCTTCTTTAAATTTCATATATTCTTCATATTTAACTCTCCTCTGTTTATTTTTATACAAAAGAAACCAGAAATGGCTTGAGAGATGGAAAAAATGAAAAAAAAAATTTAAAAATTGAAATGACCTTGACCTTTGACCTTGAACAAATATTCAATGTCAAAGGTCAAGGGTCATATTGCACTTAACCCTATGCTTCTATGACTTTTAGTTTTAAAGTTATAAGGTTTATAAGTAAGCGCAAAGACGTTAAAGGGCGATAACTCATATAAGGGGTCATCGGATACTTTCGCACTGAATAGATTGAAGTTGTGCCTAAAGACCCTGAATACATTAGTGAAGGTTTCATGTCTCTGCGGTTTACGGTTTCGGAGGAGTAGCGATAACAAGGTTTTTTGCACAAGGGGCAATAACTTTTAAAAGGGTTAAGCTTAGGGGACAAGATTGAAATCTTTGAAATTGTTTTAAAAGTACATATTAAAGATGCAAAGGTATACTGTATATGTTGAAAGACAAGAGAGCTATAAAAAGAGTTTTATTTCTCATATTTGGAATGACCTTGACATAAACTTCAAGGTCTAAGGTCAAAAAATCTAATCCAATTGGTTTCATTTCTCTACGACTTATCGTTTTGAAAATTTTAAATTATTTGTAAACTTCAAAAACTTTCAGGGGCAATAACTCATAAAAGGGCTTAACGAATCCTTTCGTAATGAATAGACTGAAGAGTATTCTCAGTTAGTCGAAGACATTGGTGAAGGTTTCGTACCTCTATGGTTCACGGTTTCGGAGGAGTAGCGATAACAAGTTTTCTAGCAAAAGGGGCAATAACTGCGAAAGGGGTCATAGGTTATATGCGTTGGGTCAAATTTGTTCATTACTTTTTATGACCTTTACGATGAACAAAAAATCTTTTCGATAAATGTTGAAACAAAAAATCAGCGGAAGAAAAATAATAATAAGAAGAAGAAGAATAACTAGTAGACTAATTGTTCTCGAACAATTAGAGGTCTTTCCACCTTTAAATTTCATATATTCTTCATATTTAACTCTCTACTCTTTATTTTTATACAAAAGAAACCAGAAATGGCTTGAGAGATGGAAAAAATGAAAATTTTAAAATTTTGAAATGACCTTGACCTTTGACCTTGAACAAATATTCAAGGTCAAAGGCCAAGGGTCACATTACAATTAACCCCATGCTTCTACGACTTTTAGCTTTAAAGTTATAAGGCTTACTAGTAAGCGCAAAGACATTAAAGGGCGATAACTCATATAAGGGGTCATCGGATACTTTCGCACTGAATAGATTGAAGTTGTGTCTAAAGACACTGAATACATTAGTGAAGGTTTCGTGTCTCTGCGGTTTACGGTTTCAGAGGAGTAGCGATAACAAGGTTTTTCGCACAAGGGGCAATAACTTTTAAAAGGGTTAAGCTAAGGGGACAAGATTGAAATCTTTGAAATAGTTTTAAAAGTACATATTAAAGATGCAAAGATATACTGTATATGTTGAAAGACAAAAGAGCTATAAAGAGAGCTTTATTTCTCTTATTTGGAATGACCTTGACCTTTGACCTTGACATAAACTTCAAGGTCTAGGGTTAAGGAATCTAATGCAGTTAGTTTCATGTCTCTACGACTTATCGTTTTGAAGATTTTTCATTATTTGTAAACTTCAAAAACTTTCAGGGGCAATAACTCATAAAAGGGGTTGACAAATACTTTCGCAATGAAAAGATTGAAGAGTCCCCTCAATTAGTCGAAGTCATTTGTGAAGGTTCCGTACCTCTACGGTTTATGGTTTCGGAGGAGTAGCAATAACAAGGTTTCTATCAAAAGGGGCAATAACTGCGAAAGGGGTCATAGGTTATACGCGTTGGGTCAAATTTGTTCCTAACTTTTTATGACCTTTACGGTCAACGAATAATCTTTTCGATAAACATCGAAACAAAAAATCAGCGGAAGAAGAATAATAATAACTAGACTCTTGTTGCCATGGCAACAAAAAAGTCTTCCGTTCTTCTAAATCTGTAAGAATTTGCTTTTTTCTGTGTAAAAAACATACATATCATATTTACTGTGAAAGAAAAAAGTCCTGTCAGTACTTAAGGTACTTTGATTTTCATTATCAATCTTGTATAATACATTTGGCACCTATAAGAGATATACGTATATCATTAGCAATTTAACAAAAAATTGTTTGCAATCATTTCTAAGTCAAACAAACAGACGAACGAACACCGTACTATCATAAACTTCACAGTGTGTATGTTTAGGCATAATTGTGATGGTGGTATAAAAAAATATAATGAATTAAGTTAGTATCACATTAAATGTAAAGTCACTGAGTTTTGTAAAGTTATAATATCAAGATTTGACAGCATACCTATAAGACAGATTATTCAATTACAGTAATTCTTCAGCAATCGATTGATTGATTATACGTATGTTGTTTAACGTCCCTCTCCAGAATTTTTCACTCACATGGAGACGCCACCACTCGCCGGTGGAGACTGCAAATTTTTGTCCTATACTTTGGCATTTATCGCAATTGAGCAGCGGGGAATCTTTTTTATGCCAGCACCTTCTGCGACAAGGGACCTCGATTTATACGATCTCATCCAAAGGACCGGTCTCCACGTCCCACAATCGAAGTTCATAATACCGAGATATTTTATTTTTTATTTTATTGTATTTTTTCACAAGTTTGTTGCATAAGATTTACTTAGAGATCATACTTCAAGAGCATTTCGAACTCAGGCTACTTAATTGCAGTGCATACAGCGTCAAGTGATTTTGATTGACAGGTCAACACACGTGCACTTTAAGCTGAAAAATATACAGGATGTGACCATGACTGACTATGAAATCAGAAAACATTTAATAAAGAATGGGTGTGACCGATATAGAATTTATTTTTGGTCTATGTAAATGGATAGGAGGATCGGGATTAAGAAGGAATCTCTCTCTCTCCCCCCCCCCTCTCTCTCTCTCCCAGACGTAAATTGAACATTTCATAATGACAAATCTACCATTATAGAATATGAAATTCTGTATACATGTAAATGGTAATTATATTCACATGTTCCAGATTTAAATCTAAAACGAATATATAATTCAAATGCCTAGCTGCACGAACGTCTTCAAATATTAATCAAGATGGGGGGGGGGGGGCTTCAAAGGAATTAGATAGTTTTATGTTTTATGAATTATAAGGAAAAGTACGGACGTCAGTTGCATGTACATAATTATATATCATTGCATAAAATTGTGTTCATTCAGGTATACTTATCCCACATATCAACAGACCTGTGCAATTTTTTTTTCATGTTTTTTTTTTTTTTCAAAAGAAACATATAGCGTACCATTATTTCACACAGAATCGCGTTTTCACATTTTTTTTTTTAACTCTGAGTATTTCACAAGAATCGTCTTTTCACATATTTTATAATTCCTTGGGTATATAGAGTATAGATCATGTGTCATAAATAACTTTTTATCATATATACATGTAATAACCAAATCTAATCTATAGATTGATTTTCTTTCTTTTAAGTAGCAGATGTCAATTTATTTATTAAGGCTTTAAAACAGTACTGTATTACAGTTTTCTATCACTCAATTCCTTTTTGAATGTATGTAATATTTTTTTAATATCGAAAATAAAACTCGGAAATCGGGATAATTTGGCATTCAAATCATAGAGAATAATAAATCGTCTGCATTATAGAATGCTTATAACTATCGTATTCTGAACTTACTATACGAGATAGATAAAATTGCATGCCTGTCCATCACTATAAATGTATATTCAGTGCTTATAATATATTTACTTGAATTAGGTACCTAGCATATATATTAATTTTTTTTTTAGATATATTCATGTGTAAATCAATTAACTGTCAAATCAGACTTACACTACATCAATACAGACTTACACTACACTGGCAACTTTAAACTATTCATGCACTGGAAGCGGTAACCAACGTACTCTTACATTTAGAAGAGTGAATATGGAACGTCTAAATATTTTGATATGGAGAGTGGAGAGTGTATATGTCTTTGACGTCATCGATACTATTTCCGCCTTTATCTCGAAAGTTCTATTCTCACTTACAAGTCAGAGTTATCTTTCTTTGCCCATTGTTTACACACTAGGTAAATAGGGAAAATGAGGGTACCGAAAATCTGCAAAATGTGGAATCTGATTTCAAAACAAATTATATATTTAGTATTTGTAGAATAACCTCTGTTATACATAATAATATCTTGAAAAAATATTAAAAAACAAAAAAGTTGAAAATTGACCAAACGCAAGTTCACTTCCGGTTCGGACAGGAAGTACCGGAAACACACGAAAACAACTTCGAAACAAAGACAATGTCATGATATAATACTCCTGTAAATTTCACATCTTTACCTCAAACCGTTTCCGAGAAAAATTCCGGACAAAAGTCCATTTAAAAATTGGAAATTCGGCCGTAACTTCGAACCGGAAGTGAATTTTTCAAAAAACGGAATTTTATATAAACTTCATATATCGGCCTACTATCATGTGAAAAATTGTGAAAATCTATCCAACCATTTCTGAGTAATCGCGCTCACAAAATTTGGGAGGAATAATAATAATAATAATAATAATAACTAGACTCTTGTTGCCATGGCAACAAAAAAGTCTTCCGTTCTTCTAAATCTGTAAGAATTTGCTTTTTTCTGTGTAAAAAACATACATATAATATTTACCGTGAAAGAAAAAAATAACTGGAAAAAAGTCCTTTCAGTACTTAAGGTACTTTGATTTTCATTATCAATCTTGTATAATACATTTGGCACCTATAAGAGATATACGTATATCATTAGCAATTTAAAAAAAAAATGTTTGCAATCATTTCTAAGACAAACAAACAGACGAACGAACATCGTACTATCATAAACTTCACTGTGTGTATGTTTTGGCATAATTGTGATGGTGTTATAAAAAAATATAATGAATTAATTTAGTATCACATTAAACGTAAAGTCACTGAGTTTTGTAAAGTTATAATATCAAGATTTGACAACATACCTATAAGACAAATTATTCAATTACAGTAATTCTTCAGCAATCGATTGATTGATTGATTGATTATACGTATGTTGTTTAACGTCCCTCTCCAGAATTTTTCAGAATTTTTCACTCACATGGAGACGCCACCACTCGCCGGTGGAGACTGTAAATTTTTGTCCTATACTTTGGCATTTATCGCAATTGAGCAGTGGGGAATCTTTTTTATGCCAGCATCTTCTGCGACAAGGGACCTCGATTTATACGATCTCATCCAAAGGACCGGTCTCCACGTCCCACAGTCGAAGTTCATAATACCGAGATATTTTATTTTTTATTTTATTCTATTTTTTTTCACAAGTTTGTTGCAGCAGATTTACTTAAAGATCATACATCAAGATCATTTCGAACTCAGGCTACTTAATTGCAGTGCATACAGCGTCAAGTGATTTTGATTGACAGGTCAACACACGTGCACTTCGTGTGATACTTTTTAAGCTGAAAAATATACAGGATGTGACCATGACTGACTATGAAATCAGAAAACATCTAATAAAGAATGGGTGTGACCGATAAAGAACTAATTTTTGGTCTGGATCGGGATTAAGAGGGAATCTCCTCTCTCTCTCTCTCTCTCTCTCTCTCTCTCTCTCTCTCTCAGACATGTAAATTGAACATTTCATAATTATAAAATATGAAATTCTGTATACATGTAAATGGTTATGTTATTCACATGTTCCAGATTTAAATCTAAAACGAATATATAATTCAAATTCAAGACGGGGGGGGGGGGGCTTCAAAGGAATTAGATAATTTTATGAATTACAAGGAAAAGTACGGACGTCAGTTGCATGTACATGATTATATATCATTGCATAAAATTGTGTTCATTCAGATATACTTATCCCACATATCAACAGACTTGTACAATTTTTTTATCATGTTTTTTTTTCCCAAAAGAAACATATAGCGTACCATTATTTCACACACTCTTTAACTCTTTGAGTATTTCACAAGAATCCAAGAATCGCCTTTTCACATCTTTTATAATTCCTTGGGTATATAGAGTATAGATCATGTGTCATAAATAATTTAACCTTTTATCAAATATATATGTAATAACCAAATCTAATCTATAGATTGATTTTCTTTCTTTTCAGTGGCAGATATCAATTTATTTATAAAGGCTTTAAAACAGTACTGTATTACAATTTTCTATCGCTTAATTCCTTTTTTGAGTGTATGTAATATTTTTTAATATCGAAAGTAAAACTCGGAAATCGGGATAATTTCGCATTCAGATCATAAAGAATAATAAATCGTCTGCATTATAGAAGGCTTATAACTATCGTATTCTGAACTTAATATACGAAATAGATAAAACTGCATGCCTGTCCATCACTATAAATGTATATTCAGTGCTTATAATATATTTACTTGAATTAGCTACCTAGCATATATATATATATTAATTTTTTTTAGATATATTCATGTGTAAATTAACTAACTGTCAATACAGACTTACACTACACTGGCAACTTCAAACTTTACATGCACTGGAAGCGGTAACCAACGTCCTCTTAAATTTTGAAGAGTGAATATAGAACGTCTAAATATTTTGATATGGAGAGTGTATATGTCTCTAACGTCATCGATACTATTTCCGCCTTTATCTCGAAAGTTCTATTCTCACTTACAAGTCAGAGTTATCTTTCTTTGCCCATTGTCTACACACTAGGTAAATAGGGAAAATGAGGGTACCGAAAATCTGCAAAATGTGGAATCTGATTTCAAAACAAATTATATATTTAGTATTTGTAGAATAACCTCTGTTATACATAATAATATCTTGAAAAAATATTAAAAAACAAAAAAGTTGAAAATTGACCAAACACAAGTTCACTTCCGGTTCGGACAGGAAGTACCGGAAACACACGAAAACAACTTCGAAACAAAGAGAATGTCATGATCTAATACCCCTGTAAATTTCACATCTTTACCTCAAACCGTTTCCGAGAAAAATTCCGGACAAAAGTCCATTTAAAAATTGGAAATTCGGCCGTAACTTCGGTCCGGAAGTGAATTTTTCAAAAAACGGAATTTTATATAAACTTCATATATCAGCCTACTATCATGTGAAAAATTGTGAAAATCTATCCAACCATCTCTGAGTAATCGCGCTCACAAAATTTGGGAGGAATAATAATAATAATAATAATAATAATAAAAAGAAACAATACAATCACTATAAGTCTTCCGTTGTGAACGGAAGACTTAATAATAAAAAGAAACAATACAATCACTATAAGTCTTCCGTTGTGAACGGAAGACTTAATAATAAACAGAAGAAAATCAATAGGTCTTTCCACAGAAAGGTGGAAAGACCTAATAATAATAATAATAAACAGAAGAAAATCAATAGGTCTTTCCACAGAAAGGTGGAAAGACCTAATTATTTAACCCAATGAAAGAGTCAAAAATATGTATTTTATATGACTGCAAATAAGCATGAATATTTTTTGGCCTTGTTTTCTTCCAATTATTTTTTCATAATATTTTATCTGACAAAAAAAGGAATTATCTTCTGTTTTAAGGATGTACAAAAAATCAAAAGAATTAAAATAAAATACAATAGACAAAATCTGAAAATTCAATTAGGCATATAATGCTACTTTTAAAGGAGTGTCAAGCAACAAATGAAAATTCATCATCAATAGCTTTACCTCCAAGTTAAAAAAAAATCAAAGATTATGGAGCAAATCCTAAATGAAAAAAGATCAGTAACATTAAAAAAGTATATCAAAAAGAGAAAGGGGGTCCAATTTGTATTGATTAGGCTGAAATTTAACATTTGGAAATTGGAAATGAGGATGATGTGTATGTAGACAATGGGAGCCAAAGAAGCCAAGAATGATTGTTTTTATTAAATTGGCAATGACGTATTTGTGTGGACATTGATCCCATTTACTACCCTGCTGTAAAGTAAAGGAAATGAAAGAAGGGGGTTCTTTCAAGAGTTTATTAATTATGAAAAAAGAATCAGTTTCTTGAATTTGTGAAATTAAAAAGTTTCACAAATGATTTTTTCAGAATATTGTTTTATCCCTTAACATTCTGAAGAAAATGCACTTAAAATCTCAAAATGATTTACATTTTAAATGACTTAATTTATTAACTGAATTTTATGACAAAATTTTGCTTATTTGTAAGGCTGGTAGCGCACCATACATATATACCGGTATCAGAGTAACGTCCCTTGAAACTAGCAACGTATACACGGTATAGTTTCCATATGTATTTCAAGATTTAGTGAGTAAACAAAACAATTTCAAGCTTATACATTATTAAAACACATGTTTTTTTGTTGATGAGTGACATTTATTATTCACAATGTTAAGTGTTTATAAGTGGAGTAATTTTGTTTTCAACCTTCATCTATAAGTACACCGGTACCGTAGAACCCCGGCATAAGCAATTATGGATAACCTAACCTTGACAAGTACAGTATCGTTTCTATTTATAACATTGACGTCTTGTTTCATATTCATTACACGGAGTATTTTTCCTAACATTTAGTAATGAAAATAACCGACACGTTACAATAAATTGTTATAAAGTTAAACATTATCGAGAAAAAACTGAAAGATAATCCAAAAAATTATGTTGGTGATTTACCATGACTAATAGATTATAATATCCAAATACATGCAATGCTGTTATGTTGTCATATATTATTTCAGTTAAGACAGTTGTAGACTAGTCATGCCATCATAATATCTACCTTTATGAAATCCTTTTTTCCATAAGTCATGAACAAATAGACCCTTTGCTGTTTGAACTGACAATAAGGATCCAAAATATGCCAAGGTTTTAAGAATGGAATGAAAATTGTTTCTTGTCGCCTCAAAATCATTTCTAACCTCACGTATTTCCTCACGAAATTCGTCCCTTGTTCCCTTTAATTCATTCTGTATATGACGTTTTTCCTCAGGAAAATTGTTTCCTTTTGGCGCCAATTCCTTTTTGATAAACAGTATATCTTCACGATAATTGTTTCTCAATGCTTCTAATTCATTCTTCATATCCCGTATTTCTTCGTGAAGAATGAAAACAATCCCAATAAGTACCACAGAAAATAGATGTTGATATGATATCATTTTGTTTTAAGACAAGTGTATGGAAGACAGTTTGGCACATTAAAGTCTATACGAAATCTTATTTTTGTCATTGCTGTTTCTAAGTGTCTATATATAAATGTGCTCATAAGTTTGGAGACTTTGAATGGTATAAATTTAACATGTCTTTTAAAATACTGAAAAAATCTGAACCCTTACCAAGAATGAGTTTAAACTTAAATAATAATACCAATTACAAAAGTGTGCACATATTTGTGTCTTATTGTCCTTATTCAAGTAATAAAGGTTTTAAAGTTAATCAATGAAAAAGAAATTCTAAAAACTGTTTAGAAATCGATACCCTAATTATAGACGTTAAATTAATGAGAAAAAAGGAATGGATTAATAAAAAAGAATATGATTTATATGCGTTGTGATATTGACACTATTTACTTACATTTGAAATGGAAACATAATAGAAAAAGTATAATTAAGAGAAAAAGAATGTTGTATATATTTTTTCTTCAGAAATGCAAACCATTGGAGTTTTATATTCCTTTTATCTAACTATCGTTACATTTGTGGAGAAAATAAAAAAATAACAAAGTCAAGCACAAACGAATCTTGCTACGAATGCAGGATGACAATATTCGTCAAAGCTGATTAAGTTGTTTTAAAGGGTAAAAATTAACGGGGCCAAAGGTCTAAGATGGGATGGGAAAAAATATGTTAGTGGATTGTATATGCATTATTGGCAAAAAAAATGGAGGGCTTAAAGTAGATTCTATGATATTGAAGCCATGATCGTCTTTTGAAACAAACGATTGATTGGAGCTATTTTTTTAAATGAATTTTTCATGCCAAATGGCTGATGTTTTTTTTTTTTCTGCAGATACCGGTACGTCTGCATCACCATTTTAATTCCTTGCAAATAATTCTAATATATATTATATATTGAAATAAGTAGCAAAGTCAAAAGTGAAAAGAAAATCAAAGTTATATATGAAATTGAGGCGGTCAGCAAAAGCGAATCACCTTATGAAGTTAAAATAGGGGTTAATGTTCTTACAAAACAACAAAGATTTTGATGCATTGTTTGCTATTCACAATATAGCCCAGTATGCATTGGAGGTATGCCAAAAGATAATTTCTAAGAAATTTGTATTAGGCAAAACAACAAGGCTGTCATTCTGAATTTTAAAGGGGAACTGTAGTTGTAATTACATCCATCAAACAGTTTTATTTTTATGGCAATTACATTCCACAGTTGTATTTTCACTGCTTATTATATTTGTATTCAAAATATCTTAATGAATGATATTCCAAAATGCATCAGGTTAAATCAGTAATCAAAGCATTCTTTGATGATAAAATAAACATTCCTTTAAAAACGGTATTTGATCAAGTACTTTTAAAAGACATTTTGAGTAAAGAGGTTCATGACAAATGAAGGACAGCAGAAAAAACTTTTTTAAAATATTACTACTACTAATAATAATAATGCTTTATTTACAAAAGGAAACCCGATTGGTACAAGGTACTATTTTTCTCCACGGCCTTCTAAATTAAAAAAAAAAGGAATATAAGACGACCTATTTACAGACTTTGGCTAATTATAATTTCCTACACATTACTTGTAAAAACAGTAAAGAATGTTATAATTTTACATTACATGGTAGGTTACTCCATTAATGTAGGTCTAAACATTGAAGAGAGTTTGTAAATAGGATTGTTTGATGCTTTGGAAAACGAAGATCTGAATGCAAGGAAATGGAATCATAGCGATGAAAAACAAAAGCTTAGAGCCCTTGCCCTAAAGTCGCGGAGTAAGTAGTGATCCTAATGTCGCGGGTTCGATTCTCACTATGGGACGTGGAGACCGATCCTTCGGATGAGACCGTATAAACCGAGGTCCCGTAGCCTAAATAAAAGGTTGTAAGTTAGATATTTTACACATTCATTGGTTTGTTCTTTGTTTTTTTCAAATACCAGGTTTACTAAATCTATAACAAAAATCAGTAGGATAAGACATTAATCATGCTAATGAAAATGAAATCTAAATAAAAGAACGTCGCTTGCGGAAAAAAACAAACAAACAGATGAAACAAAGTTTAGGAAATTTTATTTCTTTTTAATATTGTAGGTAAGGTAAACTTACATTTTATTTTTCGTATTAAGGTTAAATTGTTTTTTTTTTTTTCAATTTTAAAACATTAATACAATTATCATATAAAAGAAGAGAAAGAATAACAAATATTTTCATAGTAATACTTTACTCGCCATTTTTACCTTAAATTAATATGATCATACATTCAACTTCTCGGGTTACAGACACCAAACATCGGGATCACTGGCACAGAAAAGTTGACAGAGTTAACGTATACAGTTCTCTTCCACTCAGGAGATCACTAAAGGTTACATAACTGTGTACTCCACTTACAATTACATCGAATCCAAAAGCGAATGTAGTTCCTTCAGTACAGGAAAATAATATAGTTTCCTATTAACAGTTGTTGATTCTCAAACAATTTAGTATCACATGTGGCATACATACTCAAACAATATGGCAATAGTCTCTATAATAAAATATATCAAACTCTTCATCACAAAACGCCACATAAAATATAAAATCAGACCTTCTACATGTCTATGAAAGTTAGAATCCTAGAAATTATTTACCATCATACTAATAGCCCATCACTGAGTACACCTTTCCATAAACAACGAGATGAATACTGGATTAGAAAACTAGGCACGGCCTTCCTATATGGTAGCTATGACAATGTCAGTAGTGTCTGGAAACAGTGTAGCAATGTGAATGTGATAGGACTTTTGAACAGTACACAGAGACGTAAGCGTAGTAATGAACATCAATCTTAAAATAAAAGTATTATACACGATGTCTCCTTTGATTCACTACTACTAAATGTAAATAAACAGTTAGGCCTTCATCACATTCGCACCAAAGTTTACTCTGTTCTTTTGAAATTTTTAAATAGTCTATTTGTAAAATTCAAGGAAAGTCCATATTTGGATTCTTTGACACCAGATTACAGGCTCGGATCTGTGATTATGGATATTGCAAATCATAGGGTCTTTAAACCGCCACTTTTCACGGGAGAAAATACTGCTCAAACAACCCGTTTGTTCCTTAAACTTCAATATGCCAAGAAAGGAATTGAAGAAGTTAATATAAGTAATATTCTTAATTACAAAAAGGTCCAGTCTTGTATTTCATTATATATTTAACACCCCCCCCCCCCCCGCTTGAAAAGTGGGAGGGTATATAGTGATCGAGATGTCCGTCCGTCCGTCTGTTACGCTTTGGGGTACCCATCTCTTATCCGTAACTCCTCTTATACCACTGAATGAAATTTAATGAGACTTCCACAGAATCTTTGTTACATAGTGCCATTGTGACCTCTTATTTTACTTTTTGATCTGACACTTACTTCGGGTCTCCCAGAGCAAAACATGGACTTTGCCATTATAATCATATGGGAGGCGGAGAGTATCATTTAGTGAGCTCAGTGCTCACAGTACCTCTAGTTCAAGTTGACGTCCACACTTGTATACACACATACATCGACAATTACTTCCAAATTTTTATATTACCAAAAAAAAAAACTCTACATTGCTTAGATATCGAACTTCTGAAGCATAATCCTTCAACATGTTCATGCTCTTCTTCAACCTACAACTATAGTCCTGCTGGACACTTAATTACGGGTGACGTTGATATACATGTAATTAATAATGAGAGCCTTAAATCACTTATTGTAAAAGGGCCAATACTTAGGGAACCCCGATCTTTCAACTGGCGGCATACTTTCATAAATATTATGAATTCTGTGGAAGCTTTCACCAGACGATGGGCCAAATATGAAACCAGCCAAATATGAAAAAAGAAGACCGTGACACGTTGTCAGAATGGAATAAAAGTATCAGTACAAACAAAGATACATAGCGTGTTGCAGTAAATGTTCTACCAAGCCTCTTTCTTTACTCTTCAGTAAAATATTTACAGCAATGAAGGAGAAACTTCAGGAATACTGTACAACAGTATATTCGAGAAGTGGTGTAAATCAGATGTGGATACTTAAGAACTCCAAGGAACTTAGAGAAAGTTTGAAATCACAAAATTTTACCAACATCAATAACATCAAAACATACAACTTTTCAACACTTTATGTAACCATTTCCTACCATAAATTATATTCCAGTCATTTTGACATCATAAACAGCCGCTTTTTCAATAAAAAAAAATGGAACTCGTTAATATAGTTACCTTGTCAATGGGCATTTGCAAAATTATTTTGTTAAAAAGCATTCTGATTGTACACACAGGTACTCTGAAGTTGATATTAAAAAGATGCTTGAGTTTATTATTGACAATATCTAATTTAGTTTTTGGAGATCGGGTATTTTATTGCGCCCCGTTATTAGCAGATCTATTTTGCAATTACCTGAAGCAGAATTGATTCAAAAACTTCTACATGAGAAGAAGAAAACGCTCGCTGTGGCCTTCAACTTGACATTTAGATATATCGACGACGTCGTGTTATCAATTAACAATAGTTCCTTTCATTCATATGTCGATTCGATACATCCCAGTAAACTTGAAATAAAAGACACCACAGAGTCTGACATATCTGTTTCATATTTGGATATTTTACATGACGTTGATGGAAACCTTATAACAAAGCTTTATGATAAACGCGATGACTTCAACTTTTAATCGTCAACTTCTCTTACCTATGTAGAAATATACCCTTATAACCTGCATATGGGGTTTATGTCTCCCAGTTGATTCGATACTCAAGAACGCGCTCTACATGCGATCAATTTTTAGCTCACCTCGACGAAGTCGAGATGAGCTTATGCTATACCGTCGGCGTCGGTGTCGGCGTTAGCGTCGGCGTCCCAGGTTAAAGTTTTAGGAGCAAGTCCCATTCCCAAGTAACTATAAGCCCTACCTGGACCAAACTTGCATGGATGATGCATCTAGGGATGGACACTACCAAACTTGCTTCGGATGCTGGATCTGACCTAGATTTTGCGGATGAGTGACCAGGTTAAAGTTTTAGGAGCAGGTCCATTCCTAAGTAACTATAAGCCCTACCTGGATCAAACTTGCATGGATGATGCATCTAGGAATGGACACTACCACACTTGCTTCAGATGCTGGATCTGACCTAGGTTTTCCGGATGAGTGACCAGGTTAAAGTTTTAGGAGCAGGTCCATTCCCAAGTAACTATAAGCCCTACCTTGACCAAACTTGCATGGATGATGCATCTAGGGATGGACACTACCACACTTGCTTCGGATGCTGGATCTGACCTAGATTTTCCAGATGAGTGACCAGGTTAAAGTTTTAGGAGCAGGTCCATTCCCAAGTAACTATAAGCCCTACCTTGACCAAACTTGCATGGATGATGCATCTAGGGATGGACACTACCACACTTGCTTCGGATGCTGGATCTGACCTAGATTTTCCAGATGAGTGACCAGGTTAAAGTTTTAGGAGCAGGTCCATTCCCAAGTAACAATAAGCCCTACCTTGACCAAACTTGCTTGGATGATGCATCCAGGGATGGACACTACCACACTTGCTTCGGATGCTGGATCTGACCTACATTTTCTGGATGAGTGACCAGGTTAAAGTTTTAGGAGCAGGTCCATTCCCAAGTAACTATAAGCCCTACCTTGACCAAACTTGCATGGATGATGCATCTAGGGATGGACACTACCAAACTTGCTTCGGATGCTGGATCTGACCTAGATTTTGCGGATGAGTGACCAGGTTAAAGTTTTAGGAGCAGGTCCATTCCTAAGTAACTATAAGCCCTACCAGGATCAAACTTGCATGGATGATGCATCTAGGAATGGACACTACCACACTTGCTTCAGATGCTGGATCTGACCTAGGTTTTCCGGATGAGTGACCAGGTTAAAGTTTTAGGAGCAGGTCCATTCCCAAGTAACTATAAGCCCTACCTTGACCAAACTTGCATGGATGATGCATCTAGGGATGGACACTACCACACTTGCTTCGGATGCTGGATCTGACCTAGATTTTCCAGATGAGTGACCAGGTTAAAGTTTTAGGAGCAGGTCCATTCCCAAGTAACTATAAGCCCTACCTTGACCAAACTTGCATGGATGATGCATCTAGGGATGGACACTACCACACTTGCTTCGGATGCTGGATCTGACCTAGATTTTCCAGATGAGTGACCAGGTTAAAGTTTTAGGAGCAGGTCCATTCCCAAGTAACAATAAGCCCTACCTTGACCAAACTTGCTTGGATGATGCATCCAGGGATGGACACTACCACACTTGCTTCGGATGCTGGATCTGACCTACATTTTCTGGATGAGTGACCAGGTTAAAGTTTTAGGAGCAGGTCCATTCCCAAGTAACTATAAGCCCTACCTTGACCAAACTTGCATGGATGATGCATCTAGGGATGGACATGACCACACTTACTTTGGATGCTGGATCTGACCTACATTTTCCAGATGAGTGACCAGGTTAAAGTTTTAGGAGCAGGTCCATTCCCAAGTAACTATTAGCCCTACCTGGACCAAACTTGCCTGGATGATGCATCCAGGGATAGACACTACCACACTTGCTTCGGATGCTGGATCTGACCTAGATTTTCCACATTTGAGACCAGGTTTAGATTTAGGAGTAGTCCCATTCCCAAGTAACTATAAGCCCTACCTCGACCAAACTTTCATGGATGATGCATCTAGGGATGTACACTAACCAACCTGCTTCGAATGCTGGATCTGACCTAGATTTTCCACATGAGTGAATTTTAGCCATATTTTAACCAAATTAGCATGGATGATGTATCTAGGGATGGACACTTCCAGACTTGGTTTGGATTCTGAATCTGACGTACATTTTCCAGATGAGTGACCAGGGTAATTTTTTTGGAGTAGCTATATAATATTATGGCCTGTTATGATTAAGCTTGCATAGATGGTGCATCTAAGGATGAAAACTTGCAGTCTTGCTTTGGATGTTGGAACTGACCAAAATTTTCTTGATTACTAAACAGGTCAAAAGTTTTTTGAGCAGGTCTATAATTAAATCCAACTTGCATGGATATTGATCTTGGGATGTACCCTAACTAGAAAAAAAATATGATGTGAAATTTGCCTTACATGTAGATAACATTCGTCGAGGTGAGCTTCGTAATCTTTGATTACCTATGTTTAAAACGAGGCAAGCTTTTAATTAATCAACAAATTGATGAAAAAAAGGATATGAACAGCTTCGATTGAATTCATTTCGCAAGTTCTATAGTCGATACAATCAGCAAATACAGTCTATCATTAGGTCAAATGCTGACTGACGTTTTTTTTATACTATTTGTTAGGCCATTACTTACACACTGAAATTTCTACGGATTTTTCCGCCTATTTAATCATGACAAGGAGCACACAGAGGGTATCATGGGCGGATACAGGATTTGTGATTGGGGGGGGGGGGGGGGCGTGGATATCTTCGTTCAGGCAGGACGTCTGTGGGCCGCCTTAAGGCCCCCAGTGGGTCCAGGCCGAAGCCCTGGTGGGGGCCCAGGGGGCGAAGCCCCCGGAAGCTCCTGGGTTTTCGTGTATTTTAAGAGTAAAACCAGGCACAAAAATAGTGGTATTGGTTAGTTATATACTTAAGTATGGCATTATTAATAGTTTGAAAATTTTAGGGGGGGCGTGCGCCCCCCACGCCCCCCCCCCTTAAATCCGCCAGTGGGTATGACCGGTTAACAAGGAATACTATCTCCTCCATGGCAACTGATTCCTTCTCTGATGTTTTTGGAGGTCCATGTTTCCACTTCTCCTGATTTGTATAGTTTGAATCGACTTATGAGCTTGAATACTATTCGTTATCTCCATATTTTCTCGTACCGCACAATAAACTTCAGCCTTAACTCCCCCATCCCTTCAGATATTCTTTTGTCAGTTTTAGCATCCTCATAACGCTGTAGGTATTCTTCTCCAGGTCCTGCAAGAGCTGATGGAAAATTGTTATTGCTGAGAATTTATTTTCTTATTTTCTTACAGTAGACTCTTCTGTTGCAGTGAAGATGAATTAAACTCTATAAAATCTAGAAGAAAAAAGGTAAACAAAACAAGTAGAATCGCTTGTCGCGATTCGTTGGGTGCGTAATAGTTTTGTTTGTCCAAAATGTACAATCCTTAGTGTGCTTATGTTTGTACCTGAAGAAATTGAAAAAAAAAATGCCTTTGGTTTATTTTCGTCGTAGAGATTTAAAGTAAATGCTCATTGATTGTAGTTCATGATGACACGAACAGTAATTCAGTAAAATGAAAAGCTTTAGTTACTTTGTTCTTAATAATGATTATGTTTCTGTGATCAATTTCATCTTAACAAAAATGCCTTAAATTGATAATATATTCATACTAAGAATAAAATAGTCATATTTTTATTGTATTCATGCTTTAGTATTCGTTATCATGGTTTACATGGCAAAACCGTCTATGGTTTTAAAGAAATGTTCATTTAGCTGGCGTTACGCCACGCTTTCTTTTTTTGTATTAAATACTTAGAATTTTAAACTTAAAGAATTCCTTTCTAAAGTTATCGACCATACCTTTATAAAGTCCTTTTTTCCAGAATTCATCAACAAATAGACCTTTTGTCGTCTACAGTTCATTTTTTTTTTATGTTTTCTTCCTGAAAATTGTTTCTTTTTGACTGCAATTCATTCTTAATTTCAAGTATGTCCTGATCAAAATTGTTTTTTGTTGCTTCCAATTCATTCTTCTTTTCGTGTATTTCCTCGTAAAAACTGTTCCTTGATACCTCTAATTCACTCTTTATATCATGTATTTCCTTACAAAAAGTGTTTCTATTTATATTTAATTCAATCTTTATATGGTTTAGAAAAAGGAATTGTAAACCTCTATGCTAAATGCCAACCTCTGTGCTTAAAGTTGAATCTTTCTTGTGGATGGGGGCATCTAAAATATGGTAAAACATATAATTGAGAGTAATTTTTGTTTTCAATATTTTGGTGACAAATCCCTAATGTTGTGTACTTAGCCCTTACGCCTGTAGCATCCTTTTATTCTCTTAAAAATCATTGTGATACATGTTCCTTATTTGTGAAAGTCACAGTTGTTGAAACAATCAAGGTTATAATTAAGCGTATTTGCAAAAGCCATTCAACTATATGAAGAGAGAAAGATGTAAATTCTCTTCTGAATTAACAAGGATTCTTTTACACTACTTGTGCCCTGAATATACTTGGGGTACGCAAAAGATCATTTCTTAGAAATACTATATGAGGTCTAACAGCAAGGCCTTCATGCTGCATTTAAAAAGGGAAGTATAGCTGTATTTACCTACATAAAACAGTTCTACTTTAATGGCAAATCATATACAGGGTGTCCCAAAATATATGATACCATTTGAAACACCTGCCACAAACACATCCCTTGGCCAATTTCTTTGATATATGTCTCGAAAAATATTTGAATAAGTACAATTTTATAGCAACAAAATATTCCAAAAAAAATCTCACACTTATGAAATTGCAACGTAACAAATTTACATCAAACTTTTGCAAAAAAATGCAATTTCAATCAAAATGGATTTTGAAAAGAGCTAGCTACCCTCATTTTGAAACTGTAATTATCAATCCTAATCTTAGGTTACTGCTGCTAAACCCAAACCAGAGTCCTTAACATATATAAAAAGTTTACCTCTGATGAAAATCCAGAAGTTACTAACGAGTCAGGCACTGTTGTCTCAAGTTAAGGAATTTTGTGCAATGACTTGACATTATCATTACACACATAGGACATCATTTAGAGGGCATCATTTAAAAACCATAGCATTTTTAAAGATGAACTCATTTTGTTGCTTTCTTTTTAATGACTGTCATATTAGGTGAATAAAATTGGACAGTATATGCAGTGTTTCTGATGCATATGTTGTAATTCAATATTCATTACATTAGGTTTTACAGAATCTTGAAATGGGACACCCTGTACTAGTACTAAAGCTGTATTTAAAGACCTAGATTTTAGGTAGGTCGCGGGTTTAAAAATTCGCGCCTTCTGCGCATGATGACGCGCATAAGTCGTAATATGGGTATCATTTCTATGTACATTTTAGCTAGTCACTCACGTTCAACAATTTCTGTAATATGCTGCATTTTCAGTGTTTTCAAAGTGAATGACAAGGTAAGCACAACAATCGTGTGTTAGCGATTACTGTAGGTATATTCAGGGGCTCAGCTTGACTTAAAATTCTAGTGAGGCAAAACTATTGCAGCCGGGGATGTTGGGAGCACCTTAGACCCCCAGTAGGTCCAGGGAGGAACCATGAAGGGGGGTTCAGAGGGCGAAGCCACCCGAAGAAAAATGCATTGTTCCTTTATAGGGGTTTTAGGCCTAGAATGTAAAAAAATCATACTTGTCTTGGACAGAAATTTTTTAAGGTTAACCGATTCAATATTTAAACCTCAGTTTGCATATAATCATTAGATGCTGCAAAATTTATGAAAAGGTTTAATATATTAAATATTTTTTTTCAGCATGTTCAAACTTCTAACACTTTTAAGAAATAAAATATCATTTTTAGAGTTTCATTGGGATATGACATGAAGTCGGTCAGGTGATCGAATTCTATAATGCCCAAAGGACGTTATAGTAGATTTGATCACACACCGACTTCATGTCATATCCCGATGAAACTCTAAAAATGATATTTTATTTCTTATACTTAAATTTTACTTTTTTATTCTTGTTACAAAGAAATATAGGCACTATTTAGACTTTGCTATGGAAATGCAACATAACGTACCTACAATACATATTTTATTAATTTTATATGAAAATACAACATTTTATAGATTTGTTTAAATGTTAAATATATTTAGAACCTCCCATGATACATGGTTGCATGAATATGATTTTTATCCAACAAGTTGTGTGTGGTTTTTTTATCCCTGAGCCTTGGAGAGGGGATAAAAACACACAAATTGGATAAAAATCATATCCATCCACAAATCACGGGACATTCCTTTTATCAAATATATAAAAAAAATATCCAATGAGTGATATCCACGGGATAAAGGTGTAAGCATGGGATAAAAACGATTAGTTTTAAAACAAATATTTTCTGCAATGTATTAAGGGATGTTGCTGAAAAATCTAATGAGGCAGTTGCCACAATTGGAGCTATTTCCCAGATATTATTATTTTTATCACCTGTAAATGCATTCAGTCAATTGATTATAAGAACCTTTAGGTTGAAAACCTTTATTCCTTTTCTTTTAATTGCTCTAATAAATTTTTCTCACTTAGAGTACATAAAATTTTTTAGTATTATTTGTCATTAATTAATTCTATTTATTAAATAAATTAATTATGAAAATGTGTAATAGAAATGAGGAAAGTAACTTTTTTATCCCTGATTTCTGTACAATATGGTGACACAAACCTGGCACTAAGCAAGATAAGCATACTTATGATGTGTTAAGTATAAATGTGCGTTATTGTTTACATGTAAAGTACACTGTATATATACATGCAGTATGCATTTCAATAATAAAATAAAATATTTAGAGATTATATTTCAAAAGTATGGTGCATATCATCAGTGTTCGGTCCATATCATCAGTATTGATGTTCAATTAGGCTACGCCTTAGTTTCATTTATTAAAGATTTATAATGACCAATTACCAGTAAATGTTTAAACAAATTCTGAACACCAATACTAGTATTAGTGACTTGGCACCTTCTCTGAAAAACCTAGCGGGGGGTATAAATCCACTTTTGACAGTTCCAGTTAACTTTATTTCATAACCTTGACCTTATAATTATGACCTTGAACATTAAATGATCTATTGTGATGACATGGGTGATTAAAACTAAAGACAATTAAATGTAAGAAATTGATGGGCACACATTCTGCATTTATATTAAGAATTCATTCAAAACTTGCATTTCCTGATAAATCAATATAAAAGGAAGGTGAATATTTGAGGATGATTTTGGTATAAATTTCAAATAAATCCTATGTTTTATTCTTTTTTTAAAAGTAAAATGAAGAAGGTATTGTCCGTTTTCCCTATATAATCCTATGTAAAATTACACGTAGGACCAATAAAAATGACCATATTTTGAGCGCTGTTATTTGACAAACTAGTCGGGGAATATTTGTCTTTTTTGACACAGAGTTTACTTATGAACTGACAATTCACCATTTTTAAAAAATCGTATATTTGGAACTTACACCCACGAGACACCTTAACTGTTCTTACGATTAATTGATGATCAAGTTTTAATGAATCATTTTCATCAGATTAAATCAGTATACTAAGTAACGTTTTCATGATAAAATAACCGATCGCGATCGTTTAATACAATATTGGATTATCACCGCATTTCACGTGAGGAGGTTTACATCCAGTGCAGGATATAACAATGATAGTCATGGACAATGTATTTTGTAATGAAATGTACAGTACAATATTATAGTACTATAGTATTTTTAATGAAATTCTTTATATATTTTTTATTTAGAAGGAACTACAAAGATTTTCGTTAGATAAATTACAAATAAAGTTAATGCGATTTTTATTTAACTTGGAATGCTATGGTAATTCATTCTAGATGCAAAAACACCATAGGGAGCAAACATTGTGACTGCTCTATCCACGTCCATATGTTTGTCCGCCTGTCTATGAACGTTAACTGTCTAATTGTTTGTCATTTTTAATCTTCATTATACATTTTCGATCAAATCAGAAAAGGTATAAATTGGATAGATTTTTCTTTTACACGCGTTTTTCGCTTTTGTTGAACACCAGTTTTCATAAATGTATAACCTTAAACAAAAGAACAAGAAGGATTTTTCGTTTAAGGCAACTATTCTCCGATATAATGCTGAAAAGAAATATAAATACATTTTGATGAGAATAAAACGTCTTTGACAATTCTTAGAGACAAAAACTCTTAGAGTTTAGCATATTGCGACAGTAATTAATATTGCATCTATTGTACATTTACAGTTAATTGTTCGTATATATAATGAATTTATTTGTTTGTTCAAAAGGTTCAATAAAATCATTATATAAAACAAACAAGAGAAATATTAATATATATCAAGCTTTACTCGTTATTAAGAGACTTCTTTAAATTAGATCAACAGGATCGTACATTCAACTAGCTCAGGGTGAAAAACACCAAAGAATGGGATTAAAGGCTTCAAAAAATCAACTGTAAATGTGTATAATTTTCTCATATTTTGGAGATCCCTAAAGGTAACAGTACCGTGTACTCCACTTACATTTACATCGAATCCAACAGTGTATGCAGTTCCTACTGTACCTGGAGACAAGAAGTATGTTTAAACTGGTCATATGCCATAAAGTTTATACCAACACTTTCTCTATTAGAAAAACGAGGTTCGCTCCTGAGCTTTTGAGCAGATTTATATCTTAACCTATATTTCAAAAATTCTGCATAAAGTTTTAATTCTTACAATAATTTTGGATTCTACAATGCCAATTAAACTATATTCAGTTAAAACTCCATGATTACATTCCATACCAAAAGAATAAAGCGAGGAACTATATTTTGTGGCGGAAGATTTTTTTTAGAAGAAAATGATCATTTTTTCTCTTTCCAAATATTTAAAGTATGTTAAATTTGAATTCCTATTTTTCCATGCAGTCTGCACACAGAGTTATTTTGTGCAGTTAACTGTTTTATACTGGTCCTAAATTACATATTAAATAAACTGTCATGAATTCTATCATCATATTTGATAAATATAGCAAATATATTGTGAAGGTCAAGAAAAAAAATATCCCCATTTTCAGCTTAAGATTAGAACTGTTTTAATTATATCTAAATATTAACATCACAGACCCCCACTTTTTATTTTCTTTTCTGAATATATAAGATACTTTTAACTATTCTTCTTAAATTCAGTAAAATGTCATTACTTTCAAATGATATTTTTGCTTGTTAAATTTTTAATACTAGAAAAAAGAATTTTTTTGAGTGCAAAAAGGTCAAATAATTGAACATGCGGAGTAATTTGAAAAAAAATTTCGTTGTCACAAATTTTAATGTGTCTATTCGAGATGAAAAAAGACTGTGTTTGTTCCAATAATTTATTTGAATAAAAAATATTGGAGGAAAAGCTTAAAAAAATTGATTTATGTGTAAGACGTATTTACAGTGCAAAAAGGTCAAACTAAATGCTCTGTAGCGCCAAAAGATGCACATTGACCCCCGTTTTTTGTTTTGATTTTTAATTAAGCTATATGTATAAATTCTAAAAATATACTTGATAAAAAAAATCTCATTACTTTTGATGGCAGGATCCAACCTCCTTAAGTATTTAACCAGTGCGGTAAATTGCCTCCGAAATAAAATCTATCAAAATCTTGATCACAAAAAATGTCATATCAAATATAAAACCATATTTTTCAGACATCTTTTTAAATTCATACCGCACAGCAAACATAAGTCTTAACTCTTCACCCTGTGATATTCTCCTGTCAGTTTTAGCACCTTCGTAAAACAGTAAGGATTTTTCTCCTAATCCTGGCACTGCTGATGGGAACATGGTATTGCAGAGTATTTTTTTGTTTTCTGACAAGAAGACTGTTCTATGCAGTGATGATAAATTAAACTCTATAGAATCTAAAAGAACAGAAGGAGAAAATAAAGACTGATCATAAATGAGAAACAAAATCAATCAGTTCTATTGATCAACTAATGCAACCGGAAACAATATACAAAAAGCCTTATGTGCCAAATGTCTGTTTTATGCGTTTTTCTATACATTACATTATATATAAAACTTTTGTAGGATAATATAAAATTTCAAACACATGACTTGTAAAACCCTCCAAATACGTTTGGAAACTTTAGATATGATCCTCTTTGATGTTTATTTTATTTGATTTTTACTTAATTTTTAAACTTTACATAACAATTTCAAGTTTTGGATGATTTATGCCTCCCCAATATTGCATCTACTGAATAAGTTTGAGAATTGTATTTCTCAAAGTGTGCGAGATATAATGCTAACAAAATTTGTTAAAGGAATAGCCATAAAATTTTAAAATAAGGCCAACAAGGCTTACTCTGAATGTAATACAACGTCTCTCAAAATTCATAAGCTGATAAGGTTTGGTGATTCAAAAAATATTTGCCACTTTCTAATATTTGCATGTATAGTCATAGAATTCCAAATATCCCTTCTCCCCTTTCCAGAATTGATGTTGCTAGGCTTCGTATTTGCAAAACATGGAACGGTCAGACAGGTTGACAGAAAACTTATTAGATACTTATCTTATTAGATACATATGAATTATCAAAGGCCTTTGTTTTTTTCCTGTTTGATACCAAAGAGTTGATTATCTCATACACTATCAGCTAAAACTTACATGGCTGATGATATTTCCATTTCTTATTGACAAATTTTGACAATTTGAAATAAAAAAAATTCAAACTTTTTAGATTTATGTCTTATAAAGTGTTATCACAGGAAAGTGCAGATTCAGATTTTAAAAAAAAATATCTTTTTTGGATTTCCTGCTGTAAAGTAATTGTTAACTCATTATCATTAATTCATTTTGTTACTGTTTTATGGATATAGGTTCTTCTTCTTAGGCTCAAGAAATATATGTTTTTTCAACATATTTTACCTATTTAGAGTGTATAATTACAAAAAGAGCATCTATATAACAATTTCTGACTTCTTTTGATTTAGATTTTACACTAGAGAGTTTTCAAATAATTTCATGAGAACCATTATGATTTCAATTGATTTCTACATTTTTATCTCTTCTTCTAAAAGGTATATTTATCAGAAATCCTTTCTGGCGATTATTGAACCAAATTAGTTTTTTTTTTCATTATTAGTTTTTGAGCACAATAAGACTATGTAAGCTACGTTCATTCTTGAGAACAGTGAAAATGTCAATTGCAGTAGAAATATGAAATTTATATATAAGGGTCTTGACTCTTATAATAAACCAACTCTATTTGTGCAGAATAGTAGTGCAATTCAAATAAACTTTTTAAAATCTTTTCACATTTTTTTCAAATGAACAAATAAAATGTAAGGTTTATTTTCATGTATGTCGACTAAATGTAAAATTTTTGAATAGGATATTACCTTTTACTAATAATGATTTTAAGGTGTAATATCCCTCTGATAAGAGAGATAACTTTTTAAGGAATTTATTCCAAGCAATCCAATGAATTATCTTACCAGAGTTTAAAAATGAGGACCATTCCATAGTCAAATCATTCAAATCTGAACTATGTTACAGATATTGATTTCTATTTTCTATTGCCAGATTTTTATAAATTACTTATAATAATTAACATAAAACATTTAAAATCAACTGCAGAATTTTTATAATCAATTAATTAATATTTGTTTCACTAAAAAATATTTTGTTTGTTTGTTTGTTTGTTTGTATGTTGTTTAACGTCCCTCTCGAGAATTTTTCACTCATATGGAGACGCCACCACTTGCCGGTGGAGAGCTGCAAATTTTGTCCTATACTCGGCACTTACGGCCATTGAGCAGTGAGGGATCTTTTTCGTGCCAGCACCTACTGCGACACGGGACCTCGGTTTATACGGTCTCATCTGAAGGACCGGTCTCCACGTCCCACAGTGGGATTCGAACCCGCGACGTAAGGATCAACTCCTTACGCCGCGACTCTAGAGCAGACGCTCTAACCACTGCGCCACGCGGGCGACAAAAAATATTTTGAAAAACCCATGTAGATTTATGTATTTTTTCCCAAGCAGTAAAAACAATGAGATATTCTGATTTAATAAGCAACGCTTTATTATGTTTTCTAATGTGAATTAGATAGGTATGATAGTAAATATTATTATCATATATACCTCATTTTTTCAATTTTATGGAGAGATAAAAAAAAATTACTGATCTTTCTATTCACCATATCAGATTTTCTCTATATCATGATTAAACAATATTCATTTCTGAAAAAAGTAAGCAACGCTTCATACTTCAAACTATTTTCCATTTGAATCTAATGCTATTATTGTTGATAAAAATCATTGTTGAGAATTTAAAAAAAATTGTGAAATTTGGAGCAGAGGGCTATTTCACCATAAGTCTTTCCACAAATAAACTTATCAATATCAAAAGTTTTTATTTTGCTTGTAAGAATTCTTTAAAATCAATATGTGATATCTGTTTAAGTACATGTATGTAAATACCTGTGAAAAAAATCTTATCAGGTAGCTATTTGTTTATTTAATCATGCGGTCGAGGGAATAGCAACGTACTGAAGTATTTCATATATTTTAGTCCAAAAGAAGGTTTTCAGATTATTGCTGTCGTTTGTGTTTTAAAATGTAAAAAGAGGAATCTTGAAAGCGTTCATTAAATATTTGAAATCCATTACATTTAACGGAAACTGCTACTTTCACTTCTTTCGGATTGGCTTTCATGACATCAAATTACGTGCCATTGCAGAGTGATTTCTAAGGAAGACTTCCTTTTGTCATTTTTAGAAACAGTTTTGTGATATCTGTATGTTGATGTGTATGGAACACATTACCCATGAAGTTTTCTCTGTGCATTTGATGAAGTCCTAAAGATATGACTGTCTGGCACATCAACATTATTTTCTTTCTTACACTTGTTGATCTAGGTAATTATTATTAGTATCATCAGGATGATTACTGTTATTACATAACATTTCTCTTTATTCTCTTTTTTGAAAGAACGAAAGTATACGATATGTCAGTTTTCTACGATTTGTGGAGAAATACATGTATGCTGGTTAATTGTTGCGGTAAATTTACTTTTTTGGAAATGCTAAAAATTTCTTTTATATATATATATATATATATATATCCTCAGATATAGAAAAATCATAATTATTTATTTTCTCCTGCCTATAGTTAACTCGTTTAAAGATTATTAAGTGTATGTGTCTTTTAAACATGTGACATTCAATTATAATTCATTTCAGACTAAAGGCAGAATAGACAGAATGAAAACAAAAAAAAATGTTTGAAATTGAATGATAAACATTTATTTGAATGTTGATATCTTCTACTTAAAATGAAATTCAATTTTTGTTGGAAGGCCAAACATAATTGCATAACACAGGAGTATAAGCATGTACAAACATTTTTTGCTGAATTTAAATGGTCTACTTATCCTTATCGAAACATGTTTCCTTTTATATAATTGACTACCTCACGGATATCTCCAGGTTACTGGTAGCAATCCTTGATTAACGATTACCATGCCATAAATAGAAATCAATCAATATTATTCAATTTGTTGTTGAAAAGAGCCATAGCTGCCTCTCCGACAACACGGCCGACTCAAGAATTTAAAAGGAAATCACCTGATTCTATTTATAGATATACCTTTTCAATTCAAGATCAAAGTGGCGTATCGAGCAAAAAAAAAAAAAATAAGAGATTGAATGAAGATAAACGTGATATATGCTTTTTACGTTCAAATAAAAAATTTCACCGATTTTGAATTTGAATAACCTAATGTTTCCATAGTTAAATTGATTTTAAACTGTGTCTGTTAATTAAATGCGGAGTCGTTAAAGAAATCGGATATTGTATTAAATTTCTAATATCTTTGAAACGTGATTGATTTTAATTGTGTAATTTACAGGAAAGTCCTATCTTTATATAAAGTAATAAAACAAATAGAAAGATCTTTTTAATTTTAGTTAAATACGCCATATATGACTTTAATAAAATAGTTTAGGGCTGTCTTTTCCCGAGATACTTTCAAAGTGTAATGTGTATATTATAACTTTCTGAAATTATGCATATTGTAAAACGTAATAAAGAGAAACGTAGAAAAGATACACAAAGAAAAAAAAAAGAAAAAAAAAGCATAAATGGAAAAATGTGGGGCTCGAACTCGCAATCACCATATTTACATTCGAGCAATCATACCACTGCGCCAACGAAGTCAATGACGTCGAATGGGTAAATTTAAGACAGATTGCTAAATCTTACGATTATATGAGAAGAAAATTTGAATATATATTCTCATCATTTTCAATATGAAGACCACCTTTAACCAAAATTATCTAAATGTAATGAAGTGCAGTCATATCCAAATAAAATTATCCAAAATTTGTTTTTCTGGTTAAGGGTGGTCTTTGGCAACAGCTTGTCATCTTTAGGTGGATACCTCAATATTTACTATACACTCCATACAAACAATTTTCATATTTATCATATGAAGGAACTATTAATATTGAAATATCATTATTGTGTGGTTTGATTTGACGTATGTATAAACTAATATTGTATGACAAAATTTTGGTTAAACAATGAATTTAAGAAATCACTAGTAGAGTAGGCGAAAATGCCTATCAAATGCGCTATGGCTCTTTGTATCCCTTGTGACAGAGATCGGGCTCGGGATGTCCTTATGCATTACGTCAGGCGGACTTTATCGTAGTGCGATACGATAGCGGCCAAGGGTAGTCCGGGTATATATATGACCGTTCTGTAAAAAGCTGGTAGTTGCTAGTCGGAGCTCAAACGAGAAGGTCGACAAAGGTGTAATTTCACGGTGGAGTGTAAAGACCGTTATAGTACAGTATACGGTGTCTAATATACTGGGTTCATAGTATTTGAGGGTTAATAAAGTGGTAAATACTTTCCACAGTATTATTACTATTAAGATATGTCTGTGTATGTAGGACAGAAACCTCGGTGACCCGTACTGTCCTGGGATAAATATATCGAGGACATAGACCTGTCCGCGTACAGGACCATTCCCGGATTTGAGACCCGTACCTGTCCTGGTACTGACACATGCAGGACACAGACCTGTCCCTGTGCGAGACCCATACCATTATTGTTTACAGAAGGTGTATGCTTTTATGTTAGGGATAGGAAATCCTATTATTATATCTGTATTCATTGACTCGTTCATTTTCACATGCTTTGTCACTTATCATTTCTAATCATTTGCTAGAATTCGTTGGTCCATCTTTAGTTTATTTAATCATTTGTTTAATTCATTGTCTTGATTAAGGATCAATACCATAATACACGGACCCAAACATGTTACAACATTAAATCTTCTGAGTATTTAACAGATGTAGGTCAGTCCTAAATTAATAAGATTCAAATAGTGTTAACATAGTTTTGTTATATTTAGCAAATAAGTTATTTTTCCTTTCAAAAGGAAGGCAGAAGCCTTCACAAATGTTATAATGGCACACTGTACGCAAAGGCGTTAGTTTATTATTTATATTGGAAACATTGTACCATCTGAAATCTCTTACTATCTTGAGGAAAAGCACCTGTTGTGAATTTTGTATTTAAAAATAACCAATTAGTTTCTAGGTACATACATTTTATAAATTCTGTTTGTATTTATGTTTTAAAAGGTGCCCTGTTGGGAGTTATAAAAGAAGAACAAATAGGAGTTGGTTTTTGTCACAACGATACTAAAAGGATACAAGTTAACATAGATTGTAATTTCACATGTATCAGGGTGACTGTGAATGGTAACTCGAATGAAATTGAAAACTGTCATAATTATCATAATGGAAATGTTAGTTGTGTAGAGTCGGGAATGTATAATGAAACCTGTGGATTTGTTGAATATTCTTTCACATTTAACCATACAAGACACGCTGGAGAGATAATGTGGATAAATTATACATGTATCAACAGATCAGATCAGAGCAAAAACATCACACTATATCCTTGTCGTAAGTACACGTCTTTTTCTTGTAGGTAAATAGTTCTTGAAGAGGAGAATTCAAAGAAATAGACACTGACTTTTTTTTTTTTTTAAATATTATGCTTACTTTTGTTTTTTAAGAGTTAAGAGTTTTGATGCTAAGATTTCAAACTTTCTATCAACATTGTGTTTGGATACATGAAATTTAAACATCTTTTTCATTCCTGATTTTCAGTTTCAAGTTTTAGAGCAAATGCCACGCACAATACCACACATGCATTCATTGTGTGCAAAAACATTTTCTTCAACATGTCCAAGGAGATAAGTATTTTAAATGCAGCAAGTTTGGACCCGATCGAAACATGCAGGTGGAACTTGAATACATCATCAACTCAATGCCATGTTCAAAATCACGGTACTTTAACAATAAACTCAATTCTTTTTTTTTCCTAACTTTTGGAAAAATTATTTTTTCTTAAATGCGTATGAAATGTTTCAGAATCATAAAAAATATTTTAAAAGAAAAATTTTAGCTGATATACTTCTCTTTGAATACGGGCAAATATGAGACAAACCAGTGCTGAAGATACCGGGAGATCTTGCACACTCATTATTCAACATGTTTGCAATGATTTAACGAGGTTCGCTCCTGAGCTTTCGAGCAGATTTATATCTTAACCACTATTTCAAAAATTCGGCATAAAGCTTTAATTCTTACAATAATTTTGGATTCTACAATGCCAGTTAAACTATATTCAGTTAAAACCCCATTATTAAATTCCATACCAAAAGCATTAAGTAAGGAACTATATTTTGTGGCGGAAGGTTTTTAAGAAGAAAATGATCATTGCGTGGACCCTGAGGTCCACGCAAAAAATATATTAGCGGAGTTAAACCGGATGCCATGGGCTTACGTCAGGCTACGCATGCGCGAGGATGCTAGAGAGTTCGCCTCTAAGTTAACTTGCCCGTAGAACAATTCGCCCTCTTCGAATTAGAATATGCCAATCATTGGCGAACTTCGCTCTAAAATCTGCGCATCGTATTTATGTATTCTTTGGCGTAACCAAGATCTGAATTTCTCTTTAATACATATATCCTTATATACAAACTAAATTTTATGGTACAAGCATTTTAAATAAGTAGGAAGAACTTATAGAGATAGCTTAACAGCTTGAACATGTTGAATTAAAACCACTCTAGGTTTTAAAAGATAGTCTTTGCCATGTTTACCGGCATTAGTTTTGTGCATAAGGTTTGCAAAATAATTTGATAGACAGCAATCCAAATATAGCTTGATAAAGGCCTGTAGCAATGTTTTTTCCATGTGGGGGAGAGGGAGAAACATCTCCAAAAAAAATTCTGCGTACTACAGATCTGTGCTACACGTGTACCATCTATCTTTCCAATGATAGGATACTTCCGTATAAATCTAGTACAGATGTCAAGTCCCAGTCGTTAAGCATTACATGTATCGAAATAGCCCGATTTTTTTCAGTTAAATGACAGAACTATAGGCCAATCGGGAATAAAATTTAACAACTTTGCTGTGAAAGTACAATCACTCAGAGTAGGCAGATCATTGTAGAAAATGTTAACGAAAGGTAAACCTTGCCACCTTTCAGAGTAACCAATGAACTCGTCCATGGATGCATTGACGGTCGTTGTAACAAGAATAGATATGGGTTTCCCCATATCCAAAATATTCGACTTTTAATTTACTCCAATTTTCACTAGAAAAAAAAAACTGTACATGTTATGAAACTGGTGTATAGTTCTTTATGTCTGTAGCAAATACCGTCACCAGTCTAAGCGTCACTAGCAAACAGTACACACACCTGTGCTTGCAAGACCAAATAGCCTAGGCAATGGCGGATTTAAGGGGGCGCACCCGGCGCCCCCCCCTAAAATTGTCAAAGTTAGCGTAAATCATAGTTTCGTCGAGAAAATGTAAAAATGTCTTCTCGGTAGACCTCATTTTTACCCTTCAAAATCTTTAGAATCGAGGAGCTTCCGGGAGCTTCGCCCCCTGGACCCCCAACAGGGCTTCGCCCTGGAGCCACTGGGGGCCTCAAGGCGGCCCCCAAACCCCCTGCCCACTTCTTGCGCCCCCCCTCCAACTTCAAATCCTGGATCCGCGCCTGCTAGGTCTACACACGTGCGATAAGATTGTCAATCGCATCTTCTCAGACCTTCTGCCGAGAAGTTACGATTGCAGGTGTTGTATATTAACCATTCCGTTATTTAAAAGAGACAGAGAGAAAAAAACACACACAAAATTAATCTTTTTTTGTGTTTTTAAATGATCGAGTTAATCGATAACTTAGCATTAATTGTTTAAGATAACTCGAGACCCTTTAGTAAAGGGGGGGGGGGTTCTAGGTCACACCACAGGCACTTACATTCAAGCCCGTAGCAACGGTTTTCAAAGGGGGCAACCTCCAAAAAGAGTTGACAAGCAGAAATAAATAAATAAATTAACAACCTGTGCACCACCCTGTAAAATCCTATGGGGGGGGGGGGGGGGGGGCTTCGTCTAACTTTTCGGTACATTTTGATTTCTTTTAAATGTTTGATTTTCTGTATTTTGAACCTTTCCGCAACAAAAAGTGCGAGGGAGCTTCCAATGCAAATTAAAACTTATATATTCAAATTCTAACAAAAGATTTTTTGTAAGAAAAAGTGAGCCCCCCCTCCCCCACATACTACGGGGCATTTTGAACCTTTCTCTTCATTGATTAAAATATCCCCATAATATAAGGAGATATATATTGTCCTTTACAAAAATTTTGATATTTCTTAGGCACAAAATTTTGTACAAATTTTGCATAAGAAATATCAAATTTTTTGTAAAGGATAATATTCTCTCATGGATACTCCCTTTCATGACTTTTTATGCATACTTCTTAAAGTTAGTTACTTTAGAAGATGGTCCAAAAATGGCATAGCCGTACGCTCGTTCGCTGGAATCTTCCGATCAAAGTGAAATATTTCATGTTACATGTGGGTGGTCGAGGCCCGGAACCGGTATTGTGAAGGTACACGGAGGAAGCAATAAGCAAAACTCTATCTAGAGAACAGAAAGGGCAGAGATTGAAGTACTTAATATTTTATTGAAAATACTAGATATATATATATATATATATATATATATATATATATATATATATATATATATATATATATATATATATATATATATATTACAGAATAAACACTCTTTCTGCAAAGATATAGGGGGTTCCAACACCCGACCCCCACCCCCCCCCCTCCCTGGATACACCAATGGATATTACGATACCTGCACGCTTAAGCTTCTTTTAATTCTGTTGTTAATTTTAAAGGCTAAATTACAATTGTGATAGATACCTAGATCAACATTTCATATTCATATCATTTCAAGGTCATGATTTTTCTTATCATTACAGCCTATTTAAGCAGACTTAAATAACGATGAAAATTAGAAGAAAAAAAAAAGATTAAACTTAATTACACCTTTGTAAGCTCACTAAATCTAGAAATTTTCTTCGAATTTCATTTCGAAACACATGCAAATGGTCCACGTATTGCAGTCCTTTTTTAAAGGACAGCAACTTGTTTTTTCTCTTTCGAAGTATTTAAAGTATGTTAAGTTTGGATTCTTATTTATACATGCAGTCTGCACACAGTTATTTTGTGCAGTGAACTGCTTTATACTGGTCCTAAATTATATATTAAATAAACTGTCATGAATTCTATCATCATATTTGATAAATATAGCAAATATAATGTGAAAATCAAGAAAAAATATATATAAGATACTTTTAACCATTCTTCTTAAATTCAGTAAAATGTCATTACTTTCAAATGATATTTTTGCTTGTTAAATTTTTAATGCCAGAAAAATGAAATTTTTTGAGTGCAAAAAGGTCAAATAATAGAAAACGCGGAGTAATTTGAAAAAAAAATTTTCGTTGTCACAAATCTTAATGTGTCTATTCAAGATGAAATAAGACTGTGTTTGTTCCCATAATTTATTTGAATAAAAAACATTAGAGGAAAAACTTTAAAAATTGATTTATGTGTAAGATATATTTACAGTGCAAAAAAGGTCAAACTAAATGCTCTGTAGCGCCAAAAGAAGCGCACTGACCCCAATTTTTTGTTTTGATATTTAATTAAGCTATGTGTATAAATTCTAAAAATATACTTGATAACAAATTTTCGTTACTTTTGATGGCAGGATCCAACTTCCTTAAATCTTTTTTTCATTGAAAAGATAATTTTATTAAAAGTTATTAATAGCCCTGATACAAGTGTTAATTAAATAAATACTGTTAAATATAATTCTTTCCGTAAGAGTGCGTAACAATTTTCTATTGAAATCCAACTTTAAACTGCAATTGAATTTTGAAATACTCATGGATATGGATAAATGACCTACCAATTTTTCAGTCAATTTGAACATATATTTGACAAAATGATTTAAGAAAACTTAATAGTTGTATATTATTTGAAGTTGGTCACTCATGTTAAATGACAATTTTCAGTCTAAAAACATATGTACATCCGCCGGTGAAACAACAAAAAAATTGGAAATGCATTTGCAAAAGGACAATATTTCTAAAAAGAGAGTTGTGTTTCATTGGGGGGGGGGGGGGGGTTAGAAATGCTTTCCTTTTTTCAATAAAATTAAAAGTATATACTCTATGATTTCCCAAATAATTAATGCTTTGTGAAAATTCATATAAATATCTATACACATATGAGAACTCATTCAAAAGTTAACTTTTGAAAATTGACTTGGAGGTAGAAAGCAGTACAATACTATCGTTTGCAGTTCTTTGATGCTTCAGTGCGAGAATTCTCAAACAGTTTGTGGACTAATGCGACTGAAATTCATACTATGTAGTCGTTGAAATATCAAAAAATTCAAAACTTCCTCAATACAGTTTTTTAATGAAATTCCCTGGAGTAAAGCGATGACTGGATCCCTTCCTGTGTATATGTGTATACATAAGAAGGGTCCTTAAGGATGGATTCTTGTCTGGTTTCTGACTAGATGAAATAATCAAAGTATATTTTCTTATATGTCTTGTATATTTAGATGTAAGGGCTTTAAAAGATCATGTTTTCTTTCCTCATCATAATTGTACAACTTTTAATAGAAATGGTAAACTGAGTTTGAAATCTAGCAGGGACTATATTTTTGGCGGAACTGCGGCGTATGGAAATATCTCCTTTTCTGCTTCTCAAAATTATTATAGAACAATGAATTTAGTTAAAAATTTTCAAACAATCAAAGACTTTAGGAAAATTTCAAATGCAAGTAAAATTTATAATAATGGACTGAAGTTTTGAAATATATCAAATAAATATGATTTTCCAAACAAACTACAATTTTGTTAGGTTTTAAAAGCTTCCAATCTAAATATAGATTTGTGCAAAAAATCCATAAAAAGTGGTTTTTCTCTCTTAGTAAACGGTCAAAACTTTTTTGTTTTTGTATCAATTTGTATCTTTATATGACTACTTTACTATATGTGAAAATAAGAAAAATTTAAATATACGAAGCATATAAAAATAACTAATATAACTAATATATCTTAGAAATCTAGGAAAAACAGAGGAATTCGGATTAGCCAATATCTGTTTTAGTTTAATTACTTCTGTCAATTTGGTAGCATCATCGAATAGACCCAGTATGGTAATATCTTTTGATGCAAAAAGAAAAACATTTAATCTTTTGAAATAGAAGTAGGCATGGCATGCCTGGCAACAGTAATTTTTGTGCCCCCGGATCGAAAGATCCCGGGGGTATATTGTTTTTGTCCTGTCTGTCTGTTTGTCTGTTTATCTGTTTGTCTGTCTGTCTGTATTTGTTTTTTTTTTTTGAATTTTTGAATGGTTGGTGCTAGGGCTTTCATACTTCACATATGTAATCCTTGTGACAAGACCCTCCTTTGGATACCAACCACTTTGACCCTTTGGATTTTGACTTGCATTTGAGAAAATTTAACTTTCGCCTTAAGCTGCCATACGGGGGCATCAGTGTTTCACAAACACATCTTGTTTTATTCTTAAGGTCAAGGAAAAAGATAATGACCTTGAACAGACCTTGCTTTTAAAATAAAACGGTCAAATTTAATCTAATTGATATCATCACTTAATGATATTGTCTTCTTGAATCTATGAAAATTTCATTAATTTTTAAATACAAGAAATATAAGAAGAATCCCTCCTTAATATAAACATAGAGAAAGATCCTCACTTGATAATGCCAGCACGATTTGATTGTCAGAGTTCAATGTCTACCGCACTTTTCAAGGTGATTTACTTTGGACACTCGTTTTACAAATCGATATTAAGAGTGCGTATCCCCTCCCTCTGAATCTGTTTTGGTATTTCCAAACATGTATCCTGGATGTGTTTTATTTCTTTGTAGCCTGTTAAACATTTCTTATGTCTATATCTTTTTTATTCAAGGGATGAAATGTAGAAAAAAAATGTGGGATATATGAAAAATACTGATACCAAAATATATTTTTCTCCATTCGTATCTTGATGTTGCACCGCTTGATCATACCATTGCTTACAAAAAACATAAAGGATTTCTTTAAAGATAAGACTTCATTGTTTTATATTCTGAAGATGAAAAAGCTGATGCTAATAAAACGTGTAAAAAAATATTAATGCACCTCAAGCGTTTTTTTAATTTAATGCGCTTGTCCACGATTATTTTATAACCCCTCCCTAGCATTTCTTTTCCTGACAGAAGTCTCCACCAACTTCACTCATATGTAATATAATGTTCTTCAGATTTTGTCATTTTCAAGAAATATCCTTTGATGTCTTGTATTTCCAATAATGCATTAAACTTTGCATGCAATACATTTTATTTGAAATTTTATTTTAAGGTTTACACTTTTGAAACCTTATGTTTTTTAAAACATTTCTAAAATGAATAATGTATGTCTTTCGTGTTTTGGTCTTTTTCCTATGCGTAAGTCACATGATATAAAGTCATAAGATTCATAACGCAAGACTCCATTTCATATACTAATACAATCCCGTGAAACTGTTTTTCGAAAATGTTTTTTTTATTATTTGTAGTTCTAAGCACTATGTTTGACAATCTATTTGAGATAACTAACATCAATTTCAGCCCTTCCCCAAGACTCGAATATTGACCCACGTGTAACTGATACAAGTTTACTGATTGATTTCCAACGGAAAAAAATATTAAAATGTCCTAAACTATACAGGTAAAATTACAACGTTCAACATATGTTTCGAGTAACATATGTTGAACATACGTTTAACATATGTTGACCATATGCATTTTCGACAGTATGTTGAACATATGTTTAAAAAATATGTCGAACATATGTTTAATTAAAATATATGTTGAACATATAGCAGGCTCAAAACATATGTTGAACATATGTTTGTGGTAACTATATGTTTAACGTATGTTGAACATATTTTAAACATATTTTTGTTTTAAACATATGTTCAACATATGTTTTGAGTTTCACATAAAATTCATACTGCACATTATATAATAACCAATAGCCTTTTCACATTTATTTCCTTTTATATTAAATTAATGATATCATTATTTGAATTAATTTCATTTAAATTTAATGAGGTAAAAAATGCGTTAATTAATTTGATTTTAATCAGTGAACCGTCAATAATTTTATGTTAAGTCTAATATGAAAAACACGAGTTAACGAGGTTCGTTCCTGAGCTTTTTAGCAGATTTTTGTCTAGACCTCTATTTAAAAAATTCTGCATAATGTTTTAGTTCTTACAATAAATTTGGATTCTGCAATGCTAATTAAACTATATTCAATTAAAACCCCATGATTAAATTCCATACCGAAAGCATTAAGTGAGGAACTATATTTTGTGGCGGAAGGTTTTATAGAAGAAAATGATCAATTTTTCTCATTCGAAATATTTACAGCATTGTTAAGTTTAGATTCCTATTTTTACATGCAGCCTGCACACAGAGTTATTTTGTGCAGTGAAATGTTTTATGCTGGTCCTAAATAATATATTAAATTAACCGTCTTGAATTCTATTATCATTTTGGACAAATATAACAAATACATTGTGAAAGTCCTGGGGGAAAAAATAGCCCATTTCAGGCTAAAAGTTAACACTATTTTAGTTATATCTAAAAATTAACATCACAGACCCACACTTTTAATTTTATTTTCTGAATAAACAAGGTAATTTTAACAATTCAGAAAAATGTTATTACTTTTAAATGATTTTATTGCTTGTTCAATTTTTAATGCCAGAAAAAAGACATTTTTGAGTGCAAAAAGGTCAAATAATTGACCTATGGAAAGTAATTTAAAACTTTTTTGTTCTCATAAATTTCAAAGAGACTATTCAAAAAAGATTGTGTTTGTTCCTATAATTTATTTGGGTATATTTGGATATTAGAGGAAAAACTTTGAAAAAAATTTATTTATGTGTTTGATGTAATTACAGTGCAAAAAGGTCATATTAAATGCTCCGTAGCGCCGAAAGAAGCGCATTGACCGCCATTTTGGGTTTTGATATTTGATTAAGCTATGTGTATAGATTCCAAAAATATACTTGATAAAAAAATTCTCAATACTTTTGATAACAGGATCCAACCTCCTTAAACGTTATATTTTGACACGTTAGGAACGGATCCAGCAAATTTTGACAGGAGGGGGGTACCAGTTGGTGCCTCAAACACTCATGCATAGAATCGCACCATAGGCACTTCAAGCCCGTAGCAACGGTTTTCAAGGGGGGGGGGGAACCTCCGAACAGAGTTGACAAGCCAAAAAAAACCTGTTTAAATATTTATATTACAGAAACTCTCCCTCTCTCTGCAAAAATAAAGGGGGGGGGGGTCCAACCCCCGGGACCCCCCCCCTTCTGGATCCGCCAATGCAAGTATAGACTGCATGTTACAAAATTAATTTCAATAACTTATATCAAGATCAATTTGAATACATATTTATTCAGAAGAATGATCATTTCTTGTAGAAGTTTACATAAAAAAGGGGGAGGGTTAACTACTTTGTTACCCTGCACCCCTCCCCCACTCGTTTCTCCAAATTCAGCCCCCCTCCTTTCTCCAAATTCAAAATTTGTCTTCTTGAACTTTGTAATCCCCAAATTAAATTCATCAAGAATTGAAAAAATTGTATTTTACCCCGTTTTGTTTGGATTTATTTTATGAGTAGAATTAAAAATCATTGCACATTTTATTTCCGGACTGGTTTGGGTTTTATCGGATGAAAGTGTACGTACGTCATTTTTGACGTCACCGCTGCAGCAGAAGTGTTGGGTGTTGGAAACAAGTAAGTGCTCTCAGATATGTTTTAGCTCTACTGGTCAGAGACCAGAAGAGCTTATGCGATAGTAAGGTGTCCATCGTCCGTCCGTCTGTCTGTATGTCTCTCTGTAAACAATTTTTCAAAATGCTACTCCTCCTACAGTTTTGTTCTGATTTCAATGTAACTCAGCACACAAAAAGACTACACTAAGATGCATAATTCTGTGTATCGGTTTTTGATTTCGATGCCGTGGTTTCTAAAAATAGAAATTTCTGTGAAATGCATTTAAAATGCTACTCCTTCTACAGTTTTAGTCTGATTTCAGTATAACTTGGCACACAAGTACACTATACTAAGATACATAATTCTGTATATTGGTTTTTTATTTCGCTGAATGGTTTTGCCATGGTTTCTAAAAATAGAAACTTTTGTGAAATACATTCAAAATGCTACAAAGTACTCCTCCTACAGTTTTGGTCTGCTTTCAATATAACTTGGCACACAAGTAGACTACACTAAGATACATAATTCTGTATACTAGTTTTTGATTTCAATGAATGGTGCTGCCATGGTTACTAAAAATAGAAATTTCTGTGAAATACTTTCAAAATGCTACTCCTCCTACAGTCTTGGTCTGATTTCAATATTAAACTTGGCACACAAGTAGACTACACTAAGATACATAATTCTGTGTATCGGTTTTTGATTTCGATGAACGGTGTTGCCATGGTTTCTAAAAATAGAATTTTCTGTGAAATACTTTCAAAACGCTACTCCTCCTACAGTTTTGGTCTGATTTCAATATAACTTGGCACACAAGTAGATTACACTGAGATACATAATTCTGTATATCCATTTTTTGATTTCCCTGAAGTGTTGCCATGGGTACAAAAAAATTGAAATTTCTTTGACATACTTTCAAAACATTACTTGTCCTCCTCGTGGCGCAGTGGTAGAATGTCTGTTTAGAGTCGCAGAGTAAGGAGTTGATCCTTACGTCGCGGGTTCAAATCCCACTGTGGGACATGGAGACTGGTCCATCGGATGAGGCCGTATAAACCAAGGTCCCGTGTCGCAGTAGATGCTGGCACGAAAAAGATCCCTCACTGCTCAATAGCCCTGAGTGATGAGCATAGGTCAAAATTTGCAGCCTTCCACCGGCAAGTGGTGGCGTGTCCATATGAGTGAAAAACCTCTGAGAGAGACGTTAAACAACAAACAAACAAAACATTACTTCGTCTACAGTTTGGTCTGATTTTAATATAACATGGCATGCAAGTAGACTACTCTGAGATACATAATTGTCTTTATTGTTTTTTGATGAATGATGTTGCCATGATAACTAAAATCGTAATTTCTTTAAAATTCTTTTTAAAGGCTACTCCTTCTACAGTTTTATCTGATTGCAATTCATCTTGCAACAAAAGAGAGTAAAACTAGGATTGTTATTTATTTATTGCTGTTGCAAAGTTTCAAGTCCAAGTGCTACTTTTCTCTTCCTTTGTTATAAGTTCAAACCAGTAGAGCTACAGTCTCGACAGAGACTTCTGGTTAGAATTTAGTTCATGGTGTTAAGAGAATTTCTTTACGGTTACAGATTCATACGAACTTCTAGTACTCTCGTGACTTGCATAACATCTAACTGTAGTTGTAACTAATGCAGTTCGTAAAAAGACGATACACCTAGTAATCTAATCTACGTTATTTTGGATTTGTTTTCGACGAATGTAAAAACCATTTAGCATTAGTTTTGTTTTCTTTTTGACAGTTTTGTCAATAGTTACGTTTGCATATTTATGTACGATTTTTATATGAAAGTGAAAGTAGAACTCTTGCATAGCAGTTTGTATGTAGCCTATGTAAAGTATGTTATGAGGTTATCCATTCTGTTCTTTTATCAAATTATTAATGGAAAATGTTTGTTTTTATTATGTATTAAGCAACTGGAGTTCAGTGTCAGAGTGCCGTTTTTATTGAAAGAACCCAAAACTGTTAAGACTGACCATTCAACCCAAAGCTGATTTGACTAAAGAATGCACGGTCACGATACAGGTGAAAATAAATACATATTAGGCCTATAATAATCACAGTAATTACAGGGTGCATATAAGAAATGACTCTTTAATAACAAAATATTTCTTGAGAAATTTTCTTTTTGCTTCTTAATTCTACACTGTTATGCTTTATCAAAAATTAATCAAACTCTTAAGTATTAATTTATGGATAGAACTTGCTGGCTTTTAAACTATAAAATATCTGAAAGATGATCAATTTCATCCTAATCTGGCATTCAAGATAATAGTGTAAATGTATTTAAAGTGCATCGGCTAATTTATTACTTATTTATATATTAATTGACATAGAATTTTTTTCAACACTAGAGAAGCTATAGAGACTTGTACTCACTCTCTTTGGAAGTTTCTTTTAAGTTTTGATTTGAATTTGATTAGAAAATATATACTGTATGAATATTTATTTCATAATTTTTATAGGTCCAATATACAGTCTCTCTGCTATGAATAACATGGAAGAACACCATGACCCTAGACTTGCTTCAGAATAGGTAACCTTGTATTAAACCTTTGTTATTTTCTTCCAAGCAAAGTTTTGGGATATACTGGAAACAAAATGTCCATTTCTCTGCCTGTATTTTTTTTATATCCAAATATACATTGGTATCTTATTATCCATTTAATATTAATACATTATACTATTTCAACATTCCAAATTCATTTGTGAACATTTAGGAAAACTAATTGTTTTTTTTTTAATAATTTATTATTAAGCATATCTTCCAAGAGTGAAATTGCCTTGGACATACATTATGTGGTGTTACACAGCACCATATAATGTTTTATGAAATTAATTTTAACTCGTGTCATAACGGATAACTGTTTAGGAGAATGGAATTTGCATTTGTTTGCACATGACAAATATCTTCAGTGTATGAACTTAAATTACATGTAAAGTTTAATTTGTATTTCAGAGAACCTGTATTAATCAACAGAACCTTAAAATTGGAGACTCCACTGTGGTGCCACCTAGTACCTTAACATGTGATAATTTCAAATCCTCTGATGAGGTTCCAAGGGGTTGAAAAATAGAAGAAAACAAAGAACAGGCCAAGAAAAAAATTGTAAGTGCTCAAATTAATTACTCTTTGTGCAAACTAATACCAGTATATATTTATTAATTATACATGTAATTGACATAAAAATTGGACTTCTCAATTTTTTTTATTATTTTTTCTTATCATTTCAGAAGAAATGCAGTCACTATCAGGGAAATAAAGCCAGAATTATGTAAAAAATTGAAAAATAAACACAAGATTAATGTTTGAGATGGTGTTCTATGATTTCTTTTATTAAGTGATTAGAGGACAAGAAATATAATAAAGGAAAAAAGTACTATTTAGTTAATTTTGTAATCCAAAGAAATACAAAATAATTAGATAATAAATGTAAGTAAGAAATAAAATCAACATATTTTTAACATAAGAAAAACATATGAACATAAACATTTGTTAATCATACGTTCATACAAAATATATAAGCAACATATGTTAAACATATGATCAACATATGTTCATAAACATATGTTAAATATATGTTGCTCGTTTTTTATGGCGAACTTATGTTTCAGAACATATTGTCAACATATGTTAAACATACGTTGCAATTTTACCTGTGTAATATGGCTTTATCAAATAAATTAACACATACACCTTGGTAAAAAGAATCTTTCCGAGAACCTTAACTGTGTGGTTGGTACATGTAATTACATGTGCAGTAGTTAAAATATTATTATCCGCCATATTTATTGGTATTTCAAAGTACAATTGTCACCCCCTTCCTTAGGTTCTTTTATTGCTAGTAAAGAGATATGGAGTTATATTCACGAATCTGTCATTACTTATAATCAATTGAGCTTGCCTGCTAAGATTGTTTAGCTGTTAATGTTTTCGACTACATTATAAAAGATCCCATTTTAAAATAAAGATTCTTACCAAGCCATTTCTGACCCCAAGTAGCTATTGACCTAAACTTATCAAACGTTTCCCTGTTGATAATATGCACCAAAATCATTGGGAGGATAAAAATCTGTGTTTAAAGTAAAAAAAAAAAACTACGGGTGTTTAATATGAAAATGGATTGTAATAAAAATATCAAATTATATAAAATATCAAATGACTAAGGAAACAGAATTAATATGTTTAAGGTCATCCATATGGAATTGATGGCTTCATTGCAAACTATACAGAAGGGCAAAGCTTTCTATGCAGTATGGATGGACAGAACGTTGCAGTTAATCTTGCAGGGGGTACCGTATATCAATAGCAACTTTTATATATCCTTTTAAAAAAAGTTTTAAAACATAGTCTGTCCGTCAAATAGTATTTCAATAGATTTTTTGTTAAAAGAATGTATTTCAAATATGTCCTCGAGATTAACTCAATAATATATCAACATATACTTTATTATCTAATTATCATTATATTAGCTACCAAGAATTTTTTTAGTACCTAGTTTTTATTTATTTTTTAAGTTTTCTTTTCTTTGTAGCTAAATAATTACGCTTTAAAAATATCATTCTCTTTTTGGATTTTTCATAGTTTTATTTCTTTTTTTTTCAATATTTTTGCAGAGATGATATCAAGTGGACGAGGTATACACGAGAACAGCGATGCATATACTCTACAACTAACTTTCATTTTATTTTTATATTGTGTGTATTTTTGTGTTTTTTGAAATATAGTACTTTAAAGTAAATTTCACTATTAAGATTGAATAAGGGAGAATTGCCCTGTATAGTAACAATACAGTGTGGAGATAAAAGCTGATTGCCTTATAAATAGGGTTGGATTACTGAAAAAATCATCTCAACAACTACATGTACTGAGCTGTAGAAATAGTTTTAGTGGGAAACATTCTTGAAATAATTTTAATTCTAGTTTGTTCACTTATGGCTCCGGGGTATAAAAATAGAGTCACTACAAGGATCACATTCTATAATGGGAATACATAATGAAAAAAATTCCCAAGAACCACTTATTAAAATGTATTAAAAGATATTTTTCGACAGTATTAGATATCTACTTTGATTTACAGTTGTTAATACTATGGAACATTGATTTCATTTTGTGAAAGCTTTCATACTAATGGTGGAAAATATGAAACATAAAATCACTACAGTGAAAACTTTTAGAACTTTATTTTATATTTTACCTTTTATTAAGTTAACAATTTAACAATTACTATCATGGAAATTTAATTTACTCAATTTAACTATAGTAAATAATTGTTCATTTTTAGTAAATACTAGATGAAATCCCGCGCAAGCGTGGGGAATTGAATTTATACCACTACCGACAGAAAAAATCTAATAATATATATATATATTGTAGTTTCTACTGACAGCCTACAGGCTTATAGCAGGAAGAAATACTTTGTTCAAAATCCCGCATGAAGAAGAAGTACGTCTCCACCCCCACCCCTTTGTTAAGCTTAAATAACAATTTCATTAATTGGCGTTTATTGTGAAACCTGTTATACTATGTTATGGATATTGTTTATACTGTATTGTACTTCAGATACTCTTATTTCATTTCTGTCAAGAAATGCACATTTTACTGAGAAATTGATTTTTTTTTTTTGGTAAAAATTCACAGGTACGTGGGTCTTGGTTTATGAATATGTATGCAACTTATTGATATGTAAAAACTGTACCTTACCTCTTTTTTTTACATATCAATAAGGTACGCACATGTTTATAATCCAAGACCCAAGTACCTGTGTAAAAATTAGCTTTTATATTACGCCCTATGAATACACTGGCGGATTTAGAGGGGGGCCCAGCCCCCTCCCGTTTTGTGTCCAAAATATACATAAAATTTAATAATCAATTTTGTTTGGTGTGTCCGTGGGCCCCTACCCCAAACTGGTTGCCCCCCTCCCCCCCTTTTAAAAATTCCTGGATCCGCCACTGGAATAGGCCGAGTATTTGATACAAAAGACTGCATTCTTAAAAAAAACTGAAATGTATTGATTAAAGCACAAAATTTTACAGAATAATTGTATTTGAACAATGACTTGTTCATTAATTTTGCTCTTTTCATGTAAGCGGGTTTATTACGAAGTCCAAACTGTACTTCGGTTCGTTGCCACGATGCTGTCAGTGAGGAATATATACAAATTTTACCGATAAATTTATTAGGAAAACCTACTAAATATATGTTATAGTCTTTCGATATATGAATATATTCACAACTTACAGTGTTATCAATGATTTACCATTATTTCAATAAGCATTCACACAAAAGCTTTTTTTATGTTAAAGCAGCTATTTTTTTTTTTAAACATCGGACTCAATGCTATATGATGTTCTAGAAGCTTCCGTCAATATTACGATCGGTGAATGACGAAAATAATTTGCACATTTTCCTTTTTAATCGGTTATCATAATTTATTTCTTTTATATCATTTAAATCAAGTTTTGATTGAATAATTCACTAATGATGTTTAATGAAATAAATAAACGATTGCTTGTTGCCAATTTCATTAAAAATTGCCAGTAACTTAGATCCGCCAACCGGAAACGCCACCGTACTCATGTTTTTGCTATTTCATGGCTGTTTATAGAAAATAAAAGTAGACTATTAATTTACTGTACAATACTTACAATGCAAGTAAAATCTAAATATAGTTTACGGACATCATCTTGTATCGTGTGTATTCTTCGAGGAGTAAGTAAGAACTCTGGTGCACCCGTTTCGGAGTTTATTTGCAAAATTTATTAATTTATAAGTATAGATTATGAAACTAACATGCCATGTACATGCACGTATGTAAGCTTTGGGTTAAAATAGAGATAAAATACTAACTCACATTTGCTTAACTAAATAAATATTTTTAGTATGAAACAAAATCGTTGATACTTTGATTTCCTTTTATAAATACCGTGAAATGAAAACATAAGGAACAATATTCAATCTTAAAAGCCCAATGATAGGATACAAATCTGGAACAAAACACGGACCTCAAAATTCAGAAGTGGGATCAGGTGCCATTGGGAGTGAGCATCCCCCACCGACCGGTCACATCCGCCGTGTGCTCCTTGTCATTATCGAAAAAAAAATTCATATTGACTTTACAGAAAACTCGATGCTTTATTTCTTAATGTTAGAGACAATTCAAGGGGACAAGATCATGATTAATTTATTTGATATGCAATAGAAATACGAGTATTTGACTAAATCGACTGTCGTTCGGCCACATCAACTTTTGAATTAATATTATTTTTTTTACTTGGTAACTCCTTTAAAATATTCTACTTTAAAGAAATCTTAAATCCACGTTTAAAATATTTCTTCGCCTCAGGCTTCTACATTTCTAAACATATCAGTGTATAATGAGTAAAATGTGCTAAACAGTATGACTTAATGACGATGATGAAGATAATGACAATGAGCGATCTCAAAAATAACATTAAAAAAATTTGTGAGCAGGGCAAAAAAAAACACGGACCCCTGAAAATTCTAGAGATTGGATCAACTAGATGTCTAGGAGTAATAAAGATCCCCTGTCAACCGTTTCAACCCCGCCGTGATCCCTTTGTATTGATTAGGTAGAATAATCTGTAGTCATCTTTAGTTTTTAAAAAAAAAAACCAAAAACTATGGCCTAACAGTACGAAATATGTCTGTCCAATTATGACTGATAAATAGGCTGATATATCCCTGAGTGATATCATCCTATCCCTTATCTAATGGTATCAGCCTATCCCTAAGGGAGGAGTCATAATTTGAACAAACCAATACTAGTATTCACTACCTGAGGATGCTTCTATATAAATATGTCCAATCATGGCTTTGCTGCTCTTGAGAAGATTTTTTAAAGATTTTTGTGTATTGTGATGTAAATATTTGATAGTCCATTGTTGCTCCATCCTTCCCCCCTGGGTCATGATTTGAACAAACTTGAATCTACACTACCTGAGGATGTGTCCACGTAAGTTTCATCTTTCCTGGTCCAGTTGTTCTGAGAAGAAGATTTTCAAAAGATGCCATCAATTTTTCACGAATTTGTAATTATCTCCCCTTGGAGGAAGGCATCGCCCTTCGTTTTAACAATCTCAAGTCCCCTTTATCCAAGGATACTTTGCGGCAAATTTGCTTGAAATTGGTCCAGTGGTTCTTGAAGAAGTCGAAAATGTGAAAAGTTTACATACTGAAATACAGCTCGACAGACAGACGGACGACAGACAAAATGTGATCAGAATTGCTAACTTGAGCTTTCAGCTCAGATGAGCTTACAATACAGTCCACTGACCCATAATCCACCTAGGATATAGATAAACAAGATAAATGTACCAAAAGAGTAAGCAAGTTACAAAGATAAGATAATATATATCTACAGTGTAATAAAATAGTAAACAAACATTGTTAAATATTATATTCACATTGTATTATCTTTTGCACAAAACTTACAATAAATAAAACCGAGCCTATTTGTCATGTTTAAAATTATATCTGATTTTATAAAATTCAAGGATCTGTCAAAACTGTATGTATGTAACCCTCAGACTTTCTTCACGGCTCAAAGTACTTTGCTATACAGATTTCAATCACTTATGTGGATGTATTAACATCGCCATTATTGCTCGGTCTCACTAAAATTATCAAACCTACAAAACTATATCACGTCAGGGGAAATGGTAATTAAACATCAAATGCACAGGTCAATGCAAGCCTTTTTTAACACTGGTGCCCTTGATTCTAGTCGCTACCACTAGAAATTACAAGGTGTTCGTTTTTCAGGGTGCTTGCTTCATTTAACCAATGTCAGAGAACCAGTCCAAGGTCAATAAATTGCAAAAAAATGTAAATGTATGGAAAATGATCAAATTAAATGTAAGCAATAAGACGATGTAAGAAAGCCTACACACTGATTATAATTTCTAGGTTTGCTATCAGAATATTCCGGTGCTGATATGGGAGATAGGAAAACTATTATGGTGTATGACTTTTCGAGTCGTGTTCAGCTTGAAATGCTTTAGAAAAAAACTAGATGTATTTGTCGTGTTGGCTTACACTGATCTGTATGTTGTTCCTCATCATACAACAGGGATACATAACTTTTTTCTCCATATGCTGCATCTGAAGGAATTTTTCAATACCGGTATTCATCTTCTGTTGAACAGTGGAGATACATGTGAATACACGGGATTTGGAACAACCAGGTTCTGTTGATTGGCCTGTGGGGCATTGCTGTTCTGTTCAGACACTGCTGGCATAGCAATTATATTATTCTGTGGATTGGCACATGCAAGTGTATCAACTGTACCAGCCAAGCTGTCCTGTTGGATAGCTGTAAAATAAATACATTTAGAGGGTCTTTGTGGATCAAGCTTTTTGAAATTATCTGCAGCTTGAAAAAATGTAGGTGACCTTTTAGAAGATTTTTATCATGTTTGTATGATTAATTTTTGCAAAATATATTGAGAGAATTGTTCTAACAGTTTTCCCTTCATGATACATGGTTTCACAACTACATTCAACTGTTAAAAAATTACTCAGCAATAAAGATGGGCAAACAAGGCGAGCAAAATGCCTATTGTGTGACAAATAAGAAGTAAATAATCAAATCTCAATTATGACACAATTTTCTTTGATATTTCATTTAACATTAATGTATACTTTATGTAAAATCTTCACAAATTTCAATTATCTCACAAAGATTGAAATTAGTTGTCTGTGAAATAGCACACAAATACCATAAGGGCAAAAATGATCTATTCTTTATACTAGAACACGATTTTTCCATATGAGTGGGTCTTCGCTCCATTTTGTTGAAAGATTATACTCAAAGTATGCGTAAAAAATACATTGTTGGTTAACAAAAACATGGAGCAAAGATCCATTATACCATAAAAATAGTTTTATGACACAGCATTCGTATCGTTTCGAGAAATATGTGAAGTGACAGTCCGTTTAATCAAGGGTCAAATCACAAACATAATTTAAATGTCAATATTTTTTATGAGCGGTATAGAGTAGTGGTTAGCGTTTTACTCTCAAAGTAAAAATTGGCACTCAAAGTTTTTAATTGCATGGGTCCGAACCCAAAGAATACCACAATTTTGGAAATCATAGAATGATTTCTGCTGAAAAAATTCTGTCGAAAAATGTTGGTCAAAATTTCATACTTTCAATGATAAGAAAAAGAACATTTGGCGCATACATATTTTAGTGCAACTGCAAGTGGGAATGCATTGGCACAAATAAATTTTAGCACTTGTGCTTGTCATTAAAACATAGTAATGTGATATTTTTTTCCATTTGATCCACGACTGTCTTTGATTTTGTGGTCACTAACATGCAAATACAATAGCATTAAATGATTGATTTCTAACTCACGTGCACAGGTTAACACGTTCACTTTTCCATGGTGTTGCAATCACGTGATCGTTACATTATGTCGATTTTAAACTTGTGAATGTACCTCGATAAATGATTGCTGGGTGTGCATGCATTTTATTTATACTAAACCATTCACGCATCGAAAGAATGTCACTTGGATATAATGAGGTGTTGTCTACGGTGTGTTTCCATTTCGCCTTAACTGTGAAATATAGGTAAGAAAAAGTAAAACAAAAAAGTACTAAGGCGAACTGGGAATTTCTTAATAATACTATAATTGCAAAAATAAGCCTTGAAAATTGATGAGGTGTTTTTTAGAATGATTAGGTAATTACACAGTTTTTGGTATTTAAAATGATTCTTTAATCATTGTACATGTTGTACATTTGAAAATAAAAAAGTAAATTCAACTTAAAATGGGAATTAATTTATGCATGCAGTGAATGAAATAATATTATTTTTTATACATAATAATTACTATTTTATAAAAATAATGATTTCTATTAATGTTCTATTTAACAATGTGCTCCTTGCAGTGATTTTTCTACACCAAATTCAGGTCCGAATATCGGCCCTTTCCCCTGTCAAAAATTACCAAGTTTTTCCCAATTTAAATTGCTTTTTTCCCAAAATAAAACCATGATGATGAATAAAGACAATCATTGACAAATTTCAAAGATTTAAAAAAAATAAAGTTATAAAATTTAATGTACATGTAGAACTGTGTCTAATTTGTTATTTTATCAGCAATAAATTGAATAAATGATATGATATTAAAATTACTTATATATGTCATTTTACCTGTAAATTAAAGTTAACTACAATCTTACTGTTTTTTCCCAAGTTGGCACAGATGTCAATGATTTTTCCCAATTGTAAAGGCCCAGGCCCCTTTTAAAAAATGTAGAAAAATCACTGCCTTGATTTTTATCACTATTAATAAGCATATTATTCAAAATAAAAAAATATTAAATGATAATAAATGATATTTGAAATAAAACTATTATCTTTTTGTCAACTCTACCTCCATAAGAGTTTCATAAAATTACTAATATCTTAATTTAAGATTCATATCAATCCTGCTACATAAACAATATTTTTAGACTTAGTTAGATGTTTATACAAGTTCCCATTTAGCCTTAATTTACCTCAGAGCTTACTAAGGCGAAATGGGAATAGCAAATTTTACAGTTAAAGCGAAATGGGAACAAACCATTGTCTACAAGGTCGATCACCATGCTTGATTACATTTTCACCTCGAGTCGGTAGATAATTGACACGGCGAGAACCCCAACTTTGGAGGTGTTAATGAAAAATAATAGTTTAATTAATTTATAATTTGGCAGAACTTTCTCGAACGATCCTACAATTTGCCAGTGCAAGTGTGTATACAAAAATGCAGCCACCTTACGATATTATGTAATCGCGTGTTTCTGTTTACATGTACTTGAGCAATTGCTGTGTGTTTAATATTTAGAAATCCACTAGTGCACAATAAATGTTAGCGTTCAGGGGCGCTTGCGCCAAAGGCGCTTCAATTATTAGTTCGCCATAATATCTTGTTTTACAGTATCATATTTATACATTTGAAGGTGTAGGCATTTTGCATGCCTTGTTCATACATCTTCTTTGAAGAAATGGGACCAACCTGTTTATATACAGTTTAAATACACATTACTCAAATAGTGTTATAAACATATATATTGGAAAACTTCTGCAAATGTAAATATTACATCTTACACATTTACACACACACATACCTGAAGAGGATACCAATTTCTTCGCCATCATTTTTGATGCCTCAATGAGGACATCTTTTAAAGCTTTTTCTTTTTTTCAGCATTTTATTATCATCTTTGTCTTCATTTTTTTTTGTTTCTTTTGCAGATGACTCATCTTGTTTCTTTCTTTTAACTTTTGAAACAGTGACCTTGTTTAAAAATTCATGAAATTCAAATCCATTTAGATAAAATTTGGGGAAATTACTAATAACTCACCTGGTGATTTATAACAATATTTATCAAATTTGCAATTGGTTCATTTCTAGTCCAGGCCTTGCCATTGACATTCAAATATTGGGCTTTATAGCTATTTTGAAATAAACCATCTTATACTCATCAGAAAAAAATCTGGTGGGCCCAGATTTCCAATTTTTAATATATGTATGTATATTAACACCTGTTTGAACTTGTTGATTCATGTCCTTTGTAACTCCCACACCCCTTTTTTCCATAACCTTATTATGTGTCAATTTTTCATCTTTCAAAATTTCCTCAAATTCTATTAGATGATCTTTCTGTTCATCCTTGTTATCTGTGAGAATACTCAACATTATGTATCTTAGTTTAGTATATTTCTGTACCAAATTTTACTTAAATCATTCCTAAATGTAGGAAAATGAGTAATTCAGAAGAATTGAATTTTCATAGAAATTTTACATTTTAAGTGAGAAAGTGACTGTAAGTTCTCCAATTTATGAGAATGTTGTAAAGCTGGTATTAAATTGCCAATAAATTTTGTGCATAGTGTACCAATAGCAGATCCAAGAATTCTATTTAGGAGGGGGGGGGGGGGGGTAAGCATAAAGAAGGGGCAAAGTATATTCATAGTTCTTTTCTTTTGCTTGTAAAGAAATTTCTTGATGGCATTTTTTGGACTGCGGGGTGCCCCCCTCCCCTGGAAAAAAAAATCCTGGATTCGCGCGCCTGTAAGGGGGGGGGGGGCAATAGCCCCAAGTTTTTCTTGTCGTCGGACATCTACTATTACAGAGAAATTGTATTTCATGTTTAGTGAGTGGGTGTCACACCTAATTTATAGTTTTCTAAATATGCAAAAAAATATTAAAGGCATGGGCTGTTTCAGCTAGACATTTTCAGGATACCCTGTATACACGGTATATGCATTCATGGACAACAATGCTCCTGTGCCATGTGTACATACATATACACCCAGAGCTTTATCTGGGTAAAGTTAAGTGGTGATATTCCCGACGGGTGTAATATTTCATCTGTCGATTAAAAATGTTATAACTTTTCCTCTTGCCTACTTATTATATTACAAAATCTAAGCAATTGCCAATCTATGCTATTGGTTGCCTTAAATAAATGCGTCTTCTTTCTGTATGACCGGTAAGCACTGATGGTTGAGTGTATACATGTTTTTATAAAATATTTTTTTATGTCCTGACAGCACTGGAGTTCTCTGCTGTATTTTACCAGTGTAAATCCACAGACACCTGAACCCAGCGTGGATCAACTAACTCAACCCCCCAACCCCCAACTAACTAATAAAATATAAGGAGTCTATTTTCTTGAAAATATGATCTCTCTGTCATTTCTATCTGTATGTCATTCTGTGCAATTGGTTTATACATTTGTTAAGGTTTAAAAAATTGGCCACATACGGTATAAAAAATGTACCGTATATAGCCATTTTTTTAAAACCTTAACAAATGTATAATCGCACAGAAATTTATTATCATTATAATAGAATTGTATAATAGAATTATTTTATAATATTTTGATTAGTTGGGGGGGGGGGGGGGGCACGCTTCAGGTACCTATATGTAAATCGCCATTGTGTAGCATTAACAAAATATCGAGATGCCCCAGGATCATGAAATAGACTTAGACTTAAATCGGCTGTAAAATGTTTATTATTATTGAATTAATCTCTACAAATTTGCAGATAACAACACGTTTGTGAAGTTATATTGAAAAATAATTTAATTTTGGTCTGTTTGACTCTACAACATTTTAATACAACATAAAGATTTTGAGTCAGGCGTTAAATGTTTCATGATCCCGGGACGTGAAGTGCAAAGTGTACAGCGGCCATTTTGAAGAGGAAAATAAGCATGTCCTTGACTGCACATGTCATAAATAAAAAAATGACGTCATATCTTAAACGCTTAGAAATGAATAATCTAATATACCAAATGTTGATAGATCCTTGCACACAGTTATACAAATTCTTTCAACATAGCACCCTTCTTTATTTTTGTTGGACACCTCTTTTCATTGCATCAAAATATCGTTCATTTTCCTGTCTTGAAGCATCCACTATCCGTAACGTTATAGTCACTATTCTTCTAGGCTTAAATGCTATTAACTTTACTAGTATGTCTCGTGCTTAATTGTAAACTGAGTAAAACGATAATTATATTTAGTTAACACTAAACATACTATGCATTCGCACTATATAGCAGCTTTGTAAAGATTCCCCTGAAACTTTGCTGTTAACAAGCATCCCTTCTGTGTAGTCCTCGATTTCATGTCTTGGTTTAATTATTGTTGTAGTATTTTGGATACTGTAGTTGTTGTCGTTGTGATACCAAATAAACCAAATTTCTTGTTCATCTTGCTCTTTCCTTCTCAAATATTCAAAGAAGACGCTGGAGCAGGAATAATATGCCAATCCAATTGCAGATTTATTTTATTTTATTTTTATTATTATTATTATTATTTTTTTGCCGCCAAAAATCTTCGGAAGATTTTACCAAAACTTTAGGAATATATAATTTATTATTTATAATTCAAAACATTTTTATTTATTTAAGATTTAGTCTTTTCAATCACAACATCTCGGACTTTTCTGGCGTCCACTTCTGGTCAATCATGGTCGCTAAGGAGAAGGTTATGACTTTGGCAGTTTCAGTCGAGATGTAAACCGTTTAGTTTTACGAGTATATGAATTACTCAAGATTCAGTGGGCTTTTGAACTTCATTATGAACCATTTGGTACCAGAAACAGACGGAAACTTTAAAGTGTAGTGGGTATGACTTAATGAGGGTGTGTGTGTGTGTGTATATAACAATATGACTAGGTTAGAATATGCTGGTTAAACACGTTTACAGATCTAGTGACCTTAAATAAAAAAAATTGGAAAAAGAAGAAAAAACTTTGCAAAGGTCCTATTCAGGGATCACTGACAAGTACTGTCACCTCTGTAGACCACATTGACAAAGCAACGGAAACGAAAGAAGACATAAAAATGTTCATGCTAAAGATTGATTGATTGATTGTATGTTGTTTACCTCCCATTCCAAATTTTTCACTCATATAGAGACGTCACCATATTTGGTAAAGGGCTCCAAATTTAGACCTATACTTGGTACTCAGGGCTATTGAGCAGTGATTCCTTATCGTGCCAACGCCTACAGTGGCACGGAACCCCGGTTTTTAAGGTCACATCCGAAAGACTCGTGACTTTAACTTTTAGTGCCGGGCGTGGCGAAGGAACAATTACTACCCATGTTTACGTCTTAGATTTAACGCGGCGCAGCGAACAAGAATCAAACTCGGGCCTCCTGATCACTGATGAACGCCCTACCACTAGGCTACCGTGACCAGTTTCACGATAAAGAGAGAAGACTTTCTTAATCATTATGGAACGAACGCTGCTAATATGAATGTTTTCCTTTGAAACTTTCATCTTTTTGACAACAAATGCATACGTTTATAGGGCATTATGATATTCGACATTTTCTGTGAACTTGATGAAATTTTGTTTAGAAATGAATTTGATTTTTTTTTATATTGCAGTTGACCAGGAAAAAGTACAGAACGCTGTCCTTAAGATTAATTTAAACAAATAAATAGAAGAATCTTGATAGGTTTGCTGGCTTTTTCATAAACTACAAAAGATATTTATTGATTAAACATTTTTAATCTCACTATGCCCTTGCAATATTGAAATTTATAAATACCTCAATACTACAGGTGTATTAGCTAAACCTATGTGATTGCCAAAAGTGTCCAGTCTAGAAATAAACCCAATCTTCCCCATTATCAATACTATCCATTTTATTTCTGATCATTGGAAAAGTTCTGAAAGAAATGACCAACCTAATTAAGAGTGGATTTTTATCATTCAAATTTACCCATATTTCCATTGCGCATCTGAACTCCTCTGCATAAATAAGAGTCTGTATTTTAATCATTAATAAAATCTTCATGAAGAATAAGAAAAAATTATGATCTTTCATTATATACTTTTAAGGTTACAACATATTAGATCAGAATTATTATACATTCACCCTCCTCCGGGTGAGAAGAAACAAAAGCTGGGATCAATGGCTCTGAGAAGTTGACAGCATTAAATGTGTATAATTCTCTTCCACTCAGTAGATCACGCAAGGTAACTGTACCGAGTGCTCCACTTACATTTACATCGAATCCAATAGTAAATGTAGATCCTTTTAAACAGGGAAACAATAAAGTGTATTTTATCAGTTCTTGATGAGCAAAAATCAAACGAAAATTATTTTCGTAACAGCCGGCAAACATAACTGGGTTTCTCCGAATCTCCTGTGAATCGTTTTGGCGAAAGAGCCGTTCTTCAATTCCTTCATCAAGAAAAAACACACCAAATGCATTTTCTTTTACAAACGTTTTAAATACGTATCGCACAATGAATATCAATCGAAACTCTTCCCCTTCTAATATCCACCTGTCGGCTTTTACGCCAGGAGTATGTTCGGGGTTTTCGCTTTGTCCTGCTAGGGCTGATGGGAACTTGGTATTGCTGAATATTTTTTTGTTTTCTGACATGTAACCTGCTCCACTCAGTGATGACAAATTAAACGCTACTGAATCTGAAAGCAAGCAGTAGAAAATAACTACAACTAGAAACAAATGTAGCGGTACCTTTTATTCAATACTCTTGCTTGTTCAAACTATTTGACTTTTTATGAAGAAAAAAAACGACTTATTATTATCAAATAAAAAGGGACCTAATATGCTATAAAGAGGACAACATGTACCAAACACTCGAACATATTTAACGTGTGTCGCTTGTGGTTTTCTTGATTAGAACATTCATGTAAGTGTATTTCAACGGGTAGCTGTTTTTCCTAATTTTCAATAATGAATGCATTTAGGAATGAAACGGATCGTTATTTACGTTACTTTTCAACTTTTAATAACGTTAGTTTATCTGAAAGTAACCTTTTCCTATTCCTGTAAATATATTAACTTATATTGTTCTCCAACCTACATTATATCTCGGTGATTACACAAGCAATCAACTTGTGGTTATCAAAAGTGTTGATTATATAATCATTAATAAAGGTTCTATATATTTGGGTTAATTGTGGTAAAAAAGAAATTAACGATTAAAAAATAAAGTTCATGATAATCGTATTTTCAAAATAGTTGGATATGGAATCATGGTGTGTGACATTTTCCCCCTTTTGACATAAGGTATGCAATAATTAAATATCTTTAAGAAACAAATAATGTTATCGAGCTTTTACATTTAGTGTTATGCAGAGTGAATTACTTGGTTGTGATTTAAAGTAAATTGAAATTCGATTTAAAATGCTGACCTCTACTGAGAACGTCATCGATCTTGGTCACCTGTAAACTCTTTGTTACGAGAAAAATATTTTATGATTAATTAAGCATTATATTGTGGGACCCAACAAACTGGTTTATCTCAAAAATGGTACAAGTAAATAAAAAATATTTTCAGCCCAAAATTTTCTGAGCGGATTTTCACTTCTCTCTTAATTGGTATATGCATGCATTTTTTTTAGTAGTACAGTGTTAATAGTTCCTTCAGTAATATTGCTAAATCAACAAAATATCTAACCTATACCAAAATATTTTCGTATCATATTTTTGTTAGCTTGTGTCATTTATCAACGTTTTTTAATTGATTTTTTTTCTAATTATTCTGTATACACGTGACTAGTGGTTTAAAACACTTACGTGTAAACGGTATCTTTAACGTGATTATTTTGTTCGTTTTTTTTTTAAATATATCATCCATCAAAGAGTCTTTTTTAATACTCCATTTTTTAGACAAGAAGAATACAGGATCAGGAAACTAGCACAGCCTTTGCGTATGCTTGCAGGAACGACATAAATAATGCAAGGAATCTTTTAAGCCCACAATGTGCCAATGTGAATGTGATGTTACTTTGTAGCAATACATTAAGACGTAGTCAAAGGCATCGATCATACTATAGATTAAATATACATGATGTTTCTTGTGATTCAATTTTGCCTATTCAATAAACAATCAAGCCTTCATCATATTCACACTAAAATTTACATGTTCCATTGAGATTTTTGATTGAACAATCTCAAGAAGCTAAAGCAAGTCCATACTTGTATTCTTCAACAGCAGAATACAAGCTACTATTTGTGATAATGGATGTTGATCAACACAGGCTATTCAAGATAATAGCCGGAAGATAATTCTGACTCAACAAGTCGTTTCCTTAAACGTTAATATGCCAACAAACGAATAGATGCTGTGAACATTAGTAACATTCTTAATCATAAAAAAATGGTTCAGCCTTGCATTCAACCGTGATTAAAGTTGAAGTCTACACCCTGCATTTCGACAGATATTCCCAAACTGTTGCTTCTTAACTTTTCAATTATAAAGAAACCTCAACGTGCTTAGATATTGAAAATCTAAGACAAAATCTTTTTTTAGTCTTCTTGCTCTTCTTCTTCTTTTAACTACAGTCCCGCTGGACACAATATTACCGGTGATGTTAATTAAGTTAAAAATGAAGACCTAAAAGCAATCATCTTAAGGTCCGAAATAAAGAGAGCCTCTCAGTTGGTGATAGACTTTCATTTCTATTATGAATTCTGTTCAAGATTATGCAAGACGGTGTGCTGAATATGAAAGAGAAAAACCTGAACACTTTCGCAGCTAGGTTAAGACGCCCATAGGGAATACGCATTAAATATTCTCATAAAATGAATACAGTGTTGATATTTTTGAACAGAATGAGTTCTGATAAATGGGAATCGCCCTTTGCATATGTATATATTGGGTCTCTGCTGAGGTCAGCCAAAGCAACGTCACTTATATCAGCTTTTTGTCGCGTGACAAGCTTAAAACTAGAAAAAATATATATACGGCCACTGCGATAGTGAAAGTTAAACGATATACGGATGTCTTTTCGCTATGGCACTGATTGTGTGTTTTTTGAGACAAATTTCTTAACATGGAAAGTTCTGGAAGTAACTTCTTCATACTCGATTATTAAGTATATAAGATTTAGCAGTCTCTCGATTAGATGCCAATGTACTTTTGTTGATGCATTTTAAATTTCATGTAAATATCCCGTGGGGAACACCTTCTTTTTAAATATGTTATTACTGTACATATCGTTCACTGAACCTCAATTCACTGGACCTTAAAGCTCGCTAGTCCGTGCAAGTTAGTTTGGACACGGCAGTCCAGAGAGGAGGACACTTTTACCCCCTCTCAGATATGTTTTGTAACCAGCATTAATAGTTGCGCCGAGTACCGAGTATTGCTTCCAGGGCTTACTTTGTATTTCTTGTGTGTAATGGTCCAGTTTTTCTGAGGTTCCATCCATCCATAGTTTAAAGTTAAGACTGTGTCGAGAGGCCACCCAGTGCCTTGAGTGAGTCCGCCCTCCCATTAGGAAGTAGTAGAAAGGCCACCCTTTGGCCCTAGAGATCTTGTGGAGTGGAAGGCGGCAGGACAAAAACCCATTATAGGACAAACAACAGATCTTGTATACTTGCATATTTACTGTAATTAAATATGTAAATTATCTGGACAAAGCTTTTGGAAATATTTAAAAGTTAGTAAAGTAAAAAAAAAATAGTAAATCCGCTCCATTATCTGTGACAGCCAACCTGGACGTAATACGCATTGAAATAATATCAAAAACCGGAATAAAGCAACAAAGTACAACCAGCTCCCAGCACTTTTCAACAAAATAGGGATAACTGATACACGAATTTAAAAAAACTTTAGTGAACCAGCTATTGTTGAACTTGTCTAAGAGATTGTCTAGGGTTTTTTCCTGTTATTTTAGTACGTAACTCTACAAGTGTGCCTTACTAAGGCTTTATATAAGCTTTATACGGGAGGTTATAAAAAAGTTCGTGGACTGAAGCGATAAAATTAATACTACACATGTAGTCTGTGCTTACAAAATTTATAAGGAACATAAAACAACAAAAATTTAAGATATGTTGAAAATTTCACCTTGATACATTGACAAATTGCCAAATTATTCTACAATAATTTAATTCTGGTTATAACGCGGTATTTGATTGGATAAAAAATTTATAAAAAAAATTATATCGTATAAATTTGGTTGCCTATGTCACAAAGACTTGCGTCAAAAACGTATCGATCCGCCTGACGTTACATTTAAATTTTGTACAATTTGAAGTCATTATCTAAGGGCAATCATCTCTTTTATTACACTTAATGAATGAAAACAAGCTAATTCAGAGAATTTGCGTCCCCCGCTTAAGGAAAAAAAAAGAAGAGCATGCGCAGTTCGGGGGGGGGGGGATCGGACCCCCCTTGGATATGTAGAATTATTAAATGTATAATGAAGCAAATAAAAAATGCCAATATGGATATAAAGATTTGATTGCTAATTCCTTAATATGTGTATTTAAGATTCTTTTTATATTGAATATTTATCACACTGTAATAATGATTTTATGAGTTTGTACAAGCAAGACGTCATAACTTTTTCATTTCACATGTTGAATACTACCATTTAGTTAATCCCCCCCAAAAAAATTAAGGAAAAAAAAGGGATCGTCCGGGAATTAAACCCGGAACTTCTTACATATTAAGCGAGAGTCATATCCCTAGACCGCGGAGGCACATGCTTAAACAGCAAATTAAACGCAAACATTAGGTTACATATAAGGTTAGAATTCACGTTCGAAATTGTCAAAATTTTACACAATACATGGTGTCTAATTTAGCCTTTACTAAACAGAGTACTGTGCAACAATATATTCGAGAAGTGGTGTAAATCAGATGTGGATACTTAAAAATTCCAAGGAACTTTTGGAAAATTTGAAATCACAAGATTTTACCAAAATCAACAGCTTAAAAACTTACGATTTTCAACTTTATACACAACCATTCCCCACGATAAATTAAAGTCCAGGCTTTTTGATATCATCGACAGCTGCTTTTTCAATCAAAATGGAACTCGTAAATATACTTACCTTGTCATTGGTCATTTGCAAAATTATTTTGTTAAAAAACACTCTGATTGTACACACAAGTACTCTGAAGTTGACATTAAAAAGATGCTTGAGTTTCTGATTGACAATATCTATGTGGTTTTTGGAGACCAGGTCTTCCAACAATCTATTGGAATTTCTATGGGTACCAATTGCGCCCCGTTATTAGCAGACCTTTTTTTGTATTCATATGAAGCAGAATTTGTCCAAAATCTTGCACGTGAAAAGAAGAAATTACTTGCTGTGGCGTTCAACTCGACATTTAGATATATCGACGACGTATTGTCAATTAACAATCGCTATTTTCATTCTTATGTCGATACGATATATCCTGGTGAACTTGAGTTAAAAGATACCACAGAGTCTGACACATCTGTTTCATATTTGGATATTTTACTTGCAAAAGACGTTAATGGTAATCTAACAACCAAGCTTTATGATAAACGTGATGACTTTAACTTTTCAATCGTCAACTTCCCTTACTTATGCAGCAATATACCTTCATCACCTGCATACGGGGTATATATCTCTCAGTTGATTCGATACGCAAGAGCATGCTCTACGTATGTACAATTTCTAAAAGGAGGTAAATTATTGACAAATAAGTTGATGAAACAAGAATATCAGCTGTCTCGTTTAAAGTCATCATTTCGTAAGTTCTATGGTCGATACAATGTCGATACCTTGTCAGCAAATACAATTTATCATTGAGTCAAATGCTGACTGACGTTTTTCATACTAATTGTTAGACCATTATTTACACACTGAATTGTCGACGGATTTTTCCGTTATTTCCCGATCATGACAAGGAGCACACGGCGGGTGTGACCGGTCGGCAGGGGATGCTCACTCCTCCATGGCACTTGATCCCACCTCTGATGTTTGGAGGTCCGTGTTTGCTCTGCTCCTATTTTGTATTGTATAATGGACTTTTGAGCTTGAATACTGTTCGTTATCTCCATATATTTCATCTAATAGATGTAATAAGAATAAACCTGTATTATACGTAATAACTCTCCACATGCCCCTGTGCTAAAAATAGTGCTAAGCGACTTTTAATACAATAAATAATAGTTAAAAAACGTGGCGGGACACTTTGAGAGGGGGGAGATATGCCCTAGGGAGTTATATATAAAATTTCATTGCAAAAGCTCAAAAGCTTCTTGGTATATCGCCAGGAAACGAAAGTGTTACACACAGACGGAATATATGAATTTACGACCTTGAACTTTGACTTTTTGACCTCAAAATCAATAGGGGTCTTCCTTAGACCATAGGGAGTTGCTGTGCAAAATTTGATTGCGAAAACTCAAAGGGTTCTCGAGATATCGCGCGGAAACGAAAGTGTTACAGACAGACAGAAATACAGACGGACGGACAGAAGACCCAAATTAATATCCCCCACTTTCAGTGAAAGCGGGGGACAATTAAATTATAAGGAATGAAATAAATAGCTACCCAATTTAAACGGGTATAAAGTGGGTTGGAACAGTTTACGCTTTTTTTTTATAAACCGCTTCCTGTATTTCTTAAGTTTGTTTTATGCAATGTTCTTAATTAATAAACATTTTACATGAATGCAAGTACAGCGCTGTTTAGGCTTCAGTTGATGGGTTTTGGATATATGGTATGATTTTGTCATACTTTGTTTTAATTTTGCGTGTTTACAAAATAAAATTAATTCAACCAAAAAAAAGGTGTTTTGAAATTTCATAATTGGGAAGTTATAATACAGTACAGTGGAAGTTACTGAACAGCTAAGCTTCGCCTCCTAGAAGTTATAGTATGCTGGAATTCAGCCAACACTTTTCTATCTGATTTAAAGTATGGCTAACATCAAAAGAAAAAAATACCGCACCATGACACAAATGGAGTTTATGTCTCTTAGTTGGTTGGATACGGAAGAGTATGCGCTACGTACGAACAATTTCCAAAACGAAGCAAGCTATTGACAAATAAGTTGATGAAACAAAAATATAATTTCTGCTGAATTCGTTTAAATTCATCATTTCGCAAGTTCTATGGTCGATACAGTGACCTTGTCAGCAAATATAATCTGTCATAGAGGTCTGTGTTTGCTCTGCTCCCGATTGGTATTGTTTCAATGGACATTTGAACTTGATTATTGTTCGTTATCTCTATTTTTCGATTTAACCACCGAACATGTATCTCTGCCGGGGACAATCTGTCCCCGAGGATACTTGTCGTTACCGGGTAGGCCACGGACAGATGAGTTGATGTTACAAGGATTTCAACAACTTCGCTTAAAGTCAGCCTTCCGTAAATTCCTGGGTCGATATAATAACCTTTTTTAACAAAAGTCGTATTTTGGCTGAAGTTTCATCCCATGTGATGGCTTTTGTTTTAATGCTAAATTTGACTACTGAATATCCCGTCTACCAAGAATACATAGGGCTCACAGCGAGTGTTACGTGTCAACAGCAGATGCTTACTCCTCATAGGCACCTAATCCCACATCTGGAATTTCTAGGGGGTCCTTTTTATGCCCTGTTCACAGATTTGTATTCTTTGTGGATTTTTTGAGATCGATTACTGTTCGTTACCTTCATCTTTTTCTTTCGCTTAAAGTTCATTATGTCTCCCCTTCCAGGGGAGACATATTGTTTTTGTCGATTTTCTTCTTCTTCTTCTTCTTCTTCATCCAAATTTTGTCCAGGCCGTAACTTTAATACCCTTTGACATTAAGACTTCAAACTTGGAACATGGATAGATGACTTTAAGAAGGAGTGCATGCCACCAGCATTTTTGACCTTGACCTATTTATAAGGTCAAGGTCAATCTTTTACATCAGAATAGAGTTCAGCCCATAACTTGAGATCCCTTTGATATTAGGACTTCAAACTTGTAACATAGGAAGAAAAGCTTGAGACAAAATGCACTGCATTAGAATTTTGACCTTGACCCCATTCTTCCTTCAAGGTCAAATAGGAAAAAAACACGATCTGACCATAACTTGAGAACCTTTTGACATTAAGACTTCAAACTTGGAACATGCAGAGGTGGTGTAAAGGAGGGATGCATTCCACCAAAATTTTTGACCTTGATTCAATTATTATAAGGTCAAGGTCAATCTTTAACATCAAAATAGAGTCCAAGTCATAGCTTGAGTACCCTTTTATATTAGGACTTCAAACTTGTAACAGAGAAAGAAGACATTGATACAAGATGCAACACACCAAAATTGTTGACCTTGACCTCTTTTCTTCCTCAAGGTCAATAGGGAAAAAACTTGATTAGACCATTACTTAAGAATCCTTTGTTATAAAGACTTCAGACATGGAACATGCAGAAGTGGTATGAAGGAGAGATGCATGCAACCAAAATTTTTGACCTTGATCCAATTATTATAAGGTCAAGGTCAATCTTTTACATCAAAATAGAGTCCAGGCCTTAGCTTGAGTACCCTTTGATATTAGGACTTCAAACTTGTAACATAGAAAGAAGACATTGTTACAAGATGCAACACTTAAAATTTTTGCCTTGACCCCTTTCTTCAAGGTCAAATAGAGAAAACATGATTAGACCATAACTTGAGAACCCTGACATTAAGACTTCAAACTTGGAACATGGAGAGGTGGTATAGAGGAAGGGTGAATGCCAACATTTTTTTCACCTTGACCTATTAATAAAGTCAAGGTCAATCGTTTACATGAAAATATAGTCTAGGTCATAACTTGAGAACTTTTTGACATTAAGATTTCAAACTTGGAACAAGGAAAGACAACATTGAGACTAAATGCACTGCATCAAAATATTTGACCTTGACCACTTTCTTCAAGGTCAAATTAAGAAAAACACGACCAGACCATTACTTGAGATCCGTTTGACATTAAGACTTGAAATTTTGTACACAGAATTTGAGTTGAGATGCACTGCATTATTATTTTTGACCCTGATCATATATTTGCACTCGTTAATGTTGGTAAAGAAGGGGAGACATGTGTTTTTTTTGTAAAAAAAAAAAAAAAAAAAAAAAAAAAAAACAATACCCACTAGTTTAAGGTAAACTGATAACTTCGTTATAGCTCTAGGTAAATTTCAAAGCTAGTGTCTATTGATATACGGCGAAATATTCATTCATGTGCATATAAATACTCGAAACCAAAGCTGTTCCTGTATTGCACTGCGATTTTATCAAATGATAATGCCTCAAATGTGCTTCATTTGTAAAAAAAAAAAATTGCCCCAGTGTGTTTTTTATTACTAAGAAAAGAAACCCGCATATTTCGCTTATTTGGGCAAGGGTTTTTTGCTCCAATAAACGAAATTCAGAGAAAAAATCAACCCACTGGTTCCAAAAAGATGCCCTTCAGACTTTTTATTAATAGGGTTATTACTATGGTTTAATTTTTTTTTAAATTGAACGAAGAGGCATCATTATTTATCTGTCTAGGCGGCTCCAAAAACGATTGCCACCATCACAAAATCATGTGGGGAAACCAGTATTCTGTCAAAAGTTCTATGGTAATTCATTAGCATTCATCTTCAAAGGATAAACCATCAGAGAATTTTTGTGGGATAAAGAAATCAAATGTATACAAAAGTGTCCATAGTATTTCGGAAATATTATAGATAATCTTCTTGAGGAAACATGAACTTTCCTGAGAGAGATGAATTAAGAATATAAGAACTGATTAATTGTTACTGGTACTCCAGCATGCTAGAGTTTAACGGAGAGATACTTTGGACTTGGCGCCGCGTAACCTCTAGCTTCCATTGTAAAATTCTCGCCGCTGAAAAACCAGGTAGAAATAAATTGTTGAATCAAAAAAAAAAAAAAAAAAAAAAAAAAAAAAAAAAAATTCAGGCTTAGGACATTAACGAATGACACGAAACAATGAAATATTCATTATTTGCGATTAAACTTACACATAAAACAATGTTAAACTTGTATTAGCGATAAATTGAACATTTTCAAAATCGAAGAAGGAAAAAAAAAGAAGTCGTCTGTTTAAGGTAAGGTTTGCGACCCCCTCCAAATTTTATTTTGTCAAATTGTACATATGTCATACATCAATTTGTTTGGGAAGAATAGCTTCATCACACGATTTTAAAAGATATTGCCCGTCCCGTTTCTTGAGAAAAAGACGCCAAATTTGAGGTATTTGACGTTTTACATGTTTAATATTTTCAATGAAATAAATTGATTTTTTTTATATTATCATATTAAAATAATTAAAATGGCATGAATTATCATATTTTATGCTTAATTTATCTTAAATTTTAATTTCTGTTATTAAAAATGTAAAAATTTGGGTTAAAAAGAGTTGTTTTTTTTTCAATTTTCCATAATAAAGTGAAACCGTTGCCATGGCTGGCAACAAACAAGTAAAAAATCATCATTATCTATAGCTACCGATTCCATGATAATCCAAGAAATTGTTAACTGGATTATTTTCATTGCAATGAACTAAAAAAATATGTATGTCCCTAATACCGTTTCCATGGAAACAGAGGCTACATAACGGGTTTTGTACATAAAAATTAGACTTTTTCTGCATTTTAAAGTTAACATTGATACGATTTTGAGAAAGTGTTCTCGTCATAACTAAATTTTGTGTGAAATTGTTTTTTGGCAGAAAATTGACCACAATAACACTCCTTCTATGCTACTAAATACTTGTAATCAGTTCATGGAAAGACTCTTGGTATACATGTCCTACTTAAAGCACCTTTACAATATCATTGATGAAATAGTCAATGGAATTATGTTTCAACACCTTTTAGAAATACATGTATTTATAACATGCTTGAGGTGTATACATGTACATGTACTTATTCATCATGGTGTCTTAGTATGCTGCTGTTGGAAAACAAGTTTAAGTAAACCAATAAAAGCTTTTTGACATTATGTTGATTTAATCATTCCAAAAGATTTCAACTACATGTATTAAATTCTGGGCATCCTTAGCTAATGTCTACTCATCTATGACTGATGAGGCTTTACATGCTATCATTTGAGTGAAATGTTCTCGTTGTATCTATGTAGCTGCTATCTTAACAGCTGTAACATATATCTACATATCAATCATTTTATTAGTCTGTTCGTTTGTTTTCTTTTGTTCACTTTTTTCACTCATATTGAGACGCCAACACTTGTCAGTGAAGGGCTGCGAATTTAGACTGTACTCAACACTTATGGCCTTTGATCATAGAGGGATCTTTTTCGTGTCAGCAAATACTGTGACACGGGACTTCGGTTTATATGGTCTCATCCGAAGGACCAGCCTCCAAGTCCCACAGCGGGATTCGTGATTCTAGAGCACCATGAGGGCGACTTTGATCAGTTCCAGATTCTGGATAAATGCAGCTGTATGTAAGAAAACAATAACATTGGATTTCAAGTTACAAATTCATATTTTAATGAATTTACACTGCAAGTACTTCCAATATCAGTCAAGTTGTAACATTCTGCAAATTTATTACACTGTCATGAATATTGGACAAGAACAGGAAAAAAATAACAATATCATAATGACACAGGTATATATTATGTCCATTATCTATGGATATTTTGCTACAATTTATATGAAATTTTACAAACACTTTTTGAATGCTACGTAGAAACTTGTTAAGCAGACTTATGCCACCTTTAATTAATACATCTGATGCAAGCATTTATTTTACTGAAGACAAGTTCAAAGATGGAGAAGCCATGTACTGTAATCATCTGGGACTCTTGTTTTTTTTTTTTGCGTTTTTGGTTAAACCGGATGCCATGGGCTTACGTCAGGCTACGCATGCGCGAGAATGCTAGAGAGTTCGCCTCTAAGACAACTTGCCCTTAGAACAATTCGCCCTTTTCGTGCACCCTGATCGTTCATTCATTACTGTTTATATCCGTTTAGGTCATTAACAACTTTCCATAATTCGTACTTATAATACGTGATTATGAACTACGAATATTTAAAATTAATAGTTAAATAATTGCCTGCCTGATGCAACTATATCAAACTGTCAAATGCTGCTTGACTTTTCTCCCTGTTCGGAGTGCATACTGCGAACACCATGCAGAGTGTAAAAGGATGCTCCAACATCTATTCTTTCTTTCGTTCGTGATGTCATTTAACATGTTTAAGTGAAGCAATACATCTGATTCTTTGCTCCTGCTGACTTGACTGCACCTTGCGCAGTTTCTTACTGAAAATAAACATACATTGTACTTGTCCTCTTTTATTGTGTCATCAATCGTGCATCACGCTAAACGTCTTACTAATCTGAGATTCCTGCACTTTAAATTGTTGTACAATTTCCTACTGGAAATATCCTTTTTTGTTCCCAGCATGTTCATGTCATGATGTATGACAGACGAAATGAATTCATAAGTGATTGAATGCTACGTATCGCTGGTTTAAATCTCGCCGGTTTCAAACGCTTAAGTGATTCATAAGAGTTACCTCCCTGTGATCGCAAACCTTACCTTAACATTCAGAAATGGAATGCAGAAATCTGACGAAACATCACTAGTTTTCTGCAATTAAATAATAGGAATTTTCGTTTTCTGACTAGCAAATTAAAGTGAAGTCAAATCGAAAGTACTTCTGGTGACAGATTGAAATGATTACGATTTTGATTAAAATGAAAAGTGATGCATATGGAATGAAGTAGATTTTATGATTTCTTGTGACTTTTATACCTCATACCTGATGCAAACACGTAGGTACCTGAAAATTACTTGTTTACAGATTATTTCACGCATAATATGTTCCGCCCAAAATTTCAGGCGGAACGAGCTGGCTAGAAAATGGCCTTCGGATGTAAGAGTCCGAGGTATACAAGGAGCGTAGGAACGTTAACTGAAGCTCTTACTTGTAGGAGTAATGTTACTGGTAGTGTGTGACCACAGGAACATGTAAAAAGACATTGATCTCCGATGGCAAGGGAGAGTGCATGATAAATGCATTTTTTTCAATTTATAATTATATTTCAGGAAAATGAAAGGTATTTTCAAAACAAATCAAGGAAATTCTAATAAACATGTATGTCTGTCTTGTTAGCGATAAAGTAATAAAGGACACTGATAGAACACTAATGGGACACTGATTTCCTCGTAGAAAATAACATTACATCTTATACAGTCACTTCTCTGAGATGCCTGAAATGATGTCATATAATTGAATATGATGTCAAGTCACTGCAAACCTGAGTTATTATGACCGGGTGAGTGTAAGAAAATTCACGTCTTATTTCAAACAAAATGTTAACTTAAGTGTCATAATGCCATGGAATATGTTCGTAAAATTTGGTTTTTGAAAGCTTCAATATATATACTATCGAAATCTGTAAAAAAAAAATTACAAAGAAGATGGGCGAACAAGGCGAGTGCAGTGCCTATAGTGCAACAAACATGAAGGTGAAAATTAAATCTCAATCATAACAAAATTTTCTTTGAAATTTCATCTTAAATTAAGGTATACTTTAGGTAAAATCTCCACAATTTGCAAAAATCTCACCAAGATTGAAATTATTTGCTTATAAAATAGCATACCCACATTAGAGAGGGCAAAAAGGATCATTTTCTCATACTAAAACACAATTTTTCGATATGAGTTGGTCTTCACTCCATATTTTTCAAAGTTTAATTTAGTTTATCTTCAAATTTTCTGGTTAACAAAACATGAAGCAAAGACCCACTATACCTTAATATACACTTTTATGACACAACATTCGCATCTTTTCGAGAAATACCTGTAGTCCATTTAGTAAAGGGTTATTTCACAAACATGATTTAAATGCCACAATTCGGCAAGAGCTGTGTAGCGTAATGGTTAGCGTTTAGTCTCAAAGGAAAATGGTACTCAAGATTTTTATTGCTAGGGTTCGAACCACACGAATACCAAAATTTTTTTTAATAACAGAATAATTTTTGTCAAGAAAATGTTCCTCAGAAAAGTTTTGTTTATCAAAATTTAATAAATTTCAATACGGAGAACTTTTCTCTAAATACTAAATTCACAAACTGATTATGATTTTTATGTATCTGAAATTATAGGCATTCTGCGCGCCTTGTTCATCCATCTCCTTTCTGAAAATCGCCATATGCACTCTTTTCTCATTGACACATGCATATTTCGAATCCAAAGCGGTGGTTTCTAAGCTAGAATCATCTGTTTAAGTTTTAAAATCTTCAAAGGTATTTAGGCTTTAAAAAGGTTAGTTATATTTTCGGTGACTTGTTGATGCTTTAATTTCATTCTTCAAACGAAATGAATATTAAATGGGCATCTGTTAATTGAAAAATAAATATCTATACGTTTCAGTTATTTTTTCTCTGTTATTTTCTCTATTAAGTTGAAGGTCTATAGCCTGTTCCACAGTACCAAATATAGGCTTGATATCATCGCGCTGTGTGATTCGCTCTTACTTCTGACCCCTAATAAGTTCAAACAGAAATTTGCTCCTCAGTTATTTCATCGGATGAAAGTATTTGCATATTTAAATATTACTCATTTAACTTCAAAGTGTCTCTGAACAATAACCGGGAATATAAATATGATCTTAGTTTCATAGACTAAGACAAGTTGATGAGCAATGAAATTAACAAAGCAATGAACGCCCGATATCCAACAGCGTGAAACAATTGAATTAAAATACTTCAAAATTGCAGTTTTTATATTCATAAACAAAGGTTTGTTTTCATTTTTCTATAACCCTGATTTTTTGTCCCCCGCTTTAACCGAAAGTAGGGGATATTAATTTGGGTCTGTCTGTCAGTTCGTCTGTCTGTAACACTTTCTTTTCCGCGCTATATCTCGAGAACCCTTTGAGCATTGGCAATGAAATTTGGCATAGCAACTCCCTATGGACTAAAGAAGAACCCTACAAAAGGTCAAGGTCATAAATTCTGTCTGTTTTAACACTTTCGTTTCAGCGCGATATCTCGCGAATTCTTAAAGCTTTTGCAATGAAATTTTACATTACAACTCCCTGTGGCCTACGGAAGACCTCTTTTGATTTTGAGGTCAAAAGGTCAAAGTTCAAGGTCGTAACTTCACAAATTCCGTCTCTGTGTAACACTTTCGTTTCCGGGCGATATCTCAAAAAGCTTTTGAGCTTTTGCAAAGAAATATTTACCATAACTCCCTATGGCATCCCTCGCCCCTCTCAAAGTGTCCCGCCCCGTTTTTTTTTTTATTTATTGTATATCAAAAGTTGTTTGGCACAATTTTTAGCACAGGGGCATGTGGAGAGTTATTACGTATAATACAGGTTGTCGGCCGTCTTTATATTCTAATTACATCTATTGGAACTGTTTAGCAAAGGCTAAATTAGACAATATGTATTGTGTAAAATTTTGACAATATCGAACTTGAATATAAACATTATATATGACCCAATTTTTGCATTTAATCAGACTTACCTCAATATGAGTTAATTTATATTATGGAAATAAGTAGAGCAACTTCTTGTTACATAGTCAAAGAAGCATAACTCTTACAACATTATCATTACTGACTTTTGACACTACTCTTTTGAAATAATTTGCTGTATAAACAAGTGCCTCCGTGGTCTAGGGGTATGATGCTTTATTAGCGAGCGAGAGGCCCGGGTTCAAATCCCGGACAATCCAATGTTTCTTATTTTGTGTGTGTGTGGGGGGGGGGGGGATTTACTAAATGATACTATTCAACATGTGAAATGAGAAAGTTATAGGGCAGACTTTATTTGTTACAGATCGGCGTACGCCGAATTGCGCCGGTCATATGACCGACGTACAACGGCTAAGTGGCAAATGAAGTAAACCGGCGAAAACAAAAAATAATTATACGAAATAATAATCAATTAATTATGATCTATCACTTTTTACATTATGTCTTGGCGAAAAAAGGTTGAGTTATTTAAAATTCAATGTAAAAAAAAAAATAATGGACCTCATGAAATGTTTTAATTTCGAAAATAACAACGGATTTTAAATATATGAATGGAGATTTGTTCAAGAAATGCAAACAATTAAAGAACATGCCGAGTTGATGAAAAGTATCTGCATGTTAACAGTTGTTTTATCTTCCCGCCATATTTCTAAGACCGGCGAAATCGGCGTTCGCCGGCGAACCTTCCACAGTCAAATGAAGTAACAAGCCGGGTTATCAAAGGTCAAACGGCGCATTCGGCGTACGCCGGTTTGACAAATGAAGTCCCACCATGACGTCTGGCTTACAAACTCATCAAATCATTATTACGTGATAAATATTCTATCTATTAAGAAGAATCTTCTATACACATATTAAAGAATAAGCAATCAAATCTTTATATCCATATTGGCATTTTTCATTTGCTTCAATATACATGTATACATTTCATAATTCTACAAATCCGGGGGGGGGGGGTCTGACCCCCCAGAACTGCGCATGCTGCTCTTCTGTTCTCCCTAAGCGGGGGACACAAAGTCTCTGAATTAGCTTCTTTTTTTTTTTATTTCAATGAATTTTCTTATTGCATGTAGTTTTGTGCAAATAGATGTCCACAATATAACCCATTGGTTTATGAAAAATAGTCGAATATTGTTACGTGTAGTTTATAGCTATAGCAAACTTAACCTTGACTAGGACCGTATCGTTTCTGGATTTTAAATTTGCGGTGCTTGGTTCAGGATTAGTAATACTAAATAATTTTCTGCACGATTGAAAATCTAAAGGAAAATAAAACACGTAATGTTGCAATACATAGACTGTATTCAAAGTTTTGTTTTTTTTTTTTTTTTTTTTAAATATCTATTAGGTGATGTTATGAAGCCTACACTACTAAACACAAAATGTGACTGAAATATCATGAATATGGATGACAAATTCCGATATTCAGTCCTTATCACAGAAAAAAATGTTCCTAAGCATAACAGAACAATCTGTGCTGGTTTGAAAACCTAATTCAAACAATGAAACATTAAGGAAATCTTTTAAACATATGTGTACCTTTATGCAGCCTTGTTTTCCAGTCGTGAATGAATAGGCCCTTTGTTGTCTGAACTGAAAGTAATGATCCAAAATATGTATTGCTTTCAAGAATGGACTGAAAATTGTTTCTTGTTGTCTCCAAAGCATTCTTTATTTCACGAATTTCTTCATGAAGAATCAGAACTATTCCAAAAAGAACTACAGTAACTACGTGTTGATATGCAATCATTTCGTTAACAAATATATATGGTAAGCAGTTTGGCACATTAACATCTACATAATATGTAAACATGAATTTGAGATCCATAAATAATTTTAATGCTTCGCTCAACAAAGACGTGCTGATTTTGCTTCTGTCTGTTTGTCTTTCTGTCACATGTACTCATATTCATTATTCCATTTCAGAAACAAGCCTTGACATTGTTTCAAATCTTATTTGTTGATTATAGACAACCAATCAGAAAAGTCAAATCTCTATAACTTTGAAAAAACGTTTATTACAATGTAGTTTCAAATTTATGATTTATATCTTGACACTCCTTAAAAGGTGCAAATTTTGTTTAATACGATTAAAAACAAATCGTACAGGTCCATTACATCAAATACCAGTAAAAATTTTAAGGGAGCTCCTTTCTCAAACTGCAAAATGCACTGGAGAACAATCAATCAATCCAAGCACATATACAGAGGCCAATTTTCTTAGACTGACAGATACAAAATTAAATATCGTAAGATAAGTCCAGGGACCGATGGGGCTGCATGGATACTTTTCTATTTTGTTCAGGTTTAAATGACTTAGTTCGCAATTAGCAAAGAAACGGACAATATCAATACAAGCAAGCGCTGAAAGGACTATGGCATTTTACTTTAGTAGTGAAAACTGAAGGAGTATCGGTATTTCAAACTTTCGACGTACAGCAAAGGGATTGATTGAATGTTGATTAACGTCCCGTACTCTCAGAGAAAGACGTCACCATATACCGGTGAAGGGCTTCAAAATTAGACCTTTACTCAGCACTAAGAGCCACTTTGCATTGAGTGTTCTTTATCATGCCCACGCCCACCATGACACGGGACCTGGGTTCTTATGGTTTCACCCAAAAGACCAACAACTTTCACTTTAAAGTGCCGAGCTCTTGGCGAAGGAACAGTTGCTACCTATGTGATTCGAACACATGACCTTCCGATCACAACAACAAAGGGAAATTGTAACGATAAATAAATAAATCGTAAAACGTATTTTAGATGCTTAAAAGGTACGCCAAAATTGTACGGGTTGGCAGCTCAGCCTTTAGTTCATTATGTTTAAATGAAATGGCTCTCTCGACTCTTGAGGCATTTGAGTTTAACAAACACCGACCGAATATCGCCCAAATCCAAATAAGCTTCTTTCAAAAATGGTAAACAATCACCGCGAGACGCTTGATTTCTATTGGTGGTTAGCTGTTTGTTTGAATGCAGTGTAAACGATGGCGTCGCGCTACACCACTTGGACGGTTCCTCGGTTAAAAAAAAAGGAATTGACGCACAGGAAAAAGACTGACCTGATTGAAAGGTTTTCTTACAGAATTAATTCATGGAAAATTTCCGACGAAAATACAAAACAATGTTCGTTCATTGTTATGCACGTAACAAATTAAAGTGAAATATACCTTGTCATCAGTGAGTCACCATTTAGTTTTCCTACATATATTTGATTGAATTTTACTGCAATAATATTTGTAGCTCATGTTATATATTAAAAACACTATTGAACATAGTTTCTTCAAGGTATTTATCTGCAATGGAACTGCGCATTGAATATAATACCAGCATCTGCATCTTTGCAAGCAATGTAGTTCTCGGCATGTGCTTATCTAGCTAGTGTGGGGCCGGCGTCCATGATCAAAAATCTTAACATTGTAAGATTATCGAAAATGGACCTCGCTCTGGTAAACACAAATATCCCTTGTCTCTCTCCCCCCCCCCCCCTCCGATAATTTTTTTTTGATTCGCGTACGGTGCGTTGGAGAGTACACATATAGTTGGAAAGGTTGGAAATTATCAATATTACCTTTAATGAAAAAAATCAAATCATTAATGTTTCAAAGAACAATGGATGAGATTGTACTCATCTTAGAATTGTGGAGATCCCCCCCCCCCAAAAAAAAAAAAAAAACTAATGCGACCAAAAGTGGGAGGGGGGCATTTTCCCAAAATTATCTGACATGCAGGCAAAAAAAATACTAATTTACCGTACAAATCTCTGTATATGCCAATGCTCAACTAACAACATCAAAAAAAGTGGGGCAACCAGCATCTAATGGAAAATTCCATCAATGAAACATACAATGACGTGCATATTAATACACTATTTCGTCTACGAAATCCTATTTTGTATGAATATTTGCACATATATAAATATAAACAATATATTCTTTGTTTGTTAGTTTGGGAATTAACGTTGCAGCTATTGGAGACAAAAAAATTACATATTTTCTGCAACAGCTGCAACATTAATTCCCGTACTAACAACCAAAGAAAGCATTTTATTGTTAACAGTTAACAATATCCTACCTTTTTCACAGCGTGTCCCCTTATATCCATCAGAACATCCATCTATAGCAAAATACTATTCTCAGAAAAAAAAAGTAGCTCCCCCCCCCCCCCCCCCCCGTTCTACGAGCCTGTGTTTAGGTATATATATTAATAGTGTTTGTTCTAAGCTTATAGATCAGTAATTTTACGATTGCCAAGTCAACTTAAAATGGTCGCGAATTTGGCAACTTAAAATAAGATATATTTGCCCTTGAGAAACTTTAATCCTCCCCCGGGCTGTCGTAGGGGGTATCAATGTTTCACAAACATATCTTGTTTCTTTTGATGTTTCCCAAACGGATTTTTACTTCTTTTTTTTTTTAAATTTCTTTTCCGGTACTTTTTTTGTCCGACAGTGTTGTATAGATTGATTGTATGCTGTTTAACGTCCCATTCGATAATTTTTCACTCATATAGAGACGTCACCATATACCGGTGAAGGACTTCAAATTTTGACCTTTACTCGGCACTCAGGGCCATTGAGCTGTGAGGGATCTTTGTCGTGCCAAAGCCTACCTTGACACGAGACCTCGGTTTTTAAGGTCTCATCCGAAGGATTCGCAACTTTCACTTCAAAGTGCCGAGCGCTTGGCGAAGGAACAGTTGCTACCCATTTTTTTTATCCACTTATGTCAGTCGCAGCCGAGATTCGAACTCACGACTTTCCGGTCACGGAGCGAGCGCTTTACCGACTGAGCTACCGTGAACGGTAGTGTTGAATAGATGTGATGAACGAGGGTCATTTTGCACGCACATGCAGGCACGTCCGGGTGCGTGCAATGATTGAAATGACTGATACAATTTAAATAGCTGTAGCATTTATATTTATTGATTAAATGCTTTGAAACTCAAAACATAAAGATATAAGTCCAGTTATAGCTATGATGCATGTATTCATAAAGTAAAAAAAAAATAAAAGGGTTTGTTGTCCTTTCAATATGTATGTGTCACAGTGTGTAAGCATCAAGTCATGACCATTTAAAAAAAAAGGAGGGATGGAAGGGTGAATATTAATTTTGTTGTTTCAGTACCAACCAGACCCAACCTGACACAAAGCAGTCCCAGAGCAGTCCCGGGGACTGCTTTCTGGGACTGCTAAAGCAGTCCCACAGCGGTCCCAGAGCAGTCCCACAGCGGTCCCAGAAAAGTCCCATAGCGGTCCCAGCAGTCCCAGAAAGCAGTCCCAGTGGGCGGGGTTAATTAGAAATTGGCGGAGCTTACTCAGAAATGAGATTACCAATAAACAATGTAACTATAAAAAGCAGTTGTAATTGATGATCATTTCTTTCTGAGTAGTATCAACAAATATTTACAATCAATTCTTACACGACAGTCATTTCTGAACTGTTAAGAAAATTACAGTACGTGTATAGAAATAAATAATAATTATTGAACGAAGAAGGCATTCACGCCCATTCATAACATGAATATTTAAACACAATTATTTGGTATATTAATGTTTCACCAAAATAAATCAATGTCTTTATTTTGTGTGATTGATATTGGTTTTTGTATTTATATTTTTTTTATAGAAAATTAAAATTAAATTTGAATTGTTTATTTTCTACCAGAATTCGCTTTAAATAGATCTTATAATTATAGAGCAAGGCCAGTTTCCATACTATACTCTGAATGCATTTTACTAAGTATTGGAGCTTTTGAAAAAATTCTTTGATAAATTTTGCCGAGTATTATATTTCAGTCATGGTTATTTTCAATGACTTGCCAATTTAATTATCGTTAGATTCTCAGTTTTAAATATTTTATTTCATAAATTTTCGAGTGTAAATCTGTAAGTCAAGCGAATGGAACCCTCAGATTGTATTCAAAATTAATTAATCCCGAAAAAAATTTATACACAATTATTGAAACAAAAGATTTTTTGAAGTACATAGATTGAAATTATTGTCATTGTTGACCAGCGCGTTCAGTGATATGTAACACTGATACTCTAGTAACATGCATTGACTTTCTGCTAATTATTCCCCAAGGCGATTGAAACCTCAGGGGTTTACACCATTTTATACCATTTTGTATTGCTTTTTATTAATCGGGCAGGTAAACACAAACAAAACAAATAAGAAATAAGTCCCAATTCCCGATATTTTCAAATGTTTATTTTTTAAATAAATGTACTCTTTAAATAACTTGTTTACAAATTAAAAACTAATTCATAAATAAATCCCCCAATAATCGTTCACATTATTTATGTGACAGAAGAATGGTAGAATAATTTTATTTCATGGTCATTTAATAAATTATCAGAATTTATTTGAGGGCGGTAAAAAATAGCATGGAGTGCTCTTTTTAAGCATGGTATTAGCTTTTTTAATTAAGAAAAATTAAATCCAGTACAGCACGTCCCTCTGAATATCTTACTGAAATGACAAGTTTGTTTTTGTTTGTTTTTTAATAGTGCTAATGCAAACTTTGAGTACATATTTTAATAGCATTAATTTATTAAATAGGCCTAGATATTTTTTTAAAAAATGCTAGAAAACTTTAATTTAGTTAACTCTTTACAACTTACTGAACTGTGACGCAACATACACTTAATGTTCACGTCATAGAATATGACGTTACCTTTTCCCCGCAAGAACTTTATAGCGAGGTACAAGTTTCTCTAAACTTTTAGTGTAAATAATTATGACGTAATATTTTAATAAGATATTAACTTTTCTTATTTTATGAGATTTTAACAAGTATAAATTAGAAGGGAATTGGCATTAAATTGAAGAATAAATTTACTTTTGAAAATGCCTGAAAATGCGTGATTGCGGGGAAACGGTATATGCGTGATTTTGCGTTAGAAATAGGAAATGGTATATGCGTTAAAATGCGTGACTACGGGGAAGAGGGTTAAATAGGCCTAGATATTTTTTTTAAATACCTGTATTGAAGTTTAATTCAAGGGATAAAAATCACTCCCTGACTTCCCTTTTTACCTACTTTCATTTTTTAAAATTACCGGTAATTCTAGACTACAATTCAAATTGTGTAAATTTACTGCCCCTGAAGACATTTAGTAATTACATGCATAACTATCTCTACTTATTTAAATTTTGTAAGAAATACTTGGTTTTTTTTTTTTTAATTTTTTATCTTAAAGGTGCTTGGACACAGATTTGAAGTTAATATTTTCTCAAATTTTCCGTATAATTTCATGACTTATATGTTGCTATAGCATTTCACACTAAAATATAATAAAATTCTTATTTCATGTCGAAGTTAACAAAACTTTGAATATCTGGACCCGTTGGATTGACACATCCTTGCGCTTTCACATATTTTAATTTTATTCTTAATACTTAAGAAAAGTGGCAATTTTGTTGTGTATTAATGAAAAATATTAAAACTATAACCCAGAAAATTCAGAGTAGAAATTTTCGAAAGCAAAACCCACACACAGTATTAAGTCCGTGCTCAGTGGTGTGTGCAGTGTTTAACAATTGAACACACTCGGTGAATCGTAAACATTAACAATAACAGAGCTCGTGCCCAGTTTACAAAAACAGTTTACGTTTCACGGGTGTGTTCAATTTGTTAAACTCTGTACACATCACAGAGCACGGACTGACAATACTGATGAGTTGGTTTTGCTTTCGAACATTTCTACTCTAAATTTTCTGGATTATAGATGTAATATTTGTCATTAATACATAATAAAATCGCTTCTTTTCTTAAATAGTAATGATAAAGTTAAATTGTGTGTAAGTGCAAAGATGTGTTAATCAAACGCGTCCCGGAATTCGTAGTTCCAATAATTTCCAGATAAAATAGGTTTTGAATTATATTATCGTGTGAAATGCTATTGCAATATATAAGTCATGATATTATACAGAAAATTTGAGAAAATATTATGTTCAAATCTGTGTCTAAGCACCTTTAAACAGCTCTCTGCAGAAAGTAAACAAAACAACAACATGGAGCCTACAAATTCAGAATACACAAGAGGCGGAGCTATCTTGTCACTCAGAACCTTTTTCACGCATGAGTGAACAAAGCAATCCCAGAAAGCAGTCCCAGGGACTGCTGGGTCTGCTTTCTAGAGCAGTCTCACAGCGGTCCCGGGGACTGTTTTCTGGGACTGCTTAGGTGTCAGGTTGGGTCTGGTTGGTACTGTACATGTTAAATATTACGTTTCGAAAATGTTTTAACATGAGAGATTTCATGTTTGATGTCTAACAGTATTACAGGACTTACATTGTGCAGTTATATTCTTACAGATTTTCAATATGGCAAATATTTCTTCAGCTGGGAAGAGAGGGAGAGTATGGGAATGTTTATGAAAGGACAAGATAGTCCCCTTTTTGGTCCCTGGTTTGGGGTGTCTTTTAGAATGATGCAACAGTTTATCAGTAAAAACCTGTTGTCACCCTTGCCACAAAATGAGTATTGGTTCCAAGTTATTGGATACACAGAGAACAATGGGAGGTCGGAAAACACGTCAATTTCCAAATTTTCTCATTTCTATGCAAATTTTCATCGATTTTAGAGAACATTTTGTTTCAAAGAGCACAAGCTTGCCTATCTACCAAATTTATGTATTTCATACACTAGTATCAGATACATTTTGTGTATACAAATCTCAGATAGGCAAGCTTGTGCTCTATGTTTCCCGAAGTAAAAAGTATCTCAAATTTGACGAAATTTCACCAGAATTGAGGAAATTCGGGAAAATGTCCTACTTTTGCACCCTCTTGTGGATTCTGTGTGTGCTATGAATCAAAATTAGTGCAGGTTTTAAAACAAGCATCATTTGAAGTTTTTAAATACAAACTATCACAATTTTAACTGCGTTCTGATTTTTACATCAAATAATGGGCCAGATTCGGCCATTACCATACCTTGTCCTTTAGGGGAGAACGACATTATGTATTGAAATACGTTTTATTTTCTAAGCACCTCACCTTTCACGAGTTACCGTATGTATGTCCAATCTGTGGGTACTGTCACTTTGACTTCACTTACTTTCGGAAGCATCCCCGGTGGTACAAAAAAATATACTCCTTGCAGTAGCCTTGAAGGGATCTCCTGTTGTTCCCCTTCCTTCCTTAGTTGAGGTCAGAGAAGAGAGCAAGGTAGTCTTCACCATGATTAGGTAGTTGTCAACTGAGGTTTCTGCCGCCCAATGGGAGAGGAATCGACGAGTTCCAGCCATGGCACAGACTCAGGTTGTATCATCTACCCCTGTTGCTATACGTCCAATTCTGCTCTCCAATCACCCTCCCAGTGGAACATTAGCAGATATGATAGCCAATGTTGTCCCAGTTGTGGCTCCCCCTGGCTCTACCAGCGAGCCTGAGTCTGCTGACACTCCTGATGTGCCTGCTACTCCTGCATCTGTGCCTGCAGCTGAACCTTCCTGTGTACTTGTAGTTAAGCCTGATGTGGCCAGCAAGGGAAATGTAGACATTCTCTCCCGAGTTCCTTCTTTTTGAGGATACCAGCGAGTTTGACACTAAGCCACCTTCCCGCACCTGTATCAGAGACGCAGGTGCGAACACCACTCCCTTCAAGGATGAGGTCTTCAGGCTCAAGGAGATTGTTGAGAGGCAGGAGCAAGCCCTCAGAAACAACACGAAAGTAATCGCTGACCTGCAGCGGCTGCTCCAAGAGAGGTTGGAGGATCCTGCCTCCCTCTCGGTGCATTCACCTTAATCCTGGAGAAGGAAAGAGAGAGGCCCCAGACTGTGCGGAAGTCCCCTCCCCCACCAGCTGTAAAGTCGGTAGTGTACAACCCTGCCAGACAGCGACTCAGACCGAGGAGTCCTTCCCGCGCCTGCAATAATTCCTCTCCCTTGGATCACCTCTTTACCCTTCACAGGAAAATATATAGGCTATGCCCAATCCATTTATGTTTCAGTACATAATAAAATATATTCAAATAAAAGAAAATCAAATCCCCCCTCACACGAAGAAGTTTAGAAGACTTTAATTAAGTATAATATACAGGTAATACAGTAATGTAAAAAAAAATCAACTAGAAGTTAAAGTAAATACCCCTTTTCTGTACATTATGTTTGGTTTATGACAAAACAGATTAGTGAAATGTATTATTATTCATCTTTAAAATTTATTTATAATTCTTAACATGGGTTTGATCGATCAGTCGTTGTTGACTTAGGTTTAGGATATATAATCGTATAATTTATATTATGCATTTTACATAAAGGCAGAATACAGTGTATATCAGTAAATTTTAATTACAATTGAACACACTCTGTTAGTGTATCCCTGTTTCTTCTTGATATTTGCTATAGCTTCTTGTGATCTGTTGATTGTTTATATTTTTCTTGTTAATTTGTTGACATAAATACTATATAAATTTTAATGCATGTGTTTGATATATAAATTTGAAAATGTATGTTACTGTTTTTGTAGAGTGTTGACCTGAGAATATCTTGCAAGTGTCATGATCCATAATTTTTCGCACAATATGTGCATAAAAATCTTTTTTTTTTTGTACATACATTCCAGTTGCTTGATTGATTAAGCTGATTACCTCGACATTTGATTTTCTATTGTAAATAGATCTGTTGTTGTAGATTGATCTGTGAATGGCCCACGGTTATTTGTTTGTTGAAATATTGTTTTATTGTTTATCAGTCCAAAGGGACTTGGACAATTCTTAAGGAGGGGCAAAATGTAGGAATATAGCTACGTATGCAATTTATTGTTGATACTGAAACTAGTATGTACTTGTACATAATTTACGCTTTTGACATCGCCCTTTAAAGTTTGATTTGCACTGTTTGTGTATTTTGATCGTTTTGACAGTATAAATGGTGTGTGAAATAATTGTCAACTAAGTAACGACTAGTTTTATACATGCATAATTACCTGAATTTCCCTAATTATACTTATTTCACTTTATTGTTAGGATCTCATGGTACCTATTGTTTTAATTATGGCCGACTCCCATAATGCAATGCGCCATGTTTACGAAGTTTAAAGATTATCATTTATTGTCAATGCTTGTTTGGATATTTAATGATACTACAAATAGTTAGGCTAGAAAATATATGTTTCTTTTATTTTTATTACTTTCTCGTAAGCGTGAGAATTTCTTGTGTGAAGTAGAGCATCCCGTCATGTTTTTCATTGGTTGTTTTAATTTACGCGACGTTACTGATTGGTCGCATTTGAATATATCATTTTACTAAGTATATAACCACGAGTTGTAGCAGACTACAGTGATTTTGACTGATCTTGGGTTGTAGAAAGGTGCGTTACTTTAGTTTGTTAATTTTATTACATTTATTTAGGAAGAAAGACTTTAGAATATTGGGAATGAATTTGGTCATGGTTTGTTACAAATAAAATTCACAGCCATCTGCTGAGCTGTTTACCATGATATATCGGTCTGAAATTACTTGAATTATTTAACGGATATTTTATCCGTTGTTATTTCAATTACTGGTTAAATCTACTAGTCTCAATACAATAACAAGTACAGAATACTTAGGTTTTATGGATTTATTTGGAATTACTGTTCCATAGAAATACAATATGTGTTCAGAATAAACCGTTTATTTGTTAAAATTTACAAGACTTGTCTATATTTCACTTTCACCCTTAATTTAGAAGAAAAGAGAAAGTAATTTTTTCTAATATTTTTATTATTCACCAGTGTGCTTAACCGGTGTCGTTACAATATATTAGTAGTGTAGATAAGATGCAATCGTCAAATTAGCATGAACTCAAGCGCATGCACGTCCACTTCGCTCTGGCTGAAATAAAAATCCCAATATCTTCCTTGTTTTTTTTTTTTGTTTAATAAAATACTTTGAAATTTAAAATATAGGTATATATTATAAGTTTCTAAAATATGTTTTATGTGGAAATTAATCTTGAAATCGCGCATTCACATGTGTTGCAATTTGATTGGCTGAAACCTTAAATGACTATAACTTCTTTTGTTTTCAACAAAACAGAATGAAATTTAGAATATAGTACAAACCTCTTTTCTGCTTAAACTTTCAGTAAGGCGTGATATTCTCGGCGATACAAATTAGCAGCCGTCGGCCGCGTGGCGCAGTGGTTAGAGCGTCTGCTCTAGAGTCGCGAAGTAAGGAGTTGATCCTTACGTTGCGGGTTCGAATCCCAGAGTGGGACGTGGAGGTCGGTCCTTCGGATGAGACCGTATAAACCGAGGTCCCGTGTCGCAGTAGGTGCTGGCACGAAAGAGATCCCTCACTCCTCAATTGCCGTAAGTGCCGAGTATAGGACAAAATTAGCAGCTCTCCACCGGCAAATGGTGGCGTCTCCATATGAGTGAAAAATTCTCGAGAGGGACGTTAAACAACATACAAACAAACAAACATAATTAGCGTCTCTCAGATGGTGACCTAGATTCTCATTGGTTTAGAAATTAATAACATTAGCAACTTTAGATTGTTGTTAACAAACGATGAGATGACATAAGCCACATCTCTTTACTGTAAGAAACGATGTAATTGGTTCCTTGCGTCACTCGTTGACTCTGACTCGTTTTTATCCCATGTGTATTTCACCCGTGAATGAAAAACTGTGTAAATCTCAGTATTGATGAGCTAATCCGGAAACCAATGAGAATCTAGGTCACTATTTGAGAGACGCCGAGAATGTCACGCCTTACTGAAAGTTTAAGCAGAAAAGAGATTTGTACTGGATACGGATTATGGGTTCCTGCATGCTACAGTCCCTGAAACGTTCTACTTTCCCACTTGAACGGTGAGCGAACGCTGAACGAACGGTGAACGAACGATGAACGAACGCAGAGCGAACGGTGAGTGAACGATGTGTGAACGCTGAACGCAACTTGGTGAACGATGTGTGAACGGTGAGCGAACGCAGAACGCGAACGGAGCGCAAACGCGAACGCAAAGTGAACGGTGAACGCAAGATGAACGATATATTCGGAATGCCTCTTATCTTTTCCTTGCATTGAAACTATTTTATTGTATTATAATGTCAGGTGCCACAAAATAAATAAATAAATAAATAATAAATAAGTAAACCAATAAATGAATGAATAAATAAGTCAATAAAATAAATTCTCCAAAATTGTCCTAAGAAAGACGATGCATGCACAATAAGTTTTTAATCACACGATTTTTATCGCATTAAAACATTGTTATTGTTGCCGAACGCTGAAGTATAAAAAATGTTTTTTTAGTTGGAAAATAAAAATGTTTATTCTTATTTGATAACAAATCAGAGAAAACTTCTGATTTACAGAATGAATTAAAGCGGTTGTAACATCCATTCATATATCTCCGTGTCAAGGCGATTTCGTGTAAAGTAATTAAAAAAAAATAATTACAAAGGTCAGTGGACGTTTTGCATTTATATGCTCGTATTTAAATGTTTAATACAATAATGTATTGTGTGTCATTTCTATTTTTCATGATGATTTATTGAGCAGACTTCTACATGTATCTGTAGATGGCCGTGATTATACTCGGACAAGATAATACAAAGATGCATATTCATATTATTTGTTATAAATTCAATTTTCAGAACTTGATATTTAAGTAATATGCTGTTATAGTGTTTATTAAACAGACAAATGAGAGAGAGAGAAATATTCCGTTTTAGCCCCCCCCCCCCTCCTTTCAGGCTTCACTAAATGTTTGTACCTATATCAAACAAAAACTCTGATTTTTTTTTTCTTCTAAATATATCAGACAGTGAAAGTAACTTTTTTTTTTATCAACAAATCATATCCATTTGTTTGACAGTCATACTCGTTTTTATTTTCCTGCTTCAAGTTCACACGAAGTCCACGTGCTTGTCCTGTCAATCAAAATCATTCGACACTGTGCAGGTGTGAAAGTTTCGTAACATCGAAAGCGAAGTGCGAGTATTTCCAACAAATTATAACAATTATCTTTATCATTTCTAGATTTGATTCCAACATTTGAATAATAAATACATTGGGCATTAACACTTGAATTTGAAACATACTCTCTGCCAATTTCAAATACCACCGCCGACGGTGAAAACTTTTTGATTGGTCCTCCGGTACAAGCAACTTACACAATAGATATTAATTGGTCATTGGTAAATACACTCACATTTTTTAAATCACTCGGGGCTCCGCCCCTCGTGAATTAAAAACTGTGAGTGTATTTACCAATGACCAATTAATATCTATAGTGTAACTATAACTTCTTTCCAAAATCATAAAATTTCATGTAATGTTAAGTCCACGTAATGTTAAATTCAAATGCTTATGGTTAACAGACAGATTAGAAAAAAATATGTACCTGGAAAACACAATGATTTAAAATTAACTAGCTTAAGTAAAACAAATTAATTAAATATATACTTTAAAATAACTATGATTAATACAAATAGGAAATATTGGGAACTTTAAAGGGGACTTGAGCCCGAGACCTCAGACACGAAAACTGATCAGCGTACACCACTAGGCTACGCACACTATTGAAAAAAAACCCTGTCTTTTGTGTATATATAGCCCCGTATCAGAGTCTTCTACAGAATAGGATAACTGAAGCATATAGTCAATTTTTAATATGAAGACCAAGTTAGACCGAACATATTTCAATATAACAGTATACTGTGATGGGAACGTAACCCATTCAAGACGTCTCTCGTTAAAGTTGGTTGAAATGCACAAATCAGTATTTTTTCCATATTCACACAATAGATCTCCATATATCCCATGCAAAATCATTAAGTTTTATTGCTCTTGTTTGAAAAAAAAAAACTAATATTGCCAGCTAGTGGTGTAATTTGTATTTGTTTATAGCTATATTATCTTAATATCATAAAATATTGCAATATTTTGGAGGTTTGTAAATGCGTTATATTGTAGGCGATTTATTATAGTAAGTGCGCTATACTTTACAAGGATCGAAATCGGTTATGTCACGAATAAGCCCGATAGGTTAATAGGGTATGCAGGGATGAGGACGCACTTTAAAAAAAAAAAAGATTAATAGCTTGATTGAGTTTTGTTTAACGCCGTATGTCGGCAATCTTTCAGCCATATTTCGGCGGACTTTAAAAAAAGAGAAATAAATCGGTGTTCTTTCAAATGATACTCTAGCATTCAAATAATGAACAAGTCTCTGTGATAAAGCAAAGAGAAATCTATCCCTGTTGTAATGTTTGGACTAGAAAAATATGCCATGTATTGCTAGATAAATCGTTTTTTAAGAATTATCTATGCTATGCTTTTTTCTCTAAATTTTCTATCTAATTGTCATCTCTCTATGAAAATCACCGTATCAAAATGGGCTTCTTTATAGGTGTTGTCTAAACTCATTATAACAGAAAGTAAATTGCTCAGATGACACAATGTCCTCTATCTCTGGTGATGAGAAAAAGAAGAACAGGTTTTGGTTCGATCCTCACGCAATTATTTGAAAATAAATACAACAAACAATTAAATCTTTTAAGTTCGATTACATTAATTGACTGTTCCAAAAAAAGACCTTAACTATTATTAGTGATGCAGAGACAGAGAAAAGTATGAAATAGGTGAAGATAACCAAAAAAAAACCTACAATACAAATCCGTGAACAGGACATAAAACACGCACCCATGGAAGTTCCAGAAGGTGGGATCAGGTGCCTAGGAGGAGTAAGAATCCCCTGTTGTCCGGTCACACCGGCCATGAACCCTATGTATTTATCAGGTAGACGAAGTACTCCGTAGTCTTATTTAGTACACAAGCAATGACCTAACAAGTGATATGAATTTTTTGAGGCGATGGGAAAGCTGAAGTCGTTCCGTCTGTCATACGCTTTAGTTTTTAGATAGATCAAATTTGACACAGACACTGTTGTGTCTTTTATTTTGAATTATTATTGATATATCGAGTCGACGTATGAGTAAAGTAACTTATGTTAAATGATAATACGTTGTCAATATATGAAGGCCATTGCAAATGTTTTCTTTTCGTTTAAAAGTTTTTTTAATACGTTCTACATAATAGGAATATAAAAACAGCTAGGCTAATAAAGAACCATTAGTGTCCATTGGATATCTTACAAATTGTTGGAAGACCTTTTAATATAAATCTAAGTTTAGAATTAGTATGATGCTTTATAAAACAATTCTGTAGATGACCAATCATAAGATGTGAAAATTTCCGAGTTCCAATTTTTATTGAAAGGGCAGCTGTTTAATTTAAAAATCACAACATTTTTCAAAAGTCAGTACCACAAAATAATGACATAAACTTTGTACAACTATTCCTGACGATGAATTAAAAACTAAGCTTTTTGATATCATAGACTATTTTAGATATCCACGGCGTCTCATCTTTTCACAATCTCTGTTGACATTTTTCTGGTGAATTGGATCCCAAAATATGATCGGTTTTAAATATTATTGCATCTTCGCTAGCCAAGGGTTTCTGATACGCTACTCTACTCATAAACCTTTGGCATGCTGACAAAAGACGGGATTGTTTTTATCACGTGATCATGATTCTTACAAGGTACGCACAAATTGCGTCATCGACAGAAATAAAAAGCGTATTTAAAAAATTTTTGTTTTTCAAGAATAATTAACAAGAAGGTATTGAGTTATGTTAATTTGTTATTTAAACATGTAAAAATGCAAATCTACATCTTCAGTATAAATTCTTAATCACATATTTTGCAGGTTGCTTTAGAAATTGGATGACACCATATTGCCATTCATAGAATGGCATGTTATCTTACGGATCATTGTTTATTTGCGTTTTACATTACCGATATTAAAGAGTCATATCCCGAACGCAAATATCATCATTTACAGAAAGCAATTGCTGATTGGTCGAACGATGTCGATCAACTCCAATCACAACTTGAGAAAAAAATCCCAACTTTTTTTAACACCGTATGCCAAGGGCTTATGAGGAGAGTAGCGTGTCAGAAGCCCTTGGCTAGCGAAGATGATATTATTGATGCAATTTGATATTATGAACAAGTAAACACATACCAGATTTTTCTTGTGAATCAGATATGAGTCATTAAAATAATGAGTGGATGAATGATAGTAAGAATAATGTGTAATGGTATTTATTTTAATTTGTTGAATCATTATTATAAATAAATGACAGACTCTTCATATTAAGTTTTCATATTAAGCGGTAAAAGCTGTAAAGTACGTTCGGAACACCTCGGATGAGTACAGTACACTAACTGCACCGGAAGTCTTCCAGTGATTTGAAGTTATGGCGCCAAATCGTCATAGATGGGACGTCATAGTGGGTCTAACTGGAGGCTAACTGAACAATGACGCTCGCAGAGCACGGTTCTGAAGAATATAGATGGGTAATTATCATTAACCTAATCTAATACTAAATTTGTTAGCAACTTTTGATTGCTTTATGATTGTTTCTGCATTTTACAAGTTTCTCTCAGACACAAGTAGTGATCTGAACTCACCGTTGTTGGTTACTATTTACTAAGGCACAAGAAGTGACCTGAAATTGATATTATAACTCCTGACATTATGATTAACAAATGCATGGTGCATTGTATTGAATTTTACTGAGAAATAGGGTTCGCCGAGTACCGTTTTTGGTTCTAAATTTACTTTGCTATGGGGTATACAAGTTCCAGACAGCTCCGTATTACGTTACGCTACAACTCCATATCATCGCTGCCACAGGCTTATTTGATATGACCCCGTGATCCCAGATCACGCAGGTTATGTGACGTCAGATGACTTTTAGCTCGAAAGATGGATTCAACGGTAACAACACCCGTTAAGAAGTATTTAAAGTGTTTCTTGTGTTTTTCGTCCCCGCAAATTTTATTTGCTTTAAAAGGGAGGAAATTCAATGACAGCAGCATCCCTGAGGAGGTTATAGATGATATTGCTGGGCCAAAGACCGTGGAGAAATTGAAAGAAGCAGAGGCATCGGTAAGATTCATTTATCATGATATATATATAATATCGGATATCTTTTAATGTGTTTATATGTCATTATTGTTTATGTAAAATCATATCAGTTTAGTGTGCTATATATTATCTATAGTTGCTTGTTTGGGTTCCCTTCAGGGAAACTATCTCTTAATGACCAACGGTGCATGGGGGCACCTGTACTAGACATGTTTACAAGTATACGTACAACTTAGTTCTGTTTATCCGGAAGTAACCCGGTTAAATTCTGACTAACCGATCATCCGATGTAAAAACAAAGAAACCTTGCAATTATCGTATTGGAAACTGCTTTATAACTTTTGTTAATGAATACAGTAGTGTGTTATTGACTGTATATAATGAGTTAAGACTTAAGTTAATGAATGATTATATTAATCAAGTTCTACTGTATTAAATATTTTACTAAATGTGATGTGGAATATAAAGACAGGTAGGTAAAGACCTAACAGATGTGCTTGTGTCATAATAATATGTTGTTTGCTATTTTCTTTGCACATGGACACTTCTTTTTCAAGCGCAACGCTTGAGAGGGATTTTTCACTGCCCAAAGTAGGATTCTTCGATTGAAAGCCCTGAATAACTTTAAAAAAGATCAATTTTATTCATCATTATTATTTATTTCTTGGAAATTATTTCGGTATTTAATTTCCCAGATGGTAATAAAATGTTGATATCCCAAACCCCTGCTTGATCAACACATGTAGCAAATCTTTTGGGTAGGGCCTAGCTGAGTTGATGAATCTTTGCACTGTCTAATCCATGCACTTATTTTTATATGTCTTAGCAATATTATGTAGATGTTACTGTAATTTTTGTGTGTTGCTAACAGTCTGGCTTATGTATGGGGACTTGTGTGTTCAAATCCCACCACTACTTAGATACACACAGTAGTGAGTATGCTTGGTAGGTCTCCCATAGGCTTACTAATCCCTGCACTCATTGTCTAATCACTGCACTAATTGCTCCATCTCTGCACTAACTGTATAATTCCTGCACTAAGTGTCTAATCATTGCACTAACTGTCTTTTTTTGTCTTATTAACTATAGCACCAATACCCTGTGTATATGTGTATATATGTGACATTTAAAATGTCTTGTGTAAATGTTGTACTAGTCTTGTCTACTGTTATCCTCTGTATGTTGCTAACAGTCTGGCTTATGTATGGGGACGTGTGGGTTCGAATCCCACCACTACTTAGATAAACACAGTAGTGAATATGTTTGGTAGGTCTCCCATAGGCTTACTAATCACTGCACTAATTTCACAATCTCTGCACTAACTGACATGTTTTATTAATATTAGCACAGTTGCTTTGTATAATATTTTGATTTTCATAATGAACAATTTCATTATTTGTGTCAATGTGAAATTGGATTTAAAGAAAAAGTATTGCTGAAACATTGGAGGATTTGCAATTACCTTAAAAAAAATACATGAATCCACTTGATGTTGTATACTTTTAAATATTAAATATTTTTAACAACATTTTTTAAATTAATTTTTCTGTCACTTAATGGATCATTATGCAAATAGTGAAATACTGCTAAAATCCTTGTTATACTTGTATAACTTGAGTAGCTTCAAATGCATTCCTTAATTAACTAAAGATATAACAATGAGGGATGATACATTATTTCATCAATAGAGTCAATAGGTTATGTAGAGTATTTCAAGGTGAGCATATTTTGAAAAGTGGTAATTGGTTGAAATGTGTTTGATGATAATTTCCAACAGATATGCAGAAGCTGTTACTTGAAACTTTTCAACTTTGCCTCATTTAAAGAAACCCTGAAAGCTGGAGTTGCTGCCACACTTGATGGTGATTGTACAAGTTGTTCTGTTGGTATGTTGTCAAATATGAACAAGCTGGTACACTTTCGGTTATTTTTGATACAGATAAAAAAAAATAAATACATGTAATATATAGCATCAGGAAATTAAAACGAAAAAGCAGATTCAGCTATATCATGTATATGCATGGGAATGCTTATTACATTGTTACCTCCCCTTTCACACTTACTGGAATTGCACATGGTTGTAGGAAATTTGTTATTCGATAATCTAGAGCTTGAAAATGTTTAATTACAATTGCTACTGTAACACAAAATTTTAGTTACCCAGAAAAGAATGGCAAAATCCCATAATGTGTTTGTGGAGGCCAGTACTCCATGCACTATTTCTTCAAATGAAAGCATGACCAACCAATTACAAGCAAAGAGAACAAGAAAATCACTTTTTCCAAGTTTGACCAAAGGTAAATATGAAAAATATGAATTAATAAATTAATCCATGTATTTGAGCATTGAATCATTATTTTTTGCAAGATATGGTCTCATTACTGCAACAGTGTGTGCAAACAAATTGAATAACGAGTGTTGGCGCTATGAGAACACTGTTGCAGTTATGACTGACTATATCTTGAAAAAAATAATGATTCAATGCTTATATTTACATTTTTATCTCCTTTCCTTGCCTGCAAATGAGTAATACATTTTTATAATCGCTGTTTTATCCTTCGGGTGAGTTTATACAATTAATGGAAGAGCCGTTGCAACAGCTTCACGACGTTCAACGTTTGTGACGTCAAAGTTAAATGCATACTTTAACCTTTTGACCTCATGTCCGTGTTATGGCGTTTTGAATGCCGTAGCTTTCCTCATATATATATATATATATATATATATATATATATATATATATATATATATATATATGTCAATTGAGTGATAGTTGTATGTAAAAAAAAAATTTTAACACTTTTTTAAAAATATTTGTAATGCATGGAACTGAAATATTTATAGTTGAATTTAAATTTTAAATATAAAAATGTACTAGATGGAGAGTTGCATTCAACAACTAGCCGAGTTTTGAAAAAGCTGGAGGAATTAGGAAAATCTGCTGGGGAATACAATTCTTTTATTGAGAAAGAAGTTGTTGACCCTATAGTTTCATTACAAAGTTGTAATGTGTTAACAACAATGAGACCACTTATGAAGTTGCAGGCATGTCAGGACTTTCCATTTGATCTGCTAGAGGAGATAATAGAGCGGTTATTGCATGAATGATGACTACCAGCATTCAGAAAAAAAAATTGATATATATTGCATGAGAGGAAAATGTCTAATTTAAAAGTATACTACTGCAAGTACAAGAGGCCCCTTGTCCCTAAGCACACCTGAGTCATAATTAACTTTAAAAATTTATTAAGTATACATTGACAGCTCAAAATATGCCATTATCTGGAAGTGTAGACTTCCTTATAATCCTTCTAATCAATACAGTTTCAATATCAAATTTACATATTATGAATTAACCCATCCTGGGGGACATACATATATCAAACTGAATGAAAGTACAAAAAGCTGGTTAAACATGAATATTAGTTTGCCAATTTTTAACTTGCACTCAGGAAGGATTTTGAATAAAATGTGTAATATTTACAGGGTTCCTCTCCTGATGAAGATTTTTGTAAAGTTGATTGGGAAAGTTTCACCCACCATTATTGGCCCTCTGACAGCAGTCATTGGAATCATTTTATTTCGGAGAAACCACATGGCTTCTGCTTTCCAAAGATTAATTTCACTTGTGTGTTTGAGGGGTCAACTTGAAGACAGTGTTTGTATATGATTATTTTAAAATGCATGTAATTAATTTTCTTGGCAGAGATTAATTTTATTACAATTCAATCTCGTTTCTGCTTGAACTTTCAGTAAGGCGTGGCAATCTCGGCGGTACATAATTAGTGTCTCTCAAATGGTGACCTAGGTTCTCATTAGTTAAGAAATAATTAACATTAGCCACTTTAGATTGTTGTTAACAATTGGTTCCTTGCTTCACTCGTTGATGTCAGAACCATTTTTATCCCATGTGTATTTCACCCCTGAATGAAAAGCTGTGTAAATTTCAATATTGATGAGCTAATCCGGCAACCAATGAGAATCAAGGTCACTATTTGATAGACTCTAATTATGTATAGCCAAGAATGTCACGCCTTACTGAAAGTTCTAGCAGAAAAGAGATTTGTACTAATTATAATGATAGTACTGTGATGCCGAGAAGATTTTCTATTCTGATGCCTAAATCAAGTTTGATAAAAAAAAAAGTAAGGACACTATTTTTCGTCGGGTTCCCAAGTTAATGATCAAGTATAAAAATTCATCATGTTTTACAACCTCAGATACACAGTATCAGTTTCAATGACATAATGATATCAATTTTAAAGGCTCTCACCAGATCAAATCACTTCAGATTTTGTCTTGCACCCACAAGCAGACTGAATCTGCAGGATGAAGCCTCCAAAACTTGAAAATTGCAAATTATTGAACAATAACACCTCTGATCAAGATAACAGGAGACAATTTGAATGTCATGGTAGATTGAAGATAGTACTTATTAATAAGTATTTGCTTGATTGAAGATGATGAAAAAATCTCTATAATTATACATAAAACCATTACATTTCCAATTAAACTTAAAGCATTGTTTCATTTCTGCTGCATGCACTTATTATTAGGATTCTGCATGAAATATTGCAGCCCTATAACGAATCTCATTGTCTGTCTGCATGTCCATCAACAAAAAAAAAATTATACAGGTGAAATCTGCACACCTTTCAATGAACAATCCAAATAGATCCCTTCACTTATTTGCATCAAACATAGTTTTTCCCAGAATTGCCCACCTACAATGCACCATCGTATTAAATGACAAACCAAACATCTCTGCTCAAATACTTGAAGCGAGCTTCATATTGCAAGATGGAGCAGAAAAGAACGGATGATGTTGTGCTACAAGGTACATGTAAATGTAGCAATTAGTACACTTTGGAACAGTTCAATGTAATGGGAATATTAAAACCAAAAAATTAGACTTTGAAACAAATTTAGTATAGATATTAATTAAGCAGTATACAATTTGTAGACAATACAAATTTTTCAGACAGACATATTGCTAAATTTGTATAATTGTCTAACCATTTGTAGATCATAGTAAGCAGAAATCTAAAGGAAAATCCTGACGAAGGATTTAGGTGGATGGGCTCATATGAGCCAAAGAATTCATTTGAATTTCAATCAAGAATGAGGGAGAAATCTACTGTTATTCAGCTCCCCATTATGCTAAAAAATGAAGCCAAGCATGAGGACTGCTTAGGCATCTTAGATGAGTTTGAGAATACTCTTACTAATTTATTCATCGAATCTTATGGTATTTTTTTTAGAAAATTAAATGTAGATAACATTTTATTGATCAACCAAGTCACTCATTTTTTAACATCTGGTTTTGATAGTGTACTATTTAAAATTTTGATTGTCATCATGAGTTCAATTTATAAAGTTCCCATAATTGGCTTAAAATATTAGAAGTAGGATTTTTTATACAACAAAAAGAAATAAAACAGACAAACCTGTCATTTAATTACACTATAGTAACATACATGTATTTCATTTTCTTCATTATCAAGAAAGTTTACAATGTAAAGATATTTTTTGTCCCCAAAAATATCAGTTATTGACTGTTACTTTACCTTTGCTAATCTTCCATCCAACTCTCTATTAGGCAACGACGATAAGTTGAAAGAACATCCGGCTATACTTGGAGGAGACCATTATAAGTAAGTTTATAAATGTTTTATCCTTAATGTGTCTTATCAATACTTGAACAGATACCCTGTATATTTTACATGTAAAATGATGTACTTAATTGTCCTATCTATGTGTTATCTTCTGTATATTGCTTACAGTCTGGCTTATGTATGGGGACATGTGGGTTCGAATCCCACCACTACTTAGATACACACAGTAGTGAATATGTTTGGTAGGTCTCCCATCGGCTTACTGTAACCGTCGGTAGAAATTCATACAAACAGATCTTGGGTTTTTGTAAATTATATTATGGATTAAACCTACAACATTCATACAACATACTTTACATTTATACTATACTTTACACGCAGTTCAATTACTTTAATATCCGTTAATATAGCAATATCAACTTTACGTATAAATAAATTGCTTAAATCAAATGTATAACTGAAAACTACGAAATTATTAATATAATGATAAATAGATAAAAAGCTTACCAGCCTACATGACCCTATATCATATACGATAGATGCGTCTACCTAGACGGCGTACATGGATGGGTATGGCAGGTAATTTAAAAAACAGGTTTTTGGTTAGTATTATGAACACCACTCACTCTCTCTCTCTCATACACTCCTTTCTTTATATTACCCTAAATCACGTGACGAACAATCAAGTAGGTGGATCCAATATCCAATACTAATCCCTGCAATCATTGTCTTAATCACTGCACTAATTGCACAATCTCTGCACTAACTGTATGAAATATATGGAGATAACGAGCAGTATTCAAGCTCAAAAGTCCATTATACAATACAAAATAGGAGCAGAGCAAACATCGACCTCCAAACATCAGAGGTGGGATCAGGTGCCATGGAGGAGTGAGCATCCCCTGCCGACCGGTCACACCCGCCGTGTGCTCCTTGTCATGATCGGGAAATAACGGAAAAATCCGTCGAGAATTCAGTGTGTAAATAATGGTCTAACAATTAGTATGAAAAATGTCAGTCAGCATTTGACTCAATAATAAATTGTATTTGCTGACAAGGTCATTGTATCGACCATAGAACTTACGAAATGATGACTTTAAACGAGACAGCTGATATTCTTGTTTCATCAACTTATTTGTCAATAATTTACCTCGTTTTAGAAATTGTACATACGTAGAGCATGCTCTTGCGTATCGAATCAACTGAGAGATATATACCCCGTATGCAGGTGATGAAGGTATATTGCTGCATAAGTAAGGGAAGTTGACGATTGAAAAGTTAAAGTCATCACGTTTATCATAAAGCTTGGTTGTAAGATTACCATTAACGTCTTTTTCAAGTAAAATATCCAAATATGAAACAGATGTGTCAGACTCTGTGGTATAATTCCTGCACTAAGTGTCTAATATAATCACTGCACTAATTGCACAATCTCAATCTGCAATAAATGTATAATCCAAGCACTAACTGTCTAATCCTTGTACTGTCTTGTGTCTTATTAACTATAGCACGAACACCTGTTTATATATGTGACATGTAAAATGTCTTGTGTAAATGTTGTACTGGTCTTGTCTACTGTTATCCTCTGTATGTTGCTAACAGTCTGGCTTATGTATGGGGACATGTGGGTTCGAATCCCACCACTACTTAGATACACACAGTAGTGAATATGTTTGATAGGTCTCCCATAGGCTTACTAATACCTGCACTCATTGTCATTAATAACTGCACTAATTGCAAAATCTCTGCACTAACTGTGTAATTCCTGCACTAAGTGTCTAATATAATCACTGCACTAATTGCACTAACTGTCTAATCCTTGTACTGTCTTGTGTCTTATTAACTATAGCATGAACACCTGCGTATATATGTGACATGTTAAATGTCTTGTGTTAATGTTGTACTGGTCTTGTCTACTGTTATCCTCTGTATGTTGCTAACAGTCTGGCCTATGTATGGGGACGTGTGGGTTCGAATCCCACCACTTCTTAGATACATACAGTAGTGAATATGCTTGGTAGGTCGAGATCTCCCATAGGCTTACTAATCCCTGCACTCATTGTCTAATCACTACACTAATTGCACAATCTCTGCACTTACTGTATAATTCCTGCACTAATAACTTTGTAATCACATTTCACATGCAATTTCATTATAAAGTGTGTGGGAAGCTTCCACATTCAAAACACATACTATGGATGGGAATTTCAAAAGGTAAAATTATAATTTTTATACAAATGCGAAATCCATTCATGACATGGATGAACGGCCAGGATTTACAAATCACTGCTCAAATAATTGTATGAGCCATGTATTCTTTCCAGCACCAATTGTTTAATTCTAGGATTAACTGCCTAATCCTGACAGTATAGTTGTCCTACTTCTCAGTAGTGACAGTATTCTCTAAAAGAAAGTAAATAATTAATGTTTATCATTTAGTTTCCTCCAGTTTAACCTGGATCACCAGGAGACAACAGATAAAGTCTTCTCATATTGCTTAAACCTATGCCATTGGTATTTGCTTATCATGGCTCTGGACGAAACAGCCAAAACAGGAAAATATAGACCAGGTCATCCCGAACCTGAAAGCCTGTGTCCCTTTTCTATATACCACATCTCGGCAAAGTAAATACATGTATGAATGTATTGACTTCATCTACAAGGTCCAGGACACCTTATCTCCATTTATGAAGATAAGGGTACTGGAATCTTGTTTTGTCAACACCAAAGGAGGAGAAAGAGGAAATGTTGAAGCAGACCTTGTTCAAGAACACTCTGTAAGAGCACAGAAAACACTCATCCGCCATTTGGGAGCAAATAAGACAGAGAAGGCTATACTACGTTCTGCTTCTGCTGGAGTTGTTGTGGACAGTGTCTGCAGACAGCTCGATACAGCGCTAAACATCAAGCCAAAATCATCAAGGCACACAAAGACTGTGTCTGCTGAAGATAAAGAAAAAATATTACAAATTTTGAAAACTACGAAGCCATTTACATTGCAACCTGGCAGGGACATGAAAGGTTTCTTTTTTTTCATTTCGCCTTTCAAAATTTGAAAATATAAACTTAAAAATTTTGCATTCTTGTAGAAAAACCAAAGATTCAAAATAATTTAATATTACTAACATTACCACTTACTAAATAACCTTATCTTAAAATATATCAAGGTATACAATATATCATTTCTTGTTAATTATAGGCTTTCCAAGTCTTGGAAAAACTCCAGTATCAAAAGTTGACAAGCGTCAAATGAATTTCGATCTAGAAATTATGAAACACAGAGTTGTTCAAGGTCAGAAGAGAATGACTTTCGATAAGTTAATCAATAACCTTTCATACTATGTATATACATTGTAAATCTAATATTGGATCCCATATTATTTTATAATTTGATAAGCAAAAGAAAAAAGTACAGATATACAAATTTTAACAGGTACAACCATCTTCAGTCAAGAAGAAAATCTTATTGAACATCAAGACAGAGACAGTGAAGAGGATATTCTTCCACCCCTGTGATTTGTGTTGTTTTGGAAGAACAGCAGAACTCATGTTCAATGTGCATGGATTAAGCAACATCGATTTGTTACTCTTAGTTTTTATTGGGTCACGACACTTGTATCCCACTTCAAAGTACAGATATACAAAATCTAACAGGTACAATCATCTTCGGTCAAGAAGAAAATCTTATTGAACATCAAGACAGTGACAGTGAAGAGGATGTTCTTCCACCCCTGTGATTTGTGTTGTTTTGGAAGAACAGCAGAACTCATGTTTAATGTGCATGGATTAAGCAACATTGATTTGTTACTCTTAGTTTTTGTTGGGTCACGACACTTGTATCCCACTTGAAAGTACTGTACATTTCTTGATCTTTAATTGTAATTCAATTCTGCCTTTTTTTAAAATTATAATGACAACAAATCAAAATTCCTGCAATTCCTCTTTTAATAGTAGTGAATCACAACCAAACTTTTTTTCTTATCATACTTTGTTCATGATCTTTAATTAGGCATGTAGATACTGAAAATCATCTGATCATTCTGTACATAAATTTCATCTGATGAGCCATATGTCTATTACATTTTCACATATTATCAAATGCTTGTCAACTGCTTACTGTACATAAATCATATTTTCATATAAGTTTTGCATCCAAATCACATTCGTTTAAAAATCAAATTAATTCTTTATTTCTAGCTACAGGTTACATGTCTTAATACTTTCATCTGGTTTATTGAGATCTCTTTCAAATTGTTAAAAAAATGTCCTTATTTCTGCCTCCCAACTGATGAAGCCTGAGCAGAATTGTAAATTTAAAAATCAGATGTAAGATCATATCAGAAATATTTGGATTTGATTGAAAAAGGCAGAAACTCACCTGGCACAACTGATACTAAATTCTTCCTTGGCTATGATAAATATAATATGAATGGGTCAATCTATGTAGATTTACATTTCAATCCTTGAGTATTTGTAATAACTGCTTTTTTCAAAATTTCTTTTTTCCATTTTTTATAATATCAACCTTGCCAGGGAACTCTTGGGAAAACAAATGATTTAAAAACTGTCAAATTTTACAAGTCAAGCAAGAGGCTCATTGGCCTCAACACTGATAAAAAAAATAAGACTTCAATTTAAAAAAAAATGTCTTTTTTTTTTGGGAAATTTAATTTTGCAGGATATTTCATGTAGATTTACATTTCTTGGAGTCTAAGCAATATCAGCTTCTTTTTCAAAATTTCTTTTTTACCATTTCTCTAAAAATTCAGCCATTGCGAGTATTGGGGAAAATGGTTAAAACTATTGAAAACTATGGAAGTATTTTCTGTATCGTATGATAAAAACGCTTGTATAATTCTTAAATTATTCGATAGACTCCCACACTAACTTTAGAACCCCTGTCCTAAGGGGCCATGAATTTTATAATTTTGGAAGAGGCACGTACCTTGCACGTACCATATACTTGGTTTGTTTAATACTCAGGAGAAGAAGAGAAGATTTTCAAAGAATTAATGCATTTTCACTATATAATTGAGGTCTATAAAGTATGGGGCAATGCTCATTACAAGCATGCCAAGACTATGACTGCTTGATGTCCAGGAGTAAAGATTTTTAAAAATTGCATTAATTTTGATAGTTTTAGTCCCTCACATCATGCTAAGTGGGGAGGGGGACGCAGGAACCATTAAATTTACAAATGTTGTTCCCCTTTGTGCTTAATCTGCTTATTGGTTGAAATCAGTTCAGCAGTTTCAGATAAGAAGCTGAAAATGTTCAATTGTTTATGAACGACACACAACGGAAGGAAACAGATAGCACTAGGTCATCTGGGTGACTCAGGTGACCTAATGAAGTCTTGATAATAGGTGAGATCAGTATTTACAATGAAAAGACAAATTATTCTAACTCAGTGGTAAGGTCTTCACAGAATACACACTTACATGATTTTTCACAGAAGGAACAACATGAACAACCACAAATTGAACTATCTTTCTGAAACCCCAAAAAAGATAACATTTTCTCTCTCAAGCAAACTTCAGTATTCAGACAATATTTAACTATGTCATCCGAGAGACCTGGCAGGTTGGAAGATATATCGCTCTTTCTGTAGTACAGGATTGCTTCAGAGGCCTGTCCTCGTCCTCCAGCTCTCCCAATCTCCTGCATATACTGCACAAGAGATCGAGGAGGACAAGCATGAATAATCCGTACTACAGAAGGAGGATCAAATCCCATACCTGCCACAGAGGTACTCAGTACAAGTTTGATACGAGGGGAGGGAGAATGCAGATTTTCAAGTGTTAATCTAATAACTTCAGGGTCTTGATTAGAGTAGAAAGCAGAGTAGAAAGAAGATATGTTTTCACTACCAAATAAAGATTGAAGGTAGGTCACTGCCTAACTCATATAAAACATGGGGATATACAGAATGGTGACAGGAAATGAGGCATAATCCTCTTTTAGACTGTCACAAAGAGGGCGGAAAATTTCCTCATATATTGATAATACATCAAATGATTTTTTTTTCTTTTCTATGATTTTCAGGGTAAGGTTTGGAATATCAGGTGATGCCCTCAATGTGACAGGTTGATGAAGACCAATAGGTTGAGGAAGTTTCTTCAGAGAGGCTTGGTCTAAGGTTCCACTCATCGCAACCATAGAGACACCAGAAAAGAAGGCAGGCAGGGTCTTCAGATGAGCAAAATCTGTTCTGAAGTCATCTTGCCTGTCAAGAACATAGATTAAACAATAATCATGAAATAGATATGAATTTCATATAGTATACAGTTATGAATGGATGTGTGGGGAAATAGCAAATTTATTGCATATAAACTATTATTATACCAAATCCTTTTAATAAATAGTGTCTAAAAATCATATATAAACTTGTAAATTAATTACTGAATTTTTGATACTTGCATGTGTTCTGTTTCTCATTATTTTTTTCCAAAGGTGATGCATTCAGCAATAAGAGATGAAATAATTATGAATTAAACAAATAATTATTTTGAATAACATAAAATGTCTGATGAAATAAAATTACAATTTAAATAAACTTCATAAAAAATTAGAAAAAGATCCGAGGTACTCCGAATGAAAAATACAGAGATGTTCAGGAAAGGTGTAATAAAGGGTGTGATAAGGGGTGAAATAAAGGGTGCTGATACAGGGTGTGTAATACAGGATTTTGTGTTTCTTGCATAAAATGTACAATATAGTATTACTCATCAAATATTATAATTTGAGCGAAAAGTCTATTGTAGCATTTGTATAATTTGATCCGAAGTGCGAAAAAATAGTATTTTCCTGAATAATCCTATAGTAAATGTTTTTAGATGGTCCCTTAAAAATAACCGTACGGTAGATTTTCACTAAACTTGGCATGTATACTGAAGTCAATGTAAGGTACCTTTGTTATAAAATTAAAGAGTTCCTCTGTATTAGTTTTCACACAATAAAACCCTAGTCGGCTTCCTTAAACCTGACAGATGATTAAAAATGATATCACTAATATCTCATTGCGATTTGTAATTAACATACAACATATACATAGGAAGCCATAGCTTTAGATTCAATCGATCGATGAAATTCAGTCTCACCCCTGACTAATAAATGTATACTGCTCATATATTGTATAAAAATGTTTACCGACTTTAAATTGATAAGTAAAAGCAATAAAAAACCAAACAACACAGAATTGTTTTATAACTCCTGCAAATTAACAATCATTCAATAACAATGTTCTCACCTCTTCTCCAAAACATGACAGTCATCAATGAACACAGCACTAATGATGGAGACAAGTGAAGAAGAGGAAAGAAGTTGTCTCCCATTATCATTCGAGAATAAAGATTCGGGATGACAAAGGATGACTTTAAATTTTCCTCTAATGATATCCTCAAGGTGAATAGAGTCAACATCTTCACTCCATAAAAGACCTTTCATGTCTATCTGACATGCAGGAATATTTCTTATTTTAAAAGTACAAATAAGTGACAAAATTTACTTACAGTGTAAGTTGAAATGTTACCTCAGAATTACATGTCATGCATTTTACACACTTCAGCATTTCAATCAATAAAGAAAGGCTCTGTATTGAATCAAGAATACATCTTGAGGCACAGTATTCATAAAACAACCAAAAAATTGAAATTACAAAAACAAAAACATAATTTTAAAGAAAAACCCACCTACGTGTGTTTTCTGTATGGTAAAATAATTGTTGGTGGTTCCATGTGTTGTACTACTTGTACAAATCGTTTCAGCAAGACTCAATCCCACTACCTATAAAAAAACATCCACAAAGTAAATATCCTTAGACAGAGAAAATCTTTTTTTAAAGTATGAAAAAATAATAATTCTTTCATTTAGCCAAAGTGTTATATTAACAGAAATGGAAAAATACTTCCCGTTGATTTCCTTAGATTACTGCTTTCCGTATCACTTTCCATTCTGTAGATAAGCTCACAAAACAAAATCAAATTAGATATACAAAATAATTGTGTATACACATATATGAGACACATGGGCCATAATGCTCAATAATTATGTATACAAATATATGAGACACATGGGCCATAATGCTCACCTGAGTCAAAATGGCACTGCTGTACTTTTACCCCCCCCCCCCCCCAAATGTGTTTCTGTTGATTGACCCTATAATTTTTATCCATCGAACCCGACTACTTTTTACTCCAAATCCGGATTTTCGAAACTGCACTTTGTCCACTAGTACAGTTTTCTCATAGTGCAGTCAATAAAATGCATGTCTCAAATACTGTAAAAACATGTGTATCAAAGTGTTTTAAATAGTACACTTGTTTTGTTGTGTATGTCAATTCATATATTTGTATGACAAAAACAGTGTACTGAATAATTAACTGATGCTTTCATGAATTTGAATCCCCTTCACCCAAAAATGCCTTGTGGCAAGTTTAGATGAAATTAGCCTATAGTCAGGCCATTCAAAATCTGCCAGTACCCAGTATTTTTACCCTGTTGAAATCATGATTGTACTGGCCAAAATATTTGTGGTGAGAAAATTTGATAACATTTTTAATTAAAATCACTTACACACGGTACCTTCTAACCTTTTTGAAAGCTCTGCCTAGTGGTTTTGGAGAAGAAGATGAAATTCATATTAAGATTAAAGATTAAATGCACACTACTACAACAACAACAATGAACAAATTTCAATCCGAAAAGTTTTAACCTTCAGCTCAATTGAGCTAAAAAGACAAAATTTAATTATCCTTTATTTTCTTAACAAATGCCTCATTATCTAGTTAAGAGACGCAATGTCCAAGTGGTTTGATGTTGCAAAGGTGAAACAAAAAAACCTTCATATTACTTATACATACATAACATGCATAAGGAGTCGGTCTTCTTTCTGGACACACAATTGAAATGTAAATTTCATATCAAACGTAAACAACAAATTAGTATTTCAGATAAAAATTTGTAGAGATTCATGGCAAAAGCATTCTTTCACAAGCTTTAAATTTAGGAGCAAATAGACTGGAAGAGCTGCAATACAAAAAAAAAAGAAAGAAAATGTTGCTCAAAATTCAAATGTCACACATCATAGACAACACTACTACTAAACAACATTAGAAAAAAGCCTACTTTCTTCTCTGGTTTCCATAGACGCTCCGGTGCTGATTGAGGCCGCCATTGTAACAATCGTAACACTCCGCTTATGAAATAGTTCCAAATAAATTACAAGGGAAAGAATTCAAAATCGGCGCTTCTCTCCAAATAAAGTTAATAATAATGTAAAATGACGTTTCTTATAAAAAATAATTTGGAGAAAAACAAAGTTTTACATTTTTTGAAAACCGAATTACTCGCGCAATCCATTTTTCCAGATTTAGGAATAAGTTTGGAAAGCCTGTGGCAGTGGCATTATTCGTAGGGAAAGTAGTCCCGGGGAATTGACACTGCATGGAGTATGTGGGGTATACGGAGAACGCTTGATTTCACCAAGACGCTTGTAAATCAATGTTGAAAACGTCAAAACTTTCGCAAGACATCGCTCTATTTACATTTAATGAAGCGATTTAAGAGAGGATATGAGAAAAAGAGGAATGACAACACGTGGCAGAAAGGCAGCTTTGACAGAAAGGTACTTAAAATTAATGATTCAGCAAAAACATGGGAATAACTATCATTTGTAGTAATAATGATGTTACGAAAGTGTGCACTTGAGTTCATGATCGTATTAACGTTAGAGGACGTACTGCATGTACCTTTGTCTCTCACATCACAGTCATTGTTATGTCTAACAACTCTTCATTGTCAGATTGACACTTAACTTCAGTATAAAACTGGTACATGTAGAATGTGAAGACGTCCAGCCTTTGCTGTCTGAACCTAAAAAGTGAAATGTATATATGGCATTCAAAGATGTGTCAACAACTTTAGTCAAAACATTGAGATCTGCCTTGTATCAGTGTTCAACAAATAGATGTGTACTTTATGCACAGACTTGAAGGTTTGTTTACAGTGTATGCTCATTAATAACCATACTTATATTAATGCAAGACATTGTACAGTTAAAATTTGGTTATCTCGAACATTGAAATTTGGGTTCCGCAGAGTTTAAGATAATAACATCTGTATTTACCTGTACTATGCAGCCCTAGTTAGAATAATCTAACTGTGTCTCAGGTCAAGCCCTCACTAGATCTGTAAGACAATATCATTTTAACGATAGAACGTTCTATCTGTATGCGGCCCATATTCCACACTTGAAATGTTAATGATAATCCTTGTTATAGATACTTTAATGAATCACCCCTAATTTTACAAATTAAATAAAAGATCACAAGTATTTTTAAAACATATATTACTCTTGCAATGTTCTATAATTCATGTTGATTGTTTAACATTTTATTTAGGTCAATTCAAACTGCAGATGAATAGCACAGAAGAAGTTTTAAATTCCCACTATGAATGACTGGGAGGCACAGGGTTCCATGGGATGTGTAAACATTAAGCTGCAGTGTTCCTGATGTTACAGCATTTTGCTGCAGGCAATCTTGAATAGACTGATGATCAGGAGATCAAATACAGAAAATCTCCAAACATATCATAATTTAGCCAAAATATTCTTTTTTCAGGTATAAACTTAATCCCAAGATTTACTTGAATTAAATACATGTAATGAAATAACTGTATGGATAGCCTATAGCCTTCCTGACAATATATATAATACTATAAGAATACAAGAGTGCTGCATACTTCAGTCAAAATATACGATAACAATCATTTCACCACTTCTGAAGCTTAATATTATGGAAAAATGAACTTTCATTTATTTCAGCCTCTCCGATTGAAGCAGCAGATCACTGAAGAAAGAAATTTTAATGACTTCTTTGATAACTCCTAGCCAGAACTATTATAGTGTAGTAGAAAAGGAAAAAAGCATGAAGAAAATATATGACTAAACCGGGAATCGAACCCGGGACCCCTGTATTACTAGTCAGGTGCTCTAACCACTGAGCTATCCAGGCCGATATCCACGGATCAGTTATACATCTCTAAATGAGAACTTCACTTCTCTGATACATTCTCTTTTACATTCTCAGATTCGTTAATTCTAAACGTTTTTAATTCTGTTTATTTAAGAAATAAACAACAATGTTAAAAAGTTCTCTGGGAAATGAACTTGGTTGGTCACGTGATCAAATCCTGTGAAGCCCGAAGGGCTTCTCAGAAGATTTGATCACGTACCAACCAAGTTCATTTCCCAGTGAACTTTTTAACATTGTTGTTTATTACTTTTATTTACATTTGAGACGAATATTCTGAATAGGACTGCATTTATTACACGAACGGCCCGCCGTATTGCTATGTTGTGACGCGCAATGACCTAGAAGTTGTTTGGTCTTGAGAGTTCGTCTCGCTCCAACATTTGAATACTTACATTGATGTTTAGCAGTCCAGTTCAGGAAATATCTGTTCATAATGAAAAAACAATGATCGCTACTGGGAATTATCTTACTATTATTGTACGAGTTCTTTATATATAAAGTCAAAAGCGGTGCTATCGTCTTCAGTTTACATACCTTCAAAGGAATTTCGGGTTAAAGAGGTAAGCGTGATTTTAGGCTAATTAGAAACATTCTTCACACCGAAGAAAGATCTAACGATCATTTGTTGAACGAAAAAAAAAATATATGTGTCAATAATTTTATCTTTTTCATCGCTTTGACGGTTCAGAATTTCCGAAACCAGTGTCACTGTGACAGAAATATGTAGACAAGATATCGTCTCGCTGTGTGATTCGGTCACGCCATGACCTCTGACCCCCTAATAAGTTCATACAGAATTGAACATATTTTCTCTTCTATAGGTTCATCTAAGAAAAATATTTGCAAATGTAAATAATTTAAATTGGATCTCCTCTATTCATTTTAATACTACAGGAAATATCTTAGCATCGTTTGTAATATGTAAAAGATAAATGTATAACTATCTACACAATTTAGCACAGCTACTAATCACCAGATTTTTGCATTCCATCTGTAGAATGTACATGTGTAAAGTAAATGAATTTATCTACAAATCTTCCAATTATATTCCAACTTTTTTGTCCAGGTGATCAAACCTTTAATATATATTTAAGGAAGCTCCAAACACTAATGAAAAATGTTTTAAGAAAGTTGTATCAAATAAAGGTGTACATATTGATTTTATGTAGCTCATTTTTAACATAGAATATCTGTACCTGCCATATTTCTCCAGGAAAAATGTTTAAAGACAATGAAGTATTCACATGAATGCTGTTTACTTATACATGTACTAGGAAAATATATGCAGGTCATGTACATGTATCCAATTACTATATTCTGGTCTAACGTATTAGGAATACATGTCTTTTCAACTGTTTTTCAAATTGTGTCATTTTCTGAAGATTTCTGTTTATTTTCTTTTTCTTCAAATGGTAGATCACTTCAATTACATACAGTAAAACACTCTAACAAGGAAGTGCCGGGATGGAAATCTTGCTTCGTTATAATCATAATTCTTTCCAACTGTTATGTATTCAATACATTTGAAGTCAAGAAGAATGAAAATCGCTTCGCTTTAAGCGTCACTTCATCATAAGCATATTCGCTATAAGCATGTTTTACTGTAATTAGAACTTTTTCAGTGAGTAGTGTTTACAGCTTAAACATTGGATTGGTACATGTAAAAGAAGAAGTTTTACATTTAAGCTTTCATATTGACTGTAATTAGATTAATTCTTCAGCATTTTTATTGTGCACTTTTGTTGACTAAGTAACATTCCCAGAAATAGCCATGGCAAAATATATAAAGGATAAGATTCAGTTCATATACCACAGGCATTGAGAAATAGCAGAACATGTTTAATTGTTGAAACCAGTGTAATACTGAACTTTTTTTACAATTCTCAATTTCTGGAAGTGGTCATTAGAAAATTTGTCCAAAGTCTGCATGGATATTGCACCTATTTATGAATAGGTTCTTTGTATTCAGGAGTAGTCTCTCTTGTTGAAAATTCAACTATAACATGTTGGATTTGATTACTACATGTCATTTCCACCACAGACGAGGTGCTTGGTACTTGCTAATTTTCCCCACGGCTGCTTTTAACAATGTTGAGTCTCTTCAAATTGTCTTCCATCACTTGCTATGCTGAAATTGACGTCATATATGGTTACTGGACTTCAGCAAGCACTTCAATCTAACCAAACTTATTTTTTTTTTATCGAATCAAATTACATTAATAATGTAATCTTATTTTGTGATTAACTTTTCATACAGTCATAATTATTTACATCTTATGGCTTAGTGATAAATAAAAACTAAAAATGCACTTGTTTTTTACGAGACTTGCATGATGCATGATTGAATTTTTACTTACTTTATTATTGGAAATTCTGAATTCTGAAATGTAAATCAAAACAGAAATACTAAAGCTACATGAACTTCAATAAATCATTACATGCAATAGCAATCAAATGAACACTGATGAAATCAAGAAATCCTTGATATTGTACAGATTATCAATAAATCAACCTTACTGCACCTGAATTTGACCCCTTAGTCAGACTCTTGGAAATAGTAGAGTGGGATCTTTAGCTGTATCCAGGGACGCCATGTAACCGTTTCGTCGTAGGACCTTCTCGTTTTATGGCTACACGCCACTTTAGTTATATTACAGCATGGTTTGGTATACCTGTGACCATTTTAACGCCCACAACGAGGAACTCAAAGGTATATAAGCATCGCAAACTCGTAATCAAGTTGATAAACAAAAGCGAGAAAGTGAAAATAACGTGTTAAAGCGCACGTGTGACATGATCAAGCGTCTTTCGTATACCCCATAACGACACAGTAAAATTTAGAACCAGGGACGGTGGTCGGCGAACCCTTTTAGCATAACTTTTTGTCCCCATACAAATAGTTGTTTGCTATAACCTCTGGTAATTTATATTTTATACTCACTAGTGAAGAAATCACTGATTCAATCTTTTAACTAAGACCTGAAAGTATTAGGTCTTTCTGTGTTTACTAAAGGGTTTGTTTAAGGGTAGTTTAAATTAACATTTTGGTTTAAAGGGTGGTTGGTTTGTTTTTATTTCAGGTGCAGACTGCAGAGCCAAAGAAGAGTTTGTGTATATTTATTTGAATAAAATAAAATAATAAAAACAATTTATATCCTGTTGTCTTTCATTCAACATTCAGATTAAGGAGCCCCACAATGTTACGCCGCTAAACATAGACAGCTGTAAATCGTAACAGCTAGATAAAAAAAGAAGTTACATGTAACCTATCATTTTTTTATGTCTGTTAGAAAAAAAAAATGTTTAAATTAAATATTGCCGAATTATAGAAAGGGTTTTCAAAATCAATGATGGCCAACAAAAGCATTGAAAAAAAAACAAACTTATAAGTAATTTTACATGGTAGACGTCTCTAGTTCTGGGTATGGCGACTGAAAAATCATATTGCGATTTCTTTCAATGTAAAACTTTGTATTGCAATATATCACAATATTATTAAATTCATTTTCGCTTTTTTCTATATTTTTTTTTAATTACGAAAACACAAACGCAAATATGTGTTCTTGAATTGCAAATATCAATATTGCCTGGCCACGGGTGCCGGCGCTTGTGACTAGCTGAGTTTGCTGTGCCACAAGATAGTCTTGTTGCAGCTTTTCTCTTTTCCTTTCTTATCAACCTCTGTAGTTTGCCGCAATATATTACTTGAACAATGACAAGTAACTCTATGTGTACAATTTTACAGAATATCACACCAGAACCGGTACTCCCTCAAAAAAAAAAAACAAAAAAAAAACAAAAAACAAAAAACAAAACGATATGTATTGCGGACATTGACATCGGGATTCACTGGTTAACCGGTAATTGCGCACACACTACAGTATATCTATCGAAGATAGTATATTTCCATTATTTATAAATAAAAGGTTGTTAAAATATAAATCTCTTCAATATCTCGTAAAAAGACCTTACAAATGTTTAGAAAAAATGATTTGCCATATCCAATATTTTAAATACATTGAGTCGCAAACAGTAATTGTTCGAGAAGGTTAAAAGAGGACACATTTACATGTACATGTATTGTAGGTTTAGTTTAGATTTTTACCTAACATTTTTATTCGGAGCATTAGTCATGTATAAAATTAGGAGAGTAAGCTAAAAAAAATGTGGACACAATATATATTCACCGATGTTTTTCAAATCCGCATGTCACTGTGTTTCTGTGTTCCTTTTCATGGACACTGTAGCTCAGTATGTAACTAAACGTCATACTAGTTAACAAAACTCTGGCTCCGGGATCATGAAACTGTCTTAAGTCTCAAGTTAGACTTAACTCCATAAATTTGAACTTATAATTTAAGATTGATGTTAAAATGGATCACAAAAAATGACTTAGAGTTAAGATTGGAATTTTGTCTTAAATTTTAAGACTGCTCATGGGCAGTCTTAAGTTTTAAGATTGATCTTAAGTTCTTTCAAAATGGCCGATGTTGTTGGTTTTTTGAGACGTGTTCAAGGGGGAAATGTTGATACTGTCCGGCGAAGACGGCGTCTCCCTCGCCCCAAGCTTTTCAGGGATCGGTTGAATCCACTGGACCTCCGAACAGATGACGAGTTGTTCGAGAGATATCGTTTTCGCCGCCCTACGATAATGTTTATTTACGACACCATTCAGGACAGAATAACCCATCCTACCAAGAGATCGTTGGCCCTTCCAGCGATGATTCAGCTGCTGGTTTTCCTCCGGTTTGTGGCTACAGGAGCCTTCCATCAACTTGTGGGGGATGCCATCCACATCTCCAAAGCCACGGTATGACGATGCATCCCTAGGGTGGCATCTGCAATAGCGAATGTTGCTGGCCGTTTTATTCGCTTTCCTTCTGGACAGGATGCCACCAACGTAAAGAGAATGTTTCATGCTATCGCAGGTAAGAATCCATGGCTTTTTACTTACATGTGTTCGTGACCTTCGCATTGAAAACAAACAACAGCGCCCCCTTGAATCAGTAAACACGTTTCGTTCTATAAGCATTTCGGTTCTACCTTTTCCACCCAAATCTCAAGTCATTATTTTAAATGCATTTATGTATTTCTTACATCTAAGAAAAAAAATTAAGGATCCCTCAAACATTATCAATTGTAATCATTATATATATGTGTTTTGGTGAGTGTGTAGTGTTACTAAATAACATGTACATACAATATGTGGCAGAAAAGGGGTGGGGTGGGGTGGGGTGGGGGGTAACTCCAAAATCAATCATATTGTACATTGAAATCTTTACTATTCTACTCTTCATAACTTTATTATCATGTTCAGTAAATAATTAATCCTATTTTGATATGTTCATAACTATAACCTTTAATTTGTATGATTTTAAAATTATAAAGGGAATCAGATATCATCAAAAGGTATATATATTTACTCACACAAACAAATTGAAAACTTATGATATTTGCTGCTATTGACCTGATGAAAATATTAGTCTATGAAATCTATTTATTGTAGGGTTCCCTGGTGTCTTGGGATGTGTTGATGGTACTTTTATCCGGATCAAAACTCCTACTGAAAATGAGCCTGATTATGTTAATAGAAAAGGATATCATTCTTTAAATGTCATGGTAATTGTAACAAAATATTTTTGATTCAAAATGATTTTAAATCAAAAAAAAAAAAAAAAAAAAAAAAAAAAAAAAAAAATAAATTACAAGAGCTATCAGCTTTCAGTGATTTAAATTTAAAAATAAAGTATGCAATAAATCCACTTATATGTGAATTCATCAGTCATTAACTTTAAAGATCTATAACATACATGTATTTTGAAAATTAAATTAATAAATTAATGTTTAATTTAATCATATTTCAGATGACCTGTGATGCTAATTTCGTGGTGACAAACTGTGTTGCCAAATAGCCAGGATCTTGCCATGATTCAAGGGTTTTTCGAGAAAGTGTTCTCTGTCAGCAGTTTGAGAATGGTGAATATCCCATGCAGAGTTAATTTTTACTGAATTTTGATGGAATATTATAACTTAACTGTGATATTTCTATACCTCCCTGAAGATCTATATGTAATAAGTATATAAGAAAAATATGGTAAATAAAACAAAACTAAATAAAGAACAGTATATGTACATGTAGTTAAAATATTTTCAACATCTGCTGAATCATACTGAAATCTTTGTCATTTTGCTTTTCAGACCTTCTAGTAGTTCTGAATTCATTTGTTTTTAATATGTTAATTTTATGATTTTTCAGGTCAGCATAATGGTATACTTTTGGGGGACTCCGGGTACCCTTGTCGGACATACCTAATGACGCCTTACAACAATCCCAATGATGTCAGGTACAGAGAGCGATACAACAGTGCACTGTGTAGAACACGAGTCCTTATCGAGCAGACATACGGTATACTGAAGAGAAGATTCCCTTGCCTTTCCGTTGGCTTTAGAACAAGACCAGAAAGAGCCTGTCAGTATGTGATAACCTGTGTTGTCCTGCATAATATAGGGATCCTGAGGCAAGATATTGTGTCCCTTGACCCACGTGACCAAATCATAGCCGGCCCAGATGTGGATGAGATCAATCACGGTAACAACAATGGCTTTGGATACAGAGAACTCATTGCCAGACAATGTTTTGATAATTAATTAATATTTCAGGCCACCCTCTTCTTAATTCATGGGAAACTAGGAAAAAAAAAATTATAACTTGTTCAATTCTTACATAATATACAATCATAATCACAAAGCAGAAGTCATTTATAAATTTATACTGCTTGCAGTTTATTTTTTTTTCTCCCATTTCACTTAAATCACACAGTGCAAGTGTTGTATCACTCTCTGTACCTAGCACATCATTGGTTTTGTTGTAAGGTTATAAACATACCATTACATTTCAGTATGTATCTGTCAGTGTGATAAATCATTAATAGTAATATTCTGTGTTCGTTTTAGCAATTAATATTACTACTACCAGTATATGAAATTACCTTAATAGTTATACCAGTATATGAACTTTTTACCTTAATAGTTATATTTCAACATTTATGTAGTTATAATAAGGTAATTACCCTTTTTATGTGGTTACTATTATATAAGATTTACGAAAACTGGAGCCCCCTTTAAGGTGCTAGAGGCTGAAGTTAAAATTTTTTTTTTCGAAAGTAAGTCAAACTCAAAGGTCAAGGTCATGAATTCAAAAGTGCTGGTACCCAATGAAAGGTCAAAAATAATTCTTGTGTGAATGAATCATAAAAGCCCTTGCTAGTTATCACTAACCTTTCAGAAGTTATAGCCGAGTTGAAAGGTGGGTTATTTTTATCAAAGATAAGTCACACTTAAAGGTCAAGGTCATGATGTCATACATGAAAGAAAGGTCTTGTCATAATGAATACTCATAATGTTTGGAAATACACATACAGTATGAGAATAATTGGATGGATGTTATCAATGTGTAAAGAATACATTTTACATACTTTAATTTGACCAGAGAGACACTTAATTATCAGCCAGAGGACAGAAAAGAAGGCAAAAAAGTTAAAAGTTTACAGACAAATATAGACAGACTGACGCCAGACAAATTGTGATCAGAAAAGCTCATAAGAATTACTATATATATAGTAACTACCGTATGATGTATGTCACAACAAATGTATCAACACCCATACATTACAGCTCCCATTACTGTAATACAAAGCTACGAGGGGTGATCAAAAAGTTCGCGAACTACGTGAATTATTTCCTTAAAAGAAATAAAATGAGGTTTTAATCTTCATTATTTTTTAAAGTAGTCCTCTCCGATTTTAATGCACAACTGCCATTGTTCTGTCCATGCGCGAATCACGTGATCCAGTCGGTCACGTGACATGCTTCGTAGTGGTCTGTTCACGGAAGCTAAGAGATTTTTCCGAGTCTTATATTTCTAACCATGCAAGTAATTTTTATAACAAGAACAGCCCATCTGTCAGAAATGGCCAAATCTCGGCAATAGGATGGGTGGATAAGGATATCCCTTCCCAGAATTAGCATGGCGACCATCACAACCCGAGTCCTCTGTCTCGGGAGCGTCGTTTATTCAATGTGGAAAAAGTATGGGCGCCTTCATTTTTTCATATCTCATATGTTTAAAGTCTAAAGTAAACGATATTTTAGGGATTTAATCATTATATTATTGCTCAGATATTCAACTATTTTTCTTACTGTAATTTGGCGATCTTTCAAAACAAATTGTTCAACTAAGGACACATCTTTTTACCGGCCTGCTTTCGCTGGGCAACAGAACAAACATCATTTTTAACCATCTCCCTGCCTTCATTAAAACATTTAATCCAATTAATGATTGGACTTCTGGTAAGTCTTTTGTCTTCATAAACCTTGTACAAATTATCATATTCTACTGCAAAGGAATTTCCGAGATATACGTCAAACTTTATAGCCCTTCGTTGTTCGAGTACGACTGAGTCAACCATTTTTTTTTTGGTCACAAGTGACGTACATACTGACGTCATTTTCACATTGTGACGTCACAAACACGGAGCAAAACATTATTTAACATTTGCTATTTATAGAACATATGTATGACTATATGTGTGCCAAATTTCATTCTGATCTGAATTGTGGCGTTTTAAATATAGAGATAGGTCGCGAACTTTTTGATCACCCCTCGTAAAGGCATGAATTACAGCTTTGTAATACATGTATGTTGATACATCTGTTGTGATGTCAGGCACATCGCACATGCAAAAACCAGTGTATTTATTACTACGTATTTAATAAAATTTACATTTAATTCATAAGGTGTTCGAAATTGAAAAAGGGATCTTTCTGTTTAATTTTTAACTTGACATGCTGTTTTTGAAGATGGACAAGCTGTTGTTGTTCTTTAATAAGCTTTCATCTTTCTTTGATGTTGATTAGTTCTTCTTGAAGAAGCATTTCTGGTGTAACTTACAAATGAAGCTCTGTTGATGAAGTGGTAGATGTGGAGGGCAGAGGCTGTGTTTGTGGTAACAAATGCTCAAGCTGAGTGGTCTCACTAGTCAAATCAAATTCATGCAAGGCATGGTTATCATCCAAGAAATCCACAACTGATTCTGCAAGAATGATTTTTTTTTAAAATTTAACTTGTTGTGTCATAATGCCCTTGCACTGGGGCATAAAAAATTTACATAATTTTTTGAATATACATTCAAATTCATATCTGAGATTTTTGATAATTAATTGATCTGATTTTTTTTTTATTCATATTTTTTATTGATGACTCTATCAACAAAAATTATCCTTGTAAAATTCATCTTTTTTTTATACCTTAATAGTTCACCATACACTAAATAAAACTAATCATTAATGTTATTGTGCATTAAAAGCTTATTCATTTATTATTATTATTCATTACCAGCTGCAGTGTCTATTCCACTAGGAAGGCCACATAGACTTGGTCTGCCTTCCAAGTTGTCCAACAACTGTTCACTAACATTCAGGGATGATGGTTTTATTCCCTCCCCCAGTCTTAGGGTTCAAAATAGCACTTTTCTTTTCTTTTGCTACAATAAAGATATAGACAATCCATACATGCCAACTTTTGAAAATTCCCATGGGGGATTTTGCGTGTATCAACAATTTTCAAAGTTTTAAATTCGCGACATTTTGTAGTGAAAATAAATGTTGATGCCAATATTAAAATTTATAGTATTGACATAATTTATTAATACAGCTTTGAGGATAAATAACAGAAACAAAATTCTTCCTTCCAATGCAAATACATGTATCTTAATTTGCTTAAATAGGTGCCTCTATCACTAAAGAAGTGATATGTATTTAGATAAACAACATTATGTTTGACCAAGACACATAATTTGGTGAAATATTGGAAAATGTACAACTTTCAGTTCAATAAATTTTTTTTGTAATGTTTTAGAAATATATGAGGTTTTGTTAATTTAAAGTTTCTGGGAAACATTTTAAGATTCTATATTAACATTTTACACAATTAGAATTTCCTAATCAGACATTAAATTGAAAGAAATATTGAAAAATTCCCATGCTTTTATTTTCTTATTTTGTTTATTAATTTTTTTTTTTTTTAAAATCTGAAAATCTCTTGGGCATGCACTGTTATATAATCAATATTATTTTAATTATTACTTATAAACTTAAATATCTTAATACAGTACTTCTAATATTTTTTTATGTATTTATAAATTCTCAGAAGAGCATCATACCTTTCTGTTTGATGTTCTGGTATTTCTTCTTTATTTCATTCACATCTCTGCACGAACTAAATGTACTTCCACTACGGAAAAAAAAACATGAATCTATTTAACAAACTATAAGAATTTAATGTTTCTTACAGTTGTGGTTAATTTTTAATATTTTATTTTCCATAGTAAAGAAAACATACATGTACTCATGTAGATACTTTGCAATATCTATTTATAGCTTTCGGGTTTCCCCTTTTGTGTATTTTGCTTTCCTATTAAATTGCATACAATATTTTAAAATCTTGTGACTATTGTATCTTGTATATGCATGAGTTATCTGCTTAAAATCAGCTGTTGTAATGCATAGTCCGAGTTTTTAAGTTCGTTAGTGGTTGTGCTGTCGTATAATCACAAGACATATATATCTGCATTACTGAGAGTATGAACACCGTTGAAACCATAGGTGCTTGAGGACAGGACCCCCCCCCCCCCCTCAATACAGACCCCCGGGCCTTTTCGACTTTTTTTTCATAAACTATCTTTTAGTAACATATTCGTGATATAATCCATACAATCAGTCCGAAAAATTACGAAAAACAAACATTTTATAAAAATTCGTAACTCTATATATAAAAAACAACAAGGTTGCCAACTTCGTCTGTCATCCGAGAGGCACTACCAAGGAATTTTTTTTTAAATGTACTATAAAACGGTACTTACCAGTAAAAACGGTTTGATCACGCCGTGTCCCAAATATTTCCTTCACTAAACATCTGCATGTCACAATAATATAAGTTTATTTATTGGGTCAAATGGCATGATTTTCACCGACAAGTTATCGTTTTTTGAACTGATCAAAGCTTATCCAACGGAAGTGAAGGCATTACGTCACTTATCGCAAGGAGGATAACTCTGCTGCTTACAGTCCCTGAAACGTTCTACTTTCCCATTTTTCCGTTCGCTCACCGTTCGTTCAGCGTGCGTTCACCGTTCGCTCTCCGTTCACAGTTTTGCGTTCACCGTTCACCGTGCGCTCGCGTTCACCGTTCACAAAGCGTTCAGCGTTCGCTCTTCGTTCCGTTCACCTTGCGTTCACCTTGCGTTCAGCGTTCACCTATCGTTCAGTTGTGATTGCCATTCGGAACTCCCAAGTGAAAGGACTTATCTTTTTGTAGGTAAGGAATTACAGATTTTTTAATTTAATACTAACATATCGTGTTTGAAGAATCATTATTTCATGGGGGAAAAATCTAAGATATATATTTTTATTATTCTAACTTAGCTATAAGGTTATTTATTAAATTACTCTGGAAAAAAAATGTTGTTATAAGCACATCCTGTACCTATGTAGAACGATGCTGAAATATTAAATTTAACTAAGGCCAATGTGCAAATACTTCAAGCACTGCAACATTTTGATGTTTAGTTAAAGACGACAAATCGTTAATGGAGATATAATTATCCAAGTCAAATAATTACGCAGCAAAATTACGAAAATATTTATTTCTAACGCGTTTTTTTTATTCAATTACTACAGAAAATATGATAGAACTAGTTCTGAGAGTTATACATAGTACTGTGGATATCCTGTTAATTTATTATCTTTGGAGAGAATGAAATTGATAGTGTGTTTAAAGGAAATATTTATTTAAAATGTAATGCACTACAGAATATTCGCTACTATAATACATGTATGTAAAGTCTATAGTTATAGAGAAAAAATCTTTCTTCACCGTAACTTTATATGTTTGCTATTCGATATAATTAATACCCCCCCCCCCTTTTCCCCTAAATAATTACTTAGTCAGTACTGTATTTCCAGAAAATTTTAATTAACCTGTTAAAAAAAAGTTAAGGTCTTTTTTAGAACAAAAATTTCAGTCTCAAAACAAACATGCACCTAAAAAAGTCACAAAACAATAGTAGTTCAAAATGTACACGTGTCGGCGGTGGTATTTGAAATTGGCAGAGAGTATGTTTCAAATTCAAGTGTTAATGCCCAATATATTTTATTCGCTAATTATTCAAATGTTGGTATCAAATCTAGAAATGATAAAAATAAATGTTATAACTTGTTGGAAATACTCGCACTTCGTCTTCGATGTGACGAAACTTTCACACCTGCACAGTGTCGAATGATTTTGATTGACAGGACAAGCACGTGGACTTCGTGTGAACTTGAAGCAGGAAAATAAAAACGAGTAATACTGTCAAACAGATGGATATGATTTGTTGATAAAAAAAATTACTTTCACTGTCTAATATATTTAGAAAAAAATATCAGAGTTATTGTTTGATATAGGTGCAAACATTTAGTGAAGCCTGAAAGGAAGGGGGGGGGGGGCTGAAACGGAATCTCTCTCTCTCTCTCTCTCTCTCTCTCTCATTTGTCTGTTTGATAAAAATTATAACAGCATATTACTTAAATATCAAGTTCTGAAAATTGAATTTATAACAAATAATATGAATATATATCTTTGTATTATCTTGTCTGAGTATAATCACGGCCATCTACAATCGCTTTAATTCATTCTATAAGTCAGAAGTTTTCTCTGATTTGTTATCAAATAAGAATAAACATTTTTATTTTCCAACTAAAAAAATATCTTTTATACTTCAGCGTTCGGCAACAATTGCAATGTTTTAATGCGTTAAAAATCGTGTAATTAAAAACTTAATGTGCATGAATCGTCTTTCTTAGGACAATTTTGGAGAATTTATTTTATTTACTTATTTATTCATTCATTTATTGGTTTACTTTTTTTTTGGCACCTGACATTATAATACAATAAAATAGTTTCAATGCAAGGAAAAGATCAGAGGCATTCCGAATATATCGTTCATCTTGCGTTCACCGTTCGTTCACCGTTCACTTTGCGTTCGCGTTTGCGCTCCGTTCGCGTTCAGCGTTCGCTCACCGTTCACCAAGTTGCGTTCAGCGTTCACACATCGTTCACTCACCGTTCGCTCTGCGTTCGTTCAGGTTCGTTCACCGTTCGTTCAGCGTTCGCTCACCGTTCAAGTGGGAAAGTAGAACGTTTCAGGGACTGTAACTGAGAAGTTCCGAGTGTACATGGAAACAATGAAAAGGTAAGAGAATTATGAAAATCTTAATTTGGCGCATATTTACAAAATCGAAAAAAAGTCTATTTTAAGAAATAATAATTAAAATCAAGCCGCGATGAATTGCAAGCATTCTTTATCATCTTGGGTGCTGGAAAATTTGGTAGAAGGCAGTCAAAGTCAATATATTGACACGGAGGACATCAAAAACAAATATGAATCTGATGTTACCAGTAGACCAATTGGTAATGTAATTAAAAAAACATTTAAGAATGTTATAGTTAAAGCAGTTCGCTCAACAGAAGACTGGTCCAAATTAACACAAAGTATTTTGGTCTTTCATGGAACATGGAGTCTGCCACTCAATCTGAAATAGAGTTTATAAATATTCCCTCATTATTACCACCAGATTTTTTTGTGATAACAAACAATATAAAAGAAATAAAAATTGGACACTTTACTGGAGAAATAATAAATGGAAGGAAATCCATGATTGAAACTGATTTACAGTCAGATGGAAAATATTCACTTAATATGATGGGGAAAAAAATTGACCCTGAAAATTTAGGTTTACAAAGTCAATTTTCACTAACTTCTCAGTCTGTGAAATCATTATTTAAAATCATTGGACATCTTCAATACTGCAGAGGAGTGAATACCATCGAAAGAAAAGAATTACCCCATTTTCAGGAACATATTTGTAGTGTTGGTGATGAGAATAGTGAAATTCTTCAATTCAGGTCCAAAAAGTGTTTCAAAGTTCTGCCATTTAACACATCAAATGCCTCATCATGTTCAACTTGTAAGAACTGTAAAAAAATGAACATGAAACCAAAAATGAATAAATCTGAGTGTGATGCACAAAATACTGATGACAACATTACACACAAAGAACAAGTTACAAAAAATGAAGAGATTATACTACAAAAAACTGATCACGATAGTTTGAGTACAATTTTAAAGACAATTTTTCCTGAATGTTCTTTGAAAATGCAAACATTTCTAATGAACCAAAAAATGGCTTTAGAGCGAAACCCAAATGGAAGAAGATGGAGTAAAGAAATTGTTAGACTGTGTTTGACATTGTATTGCAGAAGTCCAAGGGTTATAGTGAACTGAGGAACAGTAATTTTCTGATATTGCCCTCTCAGAATTTATTACGAAAGTACAAGAACTCTGTTCACCAAGAGGGTGGGATTAAAAAAGCTTGAATGGATGGCTACTGAAGCCAAATTGAAGAATATTCCCCCTGCAGGATATGAAGGCGGACTCATCATTGACGAAATGTCGATACAACCAGATTTACAATTTCGTAAACAAAATAATGATATTGAATTGATTGGATTTACTGAATGTACTCCAGAGTCCATTGTTTTTGATCAAATGAAAAATGGCAAAAGAGAAAAAACTCTAGCTACTCATGTTTTGCAATTAGTATTTTTGGGCTTCACCGGTTTTCGCTTCCCATTTGCCAATTTTCCATCTCATACCGCATCAGGTCATGAACTTTATTTACTTATATGGAAATCTGTAAACATGCTTTCAACATTTGGGTTCACAATTCAATATATCAGTACAGATGGTGCCCAAAGCAATCGAGACTTGTACAAAATATTGATACCAAATTTTGATACTTTAAATCCAATTACATGTTCATTCAAAAACATTTTCTCTCAGAATGAAAATCAGAAGTTATTCTTTATCATGGACATATCACATGTGTTGAAAAAAATAAGAAATAATGTATCGAAAAGTGGAAAAGCTGCATTCTGTAAAAGACATTTGAAATATGAGGACACATTTATAGAATGGGATCACTTCAAAGGGGCATATCTGTGGGACATTTCTACAAACCCATTTCCTATCCATCACAAACTCACACAGGAACATATCTACTTAACATCAGAAAGTAAAATGAGGAATCATTTGGCTGAAGATGTGTTAAACAGTGAGATGTTGCATCTAATGAAACTTTATTGTGAGAGTTTAGGTGATGCTGGGCACAAGCTGGATGGAACGATAGAAATGTTGACCCATACTAGTGCACTAATAAGGAACTTTAGAGACTCTAGACCAATCACTGATGTCAGTGATGACAGACTGAAGGAAAACAATGATGCACTGCAATGGTTCATTAAGTGGGAACAGACAATCAAACAGGATAAGTTGATTAAAAACAAGGAAAAACATCTCATATCTCACCAGACAAGGGAAGATATAATTTCTTCAATTATGGGATTTGAAGAGTTGTGTGTATACAAATTAAAGTCTTGCAATGCATCCATCATCCCGAGTCGCGTCAATAGTGATGTGATAGAGAACATGTTCTGTCAGCAGAGAACATTATATAACGGGGCCAATACTAATCCAACCTACCTAGGTTATTGTCATTCAGTTAATTCAGTAATTCTTGGGCAAGCTTCAATATCTCGAAAATCTAATGTAGGTGGTGGTGAAGGAGCACAATTACCAGTACATTATGGTGTAAAACCAAAGGTATGGAATATAGCTGTAAAAAAAAATAATTAAGGGATTTTTTTTTTTGAAACATGCATCCTTCCATTGATGAACATTTATATTCTCTGAGAATTCACTCCTTAATTAAGGTGTTGAATGCAGTACATGTAGATAATCACTTTATAGGTATATAGGTAGTCTTAATCTTGAAAGAAATAACAGCTACTTAATGTATGGTTACTGTCATTAAAATCTTTAACTTTTAATAGAAAAGAGTACACTATTTTGGTTGCAAACAATTGGAATAATTAAAGAATCATTAACTAAGGGCAAAAATTACATGTAATTTGAAAGAAACAAATATAAACTGAATACATTACAAGTATCAGAAACCATATAAAATAATTTATAAATGAGCAAATACATGTATTGATAAATTGATATGTTTCAGAACACACAAAACATGCAGATAAGTGTACGTATCTTATTGGCAGAGTGCGCAAGTATAGACCCCCTCAGGCTCACCGATAATAGACCATTCCTCATCATCCTGTAAATTTGCACAATCCCTGTGGTACCACGAATTACAAGTATCGCAGCTTATCCTGTCCTCACCGTCAACATAATGTCCATTACATACTGCACAGTCCTCATCTTGATCATATACATCAGCTGCTGGAGTCTTCTTCTTGGCTCTTCCTTTACCCTTACCCTTTCCTTTACCTTTTCCCTTCCTTGATTGACATTCTGTGGGAATTATTGTAGGTGGGAGTCCTGAAGCCAGAGAATCAGAAGTAACACTGACAGGAGTTGAGGGAGGCAGCGTGGGGACACATCCACTTGGTCCTGGAATATCTTCAACTTCAGGCACAGAACGTGAAGATGCATCTGAGAGAAATTTGTTTGGACAAGGTATGGAATCACAATTTAAGATCACTCTGTTAAGATTTAAAAGTATATCTTCTTTTTTCTTTTGAGATGACATCTTAACTTCATACATTTGGCATATATGAAGTAAATCTTTTTTTGTGAAAGACAAAAGGAATTTTTCATTCAATACAACTTCAGATTTTAGCCACAAGTGTGAGCTAATTCTGTCGTTTGACTTGTCTTCTTTTAGGAACTGCATATTAAATGTCTTAACAGGTTTTCTGGACTTCTTATCCACAACTTTTTTACGGAGAGCCTTACCCTTTTCTTTTTTCAGGAAGGACAGATAGTCTCTCCGAAATTGACTGAACGACACCTTCAAGAATAACTGAATCACTGAATGATAGAGTTCTATGAAGTTTTCACAAGAGGTTACAATTGAGTGTAAGATACTTTCAATGTTTTCTTCATCACTAGATGTAACATAAGTAACAACATAATTCTTATTCAAAGTCTCAATCCAAAATTCAAATAATTCAGTGTTTTTGTAAAGTTCATCTGTCACATAACTGAATATGCTTTTCCCATGACACACTAGACTGATGTGTGTCAGTTTTTCCCTGCACAAAGTTTCAAGTTTCATGAAAAATTCAAAACTAGCATCAGTCAAGTTTGTAAGTCTTTCTCTTTCATTTTGTTTTCTTCTAGTTTCTTGCAAACTTCCAATATCCTTAGTTGAATCCTTCAACTCATCATATGAAATACACAATGAATTTAAAATGTTCATTTGACTTTGAAGTTGTAATACTTTAGAATTGTCTCCCTCCGCAAATAAAGAATTTCTTGTTTTCACTGATAAGTTGTGTTTCAGTTTTGCTAGAACATATCCACTGATGTACCTGATTTTTCCTCTTGCAGGTGCTAGTAATTCTTCTGCTGACACTGAAGTGCTCTTAATAGATTCAGGATCTTGCAAGTCTAGATGTCCTGATAAATCTTCAAAAAACTTTCTTTCCAGATAAAATAAAAGTGTTGTCAGAAACTGAAATTGTGGGCCACTGTCCTTTATTGAATAAATATTAAGCATTGATATTACACTGTCTTTGTATTCATCAGAACTGAGGTATTTATTAAATCTAACAAAAAAATCATTTTGCTGTTTGGCAGAGTATGTCTTTTCACCTTCAGGTAGACAAATCAAACCTATGTCTTCAATGACTGCGCGGCTAGGATAAGGCTGTCCGTAAAATATCAAACTGTTCTAACTGTAGTTACTTCTCTGAACTACCTAGATATGACGTCATAATAGCATATGACGTCAAGTCACTGCATACTTCAGCTGACATGACGGGGAAAGTGTCATAACTTTTACATTCCTTTCACATGACATGTAAAGATTTTTTAGCGTTGTTGCTTGATTCAAGTGTATGGATTGTTCTTTAAGCATAAGTGTGCGGTTATGATGTTGAACATTTGCAATTTAATATTGTTATTCCTTTAACTTGTCTGATATACATATATTCAAACAATAACAAAATATTGACTGTGAAACGCTCCCCATTACACGTCCGTGGATGGAGTTAGAATTTATAAATCGTGTATATATTTGACTGGCACAAGTGAATAATAAAGATAAATCGAAGATATTCTGTGTGAATCTACTAAAGAAGTATGTCCTCTAACTGAATTTTGCTGGGGGATCGTATGTAATTTATCCTATTTTGTATAAATTGCGATAAAGAGTGGAATATGCCCCCTTGCATGTGGGTAAGTTGAATTTCTCGTGGAATATTTTCCAAAGAAGTAAAATTCAAACTTGCCCCCAGCACTTTATATGTACCAAAGATCACGATGAATTGACATATGTGACAAATTTTTCTCAATAATGTCGTTTTGAACTTGTGCCGATGCGATTTTTGTGCAACATTTAGGAATTTATAAGTGTCCATCACGTGATCAACGAAGTCATGTGACATCACAGAAATACATTTTTATAATACTTGATTACACTCTCATCACAAATTGACTGCAAATTCATACATAGATTACAAATTTAAATTAAAATCTAGCTCAAAATAAAATGCGTATTTTAATGCATATTAAGCCTTCGGACAGCCTTAACATAGCTGCGTGAGGACTGCAATTGGTACCAATCATGGTAGATTTGAAAATTTTCCAGAATTCTCTGTTTAATGGAAAACATCTCATTTTCCAAAGGTGTTCCAACAAATTCAGAAAAAACTGAATCTAGAGCTGTCTTTGCATTTGATGAAAATTCTTCTGTTATAATTTGCTGTTCAATGAGAGAGTCTAAAATTTCCAATTTCTCAATTTCACTATCTGAAAAATCAGAGTCAGATTCAAAATTTGCATCAATATTTCTATTTTCTGAAAAGTCAAAATCATTATCATCACCACCATCATCATCATCATTATTAGAGTCTTCAGTTTTTTCACTTCTAATTCCCCTACAACAAGACAAATCATTTTGCACATTGCCTATGGTAAAATTTTCATGAAGCTTTGTAACATGGAGTGGATGCTTACGACATAATGTTTTTTTGAAGTTAATTACTCGTAGACCCTCAACTTGCTGTGCACGTCCTACAGCAACACCAATTTGCCCTGGCTGATAACAGTTTTCACAATTTATGACAACATTCCTCAAGGTCATTCCTTGTGCTTTATGCACAGTCATCGCATATGCTAATTTCAATGGTAACTGAGTTCTTTTTGCAATGGTAATCTTATCCACAGGATCAAAAGTTGTAAAAACTACTGGCTTAACAGTCACGACAGTATTTCTTTTTTCAAAAACAAATTTCACATCAACAGAGTCAGACATGAGTTGAACGACAGTGCCACATAAGCCATTCACTAAAGAATCACTTAAATTTCTGACAAGCATCACTGAACAACCAACTTTAAGTCCTAAATTTTTGGGTGCTAGGAATTTGCTTAAATAGTGGTTTGATCCTTCATCTCTTGATTTGTAGAGTTTGAGTTCTCCTGGTAAATTTTGCAATTTGTTATAATTGAAAATGTCAACATCATAATTACGGGCAAAGAGATGAATACATTCTTCCTCATTGGGCAGTGGTCGGTCTAAAGACTTCAGGAAAGCTACACTTTCATCCGATGGATCTCCCATCTCAAGTTCATTTATGCATTTGATAAGTGTTGTGTCACTCTGTCTATGAATTATGTTTAATTTTACTTTATGTGGTAAGCAGTTATTAAACCATGGTAGTTTGTAACAATGGTTACCTGGATCACCAATAATTTCATTAGCGACTGGGGGTAACTGATAAAAGTCACCAGCAAGAATAACTTGCATTCCCCCAAAATATCTGTCATTGTTTCTTATATTTCTACACAGCATTTCTAATTGATTAAATGTTTTGGCACTAATCATTGATATTTCATCAATTACAAGAAGATCTGTAATTTCAATATTATTTTTCACTTTCACAAAACGTTCGTCTGTTAAAACAAGGTGAATAAGTTCTTCGGTGACATGCCTTCCATCTTCTATTCCGGCTCATTTGTGTAATGTAACTGCCCCCAGATCCCCGTAATGAGTCGCAGCTATTCCCGTGGAACACACGATTGCGACATGTTTTTCTTTACTATATTTTTTAACAATCCTCTTCACAAGAAATATCTTTCCTGTGCCCGCCTGACCACTAATAATCAAATTATGGCCATTTGAAAGACGAAATGCCAACTCCTGGTCTTCGTCAAACATTGTGAACTCTAAAACAGCTGACTTTCCGTCTTTCGCGGACTTTTTGTTTACATTTTTCGTAATTCTCTTACCTTTTCATTGTTTCCATGTACACTCGGAACTTCTCAGTTAAGCAACTTATATTATTGTGACATGCAGATGTTTAGTGAAGGAAATATTTGGGACACGGCGTGATCAAACCGTTTTTACTGGTAAGTACCGTTTTATAGTACATTTTAAAAAAAAATCCTTGGTAGTGCCTCTCGGATGACAGACGAAGTTGGCAACCTTGTTGTTTTTTATATATAGAGTTACGAATTTTTATAAAATGTTTGTTTTTCGTAATTTTTCGGGCTGATTGTATGGATTATATCACGAATATGTTACTAAAAGATAGTTTATGAAAAAAAAGTCGAAAAGGCCCGGGGGTCTATATTGAAGGGGGGGGGGGTTCCTGTCCTCAAGCACCTATGGTTGAAACTGCCACAGTCTAGTAGATTTTTAAGACATCAATGGTTTTCTTTTCAATTAGTTTTCATCAAAGTTTAATTTTGTGGCAATGCATAATGATTTGGGGAAATGTGGTATGTCAACACTTACGCATTAACTAGGTCAGTGACCTCTTTCCTATCAGCAGAAGTCCTCCCTGACCCGTCTAATTTTCCGAAGAGTACCTTCTCCCTCTTTTGTACCTCCTCTACTAATGTAATCTCGTCCCTGGGGTCCCAGTTACTTTTTCTTCTTCGTTTTTTGGGAGTTTCTGCATCCATTGCGTAACTTATGTAAGCAAACGAAAATTCTATCTCCAAAACATTGGGGAGTTCCACATTTACCGTATACGCTCTAAACACCGCGTGAGTTACTATGACAATAAAGGGTTTTTTAACTAAGACAAATCTTAACTAAGTTTTTGCGAAGATCGTTCTGTGATCCACTTAAGTAAGCGATCTTGGCTAAGTCTAAATCTTAAATTAAGTAAAAAATCTGACTTAAATTAAAGACAGTTTTATGATCCCGGAGCCTGGTCTCCTTTACACTTTAAGTTCTGGTTGTTATAACTGCAAAAAAAACTCATTGCAATATTTATGGAAGAATTGATTTTATTTCTCTATATGAAAAAGAGATGATAAAAATTCCTTTATATCCCTTTGAAAAAATTATCAGTAGAGCTTATGTAAGAGCGATATACTGCTTGCTTGAGGGGGACTGGAATCTCCCTCAATGATATACTTTGTTTTATTATACAGGTACTGAACTTAGATTATTTTTAAGTTCGTAACTAGAATTGTATTTTATATGCAGTGCAATTATAAGGTGCGCAATGGAAATATCACTTCTTTGTAGAAGTTGTAATAACAAGTTCCTCATTTCCCATACAAATAGGCCCGGTCTCTTTATATATGCTTTTAATAAAACTCAGCTGCACTAAGAATATTTATGATTTTATTTGGAACAAATTGTAACTTTGCTAGGTGTTCCAAATATGATAAGGGACAAAGTTTTTACGACGATTTTCAGGGAATCAGCCAATTATATCGATTAAAATTTTAATAGTTTTGTCGTCTGTCTGTCTACATTTCAATCACGCAGTTCTTTTTGTACTTTTGTTCTGATTTCAATGATATTTGGTAGACAAGTAGAATAAACCAAGGCACTAATAACTCAATTTCATAATATACTCCTCTTGCGATTTTTTAAATTTTTATTTCAATAAAACGCGGTACAAGTTTAGAAAAAGCAAGGATATATTTCTGTAAATGTAAAACAGAAAAGCGGAAACAAGTCTATATCCTACTCTCCTAAACCACCATTTTAGAAAAAACCACTAGAGCTACATGTACATGACCATCAGAGACATGTTGAAATCCTGTAGTATGTTATCATGTAAATTTTGCATTTACCTCCCCCTAGTAAATATAAAAATTTACATGATAATCATCGTCGCAAACCACGGCCAAAAGGTATGATCCTCTCTCATTCTGGGGAGAGCTATATGCGGACTCCGGACCGTAGCTTGAGACGATGCATGATAATATGATATATTTTTTGTCCCCCGCTTTCACTGAATGAGGGGGATATTAATTTGGGTCTGTCTGTCCGTCCGTCCGTCTGTATTTCTGTCTGTCTGTAACACTCTCGTTTCGCGCAATATCTCGAGAACCCTTTGAGCTTTCGCAATGAAATTTTGCTTAGCAACTCCCTGTGGCCTCAAGAAGAACCCTATTGATTTTCAGGTCAAAGGTCAAGGACATAAATTCTGTCTGCTTTAACACTTTCGTTTCCGCGCGATGCGCGATATCTCGAGAATCCTTTGAGATTTTGCAATGAAATTTTTCATAACAACTCCTTGTGGCCTATGGAATACCCCTATTAATTTTGAGGTCAAAGTTCAAGGTCGTAAATTTATACATTCCGTCTGTGTGTAATACCTGCGTTTCCGGGCGATATCTTAGAAAGCTTTTGCAATGAAATTCTATACCATAACTCCCTAGGGCCTCTCTGACCCCTCTCAAAGTGTCCCGCCCCGTTTTTTTATATTATCCATATTGGCTTTTTTTATTTGCTTCAAAATGTATACATTTAATAATTCTACAAATCCCGGGGGGGGGGGGGGGAGTCCGACCCCCCCCCCCCCCTCGAACTGCGCATGCTCTTCTTTTTTCCCAAAGCGGGAGACACAAATTCTCTGAATTAGCTTGTTTTTTTATCATTGATAAATACAATAAAACTTGTCTTATTCGGATGACGTGTATTCCGAAATCTTGCCTAATACGATGTAAATTTTAAAGTCCATTTCAGTACATTCAACCGTTAAAATGTTGTCCTACCCTGCTACATTCAATGATGTGGTGTCCGAATTAGATAAGTTTTACTGCATGTCAAAATTTAAAAAAATTTACAAGTTTTATTTATATTTTACACTAAATATTGTTCGATTAGAAATTACAAGTATCTTTGAACACGTAGCTACAGTTTGCAAGAATCTTTTATTAACTATGCTGCTCATTGAGAAACAAAATTTAGTTACTGCTACCGCTTCATCATCTACTGATACATAGTTTCATATTATAACTGCTTAATGACAAAATCTTATCAGCATGTATCTTATTCCAAACCTCCCACGGCACACTAAAAAATCCTTCTACGTGTCTGCAGACAAATGATAAAACGCTATCAACGAGTTTTTTGACATTATATAGAGCTTAAATATTAATGCGTAAGATATTGATTGGGTATATACTATCAATTACCCTCTGGACTTTTCCTTTTCAATTCCATTTTACTGAAAGAAAACTGTTTGCCTAAAGCATACGATGTGTCGAATCAATATTTAATTTAGGAGAGTTAAGGTGGTTCATTGTATTGTTCTCTTTGGAAAAAAACGACAAAAGTACCTTGGTGTGTCATCTGTTGTATCAGAATATTCCGTTTATTGTAAATGACATCGATGCCAAGATCTAGAGCACAAGAATTCAGTTTGAATCAAATTCAATATATCGAAATATTTTTCAAAACATAAAAAAAAAATATTTGCCATGAAAACAGTTGTTGAGGATTAAAACTAATGAAATTCACTGAATTATTAATGGATAAGAAAACAACAGTATGTAAAATGTATGTTATTGAAGGAAAAAAAAATCAATTCTTCATTAACGATTTTTATCTTTATAGTTCTTTCTAACTTTATCAGTTACAGTGCGCTTCGAATAGAGATGTCTAATTTAGTACGTATGGTAGGCTTCATTGTTTTGTTACGAATAAATTTCTATTCTAAGGGACACTTGGTAAGAGGCTACTCTAGGTTACAATATGGATATAGACTGGATAGACTTCTGATAAACTCCTATATGGAGTATAGTATTTTAGACTGTATGGAGGAGTGTATCAGAACTATTCGATGTAAGTCGCTTAATTATTATAAAGGGACTAATTACTGTGAACTTAACTATGAAAACAAGACCACTGCACCGGAGAGATTTGTAGAAAGAACTGCGTGGATCTACAGTGAAAGACAAGACTGGACAAAGGTAATAATACTAAATAGTTACTGAATAGACATGAAAGGTAATGATAACAGTATTATTGTTTTTTCAAAGAATATATGATTCTGTGAATAGAACTCCACATCAACTTATTTGCTGTTGGTGTTTTGTGTTCCATATATAATTAAGTTTATGTAGTTTGCCTGCAAGACAACTACGTACAAAATGTGCATACCTGTGAATCTCTTTTTCACCACATTAATATAAATGTAACAGCAGCTGCGTTACACTGTAACAGAATGGAAAAATATCCTTTCACTAATTCGTAATCATCCAGAGGGTTGAAGGTGTGATATGAAAAAGGGTATATATGGATTATTTTCTATGTATAACATAGATGCTATTTTGATATACACTGTACCTTTTAAACAGATGTTGTGCTAATCACATGCTACAATTGTTAATGAAAACACTCAGTTTGATACATTTTACAGGACCTGCCTGGATCCTGTTATGGAAAGGTCTGTGGAATTAATGAAAAATGTAGAAATATCGGACGTATCACATCGTGTCAGATATCAGGTACGTTTACTTCATTATCACCTTCTAATAATTACGAGAAATCTTTTTAAATGTCCTTTGTATGATGCAGTGTTCGTCAAGGGACAACTTTAAGAAGCTATCAATGATGTAAGTTGGAAGAGCTCCACATTGTTTTTTTTTATTGATATGTTGAGAGCAAAGAAAAAAGAAAATATTTGAAAATAAAATACACATGAACATTTTTCTTGTATCGTACACTCATATTAAATTATTGGTATTTGACAAAAACAGACTGTGGTATTCCAATCACCAGCAAGATGTCTACAGAAAGTGTGGAGCGATGGGACGGTATCGGCATTGAAAGACGAATACATCTAAAATGTTCTGATGAGTACGAACAGACCGGAAATGGAATCTTTATATGTGATAAGAATGGCAACTGGAAGAAGGACATGGTTTGTAACGGTAATTATCAACATACATGTATATAGGACCAATGTTGTATATAATCTTTCAAACGATGAGTCGTCCGCGTGACGCAGTGGTTAGAGCGTTTGCTCTAGAGTCGCGGAGTAAGGAGTTGATCCTTACGTCGCGGGTTCGAATCCCACTGTTGGACGTGGAGACCGGTCTTTCGAATGAGACTGGATAAACTGAGGTCCTGTGTCGCAGTAGGTGCTGGCACGAACAAGATCCCTCACTGCTCAATGGCCCTGAGTGCCAAGTATAGGTCAAAATTTGCAGCTCTCCATCGGCAAGTGGTGGCGTCTCCGTATGAGTGAAAAATTCTCGAGAGGGACGTTAAACAACAAACACATTTTTATTTTGTAAAAGACAACAGAATTGTTATCAATTACCTTGTTATGACGCCATTAGAAGTGCAAGTGTCGATACCAAAAATTAATTAAATTTATTAATTATTAATTAAAGTAAGGTTTACGATCAATAAATGCATCCCACCACTGATGTTTGGAGGTCCGTGTTTGCTCTGCTCCTATTTTGTATTGTATAATGGACTTTTGAGCTTGAATACTGTTCGTTATCTCCATATATTTCATTGATACACAATGCTCTACCCAAATGTATCCCTTTTCTTTGTTTGAGTGATGTTGCAGAATGAAGAATACAAGAGCTGTACAAATGTATGCATTTAAATTTAAAAGATCTTTATCACTTCACTTTGACATCGCTGCAAATGCCACATAAATTGTTCTTCTAGAGACATTAATCATCGAAAACATTGGAGCATACTCTTGTTCATCTCATTATCAACTTTCCAAAGGAATTCCAACAGAATTGCTGATAATGTTATAAATCGAGGGCCATGTTTTATTCTTCATGCCGCAACCCATCAAAATGAATGTATTGCTTACTATTCTTTAACTCGACTTTCCTTTTCTCTGTGTACCAGCCCCAAGTTTTGACAAATAAAGTCTCCCCTCTGCGTTGCATTTTAATCAAAATGATCCCATTTGCAATAATTTATCATACATATTTTTCTTTCGTCTGATACGTACTGTAGAAAGGAAGCTACATTTTGACCCTCTGGACACACGTATTAGCTCCATATTAGATAAACCCGTGAAATTAATCACTTGAATATATACAGAAGTATTACGCACGAAATATGAAACAAGCTTAATGTCCTAATCAAAGACAGACCCCAATCTGTTTCTTCCTTACCGTTATACTTTTTTTTGAAGGACAGAAAATTTGCTTAACTCGCAGCACTTTCGTCTGCAAGAACCAAAAATAAATTACATCCTTTCTTTACTTCTACTGATGTCACGGGTAACTGTGTTTTTGCTTTGCCATTGCTGTTTTCCATTAATGATCCAGTAGGGTCTTCCTCAAAGACACTTCATCTCAGTAATTTCTTCAACTGTTGGGGCTTGGTGACAGTTCTAATATACGAAGTTCCCAAGTTTGATCTGTATCTGTTGCCTCCGCCCGATCTTCTCTCCTGGATCCAGATTAAATTTCCTTTAACAGTTTCAAAATTATTGCGCTTCAGAGATTTTCATGCCTTGCTGAAAAAAATTGCAGACCGTATTTTAAAGTACAACATACTTCCAATGGTGGAAACTACGACTTCTTGTGACTCTCAACTGAATAATTTTTGTGATTTGTAAAACGACTACACAGTTCATCTTAGCTTCATCGTGATTACTTGAACACTATCCATGAAGATAATGTAACTCCTGTTGTACAATACAATGTCATTTTCAGTCTTTTTTAGCATTTTGTATAAGCCCCCCCCCCCCCCCCGTTATTTAAACATCCTAATATTTCCGGGGCTCTGGTATTACGTACTCACAAAATTACAACTCGTCAAATTTACAATCACAAGTGAAGTATTCCCGTCTCTAGTTTTCTACAGCTTGACGTTGCTTGAGTCACGAATGAGAGGGTTTTCTCGGATAAAGACCTTCGCTACCTCTGAAATAAATCTATTTTGTATGAAAGGGAACCGTCTTGTAGCGTTTTAAACTAGATGTCCATCTCTCCCTGTTTAAAGTATCATAGGAACAAATACATATAGTTAATAGTTATCTGTTGTAACAGCGCGTTTTTTATCCAGTGGTTGCTGTTTGTTGGAGTCCTTTTTCTCTACGTGAGAAAGACAGTCGTTTGTGGGCTTCTTCCCACTTTACATTCTCTTATACTGTCTGTTAAATCCGATTTCTTCAAATTATGACCCCAGGGACTAAAGCTGAGTCACAAGAGGGGATGAATAAGATAGTACTTTATATGAGACATTTTGGCTAGAATTGGGAATTTGTATTTACAGATATACCAATAGAGTGTTCATAAATATTTGTTCAAGCGGCAACCTCAAAAGCTGAGGTAGTTCAAGAATAACGGATTTGCACAACGAGATATAATCCTCTGCAACGCTTGGCTGTGTCTTGGAAAAAAAATGTACCATGATTCAAAATATTATGTTAAAAAGCATGGATTTTTTTTTTGTTGAAAAATATGATAAAGTGTTGCCATAATTTACATGAATGGTAACTAAGAAGTCCATTGGTCTCTTGTTTCACGTCGTCTTCATACCCCCCCCCCCTTCCCAAAAAAAGTGTGAAATTCCTGAAAAAGTCTCAACTGTCCATGATAAATTAATGTAAAACTGTATAATAATAATATAATATATTTATTATTCCAAATCGGGGCCCTTTTGAGCATATTACATACATGATTATTAAACAGAACATATAAATATAATAATTATTCACAAAATGTGATAATAGTAATATTCAGCATTTTCTTAACACATATACTTAGTCAATTTACTCTTGGTTCATAAGTTGATATAATTGCTAACATGTACAATTTGAAATACACATTGTAAAGTGTAAGCAAGTATCACCGTGTACCATAATGCAAAAAAGCCAGAGATATACATATACAAAAATATAAAGTGAATAGATATATTCCACTAAATTGCAAAAGATACCACGGGACAGTGCATTGGTACTTTATAAGTCACTTTTTTGCTTATCTTATGACCAAACTAACATTTATTGAGTGTTAAAAGTATACAATTTTTAAATTCTATATACATGTAGAAGACACATTATATTTCTCCCTTGATCAATTCACAAAGGGATTTAAGAACATCATAATTTTCACAATTCAATATCCATATTAATTTGTTCATGTTATCAAGAAGTAAAATTTGTTTACAATGTTGTTGTATACTTTCATACATATTTTGCCTAAGTAAATTATATTTTGGGCATTCAAAGAGTAAATGAATTTCATCTCCAACTTGGTGAGAAGAACAATTTGTACAAATTCTTAGTTGTCTGGGAATCCCTAAGTAACGACCCCGTTCTATTGGTAAATTATGTACTTTGCGTTGTTCAGGTGATAACAGTGCTAGGTAATTTTCAAAAACCAAATTAGTTTTAAATTTTATGTAAGTTTCAAGTTTTCCTTTTTGTAAATTTCTCATATTGTACCATTCATTTGTGTAATGATTATATAATAATCTTTGCATATTTTCTTGAAATATAAGGGTTTATTTATGGTAATAATATGGTTTAACCCAGCAATTTGAAGAAATTTACATACTATACCATACCATGACTGCGATTTACATGTATTGGCATTAAGCTTACTTTGAAGGTATGCTGCATTCAATAATGGGAAAGAGGTCCCAAGATTTTCTAGTCTATTCACATAGTTCATTATATTTTTTACAACATCAAGGTGTAATGGAAATCTACCAAGTTCTGACAAAGTTGCAAAATTTGAGCACTTTCTATGAAGACCTAAGATAAATTTACAAAATTTCATATGGAGATTTTCACACTTTAGTTTGGAGTAAAAATCATGCAAAGATATAGAGTTGCGGTTAAACAAAGATGGGCTATTTAAGATTCCCCAAATCTCACTGCCATAGAGTAATATTGGTTTGACAGTGTGATCAAAGACATGAAGAGATGTTCTAATGCTTGGTTGTAATGATAAAAATTCTTTCTGCAATTTAAAGTATGCTTTCATTGCCTTTTTGTACAAATCATCTTGAGCACTAGAGAAATTTCCAGCTGCATTAAAATATATTCCTAAATACCTATAAGAAGACACATCTTAGGGTATTTAGTAAGAATTTTTGCATATTCCAGTAAATTATTTCTTTTTTGGACTAAATCATTATCAAACCAATGTTTATTATTTTTATTGGGTGTGTTTTTTATGTTAGATAAATTTCTCTTTTCTTTCAAAGATTGTTTAGCTGCAGAGAGAATAATATCTGTCAATTCAGCACAAGCCTTGTCTACAGAATTCTGTGTACTTTCGATAATTTGATTATTCACAAACCTATTCAGTCTCTTACTTATTTCACTGCTTGCAAGTACTGCACAAAATTTTTCAGCTGAATTATCTTCCCATACAAATTTTGGTTTTAATTGAAATGTAGGCAGGTCACACGTTGAGGATAAAAAATAATCTGCACACATTTGCCATTCTAGTATTGAATGACAGTCTGAGAATATTGGGTTGAACTGATTTACATGAAAATACAAAAAACAAGGCAAAATTTTCTCAGAGGCGATTACATAATCTACTACACTACTCCCATTTGGTGTATAACAAGTGCATTGCCCAAAACAGTCTCCAAATACTCTACCATTCAATATCCTTAGTTGATTACCAATGCATAAATCTAATAATTGTTTGCCCCTTGCATCAATAATTTCATCTTGACTTGAACGTTGATTAATAGTTCTATCAGGTCTATAATCAGTATTGGTGGGTACATATAAACAGCTGTCATTGGATATAAAATCATTTTCATTGGATACCCTGGCATTGAAGTCACCACATAATACAACGTCTCCAAACTTTGAGTATCTATTAACATCTTTTTCAATGCAATCCAAAATATCTACCTGTAGAGCTTTATAATATGGGGACATTAATGGTGGAATATATATAACACACAAGTATAAATCATTTTCAAATCCAAAGTTATCCTTTTCAAATTTTAACCATTGAAAATCTTTGTTGTTGTTTGTTAAAATTTTCACATGTTGTTTGATATATTTGTTACAAAATATTGCTAATCCTCCAAAGTATCTATTATTATTAGATATTGGTCTGCATATAGTATGACAATAAAAGGGCTCAATATTTGGAACAATAAAATCATGTCCTATATGAGTTTCCACAAAAAAGAAAATATACTTTTTCAACTGTTTAACAAATGAGGGTTCATTAAATTTGTTTTCTCCCTTATATATTAGGCCACCAACATTGAGTAGGCCAAATTTTAAACTCTTCATTCTTTTAGCAAAATTACTAAATATTAAACATATACATGTAGTATACCATGTTGACCATTAAGTGAGAATTATATAATTCTTAACCTTCACTATAATTAAGACATTCTCTATGTCTATATTATATAAAAGAAAATAAAGATCTATAGAAAGGATTTCCAGTCAGAGGAAACTTCAGTCGCGTTTGTTGTATCTGGATCGTCCAACAAATCCTTGTCCACGTGATCGACGTTGTGAGTTGCTTCTGGAGCGACGTTCCACATTTAGCTTTAGGGACCTATGCAACGCATATCGAAAATTGGCTGCCAGTTTGGATACCCCTTTGGTGTTGAGATGATATCCATCTTTGCTAAGTAGTGAAGTGTTTGGGCCGGAATCAATGAACATATTATGATGCTCGACAAAGTAATGGCTTCATCATTCTCCTGTAGAATCCGTTGTTTAATGATCGCATTGACCATTTCTGCACACTTTTTGTGCGTGTCAACTCTTGGGGTCGTTAAAGATACTAATATTTTGGTAGACGGCCATCTTTGTCTGATGTATTTGATGACTTCATCCAGTACGTGGCTTGAATTTTGTGACAAAACATGATAATGGGTATTCAGTCATCAACTCTTTTGTGTCGAGATCAATAACAAGATCTTCGAACGCAATACTGCATAGCTCACCGGCCATTTTTTTGGTCAACAAGGTTACTTGTAGACAAAATTTAAGAGATCAGTAAAAGCATGTGCTTAATGGCGGCCACCGGAAGTATATACTGTTTTCAATTTTTAGCCGTAATACTTAAAATCATAGAGGAGTATATGCAAAGTGATTTATTTTCCTTGAAAAGGGGGTATGAATACAAAGTGAAATATGGAAATATTGATATGAATCTTTTTTTTAAGTTAATGTATAGGGAATTGCCATTTTTTAAATTTTTTTTTATCATTTTCTTAGGCAAAAGACTGGGATGTTTTGAAGATAACGAGACAAGATTCTTTTATCCAAAGGATTTTGTGAGATTATATGAGACAAACGACCTTTCTACGTGCACAACGCACTGCCATCAAAGTCGTACACAATTCAAATATATTGGACTACAGGTAAAATTCCTATTTTTTCACCAGCAGCTAAAATATAACATTGTAAAATGAGCATTTTTAAGTTTGGAGAACAATGGAGCAGTACTATTCATGTAAATTGCATAGACTCTACTTTGGGGGAAAAAATCAAATGGTAACCTAACCATAAAACTTTTAAGACAAACTCGATGACTTCAACTTTTCTATCGTTAACTTCCCTTACTTAAATAGCAATATACCCGTATTACATGCAATTTCCTAAACGAGGCAACACAATGACCTTTTCAGTGAAATTTGGAGATAATGAACAGTATTCAAGCTCAAAGTCCATTTAATCAATACAAATCGAGAGCAGAGCAAACCGGGCCTCTAAAAACATTAGAGGTGTGATCAGGTACCAGCAAATACGATCTATCATTAAGTTGAATGCTGACCGACGATTCTCATACTAATTGTTACATGTAGGCCATTATTTACACATCGGATTGTCTACGGATTTTTTCCGTTATCCCGATTATGACAAGGAGAACAGGGTAGTGTGACCGGTCGGCAGGGGATGCTTACTCCTCCTTGGTACCTGATCCCCCTCTGATGCTTTTAGAGGTCCATGTTTGCTCTGCTCCTGATTTGTATTTTTTCTGAACTTGATTACTTTCCGTTATCTCCATATTTGATTACAATTTTCAAAAAGTACAGATTAGTCCAAAATGGCGAAAACAAAAGTCCATTTAAACAATAAGCACTTTACTATCTTACATCATATTTGTCAAAATGATTTCGTAAATAGATATTGATAGAGCTATGTCGTCATCATTGGACATTGTCAATACATTTATATGTTTCCTTTTGTTTACGGATTTATGAGATTGATCAATGTTCGATATCTTCAAAATTTACATTATTATACTTTAAAACAAAATCCGACACTTGTTTCATGTTTGCGATCAAGTGTTTAAAAGAAGTCTCCTGCTGTGACCTTCGATTTAACAGTTAGATATATTGATGATGCTTTGTCAATTAACAATATTCATTTTCATTCAAACATTGATTCGATAAGTCCCATTTAACTCAATAAAAGATACCACAGATTCTGACACATTACATATTTGGATGTCTTACTGAAAAAAGACATTGATGGTAAACTAACACCTAAGCTTAGAAATGATAAACGTGATGACTCCATATCTTCTATCATCAGCTTCCCTTATTTGTGTAGCAATATATCATATTCACCTGCAATTAGGGTTTATTTATGTCGCCAGTGGATTCGAAGAGCAAGAGCATGTTTTCGTATGAACAGTTTCTAAAACGACTGCGCTGCTGACGAATAAGTTGATGATAAGGGTATCAAGAATTTCGTTAAAGGCCAACATTTCGCAAATTCTCTGGTCAATGCAATGATCTTGTTAGCAAATACATTATGTTGTTAGCTCGATGTTTGATTGATTGTATGTTGTTTTACGTCCCATTCGAGAATTTTTCACTCATATAGAGACGTCACCATATACCGGTGAAGGGTTTCAAATTTTAATCTTTATTCGGCACTTAAGGCCATTGAGCAGTGAGGGGTCTTTATCGTGCCAACGCCTGCCATGACACGGGGCCTCGGTTTTTTAAGGTCTCATCCGAAGGACCCACAACTTTCACTTCAAATTGCCGAGTGCATGGCGAAGGAACAGTTGCTACCCATTTTTTATCGACTTAGGTCAGTCGCGGCCGAGATTCGAACTCACGATCTCCCGATCACGAAGCGAGCGCTCTACCGACTGAGCTACCCTGAGCTCGAATGTTGACTGATGTCTTTCATATAAATTGTTAGTTCATTATTTTCTTACTGAATTGTGAACATATTTTCCCTTTATCTGATTAAAACAAAGGATTCGTGGCGGAGGTGACCGATCAAAAGATGATGCCTACTCCCCCATGGCACCTGATCCTACCTCTGACATTTTCAGAGCTCCTTGTTTGTTCTGCTCACAATTTAGATTGTTTAATTGGACTTTGAGCATGATTGCTGTTATTTTGCATTTTATTTGATAACAGTTTATTACAATCACCCGCAATGCGGATTTAACTCCGTTACTGTCGAGTACCAACAAATGCAAATTAGATACAGGTTGTTGACTCATTTTCGGTGATTTAGCCCAAAGTGGGGATTAAAAGATACAAAGTAGATTTAGATTTATACAAGAAACAATACTTAAAGTTAAATCAAATAAATTAATTACATCATTTATACATGTATATTTATTTAACAATAAAATAATATATATATATCTGAAACAGAAAATATAACCTTCATAATAAGAGTAATATTTTGAATGAAATTCGTGGTTATTAAAAAAAAATGCAATCGGTATGACCTCTTTGTGGAAGCAACAGTTCAGGAACATTTTCGAGAAAGCCTTTTCCAACTATATATATTGTTTAAAGCAGTTAAAAAATTAAAATCGTGCACAATCAGATTGTAGGCTTAATAACTTTACTCTAGTCTCGAAAAAAACTTTACCCTAATCTGCAGCAAAACTTTGACGTGCATTTTCTTTTTAATTACGCTAAAGTTGAATTCAATCTCTAAACGAGCATGTAAAACTGAAGATGTCCGACAGATTGGTGCAAAATAAAGTAAAACTTTTTGCTAGAAATCACCAGTATTTGTACAAGAAAATGTGAAGCGTTTTTGCCTATCGCCATCTTTGACTAGGGTAACGCACTTTACCCTAGTCCGTTTCTACACAGTGAAGTTCTGTATCATATGAATACAAAAACGATTCTGCTAAAAACAAAGCAAAATTAATGCAAGTACAATTAGTGAGTTTCCATTACTATCTTGAGATATCATCGAAGGTTTCCTTTTAGGGATTTGTCTTTGAAATTCAATTTGGTTGTGAATATGTTTGTTTATTGTTAAACGTCCCTCTCGAGAATTTTTCACTAATATGGACACGCCACCCCTTCCCGGTGAATGCTGCAAATTTTGACCTATACTCGGCAGTCAGGGCCATTGAGCAGTGAGGGATCTTTTTCGTGCCAGCATCTACTGCGACGGGGGACCGCGGTTTATACGGTCTCATCCGTAGGACCGGTCTCCACGTCCCACAGTGGGATTCGAACCCGTAAGGATCTACTCCTTACTCCGCGACTCTAGAGCAAACGCTCTAACCACTGCGCCACGCGGGCGACTGGTTGTGAATATGAAAATCGACATGGTTTTGAAGAATTTCCTCGTAAAAGGGGGAACTTTGAGTAAAAGTTGGTTTACACCTAGCAGAATTAAAATTCCTTTAAAATTATATTGTAATATTGAGCCTTACAAGCAGGAACTATGTATAACTTGCTTTGTCAGTACATAATGATCGTGCAATCTAATTCTTTTTTCATCTTTTTTCACTTCTGAATTATTGAAGACAGAAGGAAAGATGATTTTCATACTATTCAATTGTTTTCAATCGTTTTTCACGAAATTTCAGCATTCATCTTTTACTTATTCATTCTGACAAAGTGTCTTTTTCTTCATAATTGATCCATCATCTCTTATAATTATCGATCATCAAGAAAATGGAAAATATTTATGAATTTTGTCGCCAGTTGAAAGATTGGTAACTAGTAGTGATAAGTAAACATACATAGGCACTAATAAGTTTGTTTGTTTGTATGTTGTTTAACGTCCCTCTCCAGAATTTTGACTCATATGGAGACGCCACCACTTACCGGTGGAGAGCTGCAAATTTTGTCCTATACTCGGCACTTGCGGCCATTGAACAGTGAGGGATCTTTTTCGTGCCAGCACCTACTGCGACACGGGACCTCGGTTTATACGGTCTCATCCGAAGGACCGGTCTCCACGTCTCATAATGGGATTCGAACCCGCGACGCAAGGATCAACACCTTACTCCGCGACTCTAGAGCGAACGCTCTAAAGCACTGCGCCACGCGGGCGACATTACAAGTCATGAAATAAAGACCAATAGACACATTTACGTACCGAAATCACAAACCGTAACAAGCAATGAGCAACACGTCCATTCACGTCGAACACTGACTCACAATCATCATCATCTCAAATTTCTTCGTTAGTCTCTATCGATGCGTCAGAAGTGCTGATAACATAATCTTCAACGGGAATATAGGTTAAAAAAATTATGAAATGAATGCAGAGCTTGCGCCGAAATTGATTGAGTTCCTTCCACGTGTTGCAAAAATTTATTAAGTTATGGGTAGACAATGCAGTATTTCCTTTGGGGAGGTTAATCTGTATCGATATTTTGTTTCTGACTTTCAAGTGTATAGTTAGGTACAATGTTTTTGCTTATTTGCTTAATTTAAATAAAAAAGAGCAACTTCGGATTGCTGAAGGTGAAGAAAGAAATTTAAGAAAAGTCAAACTTTTTTTGTTTGCAATTCAATCATTTCTTTTTCAGAATGGCTATGCCTGTTTGTGTGGCAATCATATAACGTTCTGGAAAAGAAAACCTGACATTGAATGCAGTGTTCCTTGTCCCGGTAACATTCTGGAAACGTGTGGAGGGCAGTGGAGAAATGAAATATTCACTGTTTAAAAAACAAAACAAAGAAAATGGTCGATTTCTCTTACTTTCAATAACCATCCGTCATTGTGCATGTTGTGTACTTGTAGTAGTTATGAACACTGCTTAAAACCGCTGAGCATTTCCAGAGACTTTGGTCTTTTGTTTGCTAAGAGAGTGACTTAACAAAATAACATCTGGTTAAACTGAATGAATTTCGAAGAAAAGTGTATTGATTCTGGTTGTTTTATCTTTCCTTCACACAACTGACAATGTGGATAACTAATTAAGTTTCTACAGAAACTTTAAAGGAAGGGACTTCCAAAAACAATTGCATAACAGTACATCCAAAACTCCAGTTATCTGAATGAAAATTGCCAGCAGCATAGAGCATTCCGGGAGCCTGACAGGATGGTGTTCCCGGTTGAGTTGCTCCTTCTGATGTTGTAACCATGATAGTGTTCATGGTTTTGAATTTGCTTATATTATACCTAAGTCAAACAAACAAATTCTTAGGAAATCTTTTGATACCAGAATGTTTTCAAGCTTGATATCTCTGTAGAAAATAGCTGGAATCTGTTTGTGGAAATATGCAATGACTCGTAGAACATTTCTTCCTATGTAATATCTAGTTTCATTTTTAATCGCTCAAGGTATTCACCAAATATGAAGTCATCAAAGTTGTTTCAATCACTGTACGTCGCCTGTATGGCGCAGTGGTTAGAGCGTCAGCTCTAGAGTCGCGGTGTAGAGAGTTGATGTTTATAATTTATCATTCATTGGTTCTAAATGATCTCTTCCTATTTTAACTACAAAAGAAAGTTGCCCCTGGAAATTTTAATAACCGTTGTCACACATGTTTGGTGAAATACTCCTTTGATGCGTTTTGTTCTTTATGAGCTCATTCAGTATCTGGGATCTAGGATTGTAGACCCTATTCTTGAGAAACCCCTACAGAAAAAAGAACCAAGGATTGAGATCTGGCGAATGCAGGGGCCAAACTCTTTCTTTGGAGTGTTGTATTATTGATTTTGTGTTTGTTTATTGCTTTACGTCACTCTCGAAAATTTTTCACTCATATGGAGACGCCACCACTTGCCGGTGGAGAGCTGCAAATTTTGACAGTGAGGGATCTTTTTCGTGCCAGCATCTACTGCGACACGGGACCTCGATTTATACGGTCTCATCCGAAGGACCGGTTTCACGTCCCACAGTGGGATTCGAACCCGCGACGTAAGGATCAACTCCTTACTCCGCGACTCTAGAGTGAACGCTCTGACCACTGCGCCACGCGGGCGACGTTGTATTATTGAGAATTCGTATGTTGATAACTTCATATCATATTTCAGTGTTCAATTCACAAACAAATTGCTGATATTTCACGCTTCAATTTCTAAAAAACATCTATCTGACACTTTTCTAAGGATTTTTTTTTTTTAACATTATTTAAAGTCCTCACTTCAAAAAGAGAATTTTTGGTTATTGAAGACCTTAGTCTTCCTGGATTATTGTGTCATTTCTCACAAATTGCCCGTCCCTGCCCTTAACTTTGTTACAAGAATTTTGATAAGCATCGTAGAAAGCTTCATTTCTTTTGGAATATTTTCCTTCAACTTCTAAATGAATTCTGGTGATTTGTATATTTTTCTTCATCAACTTCTATATGAATTCTGGCGATTTGTAAAGACAAACACCTTTACAATTCAGCAATATGTAGAGAATTTTTTTCCATTCCGAAAAATATTCAAATAATGATAGCGGCGTTTCTGTCACAACTAAACAATATTACGCTAAGATTTCCTTGATTTTTTCACAGGGAATCAAAATGCAGGATTGGATGTTCAAAATAATATATATTTTGTATTAGAAATATGAAAGGTAAGAAAAATGTCTAGATTTAAAAATATAACATATTTTGAAACACCCTCTACCTGTGTGTAAGATCTTAAAGATTTTATTGAAAAAGATGAGAAGTTTTGACTTAGTTGGGTTTGCCACAGAGGCTGTTCGGTGTTCTGTACTACTCCTAGTTGAGTTGGACGACAGCGGTGTACCTATTGAAGCTTCTGTGTGGAGAATTTCCTAAACGGTTAAGTCTACACTTCACATATATAGGCATCTTTTATATATAAATTATCGCTCCTTAGTAAAGTCTTTTAGAGTGAACTATAACTCCTTAGTTAAGTTTTTTTGAGTTAATTGTTATAAGAATTATAGCTTTTTAGGAAAGTTTCTTGAGGTATTTATTGTATGAATTATAGGCCTGGCTTAAGTTTTTTGATTTATTTTATTTAGCTGTGTACGCTTACAGGACAATAGGAATAAAGTCGTGATTAAATTTATAATTTAATTAAACAATAACAAAAGTATGTACCCATTGAAAAGAATCGGATGACTCGTTACATCTTGCCAAATACGTATTTTTTTTAGGACCCCATATAACTCCGCACTTCCCCTATAAGTGTGTGCATAACTAATAAATTGCTTAAGAGATATTCGGAAGTGGACCGTTTCTGTTAATCATACATGATTTGTAAGAGAGCTCTTTAAATGGCATCTAATCGAGCCATTTGAAGAAAGTGAACAAAAAGTATCCATATTTTCTGAAATGAATATCCCAGTTTTATTTATAAAGCTCCAAATGTTGTTGTGAAACTCTGAAAATTTGCATTCAGAAAGCAAGCACACGAATTCTTATATAATTAGGCCATCTTAAAGACACCTGTTTCAATGCATAAACAAGGTTCAGTACACCAGTCTCGATTTATAATTATAAACAATGCTCAATACATAATTTATTAAACCTCGCTAATTGCAAAAAAATACCTGGACATCATTCTTAATAAATTAAGCCATGCTTAATACATCAATCGATTTATAAATACATGTATTAGCGTTAAGATCTAGTAAATGTAAGAAGACTACATGTTTCTGCAAATTAAGACATTAATTCCTTTAATGATGCTGTATCATCATACCTTTGTTATATAAGATGTATCGAGAGGAATAATTTTGCGGCGAACACAGCAAAATAATATGCTAGAAATTGTCCTTTTGAACGAAAAATTAATAAAATTAAGTTACTTTCGAGACCTCATTTCATGTCACAAAAATGAAATGTATCCAGATTGCCTACAGTTTCTTGGTATGATCTGGACTTCTTAAAAACAATGAGATGGAATATGGGTATCAATAAACATCACGTGATTTTATTGATTGCCGTGAAAATGCTTCATTTATTTCTCTACTGAACAGAGACCATAAGAGTTTGTGCATTAGTAAGATGTCTGTTCGTCCGTCCGTTAGTAAACAATTTTCAAAATTAAAGAATAATTTTAAAGATTTTCCTTATATATTAATTTGCATAACGTTGAATGCCAGTTGTTGCCCAAATACCACCCTCCCAGAGTCATCATTTCAACAAACTTAAATCTACACTATCTGAAGATGCTTCCATATTAATATGATTTATGATGGCTTTGCTGCGTTTGAGAAGATTTTTTAAAGCGTTTCCTCTTTATACCTATTGAAAACTTTGATCTTCTTGACCCCAAGGGGCCATGATTTAAACAAACTTGGATCTAAATTCATGAGGAACTTTCATATAAATAAACAAATCTCGTCTTTGCTGCTCTTGCGAAGAAGATTTGTAACAATTATTTCCTATATATTCCTCTGTAAAACTGATCTTATTTTGTTGCCGCTTCCATATAAATATGCTTAATCGTGGCTTTGCTGCTGTAGAGAATAAATATGCCTAATCATGACTTTGCTGCCCTTGAGAAGATTTTTAAAGACATTCCCCTATATATTTCTATGTAGAACTTTGATATCTTTTATTGTGGTCCCACCCACACTCCGCGGTATTGATTTGAACAAACTTACACTACCTGAAAATGCTTCCATATAAATACGACAATCTAAGTCTTTGCTTTCTTGAGAGAAAAAGATTTTTAAGATTTGTTCTTATATCTTCTTATGTAAAACTCGATTTCCTATTTTGATCTCACCCTATCCCCGGAGTCATGACTTGAACAAAATATACCTACCTTGTCATGGTCATCTGCGAAATTATATGGGTTTCTTTTGCAACCCATTTAATTCGATATTAAAGAGGATGCTCTACAATTTCGAAAACGAGGAAAGCTATTGACAAACAAGTTGATGAAACAAGAATATCAACAATTTCGTTCGAAGTCATCATTTTGCAAGTTTTATGGTCGATATAGTGACTTTGTCAGCAAATACAACTTATCATTAAGTCAAATACTGATTGAAGTTTTACTACTAATTGTTAGGCCATTATTTACACACTGAGTTGTTTACAGATCATTCCGTTTTTTTTCGACCATGACAAGAAGCACACGGCGGGTGGGACTGGACGACAGGGGATGCTTACTCCTTCATAGCACCTGATCCCACCTCTGATGTTTTAGGAGGTTTGTGTTCTCTGCTCCCGATTTGTAGTGTTTAAAAAGACTTTGAGCTTGAATCCTGTTCGTTATCTTCATGTTTCATACATTGAAAACAACAGTCTATGATGAAGACTTCACTTAAATATCACTTTTGTCTTGGTTCAGTGGTTCTTGAGAAGAAAAGTTTTTCAAAGGATGAAAAAAAAATTCATTAATTATTAATCATCCTCCCTTCAAAGAAGGTGATGTCCTTTATTTGACCAAACTTGACTCCGGTTCACCAAAGGATGCTTTGTAGCAAGTTTGGTTGAAATTGGCCAAGTGTTTCTGGGGAAGAAGGCGAAAATGTGATGAGTTAACGAGGACGACGACCAAAATAACGAAGACAGACAACGGATAAAGTTCGATTGGATAAGTTTAATTGAGCCTTTGGCACAGGTGAGTTAACAAGCTCAGTACTCCATTTTCAATAAGACCAAGATAAATAAATAGTGTGTTTCCTATTCCAACCTGAGAAAAAATATGGTAGGTGGGTAGGGAAAACATTTCATTTTATTTTAATATTGTATTGGCAAGCATGCTACCATTTTTTCCCCGGGGAAATCGATGTCAAACCATTTCTGATTAATGTGTATAGGATATGCATTTTCTGAAACACAGAAGTGATCGAGATTAGGATTTCTAATAGTGAAACTGGAATAGTTTACTCCTGGAAAGATATCTGCGGATAAATTTTTTAGGGTCGGCTCATATATTTTAGGGTCGGTCGGGGAACCGGAAACACACAATTTATTTATCTAGGCCTAAACAAACTATTCTCTGTACACCAGTCTCAATAAGTCGTGCTCAGTATACGAGTCTCAATAAACCGTGCTCAATTTACATGTACCAGTCTAAGTAAACCGTGCTCAGTATACTAGTTTTAGTAAACAGTACTCAGTATACCAGTCTCAATAAACCGTGCTCAGTATACCAGTCTAAGTAAACCGTGCTCAGTATACAGTCTAAGTATACCGTACTCAGTATAGCAGTCTAAGTATACCGTGCTCAATATACCAGTCTTAATAAACCGTGCTCAGTATACCAGTCTAAGTAAACCGTGCTCAGTATACCAGCCTAAGTAGACCGTGCTCAGTATACAGTCTAAGTAAACCGTACTCAATATACCAGTCTAAGTATACCGTGATCAGTATACCAGTCTAAGTAGACCGTGCTCAGTATACCAGCCTAAGTAGACCGTGCTCAGTATACAGTCTTAAGTAAACCGTACTCAATATACCAGTCTAAGTATACCGTGATCAGTATACCAGTCTAAGTAGACCGTGCTCAGTATACCAGTCTAAGTAAACCGTACTCAATATACCAGTCTAAGTAAACCGCGCTCAATATTCCAGTCTAAGTATACCGTGCTCAATATACCAGCCTAAGTATACCGTGATCAGTATACCAGTGTAAGTAAACCGTGCTCAGTATACCAGTCTAAATAACCCGTGCTCAGTATACCAGTCTAAATAACCCGTGCTCAGTATACTAGTGTCGATTTGAAAACCTTAATCAAGACAACACGAACAATAAATCATCCATGCACAGCACATTTATCAGAATCAGGCTATCAATCTCAGTAAATGTAACATGCTAAGAACATTAATGTTCATAAATACTTAAAACTCTTCACATAAATTGTCTACATGAATAAACCAGCGCTATATGGACGTACGCTGTCAATTAGGATTTGAATATTTTGTCGTGGAATTTTCCAATGATACAGTCGAGGCTTTTCGTTATGATTTTGTTTAATGATGGATAAATAAAATCAATGCGCTGTTTTAACTAGACCAAAATGGGTTTTAGGAAAATAAAAAAAAATAACATGTCAAAGATTCAAACTGTTGTCATTTTTCCTGATTGAAGGATCATTTATATACAAAACTTCTATTACGTATGTATATGCACATAATATTAATAATTTTCCCAATGAAACTTAGTATGAATGCAAAATTTAGTGAGTTTTCTGTAATTTTAACTTCAACTCAGTGAGACGTGATGAAGATGAAAAGTAATCATGCTTAAAAGTATATTTCAACAGTAAAAACCATGAGTTCAGTTCTCTGAAAATAGAGATGGGATCCAGTGTCATGGAGGAGTAAGCACCCCCTGTCGAACAGTTACCTCGGCTGTGTGCTCCTTGTTATGATCAGCTTATAAGAAAAAGTGTGATGATAAAATCTTTTAAGAAGGACGCCAGTCAACATTCGACTTAACGACAAATTGTATTTCCCTTACTTATGCAGCAATATACCTTCATCACCTGCATACGGAGTATATATCTCTCATTTGATTCGATACGCAAGAGCATGCTCTACGTATTTACAATTTCTAAAACGAGTTAGATTATTGACAAACAAGTTGATGAAACAAGAATATCAGCTGTCCCGTTTAAAGTCATCATTTCGTAAGCTCTATGGTCAATACAATGACCTTGTCAGCAAATTGTCGACGGATTTTTCCATTATTTCCCCATCATGACAAGGAGCACACGGCAGGTGTGACCGGTCGGCAGGGGATACCTACTCCTCCATGTCACCTGATCCCACCTCTGATGTTTGGGGGTCCGTGTTTGCTCTGCTCCTATTTTGTATTGTTTAATGGACTTTTGAGCTTGAATACGGTTCGTTATTTCCATATATTTCATTTACAATGTCATTGTATGGATCACAGCAATTGGGAAAATAGTATTCCTCACAGCAATTTACGTTTGTTTGTCATGTACAATCCATTACCATCTAAAGATGTAAATTTCTCCTAAGTGTATTTTTCATGATCACTTATGCGCCGTCATACTTAGAAATAATCTTCTAGAAATGTAATACAGAGCGGGAAAGCTTAGACTTCCGCTTAAACAAGGTTAATGTTTTTTAATGTAGAACACAGCAGGACTTTATCGACATTTTGTCTCTGTGCCATCATTTATAAATACGTTGAGATTACGATGTTGACTTTTTAATACGAGTTGGACATCTTGTCGCTGGAGATGGAGATTCTGAATATAATAGTCTCCAATTTAAAATCAATAAATGAATAAAAGACCTATTAATTTAAACGAGGCACGGATTCGTTGATTTTAATTGTTGCAGTATATGTTGTATATGGTCATCTTTATGATTAAAGACAGTCTAATTTTCTTATTTCTATTTAAACTACACGAAGTATGCAGTTTAGGAACTGAAAAATTTAAGATTACAATGCTGAAATTTTGACAGTTAAATTCCCATAAATTTATTTCAAAGGAAAGTTGTTTCTTTTTAAATTAAAAACTACATTCATAGGATTTGCTTATAAGAAGTATATCATGGAATTTTGTATTAAAATATAACATTCATCTCATGTCATTCGAGCTTCGTTACGTATATGTTTAAAATATATATATATATATATATATATATATATATATATATATATATATATATATATATATATATATATATATATATATATATATATAAGGAATTCAATATTGAAGAACATGACAAAGATCAAAGTACCATTATCGTAAAAATCAATACCATTTTTTTTTGTTTTTATGACAAATGACTTTCTTGCCTCTCTACGAAAGGTCATTACCCTTTTATTTTATCCAGTTTTTTTTTTTTATTTTTATACCTTTACGACTTGTTACAGGTAAAGGGCAAAAAGGTATATTGAAAACACTAGCCAGTGTTTACATTCTATAAAATTAGCTTTATTAAGCTCCTTCATAATATTTTACAGACACAAACTAATTAAATCTCTCAAGGAGTATTATTTTTTATCCTTTTCAATGATATTCACAAAAATCTTGCTACAAAGTGTCTTGCTTTGAGCTGTTTTATTTTAAAGTTTTATTCCACATTCACTACGCTGTGCTGATTTCGTCTCGAGTATCATCGGACATGAGATGAAACAAAAGAAGGTAATGTAATATGTAATGTGGGTTCTCAGCCATGGAGAAAGAGGTATATAATTTTCCTAACGTCACCTACGCTTATAATTGATTGGTCAAAACAAACTAAACAGGAATTGTAGAATTAAATCACTTAATATGTTCAAACCAATGATTCTCAGATGATTCATCAATCAGTGTTCCTAAGCTAACCAATGCGTTAGCTTCTCAAGGTTTGATACCAGTTAATAAGAGCTTCCAAGGCTTCCAGGCATTTTGTCTCAGAGCAGTCTTTCCAATCACTCCCTATTTAACCTTTATTTGAAAGTTAGTATGGAACCTAATGTACCCCAAATGGGTATGTCTGCAGTTTTTTGATACCTGCACATGAGGCACAATAATATTTTTTCTCGATCTATGCGCATCAAGGTCCGGGAATTTCTACATTTGGTTGACTGACCGTTCACTTCTCCCTATGTGAAGGATAAATAACAATATTTTTTTCTTACCAAATTCAAACATATTTGCTTCAATAGGTGCCTCTCTCACTAAAGAAATGATATGTGTTTACTAAAGTATCTATATTTATGGCTTAGCCACACACTTTGGTAAAAAATGAGAAAATGTAACTTTACAGTCTATTATAATTTGTGAAAAGTTAATCTAGAAATATATGATGTTTTGTTACAACAAAGTTTCTGGGAACATTTTCAAGAGCCTTATGTTACATTTTCACAGAATTGAAATTTTCCTATTAGATTTTTATTGACAGAAATATTGGAAAAGTAGCAAAGTAATTTTTCTGGTTGTGAATTAAGAAATTTGTTTGTGGTTTATATATTTGAATTACCGAAAAGCTTGATATCTGAAAATGAGTTAGGAAACGTTACGTCAAACAGACGTCGGTAGATGTGGCCAAGACGAAATTGATTTCATTTATATAAAGTATGTTTATATCTTTATGGAACTTTTAGGCAAAGGTTAAAAAAAAATGAGGTTTAAGTATTTACAAATTTGTTCAGGAATTTGTGTAATTAAAAATTTGATAGCCATAGCTGAATTACTTAGGTCCTGGTATTTTGTTTGTTCCTTGTCATTGTAAGCCTGTAACAGGTAATATGACTTATTTATTGGTAACCCAATCTGTCAGTTGAATCCTATATTTTTAACCCCTGAATACAAAATTGATTTAAAATTAATTACGACGATTTTAAAATGTTCTTTGTAATAATAAAAATGCATTTGCGATGAACTTTACCTAAAACTTATTTTTGGAACACACCAGTAAAAGCTGATCTTAACCTAGATCAATTTCAAAGGACTAGCGTTGAACATTAATTTTATATTCGTTACTACTGTGTCATTCTAACTGCGCAGAATTGGCGTTTCAAGTAATGAGGCACATTTAATGATTTATTTGGGGGGGGGGGGGGTTAATACTAATACATAAATAATCATGTTACATATCTATGATTCTATTTACATGAAACTTGCAACTTTACTACTTTTTTGGTCATTGAAATTCAAGGTCGTATATTTCAACTTTTTCATACCAAAGTCACTGGAGGTAGGGATTTAGCCACAATAAGGAACTAATTTTTAACATGCATTCTCTGTAAGCACCAACAAATTTACTATAGGGCTTGGAAACGACATTTCTCGGATTTTGATGAAATTTGCACCACAGGTGTGTCTTGGTACAAAACTAGCAAATATGGAGTCGGAAGTTCCACACGTGCACTCGGTTGCCATGGAGACGGATCCATTGAATAGGGCCATTTTTGGCCCTTTTTGACCAAATGAAAACATGAAAATTGAGGAAATGTAAACAAATATTTATCGGTATCTAATACACTCCAACAAAAATCATTGGATCATATGATAACATGAACTTTTAAGGTACACAGGGCATATAATCATTTATTCTAGAAATATTCCTACTCTAAGAAAAAGGTCATGCAAACTGACATGGTTTCTGAAAATTGGAAAAATGGGGAATTTAGTATTTTTTGAGATCTTTAAGGCTAAATAACAAAAATTGTCCGTGGAAAATTTCCAAATCTTATGTGTGTTTTTATACTGGAGAATTAGTAGTGTAATCTCATGAAAAAATATCGGTGGGCTTTTTATCCTATTTTTAGTAACATGTATCTATAAATAGATTTATTTTAGAAAAATGTAAAAAAAATCAAATTTTGGCAAAGTTTTAGATGTCATTGCTGGATAATTAGAAAGTATATTGTAAAATTTAAGATGTTAATGACAGTAGCTGGACACCACTAGCTTGAGTGGACAATGGTTGAGGGGGATTTCTATTTATAGTATCAATCACCTAAATATAGATATGTCTCTGAATATTAGGAAAAATGACAGTTTTATGCTAATTGGAAGCTTCATAGAAAAAGTCTTAACAAATATTAAGCTTTCTGCAATATGCCTTCAAAAAGAACATGTGTTTGTACAATAATTGATACAATATTGAGGATCGACTCTTGTTTCTTTTTATAGCAACAATGATCTAAAAATAGATTCCTCGAATTATCGAGAAAATGTAGATTCTTGCACTTTTTCAGGCAATGTTGGATGGAAAAAAATGCAGACTAACTGTTATAAACCTAGTGCGACTGAGAAGTACTAGAAACCATTTACTGAAATACACACTATTTGAAGGGGGTTCCCTTTTCTATTTTTAGCACAAACACCCATAAATAGAAGCATCTCAGCATATGAGGAAAAATTACAATTTTCCACCAGTTGTAAGCGTCATTGAAAAAGCATTCACAAAATATACTGCTGTCTACAATATGTCATGAACAAGAACATTTGGGCAAATAATGATTGACACAATATTGAAGATGGACTCTCTTTTCTTTTTATAGCAACAGTTGTCTAAAAATAGATGCAGTAAGTTATTTAGAAAATATAGATCTTTGCACTATTTCAGACATTATGGATTGAAAACTTAAATACCCTCTTTTATAAACATTATGTGACTTACAAGTACTAGAAACCAATGACTGAAATGCAAAATGTTTCAAGGGGATTCCCATTTCTATTTTTAGCACAAAAAATAAAAACTTAAATACGTCTAAGTATATGAGGTAAAATAAAAATTTTCCACATACTGGAAGCGTAATTAAAATTTTTTACAAACATATTGCTATCTACAATACTTCAATAATAACAGGAACAGTTGTTTATACAACACTTTACATATTATTGAAGGTAGCTCACAATTCTTTTTTTAGCAACAGTTGTCTGAAAATAGATGCTGTATTATGTAAATTCGCACTATTTGAGATATCATGGATGGAAAATTTGCAGACTAACTGAATGGTGAAAACGAAATGAAATATGGAGATAACGAACAGTATTCAAGCTCGAAGTCCATTTAGACAATACAAATCGGAAGCAGAGCAAACACGGACCTCCAAAAACATCAGAGGTGGAATCAGGTGCCATGGAGGAGAGAGCATCCCCTGCCGACCGGTCACACCCGCCAAGTGCTCCTTGTCATTATCAAAAAACAAAAACAAAAAAACCCGGAAAAATCCGTAGACAATTCAGTGTGTAAATAATGGCCTAACAATTAGTATGAAAAACGTCAGTCAGCATTTGACTTATTGATAGGTTGTATTTGCTGACAAGGTCATTGTACCAACCATAAAACTTGCCAAATGATGACTTTAAACGAGACTGTTGATATCCTTGTTTAATCAATTTGTTTGTCAATAGCTTGTCTCGTTTTAGAAATTGTTCATACGTAGAGCATGGTCTTGCGTATCGAATCAACTGGGAGACAAAAACCCCATATGCAGGTGATAAGGGTATATTGCTACATAAACAAGGGAAGTTGACGATTGAAAAAATTGAAGTCATCACGTTTATCATAAAGCTTTGTTGTTAGGTTACCATTAAAGTCTTTTTCTAGTAAAATATCCATAATAAGACTGACAAGTACATGTACTAGTTACCATTAACTGACAAGCGCAAAAAACAATGAGGACTTCCAGTTCTATTTATAACTGAAATACACAAAATCAATGAGGATTTCCATTTCTATTTATAGCAACAAAATTATACAAGAGGCCAGAGGGTTTTAACAGTCGTCTGAAAATAACCCTGTAACAATGAAATGGCAATTTAACAAGAGACCGAAGGGCCTAGGATCGCTCTTCTGATAAATTTTACAACCGTATCACTTCTATTCTAAGCTTTTTAGTACATGTATGTTATATATTTAGATAAAGCCTTGAAATCCCAAAAGTAGCTCTGTGACCAACCTTTTGGATAAACTCTGTGAATTTAATGATTGTAAACCTCTTATAATTTGGAATATTTAGATATTGTCTTTAAAATCCAAAGCTGGGTCATCGTGACCTATTTTTGTTTACACATTTCGAGGACCCAAGATGCTTTAACTGACAGTTTGATGACTCTAAGCCTCTTAGTATCAGAAATATTTAGATATAGCTGTGAAATTCCAAAATTAAGTCACTGTGATCTACCTTTAGGTTAACATAGTCCGGGATCCCGAGATGCATCAAATGAGAAATTATCAGCCTCTTACTCTTTCAAATATTTAGATATTCCCTTAAAAATCCAAGTGACCTACTTTTGTTTGACACATCCTGAGGACCCAAGATGCATCACGTGACAAAGTTTGATGAATCTATGCCAATTACCATCTGAAATATTTAAATATCGTCATGAAATTCTAAAAGTAGATCGTGGTGATCTACCTTTTAGTAGGTACATTCCGAGGACTCAAGGTGCATCAACTGACAATGTTTGATGATTCTAGGTTTCATAGTGTCCAAAATATGCCTCTAAAATGATTTGAAAATAAATACTGACAAAATTCAAATGCAACTTACAAGGTTTAATCAGTCTAAACCTCTCAGTATCTAAAATAATGACAGTAATTTATTTGAAAATGATTAGCCATAAAATTCAGAAAGCAGGTCACGGTGACTTACTTTTCTACTTTTTCATTGACACATTTTAAGGCCCCATGATGCATCGACTGATAAGTTTTGATGATTAGAGACTTCAAAGTGTCCGAGATATGCATCAAAATAAAATGAAAGTTGAATGCATGCAAAATTCAAAAAAGGTCATCGTGACTTACTTTAGAGTCAACTTGACATGAGGTCCTAAGTTGCATCATTTGAAAAAAATCTTAATTCCAGTCATTATATTGGGCAATATAATAATACCCCAGGGTGATGCCTTGACCAATTTTTAATCTACATCATATTTTCATCCATGTTAGCATATAATTAAGTTTGGTGATAATCCGCCCAGTGGTTCTAAAGAAGAGGATTTTTTTTTAGCAACCACTACTTTTACCTAAGCTGATAACCTGTTGTCCGTCATCCGTCCGTTTGTCCGTCCGTCTGTAAACTTTTCAAATTTTCAACTTCTTCTCAAGAACCACTAGGTGAATTTTAAACAACCTTATTACAAAGCATTCTTGAGTGAAGGGGAGTTTAAATTGTTAAAATTAAAGGCCAAGCCCCATTACAAGGGGAGAAAATCAATAAGGAACAAAAACAATATGGGGTCATTAAACATATTCTCAAGAACCAGTGGAACAGAAAAGCTGAAACTTATGTGGAAGCTTCTGGATCGAGGTAGTGTAAATTCTAAATTATTCAAATCATGGCCCCCGGGGCTAGGATGGGCCCACAATAGGGAAGCAAAGTTTTAAATTGAAATATATATGAAAATTTTTAAAAATCTTCTTAAGAACCACTGAGCCAGAAAAGCTGAAACTTATGTGGAAGCTTCCAGATGTAGTGTAGATTCTAAATTGTTCAAATCATTTCATGACCCCCAGGGATAGGGTGGGCCACAATAAGTATGACAAGGGGAGGGGGCTCTGGTGAGTAACAGGAGGGACAAAGTTACTCAGCTGAGCCTTGTGGTCCATGGGCCTCTTGTTTCCCTAATTATCTCTCCTTGTTTAAGGGGCACATCCCTATGTTTGGTTTAAGCCAAGGACGCTCTGTGACAAATTTGACAAAAATTGGCCAAAAGGTTCTATAGATATGGTCCACATTCTAAAAAGTTGACGCAGACAACAGAAACGGCCACAGAATAAGCTCTTTGAGTCTTTGGCTAAAAAGAATTAAAGAGACAAAATAAACTTGTAGATGAAAATACATTGCTCAAAGACAAGAATTAGGACAATCAGGAATCGGAAAAATAATTAGTTTAGTAATCAGTAATCAGCAAGAACACTGAAAGTAGATGCTATGGTCCATATTGTTTAAAAGAAAATTCCAATGATAATTGATGTCTTCTGCAAGTTTTAATTAAAATACAGGAAAATGCACAGGTTCATGACATCACAATTGGTAATTAGGAGATCATATATAAACTAGAAGTATCTGATGAGACTGTAGCTCTATCGGTTTGTACTTATAAAAAAGGAAAAGGAAAGAAGTATCTTGACTTGAAACATTGGAACAGCATTAGGTAGAATAATGATCCTTGGTTTAATCTCTTTTTGTGGCAAGATTTATTGCAATCAGACTAAATCTGCAAGAGAAGTAGCCTTTAGAAAAAAAATTACAAAAAGTTTTATTTTTATTAAGCATAGCAACATCATTCATCAAAATCAAAAAAAGAAAAGGATAGACAATTTGTATTTATGTTTAGTCTACTTGCATGATATATGAAAATCAGACCAAAACTGTAGGAGGGTAGCATTTTGAAAGTATTTCACAGAAATTTTTATTTTTACTAAACATGGCAGCACTGTTCATTGAAATCCAAAACCAATTTATAGAATTATATATCTTAGTGTAATCTATTTGTGTGCCAGGTTATATTGAAATAAAAAAAACAGTAGGAGGAGTAGCGTTTTGAAAGTGTTTTAAAGAAATTTCTATTTTTAGTAACCATGGCAACACCGTTCATCGAAATCCAAAACTGATAAATAGAATTATGTATCTTAAAGTAGTCTACTTGTGTGCCAAGTTATATTGAAATCAGCCCAAAACTGTAAGTGGATAGCATTTAGAAACATTGTTCACAGATATACGGACAGACAGCTAGACAGACGACGGACACCTTACTATCACATAAGCTCTTCTGGTCTCTGACCAGTTGAGCTAAAAACTGTATGATCTTTCTGCATGTGAATTTAAACGGTTGAGAAAGCATTTATTTAGTTTCTGACCATAATTTCATATTAAAAAAAATACAGGGCTAAAATTGTATTTAAACTGTACCTTCTTCTTTGCCCTTTACAATATCTGAAATACTGCAATAATTAAGAATCTACATTTTCTCTATAATTCACAGCACCTCTTTTCAGACAATTATAGTTATAAAAAGAATTGAGTATCTACCTTCAATAATATACAAAGTGTTGTCTAACCACATGTTCTTGATGTTCACAGATTGTAGAGGGTAGTTTATTTGTAAATACGTTTTCTATGAGTTTCTGATTGGTGGAAAATTATCTTTACCGTCTGAAATAGTGCACGAATCTACATAGTAAATGGTCACTAGTGCTTTTCTTTTACATAATGGTTATAACAGTAACTGTTAGGATGCAAAGTTTTCATCCATTATGTGTGAAATAATGCAAGAATTTACATATTTTGGATAACTCACAGCATTTTGATATTTTTTGACAATTTTGCTATTATAAAAAATGAAAGTTCACCCCTAAAATAGTGTCAAATATTAACTGACTAACTGTTCTTAATTGATAATGATATATTGTAGAGAGCAGTTTATTTTGTAATTTGTTTTTTCTGTGAAGCTTATTTACTGAAGAATTGTTATTTATTCTCATATATTGAGACGTAAATTTTAAGGTGTTTGATTCTATAAATAGAAATGGGAACCTCCTTCAAATACAGGGCATGACAGTAAATGGTCACTAGTACTTGTCAGTTCCTGCTGTTAAAATATTGTAGATAGCAAATTGTTTGTAAATATTCTTTATGAAGCTTCCAGTATGTGGAAATTTTTATTTTACCTCATATACTAAGACGTATTTAAGTTTTTATTTTTTGTGCTAAAAATAGAAATGGGAATCCCCTTGAAACATTTTGCATTTCAGTCATTGGTTTCTAATACTTGTCAGTCACATAATGTTTATAATAGAGAGTATTCAAATTTTTAATCCATAATGTCTGAAATAGTGCAAGAATCTATATTTTCTAAATAACTCACTGCATCTATTTTTAGACAACTGTTGCTATAAAAAGAAAAGAGAGTCCATCTTCGATATTGTGTTTAATATTAATTACCCAAATGTTCTTGTTTATGACATATTGTAGACAGCAGTATATTTTATGAATGCTTTTTCAATGACGCTTACAACTGGTGGAAAATTGTTATTTTTCCTCATATGCTGAGATGTTTCTATTTATGGGTATTTGTGCTAAAAATAGAAAAGGGAACCTCCTTCAAATAGTGTGTATTTCAGTAAATGGTTTCTAGTACTTCTCAGTCGCACTATGTTTATAACAGTTAGTCTGCATTTTTTCCATCCAACATTGCCTGAAAAAGTGTAAGAATCTACATTTTCTCGATAGTTCGAGGAATCTATTTTTAGACCATTGTTGCTATAAAAAGAAACAAGAGTCGATCCTCAGTATTGTATCAATTATTGTACAAACACATGTTCTTTTTGAAGGCATATTGTAGAAAGCTTAATATTTCTTAAGACTTTTTCTATGAAGCTTCCAATTAGCATAAAACTCTCTTTTTTCCTAATATTCAGAGACATATCTATATTTAGGTGATTGATACTATAAATAGAAATGGGAATCCCCCTCATTCATTGTCCACTCCAGCTAGTGGTTTCCAGCTACTGTCATTAACATCTTAAATTTTGCAATATACTTTCTAATTATCCAGCAATGACATCTAAAACTTTGCCAAAATTTGATTTTTTACATTTTTCTAAAATAAATCTATTTATAGATACATGTTACTAAAAATAGGATAAAAAGCCCACCGATATTTTTTCATGAGATGACACTACTTATTCTCCAGTATAAAAACACACATAAGATTTGGAAATTTTCCACGGACAATTTTTGTTATTTAGCCTTAAAGATCTCAAAAAATACTAAATTCCCCATTTTTCCAATTTTCAGAAACCATGTCAGTTTGCATGACCTTTTTCTTAGAGTAGGAATATTTCTAGAATAAATGATTATATGCCCTGTGTACCTTAAAAGTTCATGTTATCATATGATCCAATGATTTTTGTTGGAGTGTATTAGATACCGATAAATATTTGTTTACATTTCCTCAATTTATGTTTTCATTTGGTCAAAAAGGGCCAAAAAATGGCCAAATTCAATGGATCCATCTCCATGGCAACCGAGTGCACGTGTGGAACTTCCGACTCCATATTTGCTAGTTTTGTACCAAGACACACCTGTGGTGCAAATTTCATCAAAATCCGAGAAATGTCGTTTCCAAAGATTTTTTGGTACTTACAGAGAATGCATGTTAACACTTAAGGAGAATATCTTTCTCAAGAATCCATATGAGTGAAAAATTCTCGAGAGGGACGTTAAACAACAAACAAATAAACTTTCTCAAGAAGAAAATAGGTATAATTAGTTAAATTATTTGTGAGAATCATATGTATTGAAGATCTGTATTAAATGAAATCTTTCCTCTGGGTCTAGAATGGGGCCATTAGAAGGGTCACATTTGCTTTAATCGGATACAAATCTTCCAAGAGTCAGCAGAGTCGCAGTTATACTTATATGTCAACATCCCCATGTAGAGTAAAATCAAATTTGTTTTATTCATAATCTCAAGCTAGGGCCAAACTAGGTCAGATACTTTTAAAACTAATTTCTAGATCCATTACGTGTGCGGTCTAGTTGTAGACGTGTCTCTTTAACTGAAAATCCTATCTTTTTGTCAAAATACACGAGCTTTACTAATTGTCTATTGACAATTGAAAAAAAAAGGAAGAAGAGAGAACTAAAGATTCAATCGAGATATGTAATGGATAAATAACGAGATGGTTTTGAATAATTTAGAGAAAACATTCCGTCCGAGGGCCAAATGCCCGAGGAGGGGATGTTTTCTCTAAACTATTCAACACTATCGAGTTATTTATCTTACTTAAAAAAACTTCACCACTTTGGATCCCTAAGAAATATTTACCCATTCATATATCGAACTTTGCTGCAATGGGATCTAGCCCATTTAGATATCCAACAGTGACACAATACAATATTATTATTATTATAATTATAAAATTTGTATAGCGCTAAATATAATTAAAATTTCTCTAAAGCGCTTGAACATAAATATAAAAATATACAATAATTAACACAAATTAAGAATCTGAAATAGACATATATAAATATTTAAAAATAACAATAATACTGATAAAAATTATTTAAAAATTAGAACCTAAAGTAGCTATAACTATATACATTATTGAATTGGGAAAAAATAACCTCAAACATAAAATAGAATTACAAAACAAAGAGAGTCCATAAAGTGTGTGTATAAACAAGAACATAAAATTTTAAATAATTACTATATTAATTATAAAAAGCCATTTTAAACAGGTGAGTTTTAGGACACTTTTTAAAACTATGTAAATTTTGTTCATGTCTCAAATCTGCCGAGAGACTGTTCCAGAGTGCAACTGCGCTTACATCGAAACGTCGATTTCCATATGACTTGGTTCGAGCACGAGGTTGAACTAAACACCTGGAATTGTCAGAACGCAAAGATCTCGCTGGGAAATACAAATTTACAAGGTCTTGAATATATAACTTTGACATCCCATGCAGTGCCTTAAATACAGTTATTAATATTTTGTACTGGATCCGAAATTCCACTGGCAACCAATGCTAAGAAATAAGGACTGGGGGGATATGATCTTGCTTCTTAGTCCTAGTTACTATTCTGGCTGCGGTATTCTGAATTCTTTGTAGTCTTGATAGGGAGCTCGAACTCAACCCATATAACAATGCGTTTCCGTAATCCAATCGCGAGGTGATGAGTGAGCACACTAAGGTCTTGCAGGCAATTTCTGTAATAAGTTTACGTATGCGACCGATGTTACGTAGTTGGTAGAAGCACTGTTTTGAAATTGAGCTTATCTGGTCGTCCATACTTAGTGACCAATCAAAATATACGCCTAGGTTTCTAACACAAGACGATTTGACCATAAAAATTCAAACTGTAATTTGCGAATTCACGGGATGTGTTTTTCGGCGTAGAGACATAAGTTCCCGTTTTATCTTGATTTAATTTAAGCAAGTTGGTTTTCATCCATGTGCTGATATCAGACAAACATTTCTCTAGCCTTACCGCTACGGTATCCCAGGTCGCTGCTAGTTTGATAATCATGTATACCTGGGTATCATCAGCGTAGCTATGAAAGGACACTCCATGTCTGCGACAGATCTCACAAATGGGTTTTGTCTAATCGAAAACTCCTTTTATTCATGGACTAGTGAGCATGAAACTGCATGGTGCTAATGTCATTTCAAACCTTTCCATTGTTCTGAACAGTCGTGAAATCAGACGAAGAATAGTTTTAATTCCAAAGTAAATTTAGAGACGTTCAGATAATGTTATGAATACTTCTGACATGAAAGAAGAAGAAAACTTCAGAATTGTGGTAACAAGTTGGAAATCTATCATTACATATAAGATGACGATTGTTGAGGAAGGTTTTGGAAACTTATGGACTTCCAAACAGATGAAAAGATTGTCGGTGTTATGCGGAACCTGCTTTAAAAATATTCCATATCAAGATCTGCAATAAAATAGATTGGCTGTCAATTCATTTAATTGTTTGGGAAGAATGCTGGAAAAGTATGAGAACAGAGATGAACCTCGAAAAATCTGAGAGGATTTGCTGATAACGGATCCCTGAAATAATATTTAGCAACAGGAAGTGGGGTGGTTTAGTGTTCAAGGTGAATATGTATTTGTAAGGCTTAAAGCGTGTCAAAAAGTGATGCTTTCAAAATTTTAGACCGGAAACATTCAATTAATAAAACACCCTAGGATAAGTATTGGATATTTTATTGACGACAAGAGTCTAATAGTGTACAAAATTCGGAGGAATTGTAAATTTTTTGAGCATTGAAAGTACATTTTTAACACGATTCAAATGGTGTGATAAATGCGAAGTGATTAATTCCGTGTGCATTTGACATAAATTCTAATAGTGTGACAAATTCGGAGTAATTATTTTTTATGTGCATTGGAAATACATTTTAAACTCCTTTATCTATTTTGTTCATTACTTAATTATGTTTGTATACACAGCTGGATCTTTAAATATCCAACCGATAGGCAGTTGGATATTTGAATATCCAACTGATGGCCAGTTGGATATTTGAATATCCAACTAGTGATGGTTGAAACGGTAAAATATACGCAGACTTATAAAAATGGGTGACATCATTGAAGTTTTTTAACGATTGTGAAATCACTTATTTTCGAGGGATTTTGATTTTCGTAGGGTCCGTCGTATATGTATAAGAGGACTCACGAATTCATGTCCTCCACGAAATCTAAATTTTCACATAGATGAAAACTCAAGACTTTTATAACCAGGAAATCAAATTCCCACGAACCACACTTTCTCCCACAAACCAGAAGAATTTGACTCCACAAACGTTATTTTACAGTATAGGGAAATAAAAAAACCTTATGGAAACAATACGAAGTATTGATAAGAAATAATTCCCAGATAATGAAGACTCAAATTTGGTATAACCGTTGCTATGGGACGTAGTTGTGTCTACTTTATTTCTAATTTTCCATGAGGATAAATAGATTAAATTTTCGAAAACCTTCATTTAAAGAACAGCAGGACCAAGGCGAGAATGTGCATATGGTTCTTTATTTAGATAAATTTCAGTTCCGCAAATGCACTATGTATACATTTAGGCAATTTAGATAATTAGATAAACTAGACATATGTTAAAAAATAGTTTTAATTAGATTTGAAATACCTGACTAAAAAATAACATTTAAAAAGAGGTTTTTAAATTTTATTTCTCCGAAAAATAAAAAAAGGAAATATAAAACCTTACAAAAAATTGTTTAAAAAAAACCACAGCAAATTCTAGAAACTTTATGGAAAGTTAATCTTTCAAACCAATGTAACCTTTGCTACAAACCTGATGAAAAAGGAAGCTTATAAAATTCACATGTTAACATATTGTTTTTCAGGAGAAATCAGACTATTGGCATTTTTAATCGAGCTGCCAAAGATGTCTAGATGGAGTTCAGAATAATAGCCTTAATACGTAGACGATTGATTTCTGCACAACAATATTTACGCCGAAAGACGAACTCTGTTTATACTCAAGAAGTGTAACTAAAGACGCACACAACATAATATAAGAAATTGACAACTTGCGTATGTAATAAACATCATGCAGGGTATTTAAATATGTATTAAAATATTATCAACAATAATATTGGTTTTCTGGTCCATCACTGTTTAACGGAATTTAAACAGGCATTGTTCCCTGTCAACTGATCAATCAAAATGGCGCTTACTATTAGCCATGTCTTATGTGACTATTTGCAACATCCTCGTAGATAAAATCAGCATTTTATTATAATGTAAGAGTATCACATGACTGTTTTCAGCAGCCCAGTAGACACTTATCTTTTTATTGTAATGTCAGAGTATCACGTGACTGTTTTCAATAGCTGAGAAGACACTAATATCTTTATATAATGCCAGTTTATCACATGTCTGTTTGCAGCAGCCAATTTCCTCCCCCATTTCTATCTCATTCTTTCATTTAGCCCCCCTTTTTGCCTTTCCTGGTATTCCTTCCCATTAAGACAATGACACAGATCTTAAATGTACTTATTTAAAATTCTGCGACAATGATCAACACTTCAAAGGAAAATTTTAATGAGCGATTTAAATCAAAGTAAAAAAATCAATAATTGAAATAAAAATGTTTTTGAAAATTGATTTTAGTGGCATACATTCTTGACCTGTAGATGAATCACGTGGATAATGACTGATGCCTTAAGAATATAAATTTGGTTGAAGGATCGAACTAACCCACAGATGAATTTTAGAAGATACAACCATGCAGAATACGTCCGCATTTCTTGTTCTTCTTGTTCTTTTACTTAAGGTTAATGAAAGCTCGGCAGGTAAACCTGGTGGTAAGTTCTTTTGTTACTTGATAGGATATATTATTAAGGAGTGATTAATAAGAAAATCATATATTTGGACTGAAAAACCCTTTGTTCTTAGATAAATTGCTCACACACACATACACACACAACATTATGCATTAATTGAAAAATATTTTCAGCCGATTTTAAATAGAAATAAAATAAAAAGAAATTAAAGATTTTCTTTATTGTTAAAAATATGATATGTCACATTGTGTCGTTATCTACTTAAGGCTATAAAAATTGTTGTACACAGTTTATGACATTATTGCAAAATCTTACAAAATTTCTATATCTACTTTGGCAAATGTTATTAAAATTACCTATATAAATATTAATCCCACTAAATTTTTAATTATATATTGATGATTTCTGATTAAAAGGTTGTGCTATTTATCCTATTTAATAGCCATTATTTGAGTTCGTATTTGATTCTTCGTTCTCTAGGATCATCTGGGGATTCCAAGAAAACTTCTCTTGGTGGAACGGGATCGAAAACGAAACACCTCGACCCGTCGGATCTGAACAAGGTTCGTCATTTTACAAGATTTGTCACACAGATGCTTTCACATGTTTCTGTCTGTTTAGAGCAATACGAAATGTACTTTTCTCAGTTGTATTTTTTTAAATAAAATAATTTATCATGGCAGAGAAAAAAAAATATAGGATTTTTTTTGGAAGAACTTACTTGAGGATAAATTACATAAACAATCTTTTCCTCCAAAATTCAACTATCTGTCATGTTCTAAATTTTGAATTTACCGAGTAAATATAAAATTTAGAAAAATGTCATGTTCTAAATTTTGCATTTACTCCCACCCGGTAAATTCAAAATTTAGAATATGATATATCTTTCCTTAAATATATGTCTCTCTCACTTAAGAAGTAACATTTGTTTGGTTGAACATTTTTATGTTTGCCTAAGCCTCAAACTTGTGTAAAGTGGAAAAATGCAACGATACAATTTAATATAATTTAAAAAAAAAAAGAAATATTTTGCTACTGAAAAGGTTATTCTGGGAACATTTTAGAGTCTTTTTAACATTTTAAAAAATTATCATTTCCTAATTTAATTTCCATTGAAAGAAATATCAAAAAAAGCAATGTAACTCTTCTGCACTGGAGATAAGAAAATTTGTTTCATGTCTCTTTAACAGTTTTGTGGCAAAATTTTATATTTGTCAATTTGTGCAAATTATTATTTTTCATGTACTACATGGAGCTGTTCAGAAATCTTTCGTCTGAAAATCAAACGTGTTGGTGAAGGGTTATTTTAGTATTATTCGTCAAAAATGTTCAATAACAGGCATAATTATATATAAGCATATTTAAGTAAAATTATATTTTTATTGTAATGCATAAGTACATATGTCAACATTCGTTGACTTTATAAGAAATAGTTAATACCGGCAACATGCTTTGAAATTTTGGACAATTACAGTATATATATTGATAAAAAATAAATGCTCTTTGTTCCTTGATGTATATGAGTGTATTGTTTTTTTTTCCTGCAGATAAAAATTATACTAATGATGAATCTTGAAAACAAGCTTTAAGATATAAATTAAAAATAACATTCAATTTTAAATTGGTGTTTGTTTATTGCCGATAACTCGAATGTTACCGACTGTTTTATAGAACGAACCTCGATGAAATTTAACATTCTCTCTCAGAAGTAAAATACCGGTTTATAGGCACTCTACAATTAGCAAAATAATTGTCCTTATTTCTGAACTAAAGAGAAAAGTACAATTAAAAAAAATCCTCTATTTGTAGATTACAATTATTAACAAGAGATCATGGTTAGTTGTTGTAAGGAAGTTTTGAGTTTTTTCAGACACTTCTTGAATGATGACAAACTATGTCAAAACATGCAAAGTGAATCAACAGTTCTTTGTTATTCTCTGTAGCTGTTTAAAAATTGTTAAGAAAACGAAGAAATCTTTCATCTTACCGCTTTTTTCTGTAACTTTGTAGAAAATTCTTGACGTTAACTCAGTAGAAGAGGATTTAGCCGAGAGGATGATTGTGTATAAAGATGGAAAGAAAAGAAAGGTAAGTTTACGTCATCTTACCTTAGAAAGACTGTGTTAAAGGATAAAAAGTAAATACGGAAATTCTATATAATCCAAACTTCTGTGTGTATCTGCGGAGAATAAACACAAGATTGGTTCATCCTAGTGTAAATAAATAAAAAGGCTGACGTTATAAATATTTTTTGTTCAGTTCTTTTTCTGTTTTTAGCTCATCTGAGCTGAAAGCTCAAGTGAGCTTTTCTGATCACATTTTGTCCGGCGTCCGTCTGTCTGTCTGTCCGTCTGTCTGTCTGTCTGTAAACTTTTCACGTTTTCGACTTCTTCTCAAGAACCACTGGGCCAATTTCAACCAAAATTGCCACAAAGTATCCTTGGGTAAAGGGGATTCAAGTTTGTTCAAATGAAGGGCCACGCCCTCTTTCAAGGGGAGATAATTAGGAATTAGTGAAAAAATAATGGCAACATTTAAAAATCTTCTTCTCAAGAACCATAGAGCCAGGAAAGATGAAACTCATGTGGAAGCATCCTCAGGTAGTGTAGATTTAAATTTGTTCAAACCATGACCCCCGGGGGTAGGGCGGGGCCACAATGGAGGATCAAAGTTTTACATAGAAATATATGGGAAAAATCTTTAAAAATCTTCTTCTCAAGAACAGCAGAGTCATGATGAGTCATATTTATATGGAAGTATCCTCAGGTAGTGTAGATTCAAGTTTCTTCAAACCATGACCCCCGGGGTAGGGCGTGGCCACAATGGAGGGTCAAAGTTTTACATAGAAATATATTGGAAAAATCTTTAAAAATCTTCTCAGGAACAGCAAAGTCATGATGAGTCATATTTATATGGAAGCATCTTCGGGTAGTGTAGATTCAGGTTTGTTAAAATCATGACCCTAGGGGGTAGGGCGGGGCCACAATGGAGGATCAAAGTTTTACATAGAAATATATAGGAAAAATCTTTAAAAATTTTCTTCTCAAGAACAGCAAAGCTATGATGAGTCATATTTATATGGAAGCATCCTCAGGTAGTGTAGATTCAAGTTTGTTCAAATCATGACCACCGGGGGTAGGACAGGGCCACAATGGACTATCAAAGTTGTACATAGAAATATATACACATGTAGGAAAAATCTTCTTCTCAGGAACAGCAAAGCCCAGATTGTTCATATTTATATGGAAACATCCATAGGTAGTGTAGATTCAAATTTATTCAAATCATGACCCCCGGGGGTAGGGCGGGGCCACAATGGAGGATCAAAGTTTTACATAGAAATGTATAGGAAAAATTTTAAAAATCTTCTTCTCAGGAACAGCAAAGCCCTGATTGATCATATTTATATGGAAGCATCCTCAGGTATTGTAGATTCTATTTTGTTCAAATCATGACCCCCGTAAGTAGGATGGGGCCACAATGGAGGATCAAAGTCTTAAATAGAAATATATAGGAAAATATCTTCTGAAGAACTGCAAACCATGATTAGTCATTTTGATATGGAAGCATCCTCAGGTAGTGTAGATTCAATTTTGTTCAAATGATGACCCCCAGGGGTTGGATGGGGCCCATTGGGGGATCGAAAGTTTTACATAAGAACATATAGAAAAAATATTTCTTCTCAAGAACAGGAAAGCTATGTTTAGTCATATTGATATGGAAGCATCCTCAGGTAGTGTAGATTCAAGTTCAAATGATGACCCCTGGGATAGGGAGGAGCCACAATGGAGGATCAAATTTTCTACCTCTTTCTACCTCTAGCCCCTTATTCTTTATTGTTTAAATTTGGCAGTGAAATGACGCCCGCGTTGGTTGCTCTAAAAAAGACCAAAATTTTATGAGTGCAGTAAATTTTATCACGCTGATAATGTTTCCTTTTACACTTTCTTTCGACTTATTATTCATTAAACCTTTTCTCCGTATATAGTCAGTAGAAAAATTTAAATGTCAATCGGGTCCATTAAGCTCTAAAGCAATGTTTCAGAAAATGCGACGGGATAATTTTTTCGTAAGGGAAACACGATTTCATTTTTTATATTTTCCTTCGAGAATATTTTTTATAATTCTTTTATTTTTAGCATATATATATCTTCTGTTGCTCCGAGTTTATCCATGTTTTTTTTAAAGTTTAATATTAACTTTAAAATATTTACCAATGTTATATAGATGAATGTTGCACTCTTTTCTTTATGAAATAAAAAGGAATATTCTGTCTATGGAAAATGTTTAAATCGACAAAGAGTAAAATGGCAACATAAAAAATGCAAAAATATACATAAAATATAATAAAACATAAAAATAGCATTGTTTTTATGACCCTCAGAAAGTTTTTGTCCCAATTTTTTTATGAACTTTGTTCTTTCTGCCTCTAGCCCCTTATTCTTTGATGTTTGAATTTGGCTTAGAAATGAAACCCGCGTTGATTACTCTAATAAGACCAAAATTTTAGTGCAGTAATTTTAATCACTCTTATAATGTTTCCTTTTACACTTTCTTTCGACTTATTATTCATTAAACCTTTTCTCCGTATATAGTCAGTAGAAAAATTTAAATGTCAATCGGGTCCATTAAGCTCTAAAGCAATGTTTCAGAATTATAAGATTTTTAAAATGAACAAGGGCACCGCAGATCGGTGAATCCCCTCGAAAATGAGGATATCAATCCTGATATGAATTATTAATTGCTTAACTTTCGAGACGCACCCACTACCCCCCCCCCCCCCACACACACACACACACACACGAGCGTTACTATATCCTCTCCAATTTCATTGCGACGGGATACTTTTTTTGTAAGGGAAACACGATTTCACTTTTTATATTTTCCTCCGAGAATATTTTTATAATTCTAAGTAGATAAAAAATTGACACGTGAATATTGTGCATGTTGATTTTTGATATTTTCGCTGCTACAGTTTAATCTATCAATGTGTAAGTTTTTTTTAGCAGTGATCATTGTGAAGGGCTGCCACGAATCAGAAAATTTTCGAATCGATTCAGTTCAAACGAAAATCTCGATTTTCGAATAATTTCGATTCGATTATAAGAACTGGAACCATTTTTATTTTTGTATAAAATTTGTAATGTTTGATCATTCAAAATAAATAATGAAACACAATTTTATTAGATTTATTAAGATAATATGGAATGTAAAACCAAGAAAACAAAGGAAATACCTAATGTTCTAATTACAAAGTATGAACCAAGAATCAAATGTCTGAAATCAAATTATTCAAATACTGGTCATTAGTTTTAAAAGAGAAAACATGCATACAAATCTTTCAAACAAAACTTCCATGATTTCATATGCTAAACCTAAAAGTATTGGTGATTTGCTTACAAAAGCTATTTTGCCACAATAGAAGTTACGGTTGGAACTGATGTTATTTCAAATTTTTAATTCACCAATACGTTATCAAACCGCCGAAACACATTGCTATCGTAACAATACAGTCAATAATTAATTTCAACATTCAAAACGATGTCAATATTAAAAAAAAAATACGAATTTTCGCAGCACTGTGCCAGGTCCTTTCAATTCAGAAGTCCGTGGCTGATAAGTGTGGCCTAAATGCACTAATCTTCTTTGCCATCTTTCTGTAGAAAATGGAAGTAGTTCCCTAGTTAGAATAATCTACATGTGTAACTATGTCTCCGGAAAACCGGGTCCGTATGACATCTATCATTTTATCGATAGAACATTCTATCTAGTAGTCCGCCGCCGACTTCTTCGCGGCCATTTTCGTGTTTTGTTGGGGTTTTTTTGGTTTACATTAACATGATTTGCAATCATTTCTGCCGATTAACCAATCAGAATGTACCTAACAACAGCGGATGTTAGTCTGAAAAAATCAAACCTGAATCGAATCGAAATCCGGGAAAAACGTATCGAATCGAACCGAAAAATTTTGATTCGCGGATAACCGATATTTCGGTTAATCGTGGCAGCCTTAATACTGCCGAGCTATTATTGTTTACATACAACTTTTGGCTTGCTGCAGTAAACAAAAACGTTAATGTTGATTTTGAAATTCTTTTACAGATTGCAGACAGAAAAATCAATTATTGACCAGTTTGTTTATTAATTTTTTTGTGCTTCAATTTAAACAATTCGACATAAAATACATATAAATGAATCAGAATATTTACATAGCGATCTTCTGTGAGACAACCCTTAATCTGGTAATTGGCGACTTTACTGTACGTAGGCAAGCTACAGGTATGTAGCTAAATATAGGTTGGACAAGTATTTCCGTATAGTTGCAACGAGCACATAAATAAGATAGGGGATATTCGAGCCCAAAACGTGCCAACGTGAATGTGATGTAACTTTCCAATAATACACCTACACTTAGGCATAGTCATGGACATCGATCATATAGTAGACTAAATATACATTATGTATATTTCGATTCACTTTTAACTTACGTCATTAACCAATAAGGACTTATCACGTTTAAACTAAACTTTGGTTCTCATAAAGGTTTTGAATTGACTATTTGAAGAAGTTTAAGTCCTCACCTTGATTTTTTCAACTGAAGAATAAAACCTTGTTTGTGATTATGGATGTTGCGCAGCACGGGCTTTTTACGCTACCACGTGTGTCGGAAGACAATAATTCCGTTTCATCCCGCCTGTCCCTTAAGCTTAAAGCCAACAATACAGAAGATTCTATGAACATTATAATATTCTTATTCATAAAAAAGTTCAGTCTTGCATCCTACCATATTTCAAGTTAAAGTCTTCACCTCATCTGTGCACAGAAATTTAATATTTTAATGCTTGCTTGACAGAAAGAGGAAATAAAAATAAGTAATTAGTCTTTGAAATTTCAGAAGTAAAAGATCCTCCTAAATAAAAAATGTAGAAAAATTATTTAACTACAAATGTAGTTAAGCATTTTTTTTTTATGACACAAGGCAGAGACATTAGATTTGGTTCATTTCATGCTGTTTAGCCAATCTTAAACTTAGTTAAGACGTCTTTGCATACACATAGCATGCAGAATGACTTTGCCAAGTATTGTTGATCATATATTTCTTGTATTATATATTTGGTTTAAGAATTATGCATCTTCCATGCTTATCTGCATAAATTTCATGGAAGGAATCGGCTTAAAGTAATCCACTGAATAAATTACTTTATACAAAAAGTAACCACATTGGAAATATATAAATCGTAACATCTGTAATTAACATTGACAAGTGTAATTCTCTTGTTTTTTTTTTTATGTATAGCCACTGAACCTCAACAAAAGCCCAAAGAAATTTGAAATAGCCCAGAGAATGGACTCGCATCCTATGCACAAAAGAAAGCCAGTAAGAAAGATTGGAGAGATTTAAATTGCTTTGTGAGGGAAGAGTGATATAGTAATGGAAGGAGGGTGTAAATACCTATTCAATCATGGATGCATGGCTTACTATACTAGTTTTTGATGAATAATGTATAGGAATATGCACATCATATAGGACTGACAGATTAAAAAATATCGGGGTATCATATTTCGAGTATACTTCTTACGGATTTGTTTACAGTTTAAAAATTGGTTTTAACCTAACGATGAATTAAAATTAGATTCCTGTTAAACTTGACTGGAAGAAAAATACTAAATACGAAATAAAAATTCAAGTCACGAAAGTTGATAAAATTTGGAAAAGAAACAGAAACAGAACACATAACTCTCATAATGCTTTGTTACAACGCACTTTGAAAAATTACGCACTTTGAAAAAAATTTCAAAGTGTGTTAATTTTGGGACCACGTTAACGCACTTTGAAAAAAAAAAATTCTTTTCAAAGTGCGTTAATATCGACCATATTATAGCACTTTGAAAAAAAACATGTGCACGGCTTGGTCAATATTCTTGCAAATTTTAGGTATGATAAATAATTATTTGAACCTGGATAACTTTTCGGTGATGACGTCAAGATTTGAAATATAGACGTTTTAAAGATTTTTAGGAGTTTTCTTGTTTTCAAAGGTTCTCGTAACTGTTATAAAAGGGAAACGAGTCTTAGAAATAATGTAGGAATGATTGTTTAATAGCACAGTTTCGTTTCTTTTTTTTTTCTTTTCTTTTTAAAATTTTATCCAATTCCTAATTAGTTCGGTAGATGTAGGTGTCGATTATTGACTTAAAGCATCGCATTTTTCTTAGGGAAAAGGGAGCAATTATGATTTTTTCAAAACATGAGAATTCTCTCTCTCTCATCTTTTTTTTTACCATATTCATCTGTCTATCTATTGTGAACATATATGAAACAATGGTTGACTCATTTATTTGATATTAAGTAAATAAACCTTAGCCACATTACTCACTCGACTGAAATTTTTACCTCGTTTCTCAAAAAAGTTATGCACTCAGATTACTTCTAAATCTGTATTTGATATCATAAAAACGCTAGACTTGTCAAATATCATGTTTTAATTACCATGTAAATGCATTTTTTCTGAGGAATCATTGTGGATACATTTTGAATAAAGGTTATGCGTCTCTCTTCTTTAATATAATACAGTGCATATTTTTTTTCCAGGAAAGCTTATCTCAATTTTTTCATCTATTTTACGTTAACTCAAATTTAATGAGAGAAATAATATCAATGTCATGCCAGTTATGTAAATACATATTTGTGTAAGAAAGATAGAGAGTTGGGCTGAGGGACTTTCTACCTGATTTCTTCGCGGTCTCGATGAGGGTAGATCAATTCATCAGTTTTTCGGAAGAAATATAACAAATTAATGCTGTCTATTATTAAAATATAAATCCAGAATTTTTGTTTTATACGTATTTTTTTCAAAGTGCGTTAAGTGTCTCCAGGATAAAAAATGTTGATGTACACTCTTAACGCACTTTAAAAAAAAAAATCAAAGTGTGTTGATTGTGTCCAAAATTTAACGCATTTTGAAAAATTTTTTCAAAGTGCGTTGATTTTGTCCAAATTTTAACGCACTTTGAAAAAATTTTTCAAAGTGCGTAATTTTTTCAAAGTGCGTTGCCACAATGCTTATTAATATGTATAGACAAGTTCTCTCCCTTATTTTCCGACAGCAACCACCAGCAAGGAGGCAGAAGAGACTTTTTGTTCCGGAAAACAACCTTAAATGACCTAACAGAGAAATACCATACAGTATACAAAGGAACACATACCGAAGCCGTAATGTTATAAATAATTTGATTGGATGATTTTGTAAACATTGCATTTTTCTTAGTAAGGAACATATTGACAGGTAGATAAAGCATTTCAATAAAAGTCGAGTCAATTGTTAACTTTGAGTCGTCTTCAAATTTTCCATTTGTCATATTTATATTATGTACATTATTATATCACAGTTTGGGTATTTCATATTCCTTAAGACTACTTTACTTATAGAAAAAAATTTTTTTGAACGAACATTTTAGTTTTTTACAGAACTGAAAGCCTTCATTTCAATTGAATTTTATAATGTATTATACATTTTTTTTTCAATTAAAACATACAGTATTTGATTGCAGTTGGTAACATAGAGGCGATATTTAATGAAGCAGTTGAAAAGTTTAACGATGCGGCCTGTGTCACATGGATACCAAGAACAACGGAATCTACATACATCAACATCGTGGGAAACCAGCCATTGTATTTAATTTCTTGACTTCTTGATAAAAAAAAAAGAGAAAATTGTTTGGCGTTTCTCTGGATTTTTATTTTCAAATACATACTATTCTATTAAATTAAAATCATCAGAATTGTACTTTCCATTATTTATTAAAAGTACTATTGCTCTCTCGAGAGCAGAAATATTATTTACAATTCCCTAAAAACTATAACGTCCTTTTGAAAGTTAAAAACGTTTGTATAGATTGTTTGCAAAATTTATTATGTATATTAATTTATAATTTTAATAATAGATGTGCCTCTTATGTTGGTTACGGTTCAGGGCCGTCTAATGTACAAGACCTTTGGCTTTACGAAAACGGTTGTGTATATGTGAGTATATACCTCTTTCCGTCTTAGAGTCGTTAGCTGTTTTCTTCTGGCGCATTAAAAATAACCTTATGAAATAGGTTACCATTACATGTTATTCTATGAGGGGAAGAGGGTATATGGGTGAACTTTGTTCTCTTTATTAATTTCTTAAAAATGCATAGATCTATACAAATTTGAGATAAGAGAAAAGTTGACACCTGGGGCTCGTTTCTCAAAAAGTCATAGATTTGGGCTAAGTTCGTCCGACTAAGTAAGTTAAGCCAAAATTTAGACGGGCCTAAATCGCGTTTCAGAAAGCGGCGTAATACTGGGCCTAAGACTTAGAGCTTTCCACCAAGTACGAAGCATGCGCAGATCGTATTTTATTTGGTTTAGAGACTACAATTACATGTGGCGGGTCAAATTAATATCAAACTTAAACCTAAATACGGAAGTAAAGCACTGAAAGCATGAGCAAACCCACCTGTATTTTCAAGGTCAAAGCATTAAAATTAAATAACTATTTTTGTATGCTCAAAAAAAAAACTATATAGGTGCAAATTACATTAGAAAAACATTAACGTATACACGATTGTGTTATTTTGATATACAATCGTACATTAAAACCCAAACGATGTACATAGTGTAAGCATGATAAGTACTTGCGAACAATTCGAATAGATTAAGCATGCGGTAGTTTAAGTAATTTTCCTTTGAATATAAGTCATATTGTTTTTCACTTATGTTAAATACATTAAAACAAATACACATAAGGTAGTAGCAAAGGGCTGGAACAGGCTCGTAGCAACAGTTTAAAAGGTGGAGGGGGGCAACCCCCCCCCCCCCAAGAAAAAAAAAATCTGACAAGTAAAAAAAAAAAAAAACAAAAAAAAAAAACCTAAACTACCAAACAGTAAGGGGCAACTTACCAAATTAATGTAACCTTTAAAAAAAAAACTTCGTTAATTGTCAAAAACCTAATTATTATAACTGCCCAAGACTGAAGTCATGGAATTGGACAGTGCTCGACCTTACAGCGACAAAAAGTATGTGAGGGGGACATCTGAAGGAAAATTTACTATAGCAGAAAAAGTGGAGGGCGGGGTTTGTAAAGGTTTGCAAAAGCTTAATTAGTTTTGAAACAATTTCTTGTAAACCATATGACAGGCAAGCAATCTAGTATTTTTATGAAATTCTAAAATATTTCCATTTGATATATTCCAGTCTCGATCAGATTTATTTAGATCGGACAAATTACAACTTTCAACATCACCATCTTTTCCTTAAATCTTGCAATTCCGTTTAATTTTTGATAATTTAATTGTGGTTGTAACGCTATATTTGATTGAATAAAAATTTACTTTATATCGTATAAAATGGGTTGCCTACGTCACAACGACTTTCATTAAAAACGTATCGATCCGCCGACGTTACATTCGAAATTTATACATATTGAAGTCATTTTTAAAGACAATCATCTTTTTTTTATAAAGCGTAAACTGCCCCAACCCAGTTTATACCGTATAAAATGGGTAGCTATTACATTCATTCCTTAAGTAAGAATATGATCATGTAATATTAATTTCTTTTATGGATGCAGAATGTTTCTTGAAGATTTTATCTAGGTTTAAAGATGTTAACAAGTCATGATTTTCATATTCATAAATATTTTTAAATAAGCAAAATTTCTTCTCCTTGATATGTTTTATGAATATAATGCATTAAATGACAGCAAATTCGAAAATCTGCTTCTCATTTACAACAAAACATTTTTAACACTTTATTGACCACTTTCTTTTCAGATGTAATATAAAGTGTTTATCTGTTCACAAATGGATCAAAAAAGCACATTCAACAAAATTCGACTGAGAAAAGTACGATAGATTGTAAATGAATTAAAAACAATTACCTATTTAAGAAAATGATAGACACATCTTACGCCATGACAATTACTCCTTTGAAATAGGAAAAAAACAGTATTATACAAACGATATTTTAATTACTGGATCATTTCACTTTTTTTCTTTTTATGATATTTATATTTAATTAAAGGGGAAATTAAGGTAAAAGGTGCATTGTCTTAATTAGTTGATGGCATGATTATCGAATATTTTTCATTATCGAAAATATATTAAATGTATATTGTTTGAGAAGTTTTATTAAAACATTATCGGTTTCAAAACAAAAAAATATCAAGGACCCAGCAGCGTTTTTAAAAAGTGTGCGGGGGAGAGGAAAAGGGGGGAGGGTAGGTAATTGAGTAACCAAATTTTTAGCAAACTTTGACAGTACAAGAAAGAAATACTGAAAGTGCAGGATAACCTAAATTATAACTTAATTTTAAACAGAAAACAATATGACTGCAAAAAGCGGTAGGGTTGCAGTCCCTCCCCCATACTAGGCGTGCCTGTTTTTTTTTAAACTCTGGCAGTTCTTAATTTCTTACCTAGTTTCACGAAAAATTCATTGTTACAAATCTCTAGTTCATCCCACCTTTTACGGAAAAAAGTCTACATCATCGCTGGTTTTTACTACCTTTCTATTTACCTACATAATAACTGTATATTTCACGATTTTTTTTACATATCATATATGAATAGGTGTTTATATCGTACGCGTAAAAAATAATTATTCTTTCAACTCTTTATGATCAAAACACTTGCCACTTTTTTTTAAGTTGTGTACAGACTAAGAACTTACGCCTACTCATGAGCAGGCGTAGATTTAAGCTAAAGTTTAGTCTCGACTAAGTCTCCGCCTTTTTGTGAAACGCAGCTTGGTCCGATTTCCGAGTTTAGTCACTGATTTAGTCCGGACTAAGCTTAAGCCCGGTCGTAGGCCTTTTTGAGAAACGGGCCCCTGAAGTATGTTAAAGTTAGAAGTACCATTTAAAAAATTCTTCAAATGTTTGCTTGAAATAGTACCCTCTTTTCTTTAAGGTTGACATAGCAATACATGTACATGAGATGTTACACGCTGTGGGAGCGATGCACGAACAATCAAGAGAGGCGGATCGTGATCCCATCATCACCTATAACTGGGACGCCATCTCCAGCGATGCAGAGTTTAACTACAGGGGTTTCAAACTCACCAATGCTCGCCAATATGATCTGGGGTCGGTTCTCCAGTATGAATTGACGGTAAGAAATATATTAAATGTTTTCATGTTTATTGAGAATCTTATAGGCATTGTATGGATTAGCAAATAGTACTAAAAATTCAACGGTAAACTGTGCTGTTCAATGAAACCGAAAAAGAGCTCTATGGATTAACAATTGTTTGAACAGTTCAATAAATGGTTGATCCATAGAGCTCTTTAGGAATGATTGCTGTCAACACTTAAATTGTTGACAGTAAATCATTCCATGTCCTAAAGATCCGGGACTGACGAAAACTTTTTGCACATTTTGTTATTTAATCAGTTATCGAAATGTTTTTCTAATGTAACAACTTGTCTACTCTCTTTTTGGCTATTTTAACGACTGTTTATCGAAAGCAAATGTAGACTATTAAATCAAATTACGAAAATTATTATTCAGATGAAATATAAATATAGTTTACAGACATCACATCTTATCTTGTGTAATATCAGAGGAGTAAACATGAGCTCCGGTGCAGGCGTTCTGAAGTTTATTTGCAAATTTTAAAAATTTGTAAGTATAGATTTAAAGACAACTTCATTGTTACATATAAAATGATTTGGATCCCCCCCCCCCCCCCCCGCGAAAAAAAAAACAATAAAAGAAAAGGACATATATACTTAATACCGCGAACAATACTAATCAATGCAATATCTAGCAGTTGTATCATATGTGGTGTTTTTCCTTTGAAGTAAAGTGTACAATAACTGGAGATACACCAATGGGCGGAGCCAGCAAAAACTGTGCCGTGTAAATAAATTATTGAACACCAAGGCGATTTCAACATTTTAAATTACATGCATATTGAAGAATTACAGAATTAAATGAGCTTTGTTATATACAAAGACAAAATTTCTACCGATGAAATAAAGGTCTTTCACATAAATTACAGTGCACATGTATCCCAAAATACGCAATGTTTTTACGGAACTCTACAAATATTCGAGAAATCAAGTTCTTGACATGAATTACACAATTAAATATCTTAAAATATCACACCTACTGTTATAGAGCCTTTTAGCAGGATATACCATCTTTGCTCAATTGCTGTATTTTTTGCTCAACTAGTATAGAGTTCAGCTGTACTGCATCTATAGATGAAGAGTTATTAACACAGCGTGTTTGCTCATGCCACAGCTCTCGAATATGTCAAATGATCAACGGGTATTTTTTTTGTTCTTGTTTTTCGATTAACACCTGATTTTCCTTCCTTCAACTTCGAATTTTTAATCTTTGACATGCAAAGATTTTCTTATGAATTTCATTAACAATCCGTTTTTATATTAAGTTGGAGAGCTGCAATCCGACGTCCTTTCTCATGAACACACACATAAAATGTGCGAATTAAAAAAAACTGGCGGGAAGGAGAGAAGGAGAGAATATCCATGCGGTCACCTGACAAAAACTATATTTTTTATTGGTGTAATTAAAATCATGCTTGAAAATTTGGGACATAACAATAATTGACGTTTTGATTGGCCATGATACAGGAAAGTTATTGAATATTTATTATGGTGTATCCTGATTTATTTGGACGAAGGGGCGGAGACTCGTGCTTCGCACTCGTCACCGCCCATCGTCTAAATAAATCAGGATACACCATAATAAATATACAATAACTATTACTTATAAAAGGGTGGATGAAGTACCAAATAAACTTTTCATCAGGTTTGACAGAACGCCAAAAACCTAAAAACTCTGCTTTATCTAGATACATTAATCCTTGATACATCTTTTATAGACATAATTGTATGGAAAAGACCTTTTTTGCAGTACGGGTCTACAACCTATATGATATCTAATGATCCTGACCTAGCTTACTTGCCCAGACAAATGAAGAATGACCTGTCATTTTATGACAAGGCCGAACTGAATACTTTCTACCAGTGCGCTGGTTAGTAACGCCTACTTTGGCCTTTTTTTTACTATTATAGAAATTTACAGAAATAAAAACAGAAAGAATGTAATTTGGTTTTCTTGATAGAAATGATTGGAGGTTATTTTTTGCATGATGACTTTAAATGAGCCATTTTTGCATCAAAGTTAATACAATTTAAATGTTCTCAGTGGGCATACACATGTACCTTTGAATTGTAATATAATATTCAAATTATAAGTCTGTTTAAAAAAAAAATCAGATGATTGTGTCAATCCCCCCACCTGTCAGAACGAGGGTTTTGTGAAGCAGACGGGAGGAGTGTGTAGCTGTGTCTGTGTGGAGGGACTGACGGGGGATGACTGCTCACAACTCGACACCTCTCCCGGTAAGTCTAAAAGTATCAAATCTATATTAAGCGCGCTTGCTCCATAATGAGAAGGTATTGGGTTCAAATCCCGGCCGCGACTAACTTAAGTCGATAAAAATAGATAGCAATTCTTTTGCCAAGGGCTGGGAACTTTGAAGTGAAAATTGTGGGTCTCTCGAATGAAACCTTAAAAAAACCGAGGCCCCGTTTCAGGCAAGAGTAGACATGATAAAGATCCTTCACTTAATGGGCCTGAGTGCCAAGTAACTAAAGGGTCTAAATTTGAAGTTCTTCGCGTCTATGGTGACGTCTATTTATGAGTGAAATTCTCGAATGGGACGCGGAACAACAACAACAACATCATCAACAGCAACTTTATTTAGCAATCTATAAAAGAAAAAGGTGAAGATTATGAAACGGTGATCGATCAAAAAAAAATCTACATACAATACAATTCTGTGAACAAGGCATAAAATACGGATCCCCCCCACCCCCCGGAAAATTTTCGAGGTCAGATGAGGTGCCTAGATCGAGTAAGCATTCCCTGTCAAACGATCACATCCGCCGTGAGCCCTATGTCTAGAGCAGACAGACGGACTATTCACAAGTCAATTTTTTTTTTTTTTATTTACATTTTTCTCATATGAAACAAAGTGATGGTAAATAAGCATCTTTACATATATGATTGCGCCCATGGGAAAAGGGCCCTTATGGCAATTTTTACACATTTTAAGTTTTTCATGGATATTACTAGAGCAAGTTAAGAAGTTGCCAAATCTGAATTTTTATGGCCCTACGTCAACTCTAAGTAGGTTTTTTCTTCATTTATATCAATGATACTTTTACAGGTAAACAATGACGTCATGTTACTTTCGCACCAACGTCAAAAGTTTTCAGAGTGAACATGACTTTCACTTTGCATTGTAATGTTACTACGGTAATGTATGTTATTGAGCATTTCCAGAAACATGTTTGAGTCATTGTCTCTTTTAATAATTGTATAATATGATAATAAATAATTGTATTAACTATTATCCATCATGCAGTGGTGTATAGAATTATGAGTGTACGTTTGTTCGTTTGTTTGTTTTACATTTCACTATGCTGGAATATCTTGAAAACCCGAGAAGCAAGTGGCCTTTGTTCAATATCAATTTATTCCCTCAAAACCAAAGTATTTATCTCGTGTAATAATCGTTTGAGAAACCTGTAGAATTCATTCGAAAATCATCTCATTTTAAGCATAACTCTCGATAGGACAAGATGTCATTTTTTTTGGGGGGGGGGGGGGGGTTGAATCCAGTATAAACGATATCTCTTTCAAAATATGTGTTAAAAAATATTTCAAAAAAATTATCGGGAACAACAATAAAATAGATTTTGCTGGGTAGTGAAAATTTGTTTGTTTGTTTGTTTTTTGTTTTTTTTGCTTTGGTTTTTGTTTTCTAAATATAATTAAGCAGAAAATTTGTAAAATGTAGTGAGTTACCGGACACGCTGTACAACAATTTATGGACATTAAGTTGATACACTGCATGTTAATCAGTATTCGATCGATAAAAAAAAAATCTTCAAACAAAAAATCAGAAGGACTTCTGCCCGCATGTGGTAACAAAACTTCTTTTTTGAAATTGAAATGATACACATTTTTTTCAGTCACAGCAAGGAAAGTTTTTGAATAATTAATTTTAAGTAAGCAGGTTGATAAATTATAAACAAATGGATAATGGATGAATTATAATTCACATGCATTTGAAATGAAAGGAACAGATCCAGGATGACCAGTGGTTGGATTGTGTGTGTGTGTGTGTGTTGGGGGGGGGGGGGGGTTAAAAGTTAAATGACAGAAACATGCAATACTTGTAGTTAATATGAGTTTAATAGCATACGAGGGTTGTCGTATTTTTAAAATCTTCCTACATTTTAGGTGTGCAGGGGGATGCCTTCCCACCACCAACCCATAACCTCCAAATACGTCATTTGGTTAGGTTTGAAATAATATTGAAATAATTCCTCAATTTATTTTTGCACCTTGAACTCTCTCCTTACGTACATGTATATGAGCAGGGTCATTTTCAAAACAAACTGCGATCATGAGCTCCACATGCCTGGAACTGGAAACTTAACTGCTATCAAATCTAGTTAATCATGAGAAAAATTGCGTCCTAGAATAACGATTTTGTTTGATTTTGTAAAATTAAATGGTTTTAGAAGAACATGTATACACTGGGTATTAATAGATATCGGGTATTTTATTGTCATTTCAACAAATTTTATCCGAACTTTGAATGAAATCAATATGTCATTTTTTTAAAATTAATATCAAATAGATTTTTCTAAGAAATAAATAATAAATGATTATATATATGTTGTCGTTATGAATCAATGACATGTAGATTAATTAATAGAATTTTTTCGGCTGGGGGGTGGGGGGGTGTAAAATTAATTGAAAGTTTTATATATCCAGTCAGTTAAATGCGACTGGTTCATAATATTCCTTGACTGGCTGAGTTTTCAAATGACAAATTTTTACGATGTGGCACACATTTAGGTACATGTAAATATTGTTATGTGATAGTGTGTGTAGAATCCCCCCCCCCCCCCCAATTTCTCGAGGCTTCTTTATCGTATGAAATTCTAATGTTATTGTTTTCAAATGTTATTGAATATGAAGTTTTACAATATAAAAATTCCATTCTGGCCCCATGCCAGAGACTTGGATATGCTTATCCTTGTAAAGCGTTACAGATACACTGTACAGTAGTTAGGTCCCGGTAATATAAAATAACCCTGGACCTCTTCCCCGGTCTCCTGCACTGCCACAAAAATAAAAACTTGCAATCATATTCTTAGTCTTTTTGTGCAGTATATTTTTAGCATTTAATCTAATTTGTACAATGTATGTTTAAATACAATTTGATCTTAACAAGATTTATTTCAATTAATCCAAATAACAAAATCAGCCCGTTTACATAATTCAACGGCAAGTTAAGCAATATCATACTAAACCGATAACTGAGATTATTATTTCAATAAGAAAACGAGTTTTAGATTGATAATAGAACTGTAATGACATACAATGCTGAGATTCTATGAATGACAAGGATTACATATATTTGACTTTTAAGTGACTAAAAACTGCAGATAAAGCTAAAACCCTTGAACTTTTTTATGCAAAACACGAGTACCAAAATGATATATGTTCGAGTTACTGAAAATAAATAGACAGCAAAAGAGAAAAAAAAGAGATAGCGATTTCTTTTCATAATACGATATTGTTGTGTTTTTGAAAATTCACCTCTTCATTAAAGTTTCACATTTCACATTGTGTTCAGAAACTGGATTTAATGTAACAGCTCTCTCTCTCTCTCTCTCTCTCTCTCTCTCTCTCTCTCTCGCACACACATCAAGTATACATACATGTAAGCTTTTTTTTTAAGCTAGAACAATTAGAACAATTTTATTTCATTCGGTAGTTTTTGTTTGTACTTACATCGGAAGTGGCAACAACAAAAATAAGACAAAACAATTTTTTGTTTAATTTCATTTTATTTTATTTGAATTTATGATCATTATTACTGAAAAAAAAATTTTAAATTCAAGTTATTTTAAAGAATAATTTCATGTTAAAATAAATAGATGCACATGTAACAGATTTAAAAAATAAATGAAAGTTTGGTTCAATGTAGTATCTATTTCTTATTCTATATTTTTTTTTCTCTTTCACTTTGACAGCAGCTAGTTCCACGAGCTTTCAAAAATACTTTTAAACAAAATATAAATATAAATATAATACTTACAATTAAAACGTTTTTTAACTGATGGTAAGTAAGATTTTTAAAAATATTTTTTATACTACAGGAGCAAATTTGTATGACTATGTTGATTTTGAATGGTGTTAAAAAAAAGAAAAAAGAAAGTCCCTCACTGGTACCTCTCTAGTATCTCGCTTGTCAGAGTTACTTCTCTTGTTTTTATTTATAGTTCTTTTAAAATTTAATATCACGTCTGTCATTCGTTCGTACTTTTGCTACATTTGTGAAAACTTACAAGAATACTTTTCTTTTCTGTTGGAAGAAGTGTGATCAGTTTCAAATTTTTGGCAATTAAAGCATTTTACAACAAAAATTTATGCACGATGTACCACTGCTGCAATGTTTACTTGATCGATGTGTTGAGAATGGTGGCGGATCTTATACAGGAAAACGATTTCCTCTGCAATATTTTGATAATATACCCGTGTCTAACAAATAACTTCAATTTGTCTGTATATCAAAATCGCATTCGTTCATCCATATTCATTTATCCAGAAAATCACCTTGTCTAAAGCTTCTATACATGTATAGGAAAGGCATAGCCCAGATCAGAGACGTATAAACTTGATAAAGCTACAATTACATGTAGTAAAGAAACGGGTCTCGAATAAAATTCTTTAAATATTTTAATTAATATCAGTGGACTAGAAGATCAAGACGTGAATTAAAGATATAAATGAAAATAAATAATTATTTCAATGTTGAGAACAACGACAAAAGTGAGCTAAACGTGTCATAACGTAAAACACGTGGATAAAAAAAATCTGCGTCGACGCTCACCGTCTGCAACGTCATATCTTTTTGACGTTATTTCTCTGTTTTAGCAAAATTGCCATAAGGCCCTTTTGTCATGGGCGCAATCATATGAGATACTCACACACGGTACACTCACTCACTCACACCATCCACATCCATTATTCACACTTCTTATATAGTCAAAAATACATGTAATAAATACAGTTTGTCACTTTTTCCTCTTTAACCTTGTACATATATTTTCCAAATTATTAGATATACATATTCTTTTAAAGGACAATTTAAGGATAAACAAAAAAAAAACAAAAAAAAAAAAAACAACAAAAAAACAAAAAAACAAAAAAAAAAAAAAAAAAAAGAAGAAGAAGAGAGAAAAAATAAGAAATAAAATAATTTGAACTGTCACTCATCAAAAACTGGTTTCCATGAATACCATATGGAATTAAAATCAAAAATTTTATTTTTTTGGATTGATACAAATTTTTCAACATTATATTTGACTCTTAGATGACACATGAGAGCACTGAAATTTGGCATTTTCTTCTGCATCAAACAAGTAAAAATATACTGTTTTGTGTATAATATAATACAGTTTACAATTCTGTTATTTTTTGACAAAGGAATCTCCCCTAATATGACATTGTTAATATTAAATCCAATCCTTTTTGAAGTAGTTCTGTATATATGTTGGCTAAGACTACTCCACAATGGCAAAATATCATTACAAAATAAAAATACATGTTGTATTGTTTCACTTTCATTCTTACAAAAGGCACAGCATTCTGTAGTTTTAATATTAACATTTTAAAGATAATAACTTACAGGAAGAATCCTATGCAATATTCTAAACTGCAGCCACTGAACAGCTGTATCATTTGTTACCTTAAAACAAACTTTGAAAGCATCATGTATTTCAAAATTACACTGCCCAGAGATACCCAAAATGGAAATCCATTTTGATGCAGATGTAGGTTTAACACTATTTGTATTTAAAATGGAGTACAATGACTTAGTGCATTTTTCTGACTGAAGCAACAATTCAAAGTAAAAGGGCATAGGTGTATTGAAAGATTTTTTGGCTAAAGATTTGTCAATAGACATATATTTCAGGTATTTTGATACTGCAGTAAGAACACTATTATATTGCATAATCTGTACATGCATATCTGTTTGTGGAAGGCAAAAACTTTGTTGTAAAGACTCATAGTTTAAAAAATTTCCATTGTCGTCTAAAAAATCTCCAATTACTCTGATACCTTTCTCATACCAAACTTTGATAAAAATATATTGATTTCCAACCAAAATATTAGAATTGTACCACAATGGGATATTTAGAAAATTATTTTTAACATTTTTACAATTATGTAAACATTTCATGACTTCAAGCCATGATTTTAATACCTCTTGCCAGAAAACATTGTTTTTAGGAAGTAGATGTTCTAAAATATACAGATCCCCAAAATGAAATAGCTTCTTAATAACATCTTTTCCATTCATTGCAAAAAAGATATCCATCCATGGCTTTTGTTTTTGAGTTAACCTTTTCATCCAGGGAGATTTTAAAGCAATTATAAAATTATCTATATTGACCATTTTTAGACCCCCAGAAAGATAATCTTGTGTTACAAGGGATCGCTTAATCTTATCTGATTTAGACTTCCAGATAAATTCAAAAATATTTTTTTGCAAATCAACTATAAGCTCTTTTCTAGGAGATGGCAAGGAAATAAATAAATGATTAAGCTTAGGCATAATAAGAGTCTTAACAACAGTTATGCGACCAATTGGAGTTAGGATTCTTCGCTTCCATTGTTTAATCAAAGCTTTTATTTTAGGTAGTTGTAAATTGTAATTAATATCAACAATGTCTTTAAGATCCACAGAGAACTGAATTCCTAGTAAGTTGAAAGTTGTAGCTCCCCATTCTAATTTCCACCTTGTGTGATGGAAAACTTCCCTAGAAAACTTTTTTGATCCAATCCATACTATTTTAGTTTTTGATATATTGATTTTCAATCCTGAAAATTTTGAATAGAAGTCTATGGTATCAAGAGCAGCGAAAAGAGATTTTTGTGAACCATCTAAAGCAAGAAAAATGTCATTAGCATACTGGGATAACTTATGTTCTTTATTATCTACCACAATACCTTTTATATCTTTATTCTGTTTAATTAAAAGTGCCATAATTTCTGCACATAATATAAATAAATATGGAGAAACAGGATCGCCTTGTCTGCAACCTCTTTGTATATCAAACTGATCAGATAAAATCCACTTTGTAAAACAGAAGCTTTAAAATTATAATTCAGAATCTTGACCCAGTTTATAATCATTGTACCAAAACCAAAATACTTCAAAACTTTATATATAAATGCCCATGAGATTGAATCAAAGGCCTTTTCAAAATCAATCAAAACTAATAAACCTGGAATGTTTTTAGAAGATGTATAGTGAATTAAATCATACATGAATCTTGTATTTTCACCTATATATCTGCCTTTCATAAATCCTGTTTGAGTATCTGAAATTAAATAATCTAATGTTGTCTTAATTCTCTGCGCAAGACATCCTGATATTATTTTATATAAAACATTTAAAAGTGTTATTGGGCGCCAATTTCTTAGGAACTGTCTTGGTTTATCGCCTTTTGGAATACAAGAGATTTTACCTAATCTCAGTGATATTGGGAGCTCATTATTGATAAAAATACACTTAATTGCCTTTAATAAATAAATTTTTAAATCATTCCAAAAGAATTCAAAAAATTCAACCGTGTAACCATCACTACCTGGAGATTTGTTATTTTTCATATTCTTAAGCACCTCGGCTATTTCTTTTTCACTTATATCATACTCAAGTTTCTCAGACGTATGTTTATCTAACCTTGGAATGTCTTGTCCTTGAATAATTTCTTCTAAATTAATATCCAAGAGTTCAGAATCTTAACTTGTATATAAATGCTTATAAAATAATTTCACATAATTCATGATCTCTGCCTGATTATATATTATACCATCTCCATCTAGTTCTACCTTTTTGATAGTTTTGTTTAAAAAATTCCTGGCTTCCAAATGTTGGTTTCTCCCCTTCTTCCATCCATCGAACTCTTGATCTTATAATATGCCCCTGCAATTTTTCTTTTCTAAAATTTTCAAGGCTCAACTTTTTTTCCTCTAAAAGTTCAAAATTAATTTCTGTCATTGATTCTATATTTTCAATTTCCTCGAGTAAAGATCTTTCTGAATTTATTCTTTCTTTTTTTCTGAATGATGAATAAGAAATTGATTACAAGTCAAATTTAGTATAAAAACAAAAGCCAAATAATTCGTATGAAACACGTCAGCCATAGCTTTGCCTTGATAAAGCATGAAGAGTTAATTTACATTTCAGGATGTGGCGACATCATAACACTGGCCAGTGGAGGATCACAACAAATCGATATGTCCCCTAACACAGCCGGACAGAAATGTACCTGGCTGATCAAGGTAGAGTATACATGTATCTCCCTGCCGCCTTTCATACATATATCTTATTTAGTTATGCTACATATTTATTTCGTAAAAATTTAAATTTTGTGATGATTTGTTCTCTTTTTTTGGAATGTCAAAAATAAAGGAAAAAAAATTAAATTTCTGGATAATGATTACATGTTTAACTTTCTAAATACAAGTAGTTTTTATCGGCATTCTGGATAATGATTACATGTTTAACTTTCTAAATACAAGTAGTTTTTATCGGCATTTTATTTGCACACATGCCTGCAACATTTTCTATTCAAACACAATATTAAAGATTCCAAATGGTTTTAACACGCCTTTTATATTTGCAGGATTTTGATTAAATAAAATATCATGATAGGTCAATATCAAACATTATAATGTTCAATTAATTTGCATAAAAACATCTGGCAAATTGTAAATAAAAAGATGATGTTTAATCAAAAGAGAAACATGATTTGTAAAATATATACATACTGAATTCAATTTGCAGAAATTTACCGGATGAAATTAATGACGTAAAAACCTTTAAGCAATTCTTAAACAGTATACTTTCTGCAATCTAAAACAGGGTGCAGAAAAAACTAATATCCGCCTAAGTGTTGATTCCATGGACCTGCCAACCAATCCACAAGACGCTTGTTATCATTTCTTGGAAGTCAGAGACTATCTTTCTGGGGCTCCAGGAAAACTGTATGTATTTATCAGCTTCAATTAACACGCGTCAGTTACTGTTAACAGATGTCAATTACAGTAAACATGTGTTATTTATTTTTAACACGTTTCAGTTATACTTTTAGTTAACATGCGTAAGTTACTGTCAACATTTGTGTTTTAGACCTTATTTAGTTCTTCATATATTTTGCATTCCTCTGTGTATTAAACTATCGAAATTGAAGCTGAATTTAAATTGAATTGGAAATTGATTTGAATTGAAAAATGTTCTTACTTCCTGATAATGTACATTACTAACTTTGTTTAATGACACGAAGAAATGTTTTCAACTGATGTAAATCAATTTTTAGTGCATATAAACAATGTTTCAGTATGATTTTATATTGTATAAATTTTAACTCTAAGCATGTTTTGCATCATTGCTTGATATGAAGGGTTTGCTCTGAGATTACCAGAAGAAAACCTACTAATAACGCTATTGTTCTCATTAATATGCAATAGATTTCAGAAAACATTCCTCATAAAAATGTCTTGACACCTGTAAAATTAAGAATTCCTAAAAAGAAAATTGTAACAAAAGTAGTGGAATGAATACACTTTCTCTCCTCTGTAGAATTTGTGGAAACTCTGGCGGTGGTGTTTTCACTGAGAAACGCCTTGGACTTACCAATATGATGGTCGTCCGATTTGATAGCGATACATACAACACCATTGCCCCCGGAAATGGATTCACCTTAACGGTGGAAGCAGTGCCTTCAGGTAGGTCACCTTTTCTGAATATTTAAGCATGTCATATTACATTTTAAGGTCATTTAAGTATGAGTTTTCTGTGATCTTCAAGCCTGTAGCAGTAACCCCTGTAAATGTCCGGCTAAATGTGTGGACGGAGCTACGGCCGACGACTATACGTGTGAATGTACGACAGGATACTCAGGCACGAACTGTGATACAGTCTCAGGTCTGTATGAAACCTTTAATGGACTTTTGAGCTCGAATACTGATCGTTATCTCCACATATTTCATCTTTATAATTAGGTACTAGAGTAATCATGGTTGTGTAAAACAAAAATATGCAAATCACGAGAAAATGCGTTATGAAAAGAAGTGAGTGTGTTCATTGTTACATTGTTAATGTTGGAGTTTCTTCATTTCAGCTTCTGCTGAGGTTACTGATAGTTTTGAGGATGACTTTACAACATTGATGAGACACGTGACTACTGGTGTAGATTTCCAGTGGTCAACTGGTCTGGTACGTGTTTATTCTCTCCCCTAATTGTGATAGTTACGTTGCAGGAGAATAGGTATCTCATATGTTATCAAAGCCTTTAAGGTACCTCTATCTAAAAATTTTACAGTGCTTTTCAATGGAAGAATTAAACTTTTGCGATAATTTCAAAACAATTTAATTATGAGATAAAAATTGAGATTTTGCAGTAAAATGATATAAGAGTTTACAAAAAGTGTTTTCTTATGTTAAATAACAAGAGTGCACTTAATAACGAATGTTGAGTATAACTTTAAAGTCCATTAACATCTCTCTGATGATTGTAATTTTCTTAAGTCCGAAGAAATGCCATACGATATATCCCAGTTAGAATAAAAGACACTACAAATTCTGTCACATGTGTTTCATATTTGGAAGCTTAACTGAGATAATTTCAGCTTTTCAATCGTCAACTTCCCTTCTTTGTGAAGTAATATTCCAGCATCACCTGCATATGGTGTTAATGTCTCCCAACTTATTCGATACACAAGATCGAGCATGCTCTGAGTAAGAACAATTTTCAAACCAAGGCAAGCTACTAACAAATTATTTGATGTTACACTGATTTTAACAACCCCGTTTAAAGTCAGCTTTTCACAAATTTTACGGTCATTTCAATGATCTTGTTTGTAAATACAACATCGTTGGGTCCTATTATGTAAGACATGTTTGATAATATTTGTTAAGTTATTACTTCTATACCGGAAATCCGTGTAAAGATAAATACAAACGGGTCATGCCGGATGTGAGCGGTCGACAGGGGATACTTACTACTCCTAGGCACCTGATCCCACCTCTGGTGTTTTAAGGGGTCTTTGATTTTGCCCTGTTCACGATTCGTTTTGTTTACTGGATGGTGGGAATAAAGTAATCAAGCTTGAAACAATACAAATTTGGCGCAGAGGAAACATGGACCTCCAAAAACACCAGAAGTGGGATCAGGTGCCATGTAGGAGTAAGCATCCACTGTCGACTGGTCACACCAGCTGTGTGCTCTTTGTCAGGATCTGGCAAACGGAAAAAATCTTAAGGCAATTTAGTGTGTAAATAATGACCTAACAATTTGTACGGAAACGTCACTCTGGATTCGACTTAATGACGGATTGTATTTGCTGACAAGGTTATTGTATCTACCATAGAATTTGCAAAATGTTGATTTTAATTGAGACTGTTGATATCTTTGTTTCGTCAAATTGTTTGTCGATAGCTTGCTTCGCTTTAGAAATTGTCCGTACTTAGAACATGCTCTTGAGTTACGAATCAATTTGGAGACATAAACTCTTTACGTAGATAGTGATAAGGGTACATGTGTGTATTGCTACATAAAAAGGGAAAGTTGACAATAGAAAAATTAAAGTCATCACGTTTATCATAAAAATTTGTTATTAGGTTACCATTAATGTCTTTCTTTTAGTAAAATATCCAAATATGAAACAGATGTGTCAGACTCTTTTATATATTTTATTTCGAGAAATATATCCAATCCACGTCGGAATGAAATGAATATTTTTAAGTGATAAAACATCGTCGATATATTTAAATGTTGAATTGAAGGTCACGGCAGTGACATTTTCTTTTCATATAGATGTTTTTGAATAAATTCTGGATCTAGAAAATTGATCACTGTTTATTATCTTAACTTTTAAGTTTCATTACCGTTTTTCTTTTGTATTTTATCAGTATTTAGATATGAATGGAAACCAAATACAAGCTTCTAATGGACATCTGATGGCTCAAATGATCAGCTACTTTTTCAGTACGCCTTTCTACTATGCCAGCATTGCCAAAATGGAAACATCTGTAATATTTGAAAGTAAGTTTGCATAAAATTGAAATTCTTTTCTTATTATTATTTGCCAATCATGAAAAGGAGCACACTGTGAGTGTGACCGGTCGGCAAGTGATGCTCACTCCTCCATGGCACCTGATCCCACCTCTGATGTTTTGGAGGTCCGTGTTTTCTCTGCACCTATTTTGTAACGTTTAATGGACTTTTGAGCTTGAATACTGTTCTTTATCTCCATATATTTCATTCTAAACGCGGACAGTATCGAATTGAGAATGACAATCTGATCAAAAACAATGAAAATTTAAGACAATGAAAAGGGAATGTTCATTATTTAAAAAGAAAGTTTTAGAAAAGAAACACAATCCAGTTAAAGAATAATTTACCTTAGCAAGTGTGAAATTTGATTGGCAAACTACTTAATCTTTCATTAAGATCTGACCACACGTTCCTCAAGTATCTGTTGTTTCTCTTCGTAATATATTAAATAAATATACATAAATTTAACATCATCATGTGGTTTCTAAAATTTTTCAAAACTGTTTTAGAAAATAAATACAACAAAAATTGTGATATTATCAATTCAAGTGATTTCAAATAGGATTATATAGAAAACACCGTCATCTGGTATTTTGCACAAATGCCTAGTAAGATACCTCCATTTTTGTGAGGAAACTTGATACAGTAGCAATACTTCATGCAAATTGTTCGGAAAATTATATATCATTGAGGAACGTGTTGTCTGACCTTAATTTCGGTTTGATTGATCAGTTATTTTCTTTTTAAAGGTTGAAATCACAGACTGAGATTTGATTGTCCAGCTACTTAATCCCCATTTAGGTTGAGCTCATTGCTTGAGATTTGATTGGTCATTATTTGATCTTCTTATAGGTGCTTATCACTGTTTGTTATTTGATTGGCCTGTTACTTTGTTTTCTTTTAGGTTGTGTTTACTTGTTTGGATTTGATTGACCAGTTACCTATCTTCGTTTTGGTCCAAGTTACTATTTGAGATTTAATTAGTCCTATCGTGATTTTCTTATAGGTGCAGACCGCTGTTTGAGGTTTGATTATTCCATATCTAACAGAAATCTAGGCAGCACGTGGAAAACAAGACTCACAGTTAATATCATGAGCGATTCTACGACGACGCCACACGTGTTCAATACCAACACCGGTAACGTCTGGACAACAGCTGAAATAGACTTGCCAGCTGTGTCCAATTTAAAGGTATACAATTTTGGCGTTATCTTAATAAAAAACAAATGAAATCTTGAATGCAATATCGTTTTACTATATTGCATCCTCTTCATATTAAAATTGTGTTCTTTGAAAATTCATGAACAATTTTTTCAACAATTCTTGAGGCATGAATATATGTTTAACAGTCAAGATTTGAATCTTAATATAATATTTTACATACTAGGTTGAATTTGAAGGCTACTTCGGTGATCAGGAAATGGCTGTTGATAACATTCGAATATCTCCTCTATCCTGTAGTAAGTAACCAGACTATCGCCATTAAAACTAAGTACTGTGCAGTGGCGGATCCAGGAATTTCATAACGGTGGAGGGAGGGGGGGGGCTGCATTGAAGCGCTAAATGGGTCAAGGGCAAAGTCCTGGTGGGGTCCGGGGGCTGATGAATTCTTACAAATAAGAGATGTTTTTTTCCTTGAGTATAGGATAATGGACTTATAAGGTCTACATACAAAAATTTCAAACCGGGGGGGGGGGGGGGGGGGGTGTTGTGCCCGGCGCGCCGGCCCTTAATCCGCCTTTTCTGTGTAAAATACTGTCTTTCTAGATTCATGCTCTCATCAGACATAATTTCTCGTAATAACATGGGAAGGATTATGATTTCTGGTTCATATTGATTGATTGATTGTATGTTTTTTAAGTCCCATTCGAGAATTGTTCACTCATATAGAGACATCACCATATACCGGTGAAGGGCTTCAAATTTTGACCTATACTCGGCACTCAGGCAGGGCCATTGAACTGTGAAGGATCTTTATCGTGCCAACGCCATTCCGTGACATGGGGCCTCGGTTTTAAGGTCTCATCCGAAGGACCCGCAACTTTCACTTCAAAGTGTCGAGCGCATGGCGAAGGAACAGTTGCTAACCATTTTTTAACAACTTAGGTCATTCGCGACCGAGATTCGAACTCACGACCCCCCGATCATAGCGCGAGCGCTATATCAAATATAATTTGATATAAATTTTAGGATTAATATTTAATAAAATTGCTTATAAACTATAAAATTGAAATCAGTTTTACATATACATAAACATACTGCTAAAATTCTTAATTTTTTTTTCCAAAAAAAATAAGCAATGAAAAATGATTTTTTTAAAGATGCTCCTGGACCATGTGACGGCGTAGATTGCCAAAATGGCGGATCATGTCAGGTGACTTCATCATCGACGTTTGAGTGTCAGTGTCAAACGGGTTTCTCTGGCCAGTTCTGTCAAAATGGTAGGTCGTCCAATCTGGTGCAACAAAGTAATTTTTTCCTCATCTCTGCTGTGGATATAGACAGCATTTCGATAGGAAATATTGCTCAACCTTTTCGCTATATTAAACTACGCTTTTATTAGCTCACCTGAGCCGAAGGCTCAAGTGAGCTTTTCTGATCACATTTTGTCTGTAGTCCGTCTGTCCGTCTGTCTGTCTGTCTGTCCGTCCGTCCGTCTGTAAACTTTTCACATTTTCGACTTCTTCTCAAGAACCACTGGGCCAATTTCAACCAAACTTGCCACAAAGTATCCTTGGGTGAAGGGGATTCAAGTTTGTTCAAATGAAGGGCCACGCCCTCTTTCAAGGGGAGATAATGAAGAATTAGTGAAAAATTAGTAGCATCTTTTAAGAATCTTCTTCTCAAGAACCACAAAGCCAGGGAAGATGAAACTCATGTGGAAGCATCCTTAGGTAGTGTAGATTCAAATTTGTTCAAATCATGACCCCCGGGGGTAGGGCGGGGCCACAGTGGAGGATCAAAGTTTTACATAGAAATATATAGGAAAAACCTTTAAAAATCTTCTTCTCAAGAACAGCAAAGCCATGATGAGTCATATTTATATGGAAGCATCCTCAGGTAGTGTAGATTCAAGTTTGTTCAAGTCATGACCCCCGGGGGTAGGGCGGGGCCACAATGGAGGATCAAAGTTTTACATAGAAATATTTAGGAAAAATCTTTAAAAATCTTCTTCTCAATAACAGCAAAGCCATGATGAGTCATATTTATATGGAAGCATCCTCAGGTAGTGCATATTCAAGTTTGTTCAAATCATGACCCCCGGGGGTAGGGTGGGGCCACAATGGAGGATCAAAGTTTTACATAGAAATATATAGGAAAAACCTTTAAAAATCTTCTTCTCAATAACAGCAAAGACCTGATTGATCATATTTATGTGGAAGTATCCTCAGGTAGTGTAGATTCAAGTTTGTTCAAATCATGACCCCCGGGGGTAGGGTGGGGCCACAATGGAGGATAAAAGACTGAAATAGAAATATATAGGAAGATATGTTCTGATGAAGAACTGCAAAGCCTGATTAGTCATTTTGATATGGAAGCATCCTCAGGTAGTGTAGATTCAAGTTTGTTAAATTGATGACCCCAGGGGATAGGGATGGGCCATAATGGGGGATCGAAAATTTTACATAGGAACATATTGGAAAATATCTTCTTCTCAAGAACTGAAAATCATGTTTAGTCATTTTGATATGGAAGCAGCGTCAGGTAGTGTAAATTCAATTTTGTTCAAATGATGACCCCCGAGGGTAGGGAGGGGCCCAATAAGGGGATCGAAAGGTTTACATAGGAACATATAGAAAAAAATTTCTTCTCAAGAACAGAAAAGCTATGTTTAGTCATATTGATATGGAAGCATCCTCAGGTAGTGTAGATTCAAGTTTGTTCAAATGATGACCCCTGGGATAGGGAGGAGCCACAATGGGGGATCAAATTTTTACAGAGGAATATATGGGAATTTTTTTTTAAAATCTTCTCAAGTACAACAAAGCCATTTGTTAAAACAAATTATATATTGATATGGAAGCATCATCAGGTAGTTTAAAATTCAAGCCCCCCCCCCGGAATCTTTTCAATACTGAACTGATTTGTGCTTTTGCCTTGCCAATGTGCTCAGGTGAGCGATGTGGCCCATGGGCCTCTTGTTTAATTCCATACAGGTAAAAGTTTTTGGCGGCCTTATTAGTCACTTAAGTATATATCTCGATGACCTTTCCATTTTCTCTTTACATGGGTAGTTTTTATAACACATGAATACCGAATTATATTTCAAATAAGCTATGGCGACATTTAGGTACTACTGACTTTAAATTCCGTATATGATCATTACTCTTATTAATATTAACATGAAATATTTTTTGAGCATTATTTTGTATTAGTTATTTTAGCACCTTTTTCAGTTGTTTAAAGTCTTTTTTATTTAAATATTTTGGATTTCCAACGTTTCGGCATGAGCATCACTGAAGAGACATAATTTGTTGAAACGCGCATCTGGTGCATCAAAATTGGTACCAGATATGATTTACATTACATGAAAATCTCGTTCAAACAATGTAGACCAAAAAAAATAAACCGTAATACTAAAAAGTACAAGGAAACTTGGAAGTGCAGATGTCAACAATCATTTTTAAGTCTTTCGTTCCAATAGTTGATGCATATGAGAGGATTTCTTTGCAGATGTATGTAGCGGTAACACCTGTGTGAATGGGGCTTGTAATCCTGTGTCAGCCTCGGACTATACCTGCCAGTGTGACGAGGGGTGGTACGGAGAAAACTGTGACATTGGTTAGTATAGAATGAGTCTCGGTAATAGAAAGAGATAAGATTTATCCATTTACAAATTCAACTGAAACAATTACAGTAAAACTTCATTATCTCGGACACGATGGGGCCGATAAAAACTTTGAGATATCCGTTGGTTCGAGATATCGATGGTAAAATACTTAAGAAATAATGTGGTTAGGACTTCCCAATCACTTTGATGTATCCATAGTATTCGAGATATCCGTGTTTGAGATATCAAAAGTTCAACTGTACGTTGTTTACTGTAATAATTAATTGGGACTTCCCATGTCATTCTCACCATTTTTTTTTTGAGTTTGACAATGAATGATTCTGTTTTAACTTCATGTCTTGAAAAGCAAAAATGCAAAAACGGACTCTAGCGATACTACAGATAAGTTCATGCTTCTTGTATAAATATAACCTGGTAACCTCAGAATGTAAAATAATAGTTTCCCTGTCAGGATAAGAAAAAAAAAATCCTTATCAGGTGCTGCTATTACAGGAAAATATGATGAAAACTTGAAGGATTTATAAAGTTTCCACCACCTTGAATACATTCACCAAGTTGTATTGTTTCAGATCCTTGTTCGACAAATGACTGTGTAAATGGAGAGTGCGTTGCTTTGTCTGAGACAGAAACCGAATGTCAATGTAACACTGGATGGTCGGGAACTAATTGTGATATCCGTAAGTCTTTGAGTGCTATGTCCAGGATCTTGCTCTGTTGCGGGCACCTGCTCCATACAAAAATAAGATGGTTTGGTCTATATTATTTGAGTTTGCTTGGTTGAATGATGCAGATATCAAATCGTTCTTCCAAACGTTTTATTTACGGAACAGGTACAGCCTGTATTTCAATATCTCTTAGTATAACCTTATCTGTATATACTTGTCATTTAAATAGGGTTTCTTTTTGGCAGAATTAACAAGCTACACCTGTGATTTCGAGGAGGATCCTGAAGCTAGTTGTTTCCTGAAAGAAAGTGCCAACGATGATTTTGATTTCACACGAAGAAGGGTGAGATTTCTTAACCTTAACAATCACTAGCTTTTCTCACGGTCTCTGTTTTATATATCTTCTCCCTTTTCTCATGGTCTCGATCCCTTGTCATGCTTCTGTTTTATATATCTTCTCCCAGCCTACAACACTGCCTTCCTTAACACTAGTTTAAAAGTCAGCACTCATAAGCTGCTTTGAGTTGGAGCCTAGTTGTAAAATTGTTCATTGTATTTTATCTTTACATTGACAGATAACATACAATGTAATGATTTTAAAATAATTATTTCTAAATTTTATTTCTTTGTTTTTTGAAAGACCTTTGCTTAAATGGGATGGATTTACAAATGAAGTATTTGATCTTTCTTTAAAGTAACAGTCAATAACTGAAATTTACAGGAAAACACACCTTATAGATTTGTTTTCAGGGGTCCGTATTTTTGCCCTGCTCACAATTTGTATTGTTACGTGGAATTTTGAGATCGACCACTATTCGTAAACTTCATCGTTTTCATTGTTAAATATTTTTTATTATCTTTTCAAGTCTGTTGTTCAGAATTTGAACATATTTTATTTTATTATTACAATATGACACATAAAGGACCGGAAAGAAGTTCTGTCGATTACATGTTCCTTTCATGAATAGTTATACACAATAAATGTTTATGGACGTACAAAAAATTGACTGCAGCATATAACATCTTCATTTAATTAACTATTTATCTTGTGATAAAGTAAAACATACAAGAAAACTTTCTTAAGGAAAATCTTCGGACTTGATATGTTCGTACCTTTATAACTGTGATTTTAATATCCATAGGTAATTCTGAAAAGACTTCGTTTGAACAAAGATTCATTTATATTTTTGTTCATTACGAGTTTTTATGATTTATTTTTTAATTGTAGGGAGGTACACACTCAAGAAGAACTGGACCGAGTGGTGCAGCCTCAGGGAACTACTATAAGTATACAGAAGCTTCCTCCCCGAGATCCCGGGGCGACGAGGCCAGCCTGGAGAGTGATGTGAGTTTCCCAGGTAAGGGAAATCATTTTCAGGATAAGTACCAATTTGTCAAATACTGTGAAATATGGTGCATATATATAGCGTCTCTTCAGTCCGTGTGTGTATCATCATTTTCCTGTGTGTGATGTGGCGCCAATTTTAAATGTTATGTATCGCCATGTTAGTGTGTATCCCCACCTAGGTGGTGTGGGGTGTGTATCTCAATCTTGATGCAATGAAGTGCCACATTGATTTGATGTTAATTACCATCTTGGTGTATTTCGTCATATTAGTCTGGTGTATTTCGTCATATTAGTGTGGTGTATTTCGTCCTATTAGTGTGGTGTATTTCAACCTTGCTGAGATGTGCATTTTCAACTTGGTCTGATATATATTGCAAAAGTGGTGTATTTCGCCATCTCTGTGTGTTGTGTATTGCGATCTTGGTGGGTAAATTATTTAATCTTTGAGGTTAAAATTAATGTGAATTTTCTTTTACATATAAAGTCAATGATGTGCATATTTTATTTTCCTTTTACAAGCCTAGTACTCATCACAGAGTGGTTCTTTAAAGTCAAAATGAGCTTATTTGTCTTTTAGGACGTCATAAACTCATAATTAATTTAAACTTGCGTTTTCTCATACTTTGCGGCTACAATCAAATTTTGTAGAAAATAAAGCATATTCATGGAGCTTAATTTGCCAGTAATCCTGAAATTTGTATTCAATTTAGCCTAATATTTTTCTAAACAAGATGTCAAGAACACATGAATTACCGAGTTTCGACAGACTGTAGGCAATCAAGAAATGTTTTCTTTTTCTGATAAAGAAAAAATATATTCATAACTCATTTTCCATTAAATAATGAGATTCTAAGATATGATTTTATCATTATATTTACTTAGAAGTGTGCGTCAATAAACCTTACTTTACTATGCTATATTTATAAAGCATCATTTAAGGAGTTCATTTCTCAAATTAGAAAAAGTATGTAGGGAATTTTCATTTATTAGACTTAATAGTTAACACATGTGTTTGCTCTGCTTATAATATGATTTTTTTCATTGGACTTTTGAGCTTGGTTACTGTTCATTATCTTCATATTTCATATTAAATTTATAATCACCATCAAAATGTGCTTAAATTCTAATATTTATTTTGTGATATTGAAGTGCACAATTCTTTGCTACTTTTTGCCACGTAGAATTGCAATACAGCGTATTGTATACAGCACTATTATGGCGTAATATACAGGGGAATGTGTTTTTCATAATTCATAATGATGATTATAATATTTTCTCTAGAACTACATGTATTGTTTTATTTCTAGCTGGAACGTATTGCCTTAGTCTCTCAATATCCATGTATGGGACGCACATCGGGTCCTTGGAGATTCTGACAAAAGAAGGCACTAGTGCTGACGTTAGTCATCAAATATACAGCGGAAATCAGGGGAGGAAATGGTTTACTTATTCAAAAGAGCTCAGTCTTACCTCATTATCAAAGGTAGGCTTCTTTTGAGATGTTTTAGCTAATTTTCGTAAAATACACATAAACGCTGTATGGAAAAATGTAAGGAATACTTGCACTTTATTTTAGGGAAGAAAATCATAATAAAAATTTGTTTGGTACGAATGTTTTCCATAAATAGAGCAACGTATGTATACCATATGTTAAAACAATACATCTATACATATACAATGTAACGTGTGTTTAGAATATATATATAATCAAAACAAGTATTTACTTCGGAAAGTGTGCAAAAAATAAAGAATACTAACCTACCTTTTGTGTGCTTAGTATATGTATTGTGTATTATGGTAATTAAGGTCTTCCGCTCCAGGCGGAAGACCTTCTACTGATTCTGATGGTTAAGATTATTAAGGTCTTCCGTTCCAACGGAAGACCTTCTACTGATTCTGATGGTTAAGATTATTATTCTTTTTTTTTTTCTTCTTTTTCCTAGACGCCAACTTTGAGACCTCACATCTCGCTCATTTCTCAACGGATTTTGCTCAAATTTGCAGAGTTTATAGACGTTACAAAACTCTATCAGAATGTTGTCAAACAGTTCAAAAAGTCACTTCCGCTTTTGAGTTATTGCCCTTTAAATGAAAATTTATTAAGCTTCATTTCCAGACAAAGGCTCCGAGACTACAAAAGCTGGAGCAGAAATTCTACCGAATTTAGATAATAGAAAGATTGAAGTTGTGCACATCGGTTTTTGTTTTTCGATTTCTGTATTAAAAATGGCGCTAATTAGGGGTCAAAATTTAGAACGCCTAAAAGAGCGAAAATTTAGACATATTTTCCTTTGTATCTTTAAAACTAAAAATATTTTGATAAGACATGTAGAATAAAAGTTGTGCACAATTTCAAGGCCTTTCATTTGACACCACTAAAAAGGGGCTGGCCCCTCAAATTAGGGATCTGGAGCCCTTTAAAGTTTTTGCTTTATAACTCAAAAACGGTAAATATTTCGAAATGGCTGTCGTTAATAAAGTTGTTCTTTAACATCTTATTGATTTCATGAAAATGTTATTTTGTTCGAGTCTTGTGTTTTAAATGCGCCAGAAGCTTGACCCATATACAGGTAACTGTTTTCATTCAGCAAGTAAACGAGAGCTTTTCATGCGTGTAACTAAAATAAACTTACTATAAATAATAAATCTGGCTACATTAGATGCTAATATTCTTTAGAATAAGGTTCTTGAAGTGTTTTGTGCTTTATTTCCAAGTTATTTTTTGACAACTGTTCGTTTTATTTCATTTTTTTCAAAGTCGAATAAACCAGTCTACTAAAAAAGGGGAAAAAAGATAACCTTTTCTTCTTATCATATAAAAACAAACAATATACTGAGAAAATAAAACATAACTTTGAAGCATAGACTATTTACAGCCATTAAGTGTGCGCCTTTTACATTCACCTTGTGTGTTTACAATTATGTAACACCTCCCTCGATAGCGCGTGGCAAAGGAGGTCACCGGGGATCAATCGGCGTGTGTGATCCAGCGACCTAGTCATACACAAAACAAATCAGAGAATGGCCATTCCAAATTCATTTTGTAAACTAAGTCATGAGTGGATAAATATGTTGAATCTTTCAGATTATTTCATAATATCTTTGATTAAATCGCAAGTGCATTTTATTTAATATTTTATTCGCTGAATTACAGGAAAGTTGCATAGTTATTTTTATAAACAATTTATTTCTCGATATCGAGTTAATTGTCTGTTTTATTCATAATAAAATTCAAAATATGTTACCTTAATAAATTCCTACTAGTAATGGAACTTTTGAAACTTAAATGTACATGTATGTAATCTAATATACGTTCTTTTGTCGACGCCCTTAAAATGTACAACTGTATATATACAGAGCGCCCCAAATATATGCATATCGAGCGTATGGAAATACAAAATCCCACATTCACACGCGCCTCCAAAATATGTAGAATGAGACATACATGTACATGCGTAACTGTATTTGAATATTACAAATTAATTAGACACCTAACCTTGAACAAATTATTTTTTTCTACTAACCTTGTTATTGTATGCGAACAAAATGATAAACATGTAATTATTTATAGATTCCCATTATTTTTTCTGAAAATCAGAACACATTTATCAGCTCTCTTAAGGTTTTACGGATACATACAATGTACACGCATGCAAGTACAGAACATGCACGTTTAATTTATAAGTGCATATGCAAGAGCGCCCCAAATATATGCATATCGAGCGTTTGAAATTCAGAAAAATTCTAAATCCCAAGTCTTTTTTTCCCATTATCTTTGCAATAAAATATCGGTTAAACTGAAATGATTTTATTGATTTACAACATATATTAAAGTCAATTATAGGTCCGCTGAGTTGATCATGAGTTGTTTTAATAACGGGTAGTCCTCCTGGCCAGTCATCGTCACGGTTTGTAACATCGTAATTACACAGGTAAATACTAAGATGTCAATCCATATATTTTCCATAAGAAATGAATTACCGGGAGATGTCTCGTTTTCTCTGATCATATATTAATTGACAGCGTTTATGAACAGCTGTTAAAACACAGACCTTTGTAAACCGGAAAATCACAAAAAAGAAAAATCCGAGACAAAAAACAGAAAATATAAATGTCTCTGGAAATAACATTGCCTTTAGATAACTAAAATAAATCAATGTCCGCCGATTTTTGAATTAATCTGAACATCCATTGATGTGTACCTGTACAAGCAGTGTGTATATTTTTTATGAAGCCTTCGTCCAAACGAACAATATAATAAATCTTGAATGAATTAACTAACCCCTCAGTACACACCCATTCGACTACACCTGAAATCTAATCAAAATCAGATCTTTTTTACGGCCCGAAATTCTGATAGTCGCTGTATTTCTAATCTGATTGACTATACATGTACAGTACAGGCAACGCGGATCCCGTATTTCCCGCGCCCCGTCGCGGTATAAACACAACGCGGGATTTGGCCAGGTGAGACAGGTAAACCGCGTTCCCTCCGCGAGAAATTCATCACCTACCTGTCCCCGCCGCGGTTAAATCATCGATCAACTAGTATCGTAAACAAACGGGAGTTATCTCCCCGAACAGGAATTTTGCGAAATTCCCTCTTAAAAAAACAAATTAAAATCCCGCAGTGTATGTATATTTATGAAAGTATTTTCTTTTATTTTGCAAAAGGTGAAAATAATGAATGAACAAAAAAAAAATTGTAAAGCAGAATATATTTAATCTTTTTTTTTAATTTTATTTATTATTATTAATTTTGTTAAGTTATATATCAATACTAAAGCGACATCTTTTTTTAAATAGTATCAAGAAAACTATTTATAAGCTGAGTCATTTGAGAGTTTAACGTGACAAATTTTAATATCGGAAATATAAGTTCTAATAACTTCTCTTTTCAAATTATATGCGATCTGCAATGTTACATACATGTACACGTGCTAAACAATAGTCAGTGCGAGTTCCGATTAACAGTTTTCAGCATTCCTATGAGGAAAAAAATATATCTATATACTGTTCATGTTTTTTTTTTTTTTTTTTTTTTTTTTTTTTTTTTTTTTTTTTTTTTTTTTTTTTAACCAAATTTAGAACAATATAATTCATTTAAATAATTTCACTTTACTGTATTAACAGCTGATTAATGTGCAAGCATTTCCCTGAAATTGTCGAATGACCGGAAAGCTGTAATATTCGATGGTGAGCGTTTGCAGTGAGTGGGCGCGTGAACGTTATAAAAGATATCAATAAAATATAACAATTTTTTTCCCCTCGATATTTACTTCTTTTGTAAACAGTGGTTTGTTTTTAATTTAAACATTTCTCCAATTACAGAAGATGGAATGTGCATGGTGATGAACTTCATAAAACAATTAAAACGGGGGGGGGGGGGAGATATATCACTAAAACTTATTATTCTCAATAATACCCAAAAAAAAAAAAAAAAAAAAAAAAAAAAAAAAAAAAAAAAAAATCAATGCCAAGCTTACTTGAATATATTCTGTTTCTTTGTGTATTAAGTATTAGTCGCGATCATTTTCTGTGTATAGGGATTAGCAGAGAAAGAGCAGGAAACGGCATGCCCTAGGGGTTTCACACCTGTCCTAGAGTACCTGTGGTAAATTTCTCTGCATGTGCAAGGCGTTGTCTAGCCATACAACACACCAGTCCCTTCAACGTTTCATTATTTCTTCATTTTCAAATGTAACTACAACCATGAAAGATACGCGAGTCAATATATACTTTTTTTTTACCCTGAGTGTATATTAAAAGGAAAAAGATCAATCATACTTTTAAAACAAATTAATAGAGTTTAAATGAAATAAAAAAGATCAAATTAAATTATGTTTTATTACTTTTTTTAAAATGCCGACGGGCTTGGTATTTATGTTTCTGTTTAACATATATGTACATAAGTAGAATGTAAAAAAAAAGAAAAAAAAACAAAACAAAAAAACAAAAAAAAAAAAACGTACAGAATGTTACGGCACGTGCAACGTTTTTCCTTCGGTCAGTTTATTGATTTATCGAGTCCATCGATTAAAACAAAATATTCATGATAGAATTTCAATGAAATGAATTGCTTCTGGATTATTTTTTTTTCCAGTTTCAATATGTCGTTTCTGTGAACAGATAATATACTGTAGCCGATTTATCAGTTTATTGTCCAGTTGTGGACTTTGACTAATTCTACGATCAAGTTTCTGAAAAACACCGAAATAGTGACAGCCACAGACACTGTTTAAGGTCTTTCGTTTAAATAGCACGATTAAAGACAAAAATATCTACCGAAACAAGATATAATAGCATATTTTGGTGACATGTGGTAGGTACATGTATATGATATTTTAGGCCCGATATCCAAGAGGGGTCCAGTGTTAACAAATGGAAGTGACTTACCTTCTCTATTTCATAATACCGCGGGTATGATTTTTTAATAAAACGTTAATTCCACGTTATTTTTATGGATTTTCCATATGGAATACATTGTAAATGTGTACTAGAAGATTAATTTATGGAAAAAGACGAATAAAAATATTCTTGGACCCCGGGGTGTATATTGGGGGGGGGGGGGGGGTCCTGTCCACAAGCACCTGTACAGCATTCAAGCTTAAAAGACCATTCAAACATAACAAATCAGGAACAGTGCAAATCTTTTGAAATCAGAGGTAGAATCAAGTGCCATGGATCTGTCATGTTGTTAATTTTGAACTTACCGGTTGTCAGTATTTACTGCCGCCTGGTAAATTCAAAATTTATAGCATGAGAGATCCTTTTCATGCTAGCACTTACCCCGACACGAGACCTTATACGGTCTCATCCAAAGGACCGATCTCCACGTTTTACTACTTATCCAAACTGGACATAAAACATTCTCATTGAATTTTTTAATCATTATGTTGAACGTAACAAATTATTCCGACTCGCTGTATGATCTGAAAAAAACATGGCTGAACTTATCCATTCAGAAACTCACAGACTGGGATTGCTTTTAACCAGTGTGTGTTATGGCCTTGATGCAAGGTCATTTGGTCGAGTCAAGGCCACTGACAGAGAAACTGTAATTTCGCTACCGTATTTGTACTAGTGAAACATTGCTGGTATCATGCAGAGTGTGACATGGCCTTGACTCAAGTTCAAGGTCACTAAGGATTAGATGTTTTGACTGTATGTATGGACTAAAAGAACATGACATGTCACTGTGAACTTTTCAAGTCGTAACACACACATTGGGTTTTATGACGAGAGTGTGTCATCGTTTGACGCAAGGCATTTGGAATGTTCAAGGTCACGTACATTCCTTTACAGTTTTTCCTAGCGAAATATTGTAAGTTGCTTCCCCTTACAATATTGCTTACATGTATAACTTTAGAATGTGGCATGACCTTGACTCAAGGTCACTTCTTCCTTCCGCAGCTCCAACGGAAGACCTATTCGTTGCTTTGCAACGAGCTCGCTCTAGTTCTTATTATTCTTTTTTTTTTCCTAGACGCCAACTTTGAGACCTCATATCTTGCTCATTTCTCAACGGATTTTGCTCAAATTTGCAGGGTTTAAAGACGTTACAAAATTCTATCAGAATGCTGTCAAACATTTCAAAAACCCACTTCCGCTTTTGGGTTATCTCCCTTTAAATGAAAATTTAGGGGGCTTCATTTCCAGACAAAGGCTCAGAGACTACTGAAGCTGGAGTAGAAATTCTACCGAATTTAAATAATAGAAGCACTGAAGTTGTGCACATCGGTTTTTGCTTTTCAATTTCTGTATTCAAAATGGCGCTAGAGAGGGGTCAAAAATTAGAACGCCTAAAAGACCGAAAATTTACACATATTTTCCTTTTTATCTTCTAAACTAAAAATATTTTGATAAAACATGTAGAATAAAAGTTGTGCACAATTTTAAGGCCTTTCATTTGAGACCACTAAAAAGGGTCTGGCCCCTAAAATTAGGGATCTGGGGCCCTTTAAAGTTTTTGCTTTATAACTCAAAAACGGTAAATATTTCGAAATAGCTGCCGTAATTAAAGTTGTTATTTAACATCTTATTGATCTCAAGAAAATGTTATTTTGTTTGAGTCTTGTGTTCTAAATGAGCTAGAAGCATAACACATATACAGGTAAGTGTTTTCATTCAGCAAGTAAACAAGAGCTCTTCATGCGTGTAATTAAAATAAACTTACTATAAATAATAAACCTTGCTATATTAGATGCTAATATTCTTTAGAATCAGGTTTTTGAAGTATTTTGTGCTTTATTTCCAAATTATTTACTGACAACTTTCCCTTTTATTTCGTTTGTTTTCAAATTTGGATAAACCAGTCAACTAAACAGGGAAAAAAAGATAACCTTTTCTTCTTATCATATAAAAACAAACAATTAAGTCAGAAAATAAAACAAAACTTTAAACATAGACTATTCACAGCCATTAAGTACACGCCTTTTACATTCACCTCGTGTGTTTACAATTATGTAACCCCTCCCTCGATAGCGCGTGGCAAAGGAGGTCACCGAGGATCAATCGGCGTGTGAACCAGCGACCTAAGGTCATACACAAAACAAACCATAGAATGGCCATTCCAAATACATTTTAACTAAGTGATGAGTGGATAAATATGTTGAATCTTTCAGATTATTTCATATCTTTGATTAAGTCGCTAGTACATTTCGATTTATATTTTATTCGCTCAATTACAAGAAAGTTGCATATTTATTCTTATAAACATTGCATTGTTGAGATAATTGCGCTTTGTGGAAAATTACTTTAAAATCATTTCGAATCTTTCATATGATTCCGTCTTACTGTTTAATTATCACTCGCTCGTTTTAATCAGCTAGTCTTAAGTGCCTTTCACTTATTCACTTCAAATTCAGTGCATTTTGAATGCCGAAAAGACCACTTTCTTTGCGTATTAAAGAAACAGTTTATTTATCTCTCTAATGTTATTATTTAACGAGTTGCTATTTCTTTCATGAACATTAAACAGGATGTATATAATTAAAAATGATAAGTGTATGTAGAGGTCACATTTTTAATTGTCAGGAAAATCGAAAATAAAATTAAGTACTTTTGAGTTTGTATTATTTTCTTCCTAACTTACAATATTATTGCATACAAAATACTAGGTCGGATGCATGTAACTTAACCGCCTCAATATTTCACTTGTATTTGAAAATTCTATCGAGCGTCGAATGAATTTTACCCGTTAAAAAGTGTACCAAAAAAGAACCCTTCCTATGCAGTTTTCTTTGGGAATCAATTGGCTTAGATAGTCTACTCCGAACTGTGTTGACAAAACTCACACAATAAGAAGCCATACATTTCAAACTTGTGACCTCTTGGTCAGTGCATGTGAAGATTACGCATGGCAATTAGTGTCTGGAAAACGAAGTATGTTTTATAAGTTATTTGACAGGTTAAGATTTGTTCTCATTTTAAATTAAATACAAACACAAACCCTTTATTTTCTTTGTTATTTTATACCGTCAGTTATATCAGATAGATTGTTTTAAAAACGTGTTGTTTAGGAAGATTGATCTTATGCATTTGTTTTATTTCATCTAATAAATTGAATTTACCCATGACACAAATTATTGTTACGTGCATGTAAGTACGCGTAAATGCGATTTAATTTGTTTATGCGGAAGAGCGCCCAAAATAAATACACTTCGAACTCTGGAATTTCCCTATTTTACTGTTTAAATCATAGGTCCGCTCAGCTGACGAGTTGTTTTAATAACGGTAATAAATTATATTCAAGTCCTGGCCAGCGATCGTTACGGTTGGTGACATTGCAATTAAACAGGTCGATACTAAGGTACTAAGATACTAATGGGTGTATATATTTTCACCTAATATGTTTTCGTTGAGTGTTTTCATAAGAAGTAAATTGCTGGAGGATATCATGTTCTCCCTGATCACATCGATAGCGTGTAGAAACAGCGGTATATGAACACACGCTTTTGTGTACCAAGCAAACGTGTAAACCAAAAGGATGGGAAAAAAACGACGAAATAAAAACATTTCTCTATAAACTGAAATTATTGTCTTTAGACAGATAAAAATCAATGATTATCCGCCTGAGAACATGTGAAAATTATACCCAAATACAATGTAACGAAGGATTTTGGGTTTAATCCAGAGTACACAATTATAGCAATGATGTGTACATGTACATGCAGAATACCTCTTTTTTTTTATCCTTCGTCCATGTGTTCCTCCTTAACGGAAAAAATTATCAGTAAATTATATTATACCGAACGAGGTTGAAAAATGCCGAACTTTATTTCTTAAAATTAAAAGCAATTATCCGACTTTTCTCATATCACTGTAAAAATGCCGTAAAAACTAAAACCGTCTGGTTTGACTTTGTCAACGCGTTTTAGATCGGGTTTGAGATTTTTATTAAATGTCTGGAGTATTTCGCTTATTCTGCAAGTCCGTATAATGAAAGAAAACACTGACAGATTTAGAGGAAGTTCAGGGGGCCTGCCCCCACTGGCGGATTTAAGTGGGGCTTGGGGGCGCACGCCCCCCCCCCCCCCCCCACCCTAAAATTTTCAAAATATGACATGACTAAAATTAATAATGCCATACTTTGGTTTTATAATTAATGGTCAATTAAAAAATGGTAATTTTATTTTATGACCAAGTATCAGTTTTCTTAAAAATCAAGTCTGAAAACCTTGCATTCCCTAGGCTATGAATATTATCTCATAATTATTCAAAGCGGAAAACGTCTCCCGATTTCGTTTGAAGGGTAGACAGCACTTGTCAATTTCCTATGATGATGCAAAGAAAAATACTGCAATATTTAAAGGCTGGTCGAAGGTAAATAACATTCGGGAAACCTCGGCTGATTCCGTCACCTTCATCCAGATGAGGTACGAATCGGCCGAGGTGTGCCGAGTGAAGTAAATAAATGAATTTAAAATCAGAAGGTCTACGTTACAAACCTATCCACAGATTGATGTATTTATTTATCAAATGGTGTAACTATGCAGTAATTAACTTACATAGATACAAGACTTTTTTTTAACGTCAGGATATAGGTTAGGATGGTCACAGACGAGTGTAACTTCGACCACCTGGTTAATTTCGACTGTTCATAAATACCTTAAAATAATTTGTTTATAACCCATTATAGTGTACACACATCTATTTTATGCAGAAAGAAAATGCATTTTTCATATACAAATCAATGTTGATAATAATAGGCGAAATTTATTTCTTTACTGGAAAATTACATCCAAGAAGAAACTTTATCGCCCGAAAAATTACGGACGAGTATTTTTAAACCATTGCGGGGAATTATCAGTTTATCACCTCTAAAAATATCTTGTATATACAGAAAGACACAGTGGATATTCCTGGCGTGAACTTTATCAACTATGTTTAAATTTGCAACTTAAATTCATACCTTTTAAATTTATAGTATTTAGTTTTTACAAATAAAATGCAAATCAGCTGAACAGAAATCGGCCGAAGTTACCCTTTGCATGAATAAGGCGTCAACAGGTAACTCAGTTCGACCAATGAAAATGACGCAATGCTATTTGTTACCAGAAAAAAATCATGACCACCATCCGTATAAAAAAAGTATTAGGATAATATTATGTACAAGAATACTCCGTAGAAACTAGTTCTATAACCGTGAAAAAATCATCTGTTTTGTTTACATGCGGTTTAGATGCCTGCGCATATATATATTTGTAGCATGCCTTGATAAATCGGTAAATTTGTCTCTAGGCACCTGGTGCACTTAATGTCTTCAAATTAGGTACATTTTGAAAATTGCTTTTTTTTTTCTTTTTGTCAGCATTTTTTCACAATCTTTTATGTTTTACAACAGAATATGTATTTTTTTTTTAAATTAGAGATGACGCGAATAATTTCATTTATATTTGCACATCGATCGAAAATACCCCGTGTGCAGTTGAAGTTACCCAACACACATATCTTGTAAATCGAACACATTTATTTTATATCATGACGAATAATACATATAACACAATGTAATCTGAACAATAAAAGGTATTCCGAAGGAAAAATAATCCAGTAAATGTTGAGCGTAATACATGTAATAGGCAGTGACATACTTGAACAAATCTAAATATAAAAAAATAATCGGTCGAAATTACACCACCCTACCCTACAGTGTATCTGTCATATATGTATAATACTTATAAAAACAAACGTTGCAATATTTAATTTTTCAATGTTCAGATATTCTTTGTGTATCATTGTGCTTCGTTTATATCATACTGCTATAAAGGGAACTGCACGTTACAGCGTGTTTGTTTATATTGTTTCGTTGGCTGCGGTGGAGATCCATGTGTAGGTCAGTGAATGGAATTTTGAAAAAAAAAAAAACAACACTCTTTGGAATAACATTAGAGTTACATACAAATATCAGATTGACTAGCATCCTTGCTGAAATAATAATGATTCAGAGCGACTTGTGACATACAAGAAGTTCGTAGATTCACGAAGTTCCGAGATACACTAAGTTTCTGCTTTCTCAAGAGTAAATTTGAAATAAAAATTCTCAAATGATTAATAAATTTGTACATTATTCTTAAGCAGACGTGAAATTCCTACAAAGACTTTAGAGTATTGTAAGTTACAAACTTAATTCATATCTTATAGGCTTTTATGTAAAGGAAGTAATCAATACAACTATTTTTGTGTCTGGTTTTACTGACTCTTAAAATTCACGAAAACCCAGGAGCTTCCGGGGGCTTCGCGCCCTGGGCCACCACCAGGGCTTCGCCCTGGACCCACTGGGGGCCTTAACGCGGCCCCCAGACCCCCTGCCTGAACGAAGTTATCCACGCCCCCCCCCATCACAAATCCTATATCCGCCCATGGCCCCCTTTTGTTTCCAAAATATACACAAGATTTAATAAATCAATTTATAATGTGGCTTTGGGCCCCTACCCCGACACAAAACAGGTCGGGCCCCCTTTTCAAGATTCCTGTTTCCGCCACTGAAAAAGAATGTGTTGTTCTCTTGGATGTCGATATCTGAATTATGTTTTATTTAAACACATACATGTAGTCTAATATATCATGGGCGCCAATAATAGGACGATTATTTGTTTTTTAAAATAAAGTGGTTCTTACAGATGTATAAAAAACCTTATAAACGGCTAAATAATTATTTAATTCATCTACAACAAATGTTAGTTTAGTTCTTTGCTTTCATAATCTAACTTTCTATAAATTAACACGAAAGTCGTGCGATCGTATACAAATACTCAGAAGCAATCTGTCATATTTAATGAACGTATAGGTGAATAAATTTCCTCTCATCACTATACGTAAACCCCCATCCTCGAAATAAATAGAATGTTTTCCTTCGCAGTCGGTTGGTTTTACCAGGTACATGTCAGTACAGGTGAGGATGGAGCTTTATAGAAGCAGCTGATGAATTCCGAGAGAAAGGCACTGCCTATTTTATATACATGTACATTCTTAGGGACCTGGTTTTCTGAACCCATCTCACTGTTATTCAAAGACCTAGCTAGAAATTCTCTCTCTCTCTCTCTCTCTCTCTCTTTGAAATGCAGGCCCGTCGATTGTAAAAAAAAAAGAAAACAAAATACCTGTAATTTCAATTTTTAATAAGTATCTCATCTCCCAAGCCAAAGACCCAAGTAAGCTTTTGCTGTTCATAATTCTTCATCTTTCTTTGCTATATTGGTGTATATAAGCATTATCGTCGTTGTTGTTCTAAAGCTACTCGTAAAGGATCAATTCTATATAAATAGGGATCTGACCTATAGGGCCGGGCTTGGTTTTTTTCTCAACAAAAAGCTTGTCGATTTCCGTTCCGATTAATGACATTAGGCTGAATACATGTAACAATTTGTTTTTCATAAATCTTTATTTTAGTGAGTAGAGGTAGGAGGAGCATTGATATTCTGAGTTTGTTATCTCCAAATGTAACAATTGAATGATATTTTTCTTTACTTCTCATTGTACATAATGGTAATGTCTACTGTCTCTGGAACTCTGTTTTTTATGTCTAGGCTATTTATTTTACAACACATTTCCGTTGGATATAATAAAAACATGCAATTAATGTGTGCAAATCATATGGGCCTAAATGAAATCCAAGGGAGTACAGTTACTGATATATGTAGCCCTACTGTTTCAAAACTTAAGATCTTAAAACATTGACTGAAAACAAAAGTACATGTATGTTATTCTAAATATATTAAGCTCAAATAATTCAAGCAATACGTAACATTCTTGTACTACATGTAACCCAGACAAGCACTAGTAGCACAGACAGAATAAAAGCAATGTGATTAAATTCTAAGGAATATAGATACAAATGAAATTCATCGCAGCTCAATGCTGCCGAGAATACCTGTATCGAGTAACACAGAGTGAGTTATTCTTGTCCTCGGAGAAAGTGTGCTACACTGAGACTTGTTCCGCCTGACTGACAAGTGTACATTGGATTGTTACGATTTGATCTCTCTCTAGTGTTTCTTATATCAAAAAATGGGAATGCATAAAGGATAGATAATTGAAGAAACATACACAAGCCTATAAAAAAATTAAAATAGTCTTTGAAAAGGCAAAAATTTAAAACTATAAAAGTGTGGCAACAGGTGGATTCGAACCCCCGACTTTAAAAATAAAGTACCCACTTTATATATAAATATATAAAAGTCAGCGCAGCGCATATAGCAAATGAGCTATTGTGACTACAAGATTGAACGGTATAAATTTGAAGCAGATTGTCAAAATCAAGTTTACTTATTTTTTGTAGTTTTTTTGTGAATTTCGACCCTAGGACAGGGGTGCCCCTAAAAAAATCCCATCTTAAATTATTCCTTACATCCCAACCTATCAAAATATCACAATTTTATTTAGGGGCAGGCCTGCCCTGAAGGACTTCTAGGCCAAAATTTATGCAAAAATCAACGCTTTAACGGACAAAATGGTGTTTCGGCCAACTTTGGAGGTTTATTCTGAAGTTGTAAATAATAAATTTTAGTTGTAAAATTCAAATTTGAAAAATTTAGACATATATACGGTAGAAAACAACAAATAAAGATTGATTTTTAAATGTCACTTTTTGCGGGAAATTGTTCTCTCCTATAGGTCAATTCTTTTGTAATAGTGAATACATCCTTTTTCTCATTTTTATCTTATCAAGAACCACTGGACCATAACAACGAAAATTAACACAGAATATTTTTGGTAAAGTTTTGTTCAAATGAAGCGTCGCATCCTCTTTTAACGGATACATGTAGAAAAAATTAGATAGGGTGCAGGCGCAGATCAAGGAATTTTTTTCCACGGAGGGGGGGGGAGGGGATCCCAATAAAAAAATATTTCAACCCAGAAATTTCTTGACGAGCCAAAAAAAAAAAAAAAAACTCTTTTCCCAAACGTGAAAAACCTATTTCGTGTGTGTGTTTGTGTGTGTGTATGGGGGAGGGGGGGGGTCGTTGACTTTTAAAGCTTCATACCTAAGACTTTTCATACCATTTTAACACAGATCCGCGTTTTCGAGGAAGGGTCCGTGTTTTCTAAGGGGGGGGGGGGGGCATGGTCAGTTTTACTTGTTAGCTCACCTGAGCTGAAAGCTCAAGTGAGCTTTTCTGATCACCCGTTGTCCGTCGTCCGTCCGTCTGTCTGTCCGTCCGTCCGTCCGTCCGTCTGTAAACTTTTCACATTTTCAACTTCTTCTCAAGAACCACTGGGCCAATTTTAACCAAACTTGGTACAAAGTATCCTTGGGGGAAGGGGAGTTTAAATTTTTAAATTAAAGGACCAAGTCCCCTTACAAGGGGAGATAATCAAGAAAAGACAAAAATAGGGTAGGGTCATTAAAAAATCTTCTTCTCAAGAACCACTGGGCCAAAAAAGCTGAAACTTACGTGGAAGCATCCTGGGATAGTGAAAATTCTAAATTGTTAAAGTCATGACCCCCGGGGGTAGGGCGGGGCCACAATAGGGAATCCAAGTTTTACATTGAAATATATAGGAAAAATCTTTAAAAATCTTCTTCTCAAGAACCACTGAGCCAGAAAAGCTGAAACTTATGTGGAAGCATCCTGGGGTAGTGTAGATTCTAAATTGTTCAAATCATGACCCCCAGGGACAGGGCTGGGCCACAATAGGGAATCCAAGTTTTACTTAGAAATATATAGGAAAAATCTTTAAAAATCTTCTTCTCAAGAACCACTGAGCCAGAAAAACTGAAACTTATGTGGAAGCATCCTGGGGTAGTGTAGACTCTAAATTGTTCAAATCATGACCTCGGGGATAGGGCGGGGCCACAATAGGGGGAATCTCAAGTTTAACATTGAAATATATAGGAAAAATCTTTAAAAATCTTCTCAAAAACCACTGGACCAGAAAAACTGAAACTTATGTGGAAGCATCCTGGGGTAGTGTAGATTCTAAATTGTTAAAATCATTGCCCCTGGGGGTAGGGTGGGGCCACAATAGGTATTACAAGGGGGGAAGTCTGGTAATGAACAGCATGGCCAAAGTTACTCAGGTGAGCGATGTGGCCCATGGGCCTCTTGTTTAGTATATACATTTAACTGCCCCCAACCCCCTCTAGATCCGCGCATGGGGTCATTTGAAAATAGTATTCTCAAGAATCCCTGGACTAGAATGAGAAAATTTCCAACATACAATGTAGCATACATTCATTTTTTTTTCAAATATTGATTCCAGGGAGAAGGTTTGGGCCGGAAAGAGTGTTCATAATTTAACAAAGGAATTTATATATCCCCCCAAACGAAGTGTTTGGGTTTGGGGTGGGGGTGTTTTGAGTCTTTTGGAATCACAATGTCCGTCTGCCTAGCAGTCCGTCTGTACGTGATAGTTCGCCAAGGATATTATAACTTTGTTATGAAGAAACTGGAAGGTCATACTTGGTACAAAGATTACTAATGATCCGAAGGTGTGTCATGGTTTTGATCCAACATCATTCCAGCAAGTTCAAGGTCATTGGAAAAAAATAGCAAGTATCATACTTGATACAGAAATTGCTTATGACAAAATTAAAGGGTTTGACACGACTTTCATCCAAGGTCATTCCTGTAAGTTCAAGGTCACTGAGAGAAAACTGTAAGATTACTGTATGTGTTATAACTTTTGAAGCTCATACTTGGAACAAAGATTGCTTATGATCCACCGGTTTGAGATAACATAGTACTAGACTGGCAGAAGAAGTGGCAAAATTCGTGCCTTGATTATAAATTTATAAGGGGTGGGAGGAACACAGGAAACTTTTTCTCGGATTGCTTGAGATGGGTTTTCCTGACCTTGAACAAAGGTTTTTTCGGCAAGTTCAAGGTCACTGGCAGATAAATATTATTTTTTTTCCACATGCTATAACTTTGTTATATAAAATCACTGGAAGCTTTTACTTGATACAGAGATTGCTTATGATCCAAGAATGTGTTTTGACCTTGATCCAAGGTCTTTCTGGCAAGTTCAAGGTCACTGACAGAAAAGTGCAATATTCTTTTTCAGGTATATCTTTGTCATTGGGTATCACTGGAAGCTCATAATTTGTTCAAAGGTTGTTTTTGACCTTAACATAGGTCATTTAGGCAAGTTCAAGGTCACTGATATAATAAGTGTAAAATTCAAAAAGGTCTAGTCGCCCAAGTGGCGCAGTGGTAAGAGTGTCTGCTCTAGAGTCGTGGATTATGGAGTTGATCCTTACGTCGTAGGTTCGAATCCCACTGTGGGACGCAGAGACTGATCCTTCGGATGAGACCGTACAAACTGAGGTCCCGTCTGGCAGTAGGTGCTGGCACGAGAAAGATCCCTCACTGCTAAATGGCCATGTGTGCCGAGTATAGGTCAAAATTTGCAGATCTCCATCGGCAAATGGTGGCGTCTCCATATGATTGAAAAATTCTCGAAAGGGTTGTTAAACAACATACAAACAAATAAACAAAAAGGTCTATACTTTTGTAATAGAAAAAATTGCATGCATTTGCATTTCACTGAAAAGATGATAAATATATCATCCAGAGTGTGTAATGGCCTTGACTTAAATTCGAGGTCACTTAGAATATGATGTTTTGGATGAATAGTCTGAAAGAATACGTGACTGTGATTTTTTTTTTATGTCGGTGACATAAAGATGGTGTTTGCTCTTAACCAGCTGCAAAATGTGTCATGGCTTGACGCAAAGTTATTTGGACAGTTCAAGTTCACTGACAGGGGAATTTTACATTCCTTTACTGTCTTTCTACTGTTGAAACATTGAAAGTTGATGCCCCTTACAGGATTGTTTATAACCTTAAAATGTTGCATGACCTTGACTCAAGGTCGCTCTGTCCTGTCCGGAGCTCCGACGGAAGACCTATTCGTTGCATTGCAACGAGCTCGGCTCTAGTTATAGTATATTTTTATTAGATACATGTATGTTAAGCAGGTGATATTAATTACGGCAAAATTATGTACGAATCATATTGGCTGTTTGGTTCATTTAGAAGAATTCGATGGAAAACAAATCTAGCCATTTTATCTGCATTGCAAAACAATATTTAATGATTTGAACAATTTATAATTTTTCTTGTGGTATTTAACGTAAGTATAAAACATTCTTATATCGAGTGTTAAAACTTTCTGAATCCTATTCCTGAACAAAGTTCTAAAGGATCACATATTTTCACTGGCTGTAAGCCATTAGCGGTAAAAACTTCGAAAGCTGATTTGAATATTAAGAGAATCAAAACATGGTTTCTTATGCAACTTATTTCAGGAGGCGATATCTCAACACTCAAAAGGGATTATATTTTATCCTACTTTAGACAAATGTGTAGAATATTTATTGGTTAAAAACAGATTATCTGACACTCTGAAATTTACTAATACAATGTCTCTGAACAGGAGGTGTATTGAACATCAGATGCGAGATTCTATCTGATTTAGTGTAAACAATTGGCGGGAGAAAAAACCCAGAAACGGTTTGTTTGTTGAAATTAATGTTTCGTTTCTGTACGGATTTCCATTTCACACTCTGGTTAACTCCGTATGTTATCAAATAAACTAAATGTGTAACTAATAGTTTGAAATTCTGATAACAGATTGAAGACTTATGCAAACTTAAATTCTAAAAACTATATTTCCCGTAGTCCTTGTCCTAGAAACACCTAATAAGTCACTATCGAAATTCAATTAACTCTAGATGGTCTCGAGGAATAATGATCACATGTACATGAAAGAAACTTCGATTGTTTTATGTTTGTGATATTGTGTAAGATGTGGTGCTGTCAGTAATTAAATTGTGATAACAATCATTGTAGATCATCATCAGGACAACGATAGGAGGAAAGCGGAAAAACAGCAACAAAGGGGACATTGCCGTAGACAACATTGTACTGGAATCTGGATCTTGTGTTTAATGATGACTGGATCGTGTATACAGTGAATCCGGATCGCCTATGATAAGATGACCTGCTGAAATCTGGACTTTTTAAAACAGAGTGGTCCAAATTGTTTCGAACAAAAAAAACAATTATATATATATATATATATATATATATATATATATATATATATATATATATATATATATATATATATATATATATATATATATATATATATAGAAGATATATAAGTCTCTAGTTAAATTGTTATACCATATTTATTTATATCGTATTTAAAAGAAATGTCTATAGATTTCTTCAGATTAAAAAAAAAATATCTTTACAATTTTTTAAATAAATAAAATTATCTGCAGTTTTTCAAGTCTTTCATTGTTTTCCCTAGGACAAATGGAAGAGTTTTAGAATATGTTATTAGATTAAGATCATAATAAGCCTTATGGAGAAATTGTGACGCATACTTCACTGTAGAATGTACATTCTTCGAAGGTATTTTACAATGTAGTTACCTTGAACCAATTTTCTTAATCAAAGGACAAGGTCATAAAATATATGATTGTAAAATCATTGTCCGTTGTTGAGCAATTTGGCGGGTTCAAGGGTAAAGACTGCAGTTACCTTGTAAAACAGCTTTCAGGCAAACTGTAAAAGGCAAAATATTAATATAACATACTTATATATGCCTAGAAGTTCCTTATGAACAATACAAATTGGGAGCAGAGCAAACACAAAATCAATCTTTGGAGCATTTACTGGTAACTAATGCCTCTTGCCCAGTATTGCTCAGGCTTCAACCATAGTGCCATAGTGTGCATAGATAAAAGATGTGAAGTGATTTTGAAGCATGTTTTTCGATCAAAGGTCAATGTCAAAATGTATGTCTGTGTAAAATACCTGTATGGAGTACTTGTTCTCTCCCTTTGGCTCAGGATGCGCTTCTCTAGCAGAGTTTTTATGAGTTAAAGGTGTGCAGTGACTTTGAAACAATATTCTCGATTATAGGACAAAGAATGATATAATCGTTTTGATCACATTTTTTTTCTCCAGGCCAGATCTGGCTCAAACTTCTCTCATAGAGTGCCCATGGGATCAGAGTGTGCAGAGACCTCGAATCAAGTTTTTAAATGAAAGCAGCTCTCTATGTAAAATTCTTCTCATCCGCATATTATCTCTTCCATTGGCTTCATAAAATTTATACTTCTCCCAATGCAAAGAGTGCAGTCAGTAGAAGACCCAAGTATTATAGTGTTTTGAATGTAGCTTTCCATACACTTTTAAACAAAATACCTGTGGAATGTAAACATTGTCATTTATAAAAAAACATCTGTTTCAAACATTCCTTAAGCTATATATTTCTACACTACAAACATGTTTAGTGAAAAAAAAACTCAACATGCAGACAATCATGCATTATTTTAGCAAAGTGCCGCAGATTTTTGTTGTTATCTAAAGGGAAGAGTGTCAAGTATATTTAGAGATTCTGACATGAATCATAACCACATGAACCTAGCTACAAGTTCCTCGTTTTATATGTGATACTTTCTCTTGGATAACACATTTGGATATTAGAAGATCACTAAATTCAGGTCAATACCAAACAGGTATGCCTCTATGTATATCTGACTTGATTCATTATGTATGAAGTTTAATGATATATAATTTGAAATCCTCTCTTCTTGAATAAGACACCATCCATTTATATTTTAACAAACGAAATTGCGTTGCATAAAGTTAATACATTTACCTGCTAATATATATTTCAATATTGTATGAAAAAATAGAGTCAGTCAATACACAGGAGTAAAATCATTATAATATTTTGCGCGAAGAGCCGTTTGCACTGCGAGCTCTTACGACAATGCCTGGGTGAAGACATATTCGAACTGTACACATTGATCCAAATGATTTTTTCCGCAGTTACCCCGAGACCCACAATGCAACACGAATGCATCTCACTGCTAACTTCGTTCTCGCGGTAACAATTTATAAAATTTCACAAAAAAATAAACTCACTTTGATTTAACAGAAACTGTTCATATAGTAATAAATTCAACGTTCTTTCAAATTCTTAAAGATTTTCACTTTTCAGATTTCGATATGAAAATGCAGCTAACATACGACGTCATGTGTCATCACAGTCTCCATTGCTGTGACGTCATGTCTTTGTTCTTGCAGTCTAAAAATTTACCTGTAGCTGTCCGATAATAATATTTACCAGTCCAATAATATATTATGGGACGACAGTGATAACAAAATCGGACAGTATTTGAAAAACAAAATGGTTAGTGAAATCTATGCATTTTTAATAGGTCCAGAAACAAAAAAAAAAAAACAAAAAAAAAAAAAACAAATTCAGGGAAAGCAATTATCAGAAAATTAAGTTGATTCAAAATAGCAAATCCATGAAGAAGAAAATCGAGTTTTAATCTGCCTCAACAGTTACACTTTCCATTTGGGTTTTGCTAAGTATTTTTGATGCAGCACTTTAAATAAGCGAATTTAAATCCATTTCTGATAAAGAATCTGCGAATCTCTTCATTTAACGAGGTTTTTTCGCCCATAGTCTCACTTTTAAAACCCGAGATTTTCATTATATCATCCAGCTAAAATTTTAGATAAAACCCCACATTTTTACTTTCCATGGTGATGACATCATCCAACACTGTGTCTGTATCAATGTCAGACGCACATGATGAATTAATTACACAGCTGCAAAGGCAAACATTTTTTTAATGTTCTGAATAAAAAAAAAATCCTTCACCATCTGACCACTGTCCATACTTCCTGCTATTCTAAACGACTGCCGTTGAAGGAATGAAATGAAACAAAAGATTTCACTCGCTGTTTTTACTTTCTACAGAAAAAATATCTTTTTCTTTTGTCTACTTATTAGACGGTTTCAGGTAGAAAACTATTGATGGCTTTACTCCTATTGTGTAATTATCGGACTCTTCCAGGTAACTTTTGGACATTTAAATGGCAATGTTTTAAGTAAGATATATGCCTCATACAATTCTATATGTAAAATTATCAGACTGTTTTCGGCCCTAACCTCAAACAGTCTGATAATTTTACATATAGAACAGTATTCGGCATATATCCATTACTTACCCCGAGACCCACAATGCAACACGAATGCATCTCACTGCTAACTTCGTTCTCGCGGTAACAATTTATAAAATTTCACAAAAAAATAAACTCACTTTGATTTAACGGAAACTGTTCATATAGTAATAAATTCAACGTTATTTCAAATTCTTAAAGATTTTCACTTTTCAGATTTCGATATGAAAATGCAGCTAACATACGACGTCATGTGTCATCACAGTCTAGACTTTCCAAATGTATCGTGCAGTTCGAATTGGCGGAACTCAGTTGAGAGTGAACAACTGGACTCGTTCCAACAATAGCACTGTCAACATATTAGTGATTTAGTGTTTCTGCTGTTTCCTATTATTTTTTGACATCGAAATTCTGTGCATGAATGGATTAACATGAATTTTTCAGGAATTATGTGTGTTAATATAAACAATTTAAACACTAACTTCCAGAACCAAGTTATGACCATTTTCTGAAATCAAAATGTCATTTTGCCCGCGGATAATCTCGAGAATGGAAAGAGATATCGAAGTCAAACTTACATGAATTATTGACATTGATAGCTTTGTCGGCACTTTGGGAAGTGAATTGTCAAAATTGATTTAAAAAACTGTTTATTCTACGAATTTAGTTGTGTTTATAGAGAGTCTCATTAGACAGTCATTCTACAAAAGCATGACCAATGAAGAATTTTTTATGTCGCTTACAAATTTTCCGTTGTAATATTTTTACTATAAATTTAAAGGTCGATTTCAACTCTAAGACTTAACATACACACATGGTTTAGTAAATATTCACCGATATATATGCAGTTAAAGTTTTGATATGAACATAATATAATGTTGAAAAACGTATCCCACTGCAAATCTTAATGTAGCTTCATTTATTTACAAATTTCAAGATGAAATTTTCAGCCGTAAAATCGTTCCGAATAGATTACAATGAATGTAAAAAAAATGTCTTTTATACTATATAAAAAGAAATCAAACCACTTCTTGCAAAGAAATGCATGGATCTCCTTTCATGTGAAATCATAAGCATGTCGCTTAAAATCGATTAACTTCCGTAACGATTTTGTTTTAAATTTCACGCATAGAATGCAGATTTCAAAAAGAACTGAAACTTATCTGAAAGTGACCACGGAACCTTATATCATCGATTCTAGTTGAGAGACAGCTATTCTCTAGTTGCGAGTCAGCTATTCTAGACGATTACATTTTCGACATAACAAAATGAATTAGACAAAAACAGTTGTCTTTCTTAAAAATTTAACTTCCGTATCGGTAATTCAGGAAGGTTTTTGCATTAAAGGTATAAATTGTTTTATTATTTTGGGAGCGAAATGCTTCATACTTTTGTTTAATAACCTAAAACAAACTTTGATTTTAACTATTGAAGAGAATTTTAACTTTTATTGCTGGGAATTAACTTCCGTAACGATTAACTTCCGTAACGATATTTTTCCCGAAAATTTAATTTAAATTCGGATTGATGCGAGACTTCATGAATCATACTTTAGCATTCTTTACTGAACATCAGAAAGGAAAAATTGGTCAAATTCAGCTTTATTTGAAAAATAATAAGGCTTGATCAAGCATTAACTTCCGTAACATTACCTTAAAATCAATGGTATCTTGAAATTGTTGTAAAAAGTTAACGATACCAGATTTGTGGACAATTCTTTGTTTTCAAGTTCACTGATATGTCCTTAAGAGAATTATGATATTCATTTTGCTATTTGAAACTATTTTTTTTTCATGTTTTATACTCTGAATCGGTCCATTTATCGTAGAATGACTGTAGAATGCTAAAGATATAATTTGTTTCAAAATTACTGAAACCATATTCAAGATATTGGTCATTTTCACTCTGAAGTGGTAGTCCGGATGGCAAGACGGTTAGAATGGTGGATTTCCATGTGGGCCACGCGGGTTCAATCCCGAAAGTGTCCGATTTTTTTCTCACTTTGTAAGCATAAATGTACGTTTTTATTTTTCATGATATGTGACTAGATCGCGAAACTTTAATTGGCAATATTGGAAACATGCGGCTGTGTCATTTCCTTTTTTTTTTTTTTTTTTTTTTTTTTTTTTTTTTACATTATTTAGGATTGGTAACTCTGACCATTTGAGATAAAGAATCAGCTATCCTAATCATTGATTGGTATAATTTTGTGTAACTCATGCTAAATGTATGTCACAGTGATCTACTTTCAGAATTGTTACTGCTAGTCAATAACATTTTTATGGTTAATATAATACTTTATGCATGATATCTATGGTGCTTATTGTGATGATTTGGAATACTGCCCAGTCAACAGAGGATGTTTACTCCTCCTGATCCCACCTCCGAAATTTCCAGAATTTGGCGTTTTGTGCCCTATTCGTTGATTTGTATTGTATGTCGATTTTTTTTTTTTAGATCGAACAGTGTTCATTATCTACACCTTTTTCATCGATGCACTTTGGACTCAGTAAGTACAAGTAGTTCCTTGCCACTTCCGTAGTTTATCAAATCAGTAGTTTATCAAAAAGGTTTCTAAGCCCCTGGGCCTCTTGTTTCATAGATCTGTATTAAAATTCGCTGCGAAACTGTATCTCTAAAAAAAAAAAAAGACCAGAGAGCTACAGTGCCACCCGTAAAAAAAATTGTATACGTTGCGCTCGTTTCTGGATTAATTTCTCCAAATTCTTACCTCAACTGCACAAAAGCTGGATTTATAAAAAAATCTCTTGATCTATGTCAACTTCTCTCGTACTTCAAATCTGAGCGAAGAGCGTTGAACCGAATTACCTTGCTACTCAAAATGACAGTATAAATAGGCGAAATTTTGAATGGTCTCAATTTCAAGCCAAGAATGGCCATTAAAACAGTTAATGGGAATGTTTTGCTGTTGAAATAGAAAAGGAATATATTAGGAACACGCGGTTAGTTATATTTTGAGAAGTCAGATGAAAAACAAGAGAAATAAATCGTGAAACAGCGCACTTTTTTCTGCGCAATAAATATACATTTTTTTCAATGGATGACACTGTAGCTCTTTGGTCGTCCACCCACTATTTTCAGACCAGCGACTACAGATCTGCAGCAATATTAAAATCTCTTTCCTATTTTTCTATTCTGTTCAGTCAAACGACATTCTTTTCGCATAAGTAAAGGGTTATATATATTTTTCTTTCTATCTTGCTCTTTTTTTTTTATAAAACATAAGTCAATAGACCTTCAAAAGAATTTTGCCTCAGTTTAACTTAAGCCAAAGGAGTAATTTTGATATCCCTAAATATTATATTATTGCGTTTAGCTGCTAGAGGCTGAGTAGTCCTTTAACTATGACTAAATCTGGAGTTTTCCTTCACATAGAGACACTAAGAGAATCAAACTCTTTCGCATTTCTGAAGGAATGCTGTTTGTTTTATCTTTACCAACTGATGACTTGTAAGCTCAAAGGCGAAATTGATCGGACTGATTATTTATTGAGTAATGTTGCATAAGTATACATATAGTATTAAACGAAGGAAAGAATAAAAATTAATTTTTTGTGAGTATTTGTTTTAAAATTAAATAGATTAAATTCATTTTTTAATCTTTGCTATGAAACTGGATTCTACGTGAATTTTCTTACCTTGGAAATGTACTAGTAAGTTGAATGACTTTATTACAAATAAAACCCCTTGTTTGGGAGGAATTGAGAGGTATTTATAATTTGAATTGTTAGGTCATAGTTTTCGTACTGATTTGTCTACGGATACCTCTGTTTATCTAATCAGAACAAAAGTGCTCACTGCGGGTTCTACCGGACGTCAGGGAATGCTTACTTCCTCCTTGACCTTTTGATCTCACCTCTGGTGTATTCAGGGATCTGTGTTTGTCTTTCTCTTAATTGATTGGATTTTAAGCTCGCTCTTATTTAACTTTTCATAACGGTATGCTTGAGAGGTCGATTTCAATTCATTAAGTATTTTTCAGGTGTTTATACATGTAAAACGGATTTTTAACAATATGGTGGATTTCCTATGAGTCTAATTGTATCCCATTGCTACCGGACGTGTTTTGTATTCTTATGAAACAGAGTTTATTTAGGAACTTCTACTTGAAAAGAAGTATCTTGCTGTGGCATTCAGTTCGATATTTAGATATATAGAACATGAAAATCAATAACATCAAAATGTATGACCTTTCTACACTTAATACACCCATTCCCAACGATAAAGTCCCGACTTACACATGTATAGGCAGCTACATTTAAATAAAAATAGAACTTGTAAATTTACTTACCTTGATCATTTGCAATTTAAAAAAAAAATCTGATTGTAAACACAAGTACTCTGAAGTTGATATAAAGATGCTTGAGTTTCCGATTGACAATAATTATGTAGCTTTTGGAGATCTTCTAACAATTTGTCGAATTCTTTTGGGTAGAAATTGAGCCCCTTTATTAGGTATTTTGTATATTCATATGAAGCAGGATCTATTCAAAGACTTCTACATGAAAAGAAGAAGTATCTTTCTGTGGCATTCAATTCAACATTCAGACTTATCAACGACATATTGTCAATAAAAAATATATTTCTTTGAACTGGAAATAAAAGATATCACAGAGTCTGACACATCTGTTTCATATTTGGATATTTTACTACCATACATGCTAACGGTAACTTGACAAGAAAACTTTATGGTAAACGTGATGACTTCAACTATTCTATCATCAACTTCCCTTATTAATTATGTGGCAATATACAAATATCACCTGCAAATGTAGATAATGTCTCCTATATTATTCGGTACGCAAGAGCATGCTCTACCTACATGTACGAATGATTTCTAAAACGAGGCAAGCTGTAGACTAATATGTTGATAAAACATGAATATCAACAGTGATGTTTAAAGTAAATATTTCGCCACTTCTATGGTCGATACAATGACCTTGTCAGCAAGTATAATATATCATTAAGTCGAATCTTGACTGACGATTTTCATTCAAATCTTTAGGCCATTATTTTCACACTGAATTGTCATCTGATTTTTCCGTTCGCTTGATCATGACAAGAAGGACACGGCGGGTGTGACGAGTCTACAAACTATCACAATTTTAACTGTGTTCTGATTTTTACATCAAATAAGGGGCCAGATTCCGCTGTTACATACCTTGTCCTTTGACGATGGAAAAATTGAGGTCATCTCGTTTGTCATACAATTTAGTTGTAAGTTGGCCCTTGTCGTCTACAGTCAGTTAAACATCCAAATATGAAACAGATGTATCAGGCTCTGTGGTTCATTTATTTCAAGTTCACTGAGATATATCGACATATGAATGAAAGTAACTACTGGTAATTGATAAGACGTCATTGATATACCTGAATGTCGAGTAGAAGGCCATAGCAGGGTGTTTTCTCATACAGTACATTTTGAAAAACAAATCTGCTTCACAGGAATATAAGAACAGTTCACCTAATAAAGGAGGACAGTAAGTACTATCGGTATTCCAAATATTTGTTGGAAGACCTGGTTTCCGAAGACTACGATAATGTTGTCCTTTCAATATGAAGAATCAAAGTGAATTTTAACAAAAGTAATTTTGTTGATGACCAATCACAAAATACGAACATTTTAGAGTTTCATTTTCATTGAAGAAGTAGTTGTCTACGATATAAAAAGCCTAGTTTTTAATTTATCGTGAGGAATGGTTGTGTAAAGTGTAGAAAAGTCACACGTTTTGATGTTACTGACTTTTGAAAAAAATGCGATTTTAAATTTCCTAAAAGTTCTTTGGAGTTTTTGTGAATCCATACCTGATTTACACCACCTCTAGAATATGCAATAGCATAGTACGTCTGAAGTTCTCCTTAACCAGAAGTAATATTTTTGCTAGGAGTAAGGATAGGAGCTAAGTAGTGCGTTTGCTTGACCTGCAATGTATTACGGGACTTACAATTTTTTTATCTGTAAGAAAAGCTTAAGATCCTTCTTTCTTTTCTACACGGGATATGTGACTGTCATAGATGAAAGATGTACATTTTTTTAAAAAGAGTTATTGTTGTAAATATGTGTACTTATTATTTGTAAATGATGATTAATAAATGCATAATGAACAGAACAGATTTGTTGAAAGATCAAGAATTCACATAATACTCTTATGTGTGATTTGAGATAAGTAAACTAACATGTTCATTAACCCCCCCCCCCCCCCCTTGACTGACCGATCCTACTTTATAGACTTCTGTGCATTTTATGTCGAAGAAGATAATATTAATAATGTGGAAAAAATTCACTTTTCATTGAAAGATCACGAAACTTAATTGTAATACACTTTTTTGTGAATCTGACACATCACATCTGTTTCATATCTGGATATTTTACTTGAAAAAGACGTTAATGGTAATCTAACAACCAAGCTTTATTATAAACGTGATGACTTTAACTTTTCTTACTTATGCAGCAATATACCTTCATCACCTGCATACGGGGTTTATATTTCTCAGTTGATTCGATACGCAAGAACATACTCTACGTATGTACAATTTCTAAAACGAGGAAAATTATTGACAAACAAGTTGATGAAACAAGAATATCAGCAGTCTCGTTTAAAGTCATCATTTCGTAAGTTCTATGGTCGATACAATGACCTTGTCAGCTAATACAATTTATCATTGAGTCAAATGCTGACTGACGTTTTTCATAATAATTGTTAGGCCATTATTTACAAACTGAATTGTCGACGGATTTTACCGTTATTTCCCGATCATGACAAGGAGAACACGGCGGGTGTGACCGGTCGGCAGGGGATGCTAACTCCTCCATGGCACCTGATCCCACCTCTGATGTTTTGGAGGTCCGTGTTTGCTCTGCTACTATTTTGTATTGTTTAATGGACTTTTGAGCTTGAATACTGTTCATTATCTCCATATATTTCTTTGAAATATTGAGATCATTGAGGTAAATTGATATATATTCATAAACCCTCCTCCCCTTGTCCGTCCAATCCTACTAGACTCCTGTACATTTTTTTCCCGAAAAATAAATACCGTTAATAAATTATTAATAAATATAATACATGGCGCAGACGTATGTAGCGCTAATTCATGTTTACGCCAACCTCTCCATACACAGTGAATGCGCTAAATTTTGAGTACGCCAATTTATGTATATGTACAGTATAGAAATAAATTGTAAAAAAAATTTCACTTTTCGTGTTTACACCAAACAAACACTCCAGGCTAATGACTTTGTGCATTCAAAACAAGCAGTTAGCAGTTATGTTAAATAAATGCATACAAATGTCTGTATTTAGGCTGTCAAAAGCACAAGACAACAGGAAATCATTTTTGCTTGAGTGCACACAGCTTACTTTATAACTTTAACTTCGTGTAGAGTATGAAGGTTAGCTTAAAATATTATTTGATTGAATTGGTTTTGCAAGAAAGACCACAATTTTCTATGAGGGATTGAAACTGGTAAATATTATGGCTAAAAGAGGAAACAGTAATTAAACCGAAGTCACAAATCAACATTGTTGATAATAAGAATAGAACTGGGTTGAGGATTTTGCCTGAATAAAATTAGAATACCGAAGGCTGTATCATAACTGAAATTTGGATGAGACATAGGATCAAAAATAAAACGGTATCATGTCAGGTACTTTAAGTGATGTAATGGTCCTAGTTGATATGTGTAATAAACAAAGGATATCAATGTTGCTAGGGATTAACGTCGTTCAATTATACTTTTTTGAAAAAAATGCGAGCCTCAGGTTCCCCTTGGTGCATTAAATTCCACATTAAGATAATGCCTTTCCACTTATTTCAAATACCCCCTCCCCTTATTTCAAACAAAAGAAGAGGCCCATGGGCCACAACGCTGTCCTTCAGAAAATGATTTTGATAAGAAATTTTCAACCAAATTTATTCATATGAAAAATTATGACCCCAGATTGCGACGCTTTTTAGCCTTTTTCAGAGGCTACGGCTAAAACGTTAAATCCACATGACATTGGACATTTCAATATCAAAATCAGGTCTTACTTATCTTGAGAAAGAGGCTATATTAAAAGACTTTTTTTCTGGTTATATAATACTTGTTCCCCGATTGTAGCCCCTTCTAAACCCAGGGCACATTGTTATGAGACATAATCAAACAAACACACAATGTCCCGATACTTTATTGGTAAACGGCTAAAAACAAAACACAACAAACAGTAGGTCCACAATGAATCATAAAATGCATCGATACAGACTAGACATCAAAATTTTCAATTATGACAATTATGTGAATGCATAGTTTTCCAATATTTTATGTAAAAAAGAATATTAATTGGCCTCCGCACTTTTCCATTCTGTTGAAAACCACGTGTATCATTTTTGATTCAATATCAATAAAAATAAAGCTTTATTTCACAGCACATTATCTCGAACAAGAAGAATTTGATTCCTATTGACAAAATACAGTGTGATATTGTTTGCATAAACAGCCTATCAATTGCAAACATTGCACTACACATGCAGAAATAAGTCATGTAGGCTAACCGAAAAATTGAGAAATTGTGCATCATATCTCCATATGCAAGCTTATACATGCTAGAATATTTTACAATTTTATACAATTAAATCATATAAACGAAGTACTTAAAACTATGGCTCTGCACAAATCACTGCAATTTCTCACCTACACAACGTGCTCGGGTCTTGCCGACATAGTCTCGTTTAACAAGACGCTCGGCTGTCTCCGTAAAATCCGACAAGCAGGGAGTCTGATAAAGATTTGTAACCAATAGACAGTGTTAGCTTGTCTTCGTTTTAACGATCCCTTTGAAAACGATTGTTATATACTAGTATATGTTTCTTCTTGGGGATTGTGATTATATATTAATAAACTTATCCTTTATTAGGAATACCAAATGAGAAAAAAAACAATGATAATCGACAAAATGTGCTCTACGTGGGTTTCCAACAATAAATTTTGCAAGACGGTGTACAACACACTTAGTCATAACGGGTTGGCAATAACGCGAACATTTAATTTCCAATTGCTATAACTTGTAGACATTCAATTGTAATATGACAGGGGAAAATGTATGACTGGACCGAACACAGGACCCCTGCATCACTAGTCAGGTGCTCTACAAACTGAGCTATCCAGGCCGATATCCACAGACAAAACCATTACACTCCTTCTTCCTTAAATTTTCTTCGCCCTCGAAGTTAATATTTGCCCCTTGCAGGACTTTCACTTGCAAGTCCAAGGGTGATCAACGACACCAAAGCTGTAACAGGAGATGAGAAAATGTATAGCTGGACCGAGAATCGAACCCGGGACCCCTGCATCACTAGTGAGGTGTTCTACCGACTAAGCTATCGAGGCCGATATCCACACCCCAAACCCTTACACCACACAGGCCCGTAAAACGCAAGAGGGGGCAGGGGGCCTGTGCTTCTGCTGTAATTGTAAAGAAGACGTGAAAATATCTTTGCTATTCATTGCCATCAGATATGGAGATAAGGAACAGTATTCAAGCTCAAAAGTTCATTGAAACAATACAAATCGGGAGCAGAGCAAACAAGGACCTCTAAAAATTTCAGAGTGAGATCAAGTCTCGTGGAGGAGTAAGCATCCGCCTTGTGCTCCTTGTCATGTAAATCTTTGATCTTCTTTTGTGGCCCCAACCTATCTTCAAGGAGCACGATTTGAGCAACTGTGAATCTTCATTTTCTGAAAAGCTTGCCTTTTAATGTCACTAATCAGGGAGTTGCTGCTCTGTAGAAGGTGATATTTCAATTTATTCTCTAAAAAATCCGTTTTTAGATAATAATATTGCGGTCCTACCCAATCACTGGGTGCTGGGATTTGAAAAAAGAAATTGAATCTACACTATCAACACTTGTCAGAAATCTTTCATGTATAACACGAATACAGTGTACACGCCGGCATATTTTTTGAAGCGCATTAGCGTTTCCAGATATATATGCCGGCGTGAAGCGATGTAGTTCATATACCTGATGAATTTAAAAAAAAATTAAATTCATATCTTATATTTACATTATTTATCTGATGAGGTGCCATTAATAATGCCATTCAACTTCATTTTTAAATCAAAAAACAGTTTGCACTAGAGAAATAGTTTCGACGTAAAGTAGGGCATTATCACCTAACAATAGATATATTCATGCTCATGACAAAATGAACTGTTTTCTAATTTGTAAAGGATCTTAAGAGAAAATAATTGGAAATGTAAATATTTTCACAATAACTTCATATATTAGCAAGATAAGAAAGTATTTAAATAATTTTCTAGATACATGTATGTGTATAATGTTCCTATTTGAAGCTTTTATCTTGTGCAATATGATGCGCAACATATTTCTTAAAGATTTTTTCAGTGGGTTAACAGAGTTTAACTTTTGTTTAAAACAAGCTACACTGTAAAATCACATATTTTTGTGGGGTCAGATTTTCGTAGTTTGAAGAAATAAAATATGGGATTATGGGGATTTGATTTCGTAGACGAAGAATTGTTGAGTAGTATTGTGATGAGTTTGTGGGACTCTTCATACCTCGAAAACACCAAAAATTAAACCCCCACAAAATTAGTGATTTCACAATTTTTTTAATTGAAAAAAAAAAAAAAAGATTCATCCTTTATTAGTTTAATATTATATAAGTGTGCTTCTAATTGATATATAACTTTCATTTCGGTGTTTCTTTACATTGAATGGTGATGTTAAAGTAAAATATTACAAATACATGTATTCCTTTTAAAGGAATGACTGGCACGGGATCATAAAGTCAGTATTATGAAATGTCTTGAAATAAGTTGATAAATTTTTCCTTTTAAATAAATTAATATTTGTGTCTATGGGAATATACATACTAGGGGTTATCAAAAAAAATTCGTGGACTAACATCTTAAAATTAAACCCGCTTTAGGTACGTCAATGAATTTTTACACATTTAGTAAGCATCATCTGTTCTATCTTAAGAATAAACCCTACATCAATGATGTTATGGTTTAATAGATATTTACTGTTTTAAGCAATGGTATGTCCAGGCGGCACAACCTCGAAAATTGCGTTTTTTCTACCTGAGTGTTGTAACTGAGAAAAACTCTTTTAAACTTAATATTTGCCATCCAAAAATCCTGTCAATGCAGGCATTTGGTATGAAACAATTGTTCCGAAAATTTACAATTTTTATCTTATTCTGTAATTTATAACAAATTTTATCGTAAATTTCATATGGACTGTCCAAACAATTAAGGGCTTGAAATGACGTCAAAAATGAGGAGAGGTTTCTTTTTCCAACATTCTGTAATGTTTCGCCCCTAGATAAACCAGTATTGACCTAGGAAATGTTTAAACAGTCTACAGAAAAAAAATCCATCCAGAGTACTTGTTTATAAATGCCGAGTCAATGTCGATTCGGGGTCTTCAAAAGCCATTCACGTCGAAAAGTGACGTTGATTATGTATGGTAGATATTGAATTCCGACAAGCAAAATATGCTGGTAAAATCAAGTGAGGATCTTTCTATATGTATAGATCCATTTACAATATTATATGCATTGAAAACAGCTGTTTATGCCATTGTAAAGTCATATAAACAAGACGGGTTCAAGTTTTTATTTAACTACGGGGAATCTGATCAAGATAAGTGTATGAGGTAGAGGGAGCGGACATCATGAAACTTAATAGCGATAGCGCCGGTTGATCATATAATGTCTTTTTTATTTTATAATAATTTGGCAAACTATCAACGTATAAGGCTAAAATTTTCAACATTTCTTAAATTTTTGTTGATTTTTGTTCCTTGTAAATTTTGTAAGCACAGACTTCATAGTATTAATTTTATCGCATCAGTCCACGACCTTTTTAATAACCCCTCGTATATATACATAAATTTCACATTATTTTTCAGCTGAGTTCGACGTGTAAAGGATAACCCCATATTAGCATGTTTTTCGTTTTATACCAAATTTAAATGAAGGAACAAATTTTCACAAGGCACTGTTGTTATATAAAAAAGGATAACCACATTATGTTGTCATTAAAAATATTTTTTCTTTGGAAAAACATGAAAAATGTTATGTGAACTTTTTTTTTGAAAAGAAAAATAACTATCATATTTTTTTTTACAGAGTTCTTCATTAAATTTGCAAGGAAATAAAACAAGTATCCATGTATGTACCTACACATTTAATCAATTTTGTAATTTTTTTTTCAGTATTATTAATCATGTTCAGGAATATGTCTAGCAAAGTAAATGCTAAGAAATAATTTGACTGACCTTGTGTGTAATATGCTGAATGAATGTTTTCAAACGAATTATGAGCCGTGTGCAAAATCAATTGACGCATTCTATAATTAAAGATAGCGTAATCGTAGGTAGATGGAGGCAACATGTTTTCATGTAACGTTATGACTAAGTGGTTGTCAAGCACTTTTTGAAATCATCATAACGGTAAAATTCAAAATACTTCCAAATTGAAATCGGTGATATTTCTTTTAAAACGACAATATGCTAAAAGTCCACAATGCTATAAATAGAATAGCATACATGTGCATCACACTTTCTTAGTTTGATTTGTATGGCATGTCAAAAATGTAATATTCGATCTTTTCCATTTTTATTGTATAATTTTCCATTTATATTCTATAATTTTCCATTTGCATTGTATAATTTTCAATTTGTATTGTATAATTTTTCATTTGTATTGTATAATTTTTATTTGTATTAAATAATCTTTCATTTGTATTGAATAATTTTTCATTTGTATTGTATAATTCTAATTTGTATTGTATAATTTCTATTGTATTCTATAATTTTTCATTTGTTTTCTATAATTTTTCATTTGTATTACATAATTTTTCATTTGTATTGTGTAATTTGTATTTGTATTACATAATTTTCCATATGTATTCTATAATTTCTATAATTTTCCATTTGTGTTCCATAATTTACCATTTGTGAATTGAAAAGCAACGTTTGACATGCCACAGATTTGACTTGAATATTTTCGTTTCTTTCCGAAACACCAATGAACGATTAAACTTCTGTCCTTAAGAGAAGTGTACATATTAAAGAAATTTTTACGCATGAAAAAAATAATGTAAGTGTATTCACCATGTAATTGAATAAATGTCTGCATCTCAAGGTAAATGCATCAAAACTATGTTCGTTAGTTCTTAACATGCTTGGAAAGTTTTATTTGAAGCTGTCAGTGCAAAGTGAACAAAGCAGTGCAGGGCGTAATGTGTGCGAAGAAAGTTAAATTTTCAGATGTCTCATTGAATCAACGAGAATCGACAGAATCCGATCCCAAAAATAATTTACATAAAAAAAATTTTCTTACGATTTTTCAGCTGATATTTTCAGAATATCAACTGTCACAATCACAGTTCTATAAATGGTTTATTGCTTTGTACCAAAATTTTTTTTTGGTCATTTTCACACAACGTGAAAGATTTTTATTCTTTTTCACATATGTATGAGAACATTCCGTCACAAAAGTAATCTCCCCAAGTCCCGTGACGACATATATGGACACAGTGTTGTCCGCCGTTGTTATCAGGCTCATTGGGAGGATGCCAGTTGGAGTACAAAGTGAAGTCACTGTTGTTTTTTGTCCAGACGAAACTCCCTTCCTGGTCAATATCGTTTGCACCAATCCAATGTGAACAACAATGCCACCAACTGCTACATTGAGCTGATGAAGGATGAAAATTTAAATTTAGATATAAATGAAAAACTTAAAAGAAGTGAAGCAAAAGAAACCGAGCAAATTTAAAAAGGAGCAATATTAGTATAAAAAGGAATAGAAACGAACTTGGTGCAATCGCCAAATTAAAAAAAATCTTTCATAATTAAAAAAAAAATGTTGATAAAACAATATGTATGCTGATGGAAACTGAACAAAGAATAGTATTCCTTTGAAAGTAATTATCGGCATGGGATAATAAATGCAGTCAGCATTATGAAATGTATTGAAATAAGTTTATAAATATTTCTTTTTATTTTATTTGACATAAATTAATTTTTTTTCTTTGAGTATGTATATACATATATTTAATTTTACATTAATTCTCAACTGAGTGTGACATGTTAAAGATATCCATAAAAACATGCTTTTCTTAACATACCAAATTTAAATTGAAAAACAAAATTCAACAGGGCATTATTTTTATATAAAATAGCATGACCACAATATGTTGGCATTAAAAATATTCGTATTTGGGGGGGGGGGGGGGGGATTGGGATGAGTGACATGAAATCAAATGAGCTAAATCTTGGAAAAGAAAATCTGCAGATTGATTGATTGTACAGTGTATGTTGTTTAACGTCCCTCTCGAGAATTTTTCACTCATATGGAGACGCCACCACTTGCCGGTGGAGAGCTGCAAATTTTGTCCTATACTCGGCACTTACGGCCATTGAGCAGTGAGGGATCTTTTTCTTGATACACTTACTGCGACACTAGACTTCGGTTCTCATCCGAACGACCGGTCTCCACGTCCCACAGTGGGATTCGAACCCGCGACGTAAGGATCAACTCCTTACTTTGCGACTCTAGAGCAGACGCTCTAACCACTGCGCCACGCGGGCGACGAAAATCTGCAGATAAATAAACTATCAGAATTTTTACAGAGTTCTTAATTACAGTAGCAAGGCAATAAAACTTTATTTTTTATGGATTTACCTAGTGAATTTTGTAAAGATTTTTATTAACATGATTAATAAGTAATATGTTTACAGGGACGAAGTATCATCTTTGAAAGTGGTTGGGGGGGGGGGGGCAGACAAAAAAAAATCAACTTTCAATGAATATTTCCAATAGTTAAGTTATAAAGTTATGTTTGGGGAAAAAAAGGAGGGGTCACCCCCACCCCCATTGCTTCTTGCCTATGTTCAGGAATAGCCCTAGCAAAGATTTGGCTAAGAAAGTAGTTTAAATGACCTTGCACTTAATTTGTTGAGTGAAGGTTTAACACAACCTCGTTTACATAAGCATTTCGTAAATTCAATGCTTGAATGACTTTGTTAACAAGGGAATATGGAGTAATCTAGCTAAAAAATCCTTTGGAACAATACAAATTTGAAGCAGCGCAAACACGGACGTTTAAAAACATCAGAAGTGGGATTAGGTCTCAAGGGGGAGTAAGCATCTCCTGTCGATCGTTCATACCCGTCATGTGTTCATTCCCATGATATGGTTTCAGAAAATTTCGTAGACAATGTACTTTGTAAATAATAGCCTAATAGCTTGTATAAAAAACCACAGTCAGCATTCGCCTTACTGATTGATTGTATTCGTAGACAAGGTCGTTGTATCGGCCATAGAATTTGCGAAATGCAGACTTGATTTATCAACTTGTTTGTCAATAGTTTGCCTCGTTTAAGAAATAGTTCTTACGTAAAGCATGCTCTCGCGTAACAAAATATAACCTATTATTGGGTCGTATTATGGCTGACTTCTTTCATACCACTTTTAGGCCTTTGTTTTTATACGAAATTTGAATACGGAATGAGAAAAAACATAGCGCTCATTGCGGGTGTGACCGCTATTCATGGGATGCTTACACCTCTTTGGCACCTGATCCCACCTCTAGAATTTCCGGGGGTCCGTATTTTATGCCTGATTCACAGATTCGTATTTTTTGTACATTTTTTACGATTACTGTTCGTTATCTTTGCCTTTTCAGTATTACTTACGACTTACTGAATTTTACCAATAAAAACTAGCGACGTACTGATTGGAATCCATATTACTTTTAAAGTCATATATGGTGTATTTTTTATAAGTTCAGACTTACTAAAATTAAAAAGATCTTTCTATTTGTTTTATTATTTTATATAAAGATAGGACTTCTCTGTAAATTACACCATTTAAATCAATCACGTTTCAAAGATTCACGTTTCAAAGATATCAGAAATTGAAAACAATAACCGGTTTATTTACCGACTCCGCATTTAAATAACAGACACATTTTAAAGTAAATTTAACTTTGGAAACATAAGATTATTCAAGTTCAACATCGATGAAAATTTTAATTTGAACGTTAATCGGCTTGGCCAAGATCAGGTGCCCATTTCCAACTAAATGATGTTATGTAGATGTAACTCTTTATAGTTGCATCTAATCTAAATATCTTTCGTTGCATTGCAAAGATTAGAATGAGAGCTTTCCATTGGTATATAATATCATATATATAGTATCTGCATTTTTGAAAAAAAAACAACAGAATAAAGTCAAAGATTCATAATTTTTGAAGCGTTATGCTGTTGCACTTGATTTTTTACATTTTAAATAATGGTTATTTAGAAATATTTTGAATGAAACATTCCAAAATAAATGTACTTTATTATAGAGAAATTATTCTGGTTAAGTTTATTTTTTACAGAAAAGAAAAAGGATAAAAATTGTGGAAATTATGAATAAATGTGTGCAGATATACCTTTGTTATAAAATTTAAGATTTATTAATATTTGAATAAATGCATAATTTCTATCAAAAAAAGAGCAAATATAATTTGTTTATTTTTTTTTATTTAACTTAAGATAAAAAGTACTATGAGAAAAATATAGTGGTTATATTGTAAAATGTGTGCACATTTTGTGTTTTATTTTCCATACTAGTCTAATTTTTTGTATAGTCCGTAGCCCCAAATTTCATTATAGTTTGTGTTCAACAAAAGAATGTAGAATTAATCATGCTCTTGTTTAATATTTTCACAGTTACTAGTAAAGTAAAAAACAGTAATGAATAGCTTTTGCGCTAACACCAAAAGAAGTTATAGAAGAATGATTAGTGTCCGTAGCCCTGTATAGTCCGTAGCCCCAATATAATAACTTCCAGAAAAAGTCATTGATACAATAACTACAATACAAAAATATGTTTATTCGAACAATTGCAATGTTTTTAAATACAAATACCACTGTAATTAAAAATGAAATATCTGAAAATTAACATTTTTCAACTAAAGGCTTGCTTCTGTAGTCTGTCTTGTTATGTTTGTGGTCTCAACAAATTTCTAAATATACATGATAAAGTTTTCCTTCTTGTGATACATACTATCAATCCATTTACAATGATTAGCATTGGAACATTTTTAAAAGATTATTTAGCCACACAAATCCTACTTACAAAAGGGCTACAGACTCTACAAATAAATTTAGCAAATTTACAGACCATATCACCGTACTTCTGTATTAGCAAGAGATTTTTTTCCTACTTGTATCTACTGCAAAATTGGGATTCAATGGTTTATTAGTTCTCATCAACCAGTCTTAAAATCCCATTGTGGGATTTGATCCCAAAACATAAGGATCAACTCCTTACTTTGCAATTTAGTACAAACTGAGAACTTCACTCTTATAATTGTCCCACCTAATCTTCTTGTCACTGAATTGTTAATTTAAAAAAAAACAATGATTCTTTTTGGGTAAATATTGTACTATTATGTTTTCTACTTCAAATGGTCAATCATGTTTTGCAATTTTTTTTTGTTTGAATTACACCACATGATTATTATAAATTATATACTGATACACCTTTTGAATGACCATCTTGAGTAATATGCATTACATTAAATCGAAAAAAAATGAAGCAATATAGTCTGTAACACCCCCCCCCCCCCCACACACACACACACAAACCATGCCTTGATTTAATTTCAGCTCCTGTTGCTTTTATTCATTATAGTTTGAACACCAACTATGCTTTAATAAGTTGAAGTGGAATTTCATTTGGCACTGAAAGTACATAAGACAATTGATTTTTAAGTATGGTATAATAAACAAACTAAGTGGTGTGAACTGTTATAGAAAACCACTTAATAAAAAATGCCCAAAATTTGATTAAACAATTATATATTTTTTCTTTAAGTTGATCGTCCACAATAGAGATGTTTAACGGTATAGTCCGTAGCCCCCGTGCTCACATGAAATGCATCCTTCTTAGATGCTAAATTAAAGCTCATTCTTGGTCTTTAGATTGTTTTAAACAATATTTTATTATCAAAACACCAATTACATGTATTTCTGACATATATTATTTTGATCTGACTATTTATATTTTACTCTTATTGTGAATTTATATAAAGTTTTTGTTTTATTTCGTTAAATTTCACAGGATTTTGTATAAATTGATTTAATATTCAAATGAAAGGATTTATTAAACACGTGTTAACTCCAAGATGATAATTTTAACAAATATTTACTGAAAAAAACCTAACTATTTTTCTATGGTTTTTCATTAAATGAAAATACTATATGTATAGTCCGTAGCCCAAGGTCTCAAAATAGTCAATCAAAAAATATTTGACACAGTTTTTCTCTGAGTATTACCAAATAAGTTTGAAATTTTCATCCCCATATACAGTATCTTTAGAAAAATTGAAAGTACTTTAATGAATTTTTATTTCAAATGTCCAAATATTATGCGTAGAAAAACTCTCAAAGATTAACAAATTTACCCATGTCCTTCATATACGGTAACATTTAAATGGAAATGAATTATTTGATTTTTTTGCTCAGGCAATATTTTGTGAAAAGTTTGTATTTGAATTATACTTTTTTTGTTAAGTTGAATATGATAAAGATAAATGTTATGCCTGAATATGTATAGTCCGTAGCCTACTTGGGTGTCTGCTATAGTAAGAGTGAAATCTTTTTAACCGCTTGGCAGAAATGGACAGAAATTTCAGACAATCTGCCAAAAGGATGCAGTGTTACATACAACATACTTGTAATACATTTCATTTGACTTCATTTTTTTGTTAATCTGCAACCAACATGGGCACCTGATCTTGGCCAAGCCGTAATAACATAATTATATCATGTTTATCCAAACTCAATTACGTATTTTTAATTTTAGCTCAGATACGCCATAAATAGCTTTAACATTTAACAAAAAAAAAATAAAACAAACAAACAAACAAACAAAAAAAAACAATTTACAAATAACCAAACAAACAAAAAAAACAAAACATGGTAGAAAACAAACAAACAAAACTGTACCAGATTCCCAGACTGGTAGAAACATTTCTGTTAGCCATGAATTTTCTTCCTCTGTTTCTATGGTAACCAAGTAGGCCCCTAGCTTTTCACACTCATCCTGAAATTGTTTATCTATAATATTTATTGACCGTTGGATCAATGTATGAAATTTAAAAACAAGAGGCAAATGGGCCTAATCGCTCACCTGAGCACTTTGGCTACGAAAAGCAAAAATTTAAATCAGCCATTCTGGAAAAGTTAAAATATTAAGTATTCCCGGAAAGAGCGAGGGTTTCATGACTTGAACAAACTAGAATCTACTCTACTTGAGGATGATTTCCTATTTCTATGACTAATCATGGCTTACATGTATGTAGACTTCGCAAGATTTTTTTTACAACAGGTTTATCTTCTATTATATTGTAGTGTTTTGATCACCAATTTTGATCCCTCCCTACAACCAAAGTCATGATTTGAACAAATCTTAATATACACTACTTGGGGATGCTTCCACATGAATATGACAAATCTTGGCTTTGCTGCTCTTGAAAAGATAATTTTTAAAGGTTTCTCCTTATGTCTATTTCTTTGTAAAACCTTGATCGCCCATTGTGAACTCCCCCACCCCCCCCCCCCCCCCACCACCGGGAGTCATGATTTGAAAAAAAAAGTTGAATCTATACTACCTGAGGAGGCTTCCATAAAAATTAAACTTATCATGGCTGTGCTGTTCTTGAGAAAAAGAGTTTTAAAGCTTTTTCTTATAAATTTCAATGCAAAACATTGCCCCCCCCCCCAATTGTGGCCCTTCCCTCCCTCGTTAGTCATGATTTGAATAAACTTGATTCTACACTTCCTGAGGATGACTCCATGTCAATGTGACTTAACAAGTTTTTGCTGTTCTTGAGAAGAAGGTTTTTAAAGATTTTTCCTATGTATTCCTATATAAAATTTTGATGGCCCTTGTGGTCCCTGCCTACCCCGGGGGTCATGGTTTTAACAAACTTGATTCTACACTACCTGTTGATGACTTCATAAAAATATGACCAATCAATTTTTTTCTGTTTTCTTCTAGAGAAGAAGATGTTTAAAAATTCTCTTATGTTTTCCTATGTGTGACTTTCATGACCCTTTGTGGCCAATCCTTATCCCCGGAGGTCATGTTTTGAACAAACTTGAATCTATACTACATGTACATGAGGATACTTCCATATTTGACAATCCAAGTCTTCGCTGTTCTTAAGAAGATTTTAAAAGATTTTTCAAATGTATTTCTATGTTAAATTTTGATCAACAGTTGTAGCCCTACCCTACCCCAGGGGTTCATGATTTGAACAAATTTGATTCTACTCTATACAGTACAGTTAAAGCGCCCAATGGAAATATCGACAATTGTTTTTATTCAATTTAAAAATACATTGTTTACAAGAATGGGCAATTCCATGTTATTACTTTACTTTTATCGGACAAATATAATATGGTTAAAAACTTGATATTGAAGACGATTATATATATTTTTTTATTCAAACTTTTCACGTGATGTGGGAGTCACGTGATTTTAGCAAATATACTTGCAGTATTGAGATCATTTAAAAATTCCAATATGCAAGGGCACAACCAAGTTCAAAATTTCCGTTTCATTTATAAATATTTTCAACAGTCTTTGTAGTTTGTGAAATGTGCTGCGAACCTATATAGATTCTACTATCTAATTAAGGTCTTCCGTCTTCACGGAAGACCTTATAGTGATTCTACTGTTTCTTATTATTAGGTCTTCCGTTTTCAACGGAAGACCTATAGTGATTCTACTGTTTCTTATTATTATGTCTTCCGTTTTCAACGGAAGACCTATAGTGATTCTACTGTTTCTTATTATTATTATTATTTTTTTTTATTATTTTTTTGACTTTCTAAGTTTGTGCACGCGATTTCTCGAAGACTATTGGATGGATTTACATGAAATTTTCAGGAGAGATGTGTCGTAACATGAACTTGATCTATCTGAGATTTGGAAATTCACTTTCGGTGCCAAGTTACGGACCATTTTCTGAATTTAAAATGACATTTTGTCTGCGGATAATCTCAAGAACGATAAAAGATATCAATGTGAAACTTGCAGGGATTATAGGTCGTGATAAATCCTAGCCGGGACGTGACCTCTCGTTCGTCGTCAGTACCTCCGGTCGTTACCGGATGCAAATTTAAAAAATTGAATTTTTAAACTTTTTTTATTTTCAATATTTTTCTTTGATAGTTGTAGTGTAAATAGAGACCCTGCTGAAAATGCTTAATATATAATTGGCTTTCAAATAGATAAATTCAAACTCTAGATATTCGCATTTTAAAATTTGAAGCGGCTGCAAAATGGCGGCTGTCACCGTACACTCCGACGAGGAGGTCGGCACTCAGACCTCCTCGGGTGGCTCGTATCTCGCACACTAACCTCGGACGTCAACGGTGTTCTACCATGTTGCTGATACAGTCATGTGATCTTCTTTGAAATTCCTCCAAATGTATACCTTTGAAATCTGAGCTACTTTGTGGCACGCCCAACACTATGTTTTTGCTTTCAAAGACTACTTACATGATGTTGTAATCAAAACAAATATAAAAGATAGAATTAGACAAGAGAAAAAAAAACTTTTTGAAGAATTGTATGCAGAGCGAAATATGGAATGAGTTACAAGGAAGTTTTCGGCGGAGAAATGTAATTGATTTGATACACATTCCTCCACCAATCACATCCGAGGTTTGTATGGAGGTAGCGGAGTCAGCTGAGGATTGCCGATTGGAAGGTCGGAGTTTACGGAAATAGCCGATCGTCTTGTTGAAGGAAACTACAATAAGGATCAATGTTCTCACACTATTGCTCAGCAATAGTAAACGACTGAAGTCTAAAAGTTTCAGAATTGATAGTCAGTCATCAGTTTATTTGAATCGTGAGAAAATCTTGTATCGCCGTTACTTCTGGTCGTGACAGGAAGTGATGTACAAAAGTGAATGGTTAATGGTTAGCACGTTGGATTTTCACGCTGACGACCAGGTTTAAATCTCCAGATTGTCTGAATTTCTTTTATCACTTTTTCAGCTTGAATTTTCGTTTTTATTTTCAGAATCGGACGGAAGACCTCTCATTGCTCGCAATGAGTTTCTAGTTAAGGTCTTCCGTCTTCACGGAAGACCTTATAGTGATTCTACTGTTTCTTCTTCTTCTTATTAAGGTCTTCCGTCTTCACGGAAGACCTTATAGTGATTCTACTGTTTCTTCTTCTTCTTCTTCTTCTTATAATTATTATATGCGGGTTTGCCTTTTCGTGCGTCGTGAGTACTTCCGGTCGCTACCGGAAGCGAATTAAAAAAGTCCATTTTTTCAACTTTTACGTTTTTCAATATTTTTGTTTGATCTTAGTAGGGTTATATTCCTTTACAGATGCAAGTTACCGAACATAATAGGTATCAGATTCCTTGAGCGTCATATGGCGAGACGTGTTTTGTTGCAAAACATTCAAGACTTTTCATTAATGTGTTACTAAATGGAAAAGTCCACTTTGGGGGTTAAGAGGAATATGAAATGTGTAAGAAAACTTAGCGCTGCCTTTATGTTACTTGCCCTTATACGATATGTTTATGTACAGTGTGATAAATAAACATTCTTAGGCTCGAAAATCAGGCTATAGCAACATATCTTTTTTAAAATTTCATTGAATCTATCACGTACACTTATTCAATTGAAGACACATTTCAAAGAAAAGGCGCGAAGATTTACTCGTGACGTTTGGCGCGAAATAATGTATCTTGACCCGCCTTTCACAAATGGTCTGATGCAGTAGTGTAGAAGTACAGAAAAAGATTACACGGACATATCTGTATTTGGAATTGCATAGAATAGAAAACTGAATGCATAAAGAATAAAGGAAGTAAACACAATAGTTTTTTTTTTTTTAGTTTTTATCAGTAACAGATTATTTTCTCTGCTATCAGTTATTGTTAAAAATCAAGTAACAAATCCGATGTAAATCTACTAGCACTTGCACAAAATTTAGCTGGCTAGTTTTCATCCTATAATTCGGCACTATAAGAAAAAAAAATTAACCTGCCTGACACTCGTTACTTCAGGGAATGAGTGCAAGGTAAACATCAATGATGGCTGGTACATTGCGCTAGTGTAGTGGTTTCAATATTAAAGAACAAGGTTCACTTAGGACCTTTTTTGGCCCTGTGAATTTCAGAAAAACTGAAACTGCTTGTTTTTAGTTGACAAAGCATTAAATATCATTTAGACCTTTGATGACTGCGTATCTATCAAAAATGACGTAATTTTCTGGCTAGTCTATGCATTTAGACGTCATGAAATGCGTCATTTTCCTCGTATCCTGAAAATTTCTACAAAACAGCCAATTTTTAAAGCTATTTTTCTATATTTAATTTAGGACGTAACCTCTGATCTTAAATATGCAACAATTAAACGATAGAACTATTTCTGAGGATTACAAAACCTGTTTTTTTTTTTTACCTTTTTTTAAACTAAAATTTGCATCACTTTATTGCATTTCTTTCGCTGTTTTAAAATATGTTAGATTCCACCGGAAATAATCGTCAACTTCCGATCTATTGCTCGGCAACAGTAAACGACTGAAGTCTAAAACTTTCAGGACTGATAGTCAGTCATCAGTTTATTTAAATCGTGACAAAATCTTGTATCGCCGTTACTTCCGATCGTGACAGGAAGTGATGCAAAAAAGGGAATGGTTTATGGTTAGCACGTTGGATTTTCAGGTTGATGACCAGGGTTAAATCTCATGAGTGTTTGAATTTCTTTTATCACTTTTCAGCTTGAGTTTTCTTCTTTTTTTTTCAGAATCGGACGGAAGACCTCTCATTGCTCGCAATGAGTTTCTAGTTATTATTATTATTCTTATTTTTTAGAAAATTTTGTCCAAGCAATATCTCGAGAACTATTCAGTGGTTTTTCATCATTCTTTCAGGGATAATGCGCCAGTCAATGGCATTGTTACATTTAAAAGAATTTTGGAAAAATTCGCTTCCGGTTCCAAGTTATGGACATTTTTCTGATTTTAAAATGAAATAGTTTCCACGGGATATCTAAAGAACAACTAAAGATATGAACTGGAGACTTGTTAGAGATTAGAGAACATGACTTCTAGATGTGCAAATCGACCTTGATTTTCGTCATCAGTACTTCCGGTCGCTACCGGAAGCGAATTAAAAAAGTCGAATTTTTCAACTTTTCTGCTTTTCAATATTTTTCTATGATATTAGTAGGGTTAATAGAGACTCTTTTAAGAATGATAAATATATAATTTGTTTTAAAATTGATAAATCCAAACTCTAGAGAATTTTCATTATTCTCTTTTTTTTAGACAAAATCTTCTGCACGCAAATTCTCGAGAACTATTCAATGAATCTCTTTGAAATTTTCAGAGATAAAAGATCTTTATATGAGTTTTATATGAAATGAAAGCATTAAATATCATTTAGACCTTTGATGACTGCGATTCTATCAAAAATGACGTAATTTTCTGGCTAGCCTATGCATTAAGACGTCATAAAATGCGTCATTTTCCTCATATCCTGAAAATTTCTACAAAACAGCCAATTTTTAAAGCTATTTTTCGATATTTAATATAGGGCGTAACCTCTGATCTTAAATATGCAACTATGAAATGACAGAACTATTTCTGAGGATTACATAACCTGTTTTATTTTTTTTAGATCAGAGGGTGCGCTCATATTATTTCTCTTCTGTGAAAGTACTCAAATATACTTGTTTTCCTTAAAATTCAAGAACATTGCAATTCCATGAAGCCTGTTTTCTAAGACCTTGGCTTAAAGGAGAAAAATTTTAATAGGAAATGAAAGCACTAAGTCTCTACTTTATCTTGATGTTTAAAATGGAACATAAAGTGTTAGTCAATAAATTGGTATATCTACAGGGCTATTTTATGCATAAAGTGAACCTAGCTGTTTTTGGGCAGCCGATCTTGGTTTAATCCCGACTAAATCTGAATTTTTTGTTTCAATTTACGTTTTCATCTTTATCAATGATGTTGAAGAACTTTTTTTTCTCTTTGTGAATTCTGTGCTCTTTTTATTCTTTTTTCATAAATAAAAAAAATCTTTTTAAAGACCCATGTTAAATTTTTTGGTGTCTTTACAACGAGCAGATATAAATGTAATTTTACGTGCAAAGAATATCACAGTTAAGGATGGTTATTCGGACAGAAGACCTCTCGTTGCTCGCAACGAGTATCTAGTTGCTAAAATTACATTTGTTGAACTGCATGTTGAATATTTTGCTGGTAAACTGCATTAAATATAGAAATAATTTATTTACTTGCAAGATTTTGTCAGGTTTGCAGTTTTTTTTCTATTATCTATACACTTCTTGAGTTTTGTGAAAAAGCTTGTCACGATCCATTGAGGGTATGCCCTTGCAAGATATTGATTCATTAAGACCCTTCTATTACCCAAAAATTCATAAATCGGCATAAAATATTGGCATTATAACTCGACTAGGATATGTACGATAAAGATATGAATAAATTCATAAAACAGGTATCGCATCCCGTTAATAGCCTCTTATTTATCTGCAAATAATATTTCATTTGAATAAAAAATACATTTTTCATTGCATAAAATATTTGATCCGCCTCTCACAGCATACAAACTGCGTCAAAGTATTCGATATGAAGTCACATTTTGCTTGCTGTGTAAGATTTAATAAACGACAAAACTGCATGCAATAGTAAGTTTAATAAAGTTTAAAGCTCTCCGAATGTTCGAAATTGCAAATCATTTCATTTTGAGGTAATTCAAAGTATTGTAATTTTGTGTGATGTCATATTAGATATTCCCTATATAAATGTATTTGAACAAACTTGAATCTCCTTTATCCAAGGATACTTTGAGGCAAGTTTGGTTGAAATTGGTCCAGTGGTTCTGGAGAAGTCGAAAATGTGAAATGCTTACAAACATACAGACGTCGGACAAAATGTGATCATAGAAGCTCACCTGAGCATTCAGTTCAGGTGAGCTAAAATGCATGTATTTATTAAGTGGGAGGGGCATGAACATATGGCAAAAATTCAAACGTTGTAGGTAAGACAAAATAATTTCGTATAAGAATTCTGTCAGAGCTCTTCAGTAACTATAATAAATAAATTGCAATATAGATAACACAGGACTTTATAGATAAGAAAACAACAGCAATGTGAGTAAAAAACTTAACAAAAATACTAAGCAAAGCCTGAAAATTTAAATGTCTAAAAATTATACCATAGTATATCATATCATAAGACAGCAAAAGTAAATATGTTAATTGAAAGATAAGTGCTTCTGTTTTTATTGCAAATTTCGATTTTATCAATTTACATAACCTTCTTTTGAGGATCCTTACAAAGACAGGGAACCTAACAACATGGTGAAGGTGTTAAGCTATGTCCCTAGTTCAAATTTCTAAAGAGAAAAAATATATATAAATTATATGAAATACCAAGCAGGTTTTAAAGCCCCAGGAAGCACGTTCGTGTGTTCATATCAGGATGTATAAAACATGTATAACAGACATATAATTCTTACCTTTGCATTTTGCCATGTGGTGCTATTCTTGATATGCAGGTAATAATGTGTTCTGTACAAAAGCCAACCCTCTCCTACAAAGATCACACGCTTAAGTTTGTCGTGATTTATTTTACTCTCAACATCTATGTATGTAAAGTGAAATATGAAAATAACGAACAGCAATCAAGCTCAAAAGTACAGTGCAACAATATATATTGTGGGCAGAGTAAACATTGACCTCTAAAACCATCAGAAATGGAATCAGGTGCCATGAGGGAGTAAAAATCCCTTTTCTACCTGTCACACCCGCCGTGTGCTCCTTGTCATAATCAAACGGAAAAATCTGTAGATAGTTCAAAATAAAAAATGACTCAACAATTTGTATGAAAAACGCCAGTCAACATTAGACTTAACGATATATGTTGTATTTGCTAATATGCTCATTGTGTCCACAAAGGTATTTATGAAATTTTAATTTTAAATGGGACAGTTGAAATCCTTGTATCATCAACTTATTTGTCAAAAGCTTGCTTCGTTTTCGACTCTGCTCGTATGTAGAGCATGTTCTTGTCAATCGAATTAATTGAGATAGTTGATCAATATGAACTCTATATGTAGGTGTTGATGGTATCTTGCTACATAATAAAGGAAATTGACGATAGAAATGTTGAAGTCATCGCGTTTATGATAAAGATTTCTTGTAAGTTTGCCATTAACGCAGGTTTTCTTAGGTAGTAAAATCAAGGGCTTGGGTCTTTTCATCTGAGTAAAATCGCTACAATTGGGAAAAAATATCGTATGATATTTTACATTTTTGTAAAAAAAAAAAAATCACAATATTTTTTTTTTCTATCATTTGCAAGGTATTTATCAAAATATTTTACAATCAGTTAATCGGTTTTTTGGAGCATGCGTTTTAGATTTTCTGAACACCGATCCTGATATACATGTTGTTGAGTTTGGGCATTTTTTTTAGTGATATTTGATTACGTTTAGGATCGTCTTTTGGGAATTTTCTGTAATGACATTGGGAAAACATACATTTATTACCGTAGGGAATAGGGCAGAATACAGGCCTCTTAAACCCCCAAAACGGATTAATGTCTTTTTCTAGTAAAATATCCAAATGTTGATAAAGGTAAAATAAATTTGTAGATTGGAAATGGCAAAAGAGATTTACTAAAAGCACGAATTTCAATGTTGAAACGAAGTCAGAATGTTACTAGCTTTATTAAATTGAATGTCAGATTACGAGGGTTGTTCGAAAAGTTCGTGGACAATGTCAATCTTATTACTGTTCGTTATCTTCACCTTTTTCATTATTTAAGAAGTTCACAATTTATACATTATCATATGTAAAAAAAAAATATTTATTTTGCTGATGTGTAAAGTTTCATTCCATGTGATTAAATTAACTCATATTGGATTCTAAAATTAACATACTTTGATATCATGGAACAAACATAGCAGTAATGAAAAATATAAACCTTAACGTTTTGAGTTTCTCAAAAACTCTCTCCCCATATATTTTAAAACACAGTCCTGAGCCATACCAATTAAAAAAAACTTTCTATACCAAAATTGTTTGCTAACAATTGTTACTGTAGCATTTAAGATCGTTTGTCGGTGTTTCCTTTTTTCTGTGTTTACAATATCCGCTACAGTGAAGCCATCATCTCTCTTTCCTACTCCGAAATGTCTAATGTTTCCAGGCGTTTTTCATGATTTTGATATTTGACGTGCAAGGAAAAGGTCAGAATCTGCGCCAATATGAAAATTTTAAATTCGCAACCTAGTCTAGTACTTACGTATAACGCTTTTAAATTGTTCCTTTGTAATATAAAGTGTCTGATGAAAACATTTTATCACATTGTCGAGGTTTGTTTTGATTGCGAGCATTTTGAAATGTTGTCCTATTTACACTTGAATTAAAACTATTTTTTAACATATTTCCTGTAGAATTTTCAGAGTTAATTCTAGAGTTTTCTCGAGTGCAACACAAATTTATACAGCGTGTGACGTTGTACGACGTCATCTTTTTTGCCTTTTGAATGAAGACAACCTATCGTTTTTTTTATTAATTTCTTTTAACTAAACAACATTTAAGTCACAATTTTGCAAATAAAATAATGTAATAATTCTTAATATTACTACGATCATTATATTTTTTTGTTTTAGCGCCTTCATGTTTATAAACATTATCAAGTGTGGTTGTGTAAATTACTCGATTTTGACCTTCTCCGTGATTTCACAGATGTAAATTGGTAATAAATTTGAAATATTTCATGGTATGTATTTGTGCGAGCAAAGTCCAGGAACCATTCAAAAATGACCTCATCTCAAACATTGACGTTATTTTGATTATAGATACACAGAATTTAAGCTTTTCCAAACCTTTTTTTTTTCTTTAATATCTATTTCATTTTTTAATGAGCAGTTTTTCAGTATGGAAGTGTTTTGATAGGGGAAAAAAAGTAAACGTCATTTTTGTAATGTAACATCACGTCTAAACGCGATAGAAATGTAATACTATTACAAGGTACTTTTAAATATTTAAAATAGTTAATACCTAAGCTTATCAAAGATCTATTAGAGTAGAACTAGTGCATGTAAGTTGAAAGGACTGGTTTAAATTCCAATACAATTGTAACAAATTAAGATTGATGCAAAGTGAAATCCGTCACAATGGTTTTTATAATTTTTAAGTTTTTCACAAGGGTCAAAAATAGACACTCATGGATCATAAAATGACATTTTTTTTTCAAAGTGGAGAAGTATTTGCATTTTAATTTCAAAAATATCTGCAAATCAACTACACATCTTGCAAGATCAATAGACATGGTACAATATAACCGCATTTTTTATCCAAATAATGCCTTAGAGATAAGTATTTATATATTATCACTGATTTTAACCTGAATCTTTGTCAATAAAGTATTTTTTTTAAAACTTCTATTAATAACCATACCTAATATTTTCAATAAAGAATTCCCATCTGCACTTTCTATCAAAGGTTCATTAAGCGATACAATCAGGAGCAGAGCATTCACGGACCTCTAAATCATCAGAGGTGGGGTCAGGTGCAATGGAGGAGTGAACATCCCCTGCCGACCGGTCACACCCGCCGTGTCATCATCGGGAAATAACGGTAATATCAGTGGACAATTCAGTGTGTAAAAAATTTAAACAATTGAACATCTTGTCCATGTCGACAAAGGACAGGCAGAACTTAAAAAAGAAAGGGAAATTCGTACTTGGTTAATTAGTTTATTTGAAGAAGATGGAACTCATTTAAAAAAACTCCTTGGCCCTAAATGTAAGTTTTCAAAGTTTTCAAGGCTGTCGGAACGGAAGGCTGGGAAGGGAGGTGAGTTGCGATCGCACCACTATTAAAAATAACACTCAAACATTTCATTTTAAAGGCAATCAGCTGTTTTGAGTAATGCTGCTATAGATTTTTTTTTATTTAATATGTGAAAAAATGACTCCAAGAATGCACCATCAATAGTAATTAGTTATTTAGGATATCCTCCTCCAAAGCAAGGAACGATAAATCTTAAAATTTATTATTTTATTTTAAAAAGTCGTAGAATGAAGCATGGTATTGAAGTCTTTTCGTGCAACATTTTTCATTTCATGCATCAAAAAATGATGCAAGGTTCTTTAAAGTCTTAGAATTCGTTTTGTATGACATTAACATTTGTATCCCATAAAAGTATAGATTTAAATACATTTTTACGGAAATCAAAACTTCTTTAATCTAACAGATTCTATTGCAGTCTTATACTATCCATGGATGCCATTTTTCTTTGCAGGCAAATGCATGAACTATCATGCTAATGGAAAATAAAAAGCTGACCACTCTTAGATTTATTTACACCTGTGATGAAGCTACAAAGCAATCGACAGATGCGTTCCTTAGAACACATTAGTTTGTTTAGTAAGGTCTTTCAACGGAGAGCATAAGTGGAGAGGGTAAACTTTTCTCTATAGATCTTTATTTTTCAGTGTTCTTAAAATAGAGAATATTTCTGTGGTAAGAGCAGGCACACAAGACAAAACAAACACACACATTAATCCTATTTAGTCGTGGAAAACCTGACTGTAAATAACTTGAAGACGTTTGTTCCAGGGTTGTCTTATATATACCTATTCCAGAGAATCTATTTTTTCTTTGCAAGCAAATGCATGAACTATCATGCTAATGGTAAATAAAAAGTTGACCACTCTTAGATTTATTTACACCTTTGTTGAAGCTATAAAGCAAGCGACAGATGCGTTCCTTAGAACACTCCAGTTTGTTTAGTAAGGTATTTCAACGGAGAGCATAAGAGGAGAGGGTAAACTTTTCTCTATAGATCTTTATTTTTAGCAAACACACACACGAATCCTATTTCCTCGAGGAAAACCTCACTGTAAATAACTTGAAGACGTTTGTTTAAGGACCCATTTCCGGGGTTCCCTTCTACCTATTCTAGAAAATCTATTTAAAAATCTTTTATCACATAAGTACTCTATCTCTCCCCTTGTCTGTTAGATCTTTTAGTCATGAATTCTAAATTTAAACGAATCGATGACTTCAAACTAATACTGATATAAGTACACGCGTATCAAAAAATACTTAGCCCCCCCCCCTTTTCTTACTGTGTTGTTAGAAATCGACGATCGTAACCAAAAAAGTCCAATCCAAGTGGCGGATCAAGGGGGTGAGATTTTCAGGGCTATTAAATGTAAAGATACCAAAAAATTACCCTTTTCTCCCTCCGACACTGGTAATAAATGTCATTATATGAAGGAAACTGCTATCCTATTTGCCGACGGTAAAGAACATGATTAAGTTTTTCACGTCGTCGATATTGTCTAAAATGTATTCACGATTAAATAACTCTATTTTTCATATTTAATTTTTTTCTTCTTTCTTGTCAAAAAAGTTTATTTCAGATTTTTGTTAATTTTTTTTCTTGCTCACTCAACCATTTTTGAAAATAAAAGATGATCACATTAATTTTGTTTTAGGTGGCTGGACATCTCAGTTTGATGTGATTGACGGGTCGTGATGATTTTTCCGATGTATCTCGCCTTTGGTTCTTGATCCTGGGCTATTCTCATTATTTATACATATGTCAGAATACCAAAGACATTTTCCAGTAGAGATACACTAGAGAGTCTGTAATTAAAAGTTCTCTTGGTACTCCAAATTTCTGGTGGAAAACAGGTGTGTCATGCGCTTGTTGATCCCAAAAGCATTATAAAATGGGTCAGGAACTTCATCAGTTATAGCAATCTTTTCAGGGAGATTAAATATGTTGTTCGGACTATCCAGGCTCTCTTTCAGTAAAGAACCTTGTAGCTATTGGCATTTCTGATTTCAAATGTGATCAGGTACTGTGAGGGCCATAACCAGTATATAGACCAAGGGTCAAGGACGAAATGACTAAGGCCATGGAAGGCAAGACTAAGGCCGTGGAAGGGCAAGAGATACCAGGATACATGGGGAAAGCAGATTAGAAAATACCTAGGCCACTTTCTTTACTCAAAGGCTGGTTCCTTGCTATAGGAAGACAAGATGACATGCAATTCACAAAAAGCAGTGAGGGAAAATCCAATGCGAAGACATTAGCACTATGACGAATACATTATTTCCAAATATAATTATATGTATGGAGAAATGAAATTTGTTATCGACGTTTTAAAATCCTTGTTATTTTCTAACTGAATAAATTAAATAGACCTTACGTTAATTTGGAATAGTTTCCAAAATGTAGTCCCATACTACTTAAAGAAAGACATAAAAATAACATAACTTAATGAATTATGGACCAAAATATGAACAAAGTCTGTATATATTATGGAAGTCAACGAATAGGCGAATATTCGACTATCAGTCGAATGTACCAACGATCGAATAACGAAACGACATTCGAATAAAGGAGTGATAACTCTTGATTAGAAATTTAAAAAAAAGTACTTCGGTAATCATATATTATTTTACAACGTCATTAAGCCACCCATTCGTGAGTATAATTCATTACATAGTAACAGGTCTGAAAAATCGAACCCCCGTTTTAGATTTAGGGACCATTGATTTTCAGGTCAGTCTTGAAAATACCGAAATCTAGTATGTGGATTTTTTTAATTGGAACGGATGAAGAGAAAACTGTAAAAGGTACAGTCTGTTAAGCCCAATTATTGTTTTGTGGAACGATGTCTTTTATGCTACCAATTGACAAACATGCATCCAAATAAATAAGAGGACGAAGCGCAGTCGACTGTTGACAATTCCTCCCCATTTCTGTGCCATCAGAAAGAATATTTTCTTCGGCAGGAGTACTTATCTCAAAGTTTAAAAAACGTCTTTTCTTAGACAATATCGATAATTTTTCTCAAGAAAAACTGTTGACTTTTCATTGTACATGTAAAAAGTAATTATAAATGCTTCAATACTGCGAAAATAATTCGTCAATTATTGTCTTTGGTTTTTTTTTTTGGTGATTTTTTTTGGTGATCATTTTACTGGGTTTTGTTTGTAAAATTATAATGAAGTACAGATAATTGGACTTGATCATATACCATGTACCCATTATTTTTTATTAATTGTTCAAATGCAGGGAACATACCGTAATACCTTTGAATACTTCAATAATTTTCAAAATAACATTCTTTGAAAAAAGTGGGCCTTTTGAAAACCGGGGTAATCAAGAGTTGAACAAACAGTATTTAACAATATACAAGCACCTGAAGGTGAATGTGTGCGTTTAAATCGCCTTCCCAATTTATAATTAATTTAATAATAATAAAAAAAAATCGTGCTAGCATATTTGAAAACTGTTTACTTAAACTAACAGACTTTAAAGATCAATTCATGAATGCTATTGACGCTGATGAAAAGCACACAATTCGGCTCTGAATTTATATCATATAAACACTCTATCCACGTGTCAGATGCCTGTGAACAAAACATCACAAACATCTATGTCTTACACAGCCATTTGATGTTACGTAAGTAACAGGAGGATTTTTGAGTTATAAATACGTCATGTACCCGTAAAAGTGAATGAATTAAAGAAGGAAAAATCTTGCGTATTCTTGGCTAACTTGGCTAACGGAAATTCATGTTCACAAAACGTACTGAATATACGACTACAGTTCGAATGATGCAATCGAGTAATCGCCTATAAAAAATAAAGATTTTGACATTCCTTGTTTATATACAAGTATACAGGCGGTGGGCTGAATGTTTCAAGCCGTCGAAGTGTCTTGATGACTTTGTGCCATAGTTCGTACACATTTGGCTGTAAATACGAAGTCTTGAATCCATCGTGTGGCCTTCCCATACTACTTAATATAGACTTTATAATATCATAACCTATGGAATTATGGATAAACTTATAAACTGAGGTCCAGTGTCGCAGTAAGTGCTGGCACGATAAAGATTCCTCAAGGCTCAAAAGCCGTACAGTGTAAATTCGCAGCCCTCCACCGGCAAGTTGTGGCGTCTCAATACGAGTGAACAATTCTCGAAGGAACCTTAAACAACCATTTAAACAAACAGTTTTGTATTGCCTTCGTATGTGCTTTAGGTGTCATCTAAGAACCTTCTGTAGGCATCATACTTACATGCACGTTAACTGTTAATTAGATGTTGAAAAATTTGGGGCCATCTTCTTAGGAAACTCAAAATTCCATGTTCGTATCGCCATCTTGTTTCAAATTTGGGACAGTATGTTTCCCCAATACTGTGTAGAATCGTCCTGGTATCGAATAAATTTCGTACGTTGTTGAACGGACATTTCAATGCTTTTTTTTTAAATTTTTGCCAGTGACCTGTAACTTGCTAGAAAGACCGTCAAGTACATGACATATCCCCCGGTCATAAGCTATCTTTTTACAAGTACAATTTTCTCTTTTCAAAGAAAATTCCCAGACATAAGAGCACGGAAAGACAGACAATGTAATGATAAGTAACATACATGAAATTCCTCCGGATACATATAAAATCTTTCAATTGAAGTTCGTCATATCCTTACATGTTTATCCGTATTAGGAAATTGCATAAGTTTATTTATCTTCATATAAGTCTTTTTTGAAAAAAAAAAATGCTGAAGTATATTTTGAGAGTTTGTTTTAAAATATACAATTTCTTCTTCGTATGAAATATATCTCTGACACGTACATTGTATACACTGAAGAAATTAAGAGGAAAAGTTTGAAATCCTTGGCCATCCTTCTGCAATCTTTGGAGAAAAAATGTTCATGAAAATTCTCGGTTATGCGGAATTATAAATTATTTCTGAATTAGTACTTTTATTACACAGGTTCTTTATTTTGAGCGAAGTTAAAATATGAGACTTTGTTATACTTTTTTTAAAATATATTTTCCGTGTTACCATTATCATTTTTGCGAGATTCAAATTATTCCTTAAATAATTTAACTTTGATTGTAACGTGTCATTTGATTGGATAAAAAATTAGTTTATATCGTATAATCTGTGTTGCCTACATCACAGTGACTTACGTAAACCAGAAGTCTCTGTTGAGACTGTAGCTCTACTGGTCTGTACGTATAACAAAGGAAAAGTAGCACTTGGATTTGAAAGTTTGCAACATGTAACAATAAATAGAATTATGTATCTTAATGTAGTCTACTTCTGTGCCAAATTATATTGAAATCAAACGAAAACTGTAGGAGGAGTAGCGTTTGAAAGTAAATCACAGAAATTTTTATTTTTAGTAACCATGACAACATCATTCATTGAAATCAAAAACCGAAATACATATTTTGTATCATAGTGTATTCAATGGCACCACCGTTCAGTGAAATCAAAAACCGATGCACTAAATTATTTGTATCTAAGTAAGGTCCACTTATATTAAAACTGTAGGAGGATTAGCGTTTAAGAAATTTCACAGAAATTTCAACATTTAGAAATCATGGCAACACCGTTCATGGAAATCAAAAACCGATGCACTGAATTATGTATGATAGTGTAGTCTACTTGTGTGCTAAGTTATATTAAAATCAGACCAAAATTGTAGGAGGAGTAGTGTTTTAAAGAAATTTCAGAGAAATTTCTATTTTTAGTAACCATGGCAACACCGTTCATCGAAATCAAAAGCCGATGCATTAAATTATGTATCTTCGTGTAGTCTACTTGTATGCCAAGTTATATTGAAATCAGACCAAAACTGTAGGAAAAGTAGCGTTTTGACAAATTGTTTACAGACAGACGGACGGACAGACAAACAGACAGACGGACGGACGCCGGACACCTTACTATCGCATAAACTCTTCTGGTCTCTGACCAGTAGAGCTAAAAACGTATCAATCCGCTTCGCGTTACTTTTAAAATGTATTCAGTTTGAAGGGATTTTTGAAGGATAAATTGTCTTATTTTGTATACTTGATGATGGAGAATTAAATTTTAAGGAATAATTTTAATAGCTTCCCAATTTATACTGGTATAATCTGGGTTGGAGCAGTTCATGCTTTTTTATAAACCGCTTCGCGGTTTATAAAGCGTAAACTGTGCCAACCCAGATTATACCAGTATAACATGGGTAGCTATTAAATTCATTCCTAAAATATTGAACTTCTTACATTCGAGATAGTAATAAACATATTTTACTGTATTTAAAGTAATTGTAAGTAATAATACCTTCAAGTTCCTTTTTATAGTATCTCCATCCCGCTTCCCCTACTTTTAGGTTGCTTGATTGACGCCCCGTGTGAATTCGACATTTCTTTTTTTGCAAATTAACACCAAAGTACGTACACTCCGAACCACACATTACCGCACACTTAGTTAGCGAAAAAGCATCATATTCTGCCGAAAGGTTTCCCTGAAATATTACGTCGACTTGGTCTAAATGAGCAAAGAAGCTCCTTGACAGAGATTTCGTAAGTCTGAAGAAAATAACAAACGAAGCCCAAACCAAAGCCTTGTTCATGATCGTTGTTTCTTGAGTCCTTACTGAATAATATAAGGCGTATTAAGCTTTTAAAGGTCAATATATAATCTAAGTTTTTTTTTCAAAGTAGATGCCATATAAAAAAAACTTAAATTTTGATTGGATGCGTATGCTTAGTTGAAAAAGCTATCGAATGATAGGAGGGGATTAGTTATGTATGCGATTTTAATGTTTGAATAACGCTGTGATGCCTTGAAACTGTTTATCTTTCTTAAGTATATCAAAATCGGCCAATTCATTTCCATCACTTATTAGAAGTAGGAAAAGATTGAATATAATTTTATAATAGATAGACATAATATTGAGCTTGTAAAAATATATCGTAATTATTTCTGATATATCGATGCAATAAGAATAAACAGCTACACTACAGGAAGCATCAACTCATGCAAATATGGCGCGGTTGCAATTCAGGTTGACAAAAAGGTTCCTTTCTGATAAAATTGGAAATTACAAATAAAATGCAATCGGAAAAAATGGAAAAATAGAATACTTTACACCGGACCCTTAAATATGTTCCTAACTTTAACAGGCTTTTCAAATTATCATTGACAATATCAAACATTATTTGATATAGTCCTTTGAAAAAAAAAAACTCCATTTTTTCATGCACACATCATTCCATATATTTGACTTTGAGGACATAAATTTTCAAACGAAAAGTGAAATAGAATCCCACAAGGGACTTGAATTGTGACTGAAATCTGATTTTGCCATGATTACACCATTTCATAAATATCTGAAAGATGTTATAGGACATTTTGTGATCCTGTTTTTATTAATTAAAATTATAATCGAGCTAGTATGACAATGACTATAAATAAATTACATCTTTTCAGACACTGGGGTTTGTTTTATTTGATTCCATGAGCTTGTTATTTTACATGTTCATGTTTTGTTCTACAATAAACATAAAATAACCTTAATTTTTCCACTACTTCAAATATATTATTTGCCTTACAGCAAACTTGGCTTCCAAGAATGGCTAGAATAACGAGAAGTCTCTGACGAGACTGTAGCTCTACTGGTTGTATTTATAAAGAAAGATAAAAGTAGCACTTGGACTTGAAACTTTGCAACAGCAATAAATAGAATAATGATCCTTGGTTTAGTCTTTTGTGGCAAGATTTATTATTATATCAGACTAAAACTGTAGAAGGAGTAGCCTTTTAAAACAATTTTACAGAAATTTTCAGTTAAGTAACCATGGCAACATCATTCAATAAAATCAAAAAACAATAACACCAATTATGTATCTCTGTAGTATACTTGTATGCCACATTATACTGAAATCAGACAAAAAGTGTAGGAGGAGTAGCGTTTTGAAAGTATTTCAAGAAAATTTCTATTTTCAGTAACCATGGCAACATTGTTCATTGAAATCCGAAACTGGTACAGAGAATTATGTATCTTAGTGTAGTTTACTTGTGTGCTAAGTAATACTAAAATCAGGTCAAAACTGTAGGGGTAGCATTTTGAAGGTATTTCAAGGAAATTTCTATTTTTAGTAACCATGGCAACAATGTTCATCGAAATTAGAAAATCAATATAAAGAATTATGGATCTTAGAGTAGTCTACTTGTTTGCCAAGTTATATAGAAATCAGACCAACACTGTAAGAGGAGTAGCATTTTGAAAGTTTTTCACTGAAATTTCTATTTTTAGTAACCATGGCAACACCGTTCATTGAAATCAAAAACCGATACACAGAATTATGTATCTTATTATAGTCTAACTTGTGTGCCAAGTTATATTGAAATCAGATCAAAACTGTAGGAGGAGTAGCATTTGGAAAGTATTTCACAGAAATTTCTATTTTTAGTAACCATGGCAACACCGTTCATCGAAATCAAAAACCGATAAACAGAATTATGCATCTTAGTATAGTCTACTTGTCTGACAAGTTATATTGAAATCAGATCAAAACTGTAGGAGGAGTAGCGTTTTGAAAGTATTTCACAGAAATTTCTATTTTTAGTAACCATGGCAACACCGTTCATCGAAATCAAAAACCGATACACAGAATTATGCATCTTAGTATAGTCTACTTGTGTGCCAAGTTATATTGAAATCAGATCAAAACTGTAAGAGGAGTAGCATTTTGAAAGTATTTCACAGAAATTTCTATTTTTAGTAACCATGGCAACACCGTTCATCGAAATCAAAAACCGATGCACTTAGTTATGCATCTTAGTATAGTCTACTTGTGTGCCAAGTTATATTGAAATCAGATCAAAACTGTAGGAGGAGTAGCATTTTGAATGTTTTTCACAGAAATTTCTATTTTTAGTAACCATGGCAACACCTTTCATCGAAAAAAACAAGAGGCCCAAGGGCTTTAACGGTCACCTGAGTATCATACAACAATTTAGAGAATCCATCTAGTATAAAATGAACTAAAAGGTGAACCTTTGTTGCCCAAAAGCAAGAAAAATAGGGTGATCAGGATCAACAAAATAATTAGTCTAGTATTCATTAACAGTTCATAAATTAGGTTCTAAACTCTTCCCCATTTATCACTCTCACCATAAGTATATTAACAAACTATCAGTGCTTCGTTCCTTGTTGAAATCTCTTACATTGGCCTCTCTTGGTCTTTGATGAACATTTCATAAGACAAGTTATTTTTGTCTGATTTTTATTTATCTACTACTTACATGTCTACCTGATCATTAAAACTAAGAAAGTACTTTTTGTATTATACAATAACAATTCTTGCATAATTCTCCTTTTCTATTAACCTTTCAAGTACATTATTTACAGTGATTAATTATCAAAAGTAAATGGCAAAGGGGAATAACTCCTCTCAGTAGAATACAAATTAATAGAGCCCTGGACAGGACCAGAACACTTGAACAAATGGTCCAGATGTTCAAAAATCTGGTAAAAATACCCTTCCTTATTAAAACTTTTACTCTTTTTGCCTCTGATATGCCCAGGTGCAGAGAAGATTTTTAAAGAAATAATGCATTTTTACTACAGATTCACTATATTCACTATATTATCAATAGAGCACCCCCCCCCCCTTCTCCCCACTGAGAAACACCAGAGCCTCTCACCCTGGGACCAGAAGTTTGCTCATCATAAGTAATCACTTTGTTTGTCTGCTTAGCACTAAGAGCAGACAGAATTATTTAATAGAATTAATGCATTTTCACTATATTATCAAGAGCCCCACCCTTACACCAGCACATCTGACCTAGGGGGTCATGAAATTCACTACTCTGGAAGAAGCAATCTTGCTCATCATAACTATACACTTGGCTTCTTTGCTTTTTAACCAGAATATTTTCAAAGAAATTTTGCTTTTTCGCTATATAATCAATAGAGCCCCCCCCCCCCTTTTCCCCAGAACCCTTGATCCTGGGAGCCTGAAATTCACAATTTTGGAAGAGGCATCCTTGCATATCATAACAATGTTTTTAGTTTATTTAAATAACACCCAGGGGCAGAGAAGAAGATTCTCAAAGAAATAATTCACCTTCACTATAGAATCTATATAGCCCCACCCTAGCACCAGAACCCCTGTCCCTGGGGCCATGAATTTAACAATTTTGGAAGAGGCATCCTATCATAACTATGTATTCAATTTGTTTAAATAATAACTAGGAGGAGAGAAGAAGATTTTCAAAGAAATTTTGCTTTTTCACTATATAATCAATAGAGCCCCCCCCCCTTTTCACCAGAACCCTTGACCCTGGGGCCATGAATTTCACAAATTTGGTAGAGTCAGCCTATCATAACTATGTATTTAACTTGTTTAATTAATACCCAGGAGTTGAGAAGAAGATTTTCAAAGAAATTTTGCTTTCTCACCATATAATCAATAGACCCCCCCCCCTTTTCACCAGAACCCTTGATCCTGGGGCCATGAAATTCACAATTTTGGAAGAGGCATCCTTGCATATCATAACTATGTATTTAATTTGTTTAAATAATACCCAGGGGCAGAGAAGAGGATTTTCAAAGAAATAATGCACTTTCACAATATGATCTATATAGCCCTGCCCTAGCACAAGAACCCCTTACCCTGGGGCAATGAATTTCACAATTTTGGTACAGTCACTCTTGCTAATCATAACTATGTATTCAATTTGTTTAAATAATAACCAGGAGTAGAGAAGAAGATTTTCAAAGAAATTTTGCTTTCTCACCATATAATCAATAGAGCCCCCCACCTTTTCACCAGAACCCTTGACCCTGGGGCCATGAATTTCACAATTTTGGTAGAGTCACCCTTGCTTATCATAACTATGTATTCAATATGTTTCAATAGTACCCAGGAGTAGAGAAGAAGATTTTCAAAGAAATAATGCACTTTCACAATATGATCTATATAGCCCCGCCCTAGCACCAGAACCCCTGACCCTGGGGCCATGAATTTCACAATTTTGGTAGAGTCACCCTTGCTTATCATAACTATGTATTCAATTTGTTTCAATAATACCCAGGAGTAGAGAAGAAGATTTTCAAAGAAATAATGCACTTTCACTATATGATCTATATAGCCCCGCCCTAGCACCAGAACCCCTGACCCTGGGGCCATGAATTTCACAATTTTGGTAGAGGGCTCAATGCTTATTACAATCATGCCAACAGTTTGACCCCTTGTTGTCCAGGAGTAAAGAAGAAGATTTTTAAAAATTGCATTAATTTTGGTGGTTTTAGCCCCACCCCTCAGGCCCCAGGGGGGCAGGGACCATGAAATTCACAAATTTTGTTCCCCTTTACACAAAGATGCCATATGCCAAAATTGGCTGAAATTGGTTCAGCGGTTTTAGAGAAGAAGCGGAAAATGTTCAAATGTTAACACACGACGCACGACGGACGACGACGGACGAAAACGGATAGCAATAGGTCACCTGAGTGACTCAGGTGACCTAAAAACCGATATACAGAATTATGTATCTTAGTGTAGTCTACTTGTGTGCCAAGTTATATTGAAATCAGACCAAAACTGTAGGAGGAGTAGCATTTTGAAAAATTGTTTACAGACGGACGGACAGACAGACACCTTAGTATCGCATAAGCTCTTCTGGTCTCTGACCAGTAGAGCTAAAAATTAGGAAAAGATGAAACAAGAACTTGTTATTTTTTCTGTCTGTGTGTAACACCTTCGTGTTATGGCGATATCTCAAGAAGCTTCTTAGCTTTTGCAACGCAATTTTATACAATAACTCCCTTTGGGTCCGCCTGCCCTCTCAAAATGTTGCGCTTTTTTAAAATTTATTTTGGTCATTTATTTCCCAAAGTCAATTGGAAATTACGTTCAAAGTTTTTGAGTTAATCCCCATTTATATTAAAAGTCGCGTGGCACTATTTTTAGCACAGGGGCATTTAGAGAGTTATTACATATAATGCAGGTTGTCAGCGGACTTTATATTCTAAACTGCTTAGTTAAGGCTAAATTAGACACCATGTGTTGTGTAAAATTTTGACAATATCGAATGTGAATATATATATGTAAATGTGACCTGTTTGCATTTGATTTGTATCAACATCAAGCGCCTCGTTGGTCTAGGGGTATCGTTCTCGCTTCGAATGCTTAGAGGTCCCCGGCTCAAATCCCAGACGATTCCATTTTTTGGGAAGAGGGGTGAATGTTTTTTTTTTTCGATTTACTAAATGATAGTATTCAATATATGAAATGAAGAAGTTTTGACGTCTGGCGTGTACAAACCTTATAAAATTATTATTACAGTGTGATAAATATTTTATATAATACGAATCTTCCGTTCAAATTTTAAGAATAAGGAATCAAATCTATAAATCCATAATGGTATTTTTTATTTCCTTCAGAATATACATTTAATAACTCTGCAAATCCTGTTGAACACCCCACCCCAGGTCTACGCATGCTCTTCCTCTTTTCCTTAAACAGGAGACACAAATTTTCTGAATTAGCTTGTTATACTTTATCATTGATACGAGAATTTTCACTGATCTTTATCTTTGTTAAAAGAAAGTCAGAATAGAAAGATAACAAAGATATTTAAACTCTAGGTTAATCCTTGAGATATTCTTTAAGAACACATTTAGATAGTCAGTTTGTATGTTGCTTAAGCATACTAATAAATAACTTTTCATATCTGTAAAATAAGATATCAATTTTTTTTTCAGTGTGCGGGTAGACACAATAGGATTGGATAGGTTTTACATGGCTGTGCATTCAATTTATAAATGCAAGTTAACACAATAAAATCCCATAAATTTGACGTGGCTTTGCATTCAATAAATAAAACAGGCCCGTAGGAAGCAATTTCAGTTGGGGGGGGGGGGGGGGCACAGCCATACATTCTTGGTTGATGGGTCAATATCGACTACCAAAAAAAAAAAAAAAAAAAAGGTCAGATGTTTTTATTGAGGGGGCACAAGCGTGTAGTAGCTATGTTTTCTATAGCAATCTATATATCGGCAAAATTATTGGGGGGGGGGGGGCACGGCCCCCCATGCCCCCCCCCCCCGGTTCCTACGGCCATGTAAAAAGCCGCGGGACTGTAACCAAATACACTGTTTGGGTGTGTTTTCGTGAAATTGGAAAAAATCTACATTTTAGGACATTGTAATTTTTTCTCTTTTTTTAAAACTAAAAATCATAACAAAATGAATGGAAGGGATATACTTTCAAAAGGTTGAGCGAACAAAGTAAGGGCCGGAGAGGAGTGGCTGCCCCCACCCTTTTTTTTCAAAACATATCTTTTTATACCCCATCTCCGAAGAAGAAGGGGTATACTGTTTTACCCTTGTGTGTCTGTGTATGTCTGTCCATAACAAATTTTTCGTCTCAGTTTTCTCAGCGACTACTCAATGCAGATATTTGAAATTTTAGCACAACCTCTGTTTAAGCATGTCATATGGTACATGTAGGATTCGTTTTTGTATGAATCCGATGTAAACTTCCTGTTCATCCGTGCGCCTGTCCGTACCATAACAAATTTTCGCTGCAGTTTTCTCAGTAACTGCTCATTGCAGATGCTTGAAATTTTTATAACAATCTTTGTTTAGGCATGTCATTTGGTAGAATTTATTTCTGTTTTCATCCGATGTCAACTTCCTGTTAATCCGCAGCTTTCTCAGCAACTACTCATTGCAGATGTTTTGAATTTTTACACACTCTTTGTTGAGGCATGCCATATGGTGGGATGTCAACTTCCTGTTTATTCCTGCGTCAGTCCGGAATTGAACTTGTGTATATTCATTGACTGATTGATTGTATATTGTTAACGTCCCATTCGAGAATTTTTCATTTATATAGAGACGTCACTGTATGCCGGTGAAGGGCTTCAAATTTAGACCTATACTCGGCACTCAGGACCATTGAGCAGTGAGGGTTCTTTATCGTGCCAACGCCTACCGTGACACGGGACCTACGTTTTTAAGGTCATATCCTAAAGACCCGTGACTTTCACTTCTAATGCCGGGCGCTTGGCGAAGGAACAGTCACTACCTATGTTTACGTCTTAGGTTTGACGCGGCGCGGCGAACGAGAATCGAACGCCCTACCACTATGCTACCGTGACCGGTTGTGTATATTCACATCAGATTTATATTCAATCAAAGAGGAGGAATTACTAGTGAGCGTTAGCTCACAGACTTCTTTTTCCTATTGTAAATGTTCACTGGAAGACAGCTGGCGTTTTGCTTTAGTATAATTAATTAAGGGTAATCCTACGAAATAGGATTTTTGAGTTTCAGCAATCCTCCCTTTTTCTTTGCTTCTCCAATTTTTTTTTCAGTAAGTTGAATTTTTTCTCCCCCCCCTCTTTTTTTCAAAAACGATCGTCCCCGACAATTTAGTGTTTGTTTATGCCCGATGTAAAAGATAATACTAAAAGCAAATTATTTTATTTTAATTCTAGCAGATAATTTAATTTTATCTTTAGCAGGCATCGCAACGATAGAAAAAAATATACAATTTTCAAATTTAATAAATAGAAGCTGCATAATGCTTAGATGTTTCAAATATTAATTATTACACTTTTACTTGTAACCATCATTTTTTGATATTTTGAAAATATTAAATTAAGGAAAGAAATCAATGCGCTGATTCTATAAAAACTGCAAATTGAGAACAGGGAAGAAAACAAGAAAACAGAGTTAGGATCATGTGAATAGGAGGAACTATTTAGCATTCCCGTAAAGAAATTGACATTGTGTTATTAGAATTTTTTTTTTACATATCTGGTTTATAAGTGTACGTTTTGAGATGCATATAATATCAAAATCGCCTGGTTCTTTTTGCTGTCATGATTACACAAACATTGTTGAAAGGCAGGCCAACGTCTCGGGTTTATTTCAAAACAACATTTTTTGACCTCGGAGGTTATCCTGCAACCTATGCATGACTATGTTTGGCCTACGATGGCCCACAGACTGCTTTGGACCAATGTTGACAATCTAACGTTGGCCAACTGCAATTCAATTCATCGGCCCTATTTATGCACATCGTTTGTCCACTGTATATTTGCATTTGATCAATGGTGGCCCATGAACGTCCATAACCAATAGTAATTGTATAAACAAAGAACCAGCAATGAACCAACGTATATTTTGCTTTGGCCCAACAAAGGCACCATGTCCGTACGTCGTTTAAATAATGTTCGAGTGACCTTTATTTGTGCTGGCCCAACGATGGCCCATTATTCATTAACCCGAAAGTGATTTCTCCAACGTAGGACCGTCGCCCGCATGGCGCAGTGCTTTGAGCCTTCGCTCTATAACCGCGGAGAAAGAAGTCAATCCATACGTCGTTGGTTCGAATCATCAAGTTTAAGCATATATAAAAATATGGAATATCCAATTGTTTACATGCTTTGCTTTCACGCTGCTGCCTAAAAGTTTATCCAAAATTTTGAATATACTTAACACTTTCTCTTTATCACTTGCATCTTTTATTTATTCTGGATTCGGCATCGTGTCAGGTCGAAGGTGTTCAACATAGAAGTTTCAAACAACTAACATCATGAGACAGTGAAAATTGAATTTCAAACATCCCATTCACAAAATCTCATAGTATAACTAGGAAATATTGTTCAAACCACAACTTGGACATGTTCGTGGTACTATGTAAATTTCAATTTATAAGACAATTTTTCTCTTCACTTAAATCTTTTTAAGACATCAATAGTGTTATCCAGGGACTATAGATAGCATCGTTTGGTGGCCATGTTGGGAATTATTTGTTTTTCTCATATTCGCAAATTTATGTTTCCCTTTCATCTTTCTCCTTATCCATTTTCAGCAAAGCAGGACCCATCTTCAACCATTGCTGCAATTTGTACATCTGTTGTGTAGGCCCAAAGAATATTTCCCTGTCTCGTGGCCGTTAGAAAAATGCATATATATATTTGAATATTGATCATCGAAATATTTATTTTGTCATTGATTTATAAATGCCAATGTATTTCCTTATATGACAATACGAATTAAATTGACATTCAATTTTCAATGACATGAAGACGGTCATGTGATCAGACTTTCGTGCTTAAGGAAAGCAAACTTCTCGAGACTTTTGGAAGGTCTAGATTGTGACGTCACATGACGTCTTATTTGTACGTTATGATGCATTTCAAAAATAAAGTCTAAATACTGCATATTTTCTTTTCAACATGAATGAAATTAGAAATATAAATATGAGAAATAATTTTTTTTTTTTTTTAGGAATTTCAAGTTTCAACGTGATCAAATCTGCTATAGCGCACGGTACACGTTATAGGATATGATCACGTAACCAACTTCATGTCATATCCCAGTGAAACTCTAAAAAGTGATAACTTATTTCTTAATAGAATGGATTGATTGATTGATTGATTGTATGTTTAACGTCCCATTCGAGAATTTTTCATTTACATAGAGACGTCGACGTTTGCCAGTGAAGGGCTTCAAATTTAGACCTATACCCGGCATTCGGGCCATTGAGCAGTGAGGGTTCTTTATGGTGCCAAAGCCTACCGTGACAACGGACCTTTTAAGGTCTCATCCGAAAGACCCGTGACTTTCGCTTCTAGTGCCAGGCGCTTGGCGAAGAAACAGTCACTACCTATGTTTATATCTTAGGTTCGACGCGGCGCGGCAAACGAGAATCGAACTCGGGCCTTCCGATCACGACGCGATTGCCCTACCACTAGGCTACCGTGACCGGTTAATAGAATTGAAAGAACTATCTTCTCATTTGGTATTTGGGACTGATACTGCTGATTTAACGAGTATGTGATAAAGTTGTTTTGAATGTGGTTTGTCCCTTTCAGATATAGAAGCGACATATTACAGCTGTACACACTGCAATGTTAGTAGAAAAGTTGTTTATAAATTGCTTTCCACCCTACGAAAAATGAAGTCAAGACCCTGTATTACCTACAGATATTCCAAAACTTTCGCGTCTTAACTTATCAATTATAAACAAACCCTACAGTGCCTAGATTTTATAAATTAAAATAAAATTCCCTTACGTGTTCTTGCTCTTCTTTTTGTGGTCGGCTTCGGCCAATCCCAATCACAGCTGATGCCGATCACAGTTGATTTCATATGAGGCACCCGGCAGTTATAATTATCTGTGCAGATATAACACCCTGCACTACTTTGATTACTACGCACTGACATCTTTATGTAAATCATTCTTACCGTGTTAAGTACCACCAAGCATTATTCTGATGCATTTACCTTGAGAAATATAGCGCTTTAGGCCGTGGATATCGGCCTAGGTAGCTCAGTCCGTAGAACATCTGACTAGTGGGATGCAGTGGTCTCTGGTTCGATTCATTGTCCAGTCGTACATTTTCTCCTTTCCTATCACAGATTTGGTGCCGTTACCACCCAGGACTTGCAGGTGAAAGTCCTGCTAGGGGCAAATAAAACTTGGCGTGTGTCTTCGAGGGCTAAGACAATTGAAGGAGGGGGTAATGTAATGGTTTAGGCCGTGGATATCGGCCTTGGTAGCTTAGTCAGTAGAGAACCTGACTAGTGATGCAGGGTTCCTGGGTTTCCATTCCCGTCCCAGCCATTCATTTTCTCATTTCCTGTTACAGAGGCAAACGTTTATACAGTTACATGACGAATAAACTTACTTTTTTATTTACGTGCGCAAGTATTTCATTAGGAAATACACTTCCATTAATGGTAAGTTTATTCGTTGATTGGCGTTTCGGAAAGCAATATTATTTGATTGTTTGTTATTGTTTAACGTTCCTTTTGATAATTTTTCAGTCATAAAGAGACGCCACCACTTGCTGGTGGAGAGCTGCAAATTCTGACCTATGCTCGGCACTTAGGGCCATTGAGCAGTGAGGGATCTTTTTCGTTCCACCTACTGCGACATGGGACCTCGATTTATACGGTCTCATCCGGAGGAACTCCACATCCCGCAGTGGATACGAACCCGCGACGTAAGGATCAGCTCCTTACTTCGCAACTCTAGAGCAGACGCTCTAATCACTGCGCCACGCGGGCAACCGGTAAGCAAAAACTATGCAAGTCAAATTCTGTCTATTTATAGCACTGTGGACGTTCAGCATATTGAAATTTCAAATTGCACCATTTCAGTTAAGATTACTTTGAATTTTTTCGCAATGATGATTTTTTTTTAAAAAAGTGCTTGCCAAAATACAACATGATATCACAGGGTGCACTTTTTTTCAGACACCAGGGAGATTACCCGGTTCACTTTATCACATATTGACTCGGTTAGTCTTGCTGATATGAGTGCAAAGTGTTGCTGAAATAAATAATTTTCTCTGAAAGGACGGGGAAAACGATTAAGTGGATATATTTGCATTTTAATATTTACTAGATTAAATCAATGCACAACCTCTTAATCTGGAGCATAGGGCCTCCTTACAAAAAGAAAAGTAGCTTTAAAAGTATAAAAATGAAGTGTTGGTCGTGCAAATATAAACAAACATGTTGTAAAAGTTACTTTTTACCTCAGTATTGTATGTTTATTGAAACTAACACTACTGCAAATGATAAAAAAAAACGAATATTTCACCTTCAAGAAAATTTCTTATGCCGTTTTCTGCCACATTGCTTTTCATCTGCCCGCTCAAAAATTTCAGGTGATCCGGGCTACTTTCTGACCTCCCGACGGTCTATGACGACGCTATCTCTAATTATAGAATGTATCGATTGGTTTTTCACAGCCTAATAATTCGTTTGGCAGTTAGCTGGAAACATTCACTCAGCAAATTATGTTTCAAGGTATTTTATACTATTTTCTCTACCTTTGCTACAATGTAGTATGGAGTCGGGCGAGGGGGGGGGGTGTCAGCCCCTCCCCCCCCCCCCCCCGTTTTTTCTTTCAAATCAGAACATTTGTAGGTCTTTCCACCTTTCTGTGGAAAGACCTATTGAAATTGTTCTGTTTATCATTATTATTATTAATTTGTTTTTCTTCCGTCTTTCATGTCGACTAAAAAATGATTCTTAGATTTTATCCAACGTCATGGATCGATGACCCTTTATGAAGTTATTGTCCCTTTCTCAAGAAAAGCTTCTTATCGCTACTCCTCAGAAACAGTAAACCGCAGAGATCAAAAGCCTTCAATTATGTCTTCGACTTATTTAGCTGACCTTTTAGTCTTTTCAGTGCGAAAAGATTCGTCAATCTTTTTAAGTAGTTTTTGCCCCTGAAAGTTTTTAATGTTTAAGATTCATTAAAAATTTTCTAAACGACAAATTGTAAAGACATGTAGCCTACTGCATTAGACTGTTTGATCTTGAAATTTAGTTCAGTCAAAAGCATTTGAAATACAAGAAATTTAGTTCTTTTTCTATCTCGTTTGTCTTTCAACATATTTTAAAAGTCATTGAACTATTCATGTCTTTTAAAGCCCAATTTGAAACTTCTTTTCTTGAGCGCTTAGTCTGATCCCTTTAAGAGTTTGCCATTTAAAAAAAAATCGATGCTTTAGCTCAAAGGACAGTACTAAAAACAGCTCATGGCGTTATAAGAGGCGTAAATAACGTTTTCTTTCGTGTGCTGGCCTGCACTAATATGCTATCTTTATTTTATTTTTTTCATTTTAAATGTGGTATTATCTTGAAACTTGAAATTCTTGATCATTAAATGCTTTTTCTGTGTCAATGTAAATAATATACGGTACCGATTTTATTACATGAAATTTAATTCAGCAAAGCAAGAATAAATTGTTTTCTCTGCCTATGACTTTTTGGACTACCCTCATGGGTCTAACATTTACAGGCGTCTTATTATGAGTGAAAATTTTTCGAAAAGGACGTTTAACAAACAAATACTATGAATCGTCTAAGGATTTTTCCGTTTGCTAGATCATGATATGAAGCGCCGGGCAGGTGAAATCGGTCGACATGGGATGCTAACTCATAGGTCATTGACCTATCATAGAAATATTAAATACACTCTGAGTTACATGCAGTTTATACATCTCATGAACTGAGGATCAATACAGCATTTACATTCATAACAGAAATTTACATAACTAATAACTCTAATACACATCAAAATATATCTACCTATCTGATCAAAGTAAGCTTAAAATATAATTAACACAATACATACATACATATATAGAAATGTATCCAAGAATAAGATTTAAGACATGTGCCAAATCCCAAGTCTATCCCCCAGTCATAATATGTAAACATTACACAGACTGCTAATAACAAACACATTCCTTTATTTTTCTTTTGCAATACTTACACATGGTGCAGGAGTGTACCCACAAGAATGATTTATTAGGTGGTAAATGCTTGGAACAAGCAAAAACAACAAGCACGTTGGCCAAGATGGCCTCCTATCCTCATGTAGGAACAACATAAAAAGTCTCAAAAAAAAAAAAAAAAAAAAAAAAAAAAAAAAAAACCGTAAAGGGTTACATACCCGGGATAATGTACAAAGAGAGGTAACTCTTGGGAGTGAAATTGTGCAACACTACAAAGGAAATAATCAATATTTACAGTGGCCGTTATTGAGACATTTAATTAAGGAGTGTGTCACCTAGGCATATTTCATGAAGGGCGCTAGCGCGTCATGAAAAATATGTCTACGTGCGAGTCTGTGTGATTTACACACCAATAATTCACAGTAAACTTAAAAACATTCAATTAAGTATAACATTTTACGAGTTCAAAAGTACCAAAAATATACTCAATGTTTGAATTATTCGCTGCCCTATATCGTTACATTTTTATTAACGTCTCTATACATTTGTAGCTCATTGTGAAATCACTTTCGCGCGAGTTTCTCCGTACATATTTCTACGCATGCGTATACACGAAAATGGCATTCAAATCAATTTCAAAGTTGACTTTGTAGAAAAACATAGCAAATGTAAATATTTATCCTTAAAAATCCTACAACAATTTCATTTGAAAGCTAATAAATACACGATGAGTGACGTCTATCATATTAGTCCATCATTGGACCATTCTTGCATCTGTGATACACTGGTGGTTGATCGAGTTAATGTTAATATTAAAGTAAATGAATTCTAAGGCTTAAAATAATGCAAGGAATATTGAAGATTCCTTATTTTATGCGAGTGCTTATTTAATAAAATGTTTTCTTTTGGTTGTTAGTACGGGAATTAATGTTGCAGCTGTCGCAAAAAATGCATAACCCCTTTAAGGTGAAACGATACGTTCCTCATAATCTGTTTTGAATGTATTACCTTTGTTAAAATGTATGAAAAATATTCAAAATTTTAATTACCTTCTGATTTCTAAACCAGTTGCTTATTGTCTTGAAAAATCGAAACAAAAAAATTGATATTGACAAATTAAGTGTTTTCTTTTTCCCCCAAAAGGATTACTAATATATAAGAAACACCATCCTGTGGTATGTTACACACATGCCTGGTAAGGTACCTCATTTTTTTTATGTTAAAATGGCAATACTTCAATGACAAAATCTTTGGAAAAATTATTATTGAGGAGCATTTCGTCTGTCATTAATCCCATTCCGATTATTTTTCAAATTTTCTGTGCTTTGAAAAAATTTAACATTGATTTTTATTTGACTTTTTGACATCATCATGCTGTATATAATTTACTTGATTAGTCAATATGAAAAGAAATAGACATTACAGCTTCAGTACAATAAAGATTCTTTTCAAAGTGGCAGGCTTGGTTGGAATCTACATGAGGTCGCCTAAATTGGGTTGTAAATATGATACAACGCACGTGTTAAATGAACAGGCATATTTTATTACTGAGTGTAGAACATTGTTATCAGATGATAAATTCTCTTACGCTAATATGCTACAGTAGTAAAAAAATGTAATATACATTTTAAGTTGGTTATGGGAGCGGTCGAAACGGAAGTTAATTTTCATAATGATATAACAATGTTGAACAGTTTTTAATACGAAACAAACAAATTAAGGCAGCAACGAGAAATTTAAACTCTCCAGTAAAGATAATAATTATTTATACTATGTGCTTTAACTTAAACATTTTTGTACCTGCAGAAATATAGCGAGACTGAGAGAGATACATGTAACAGTATTCAGGGGTCTAGAATTTTTTTTAAAGCCACTTTTCCACGGGCAAGTACTGACTGGTAATCCACTTGCCCAGTCTGAAAATCCCACTCCCCTCTATTTTATATCTAACACAGGAAACAGAACTCAAAAACTTAAATGTAGAAAAAATATTAACAATTCACTCTTTCTTTCGTTATTTCTTTCTTTTTATTTGAATTCTTAATGTAAACGCCACTTGACAGCAATCACTATTTGTACTTGTTTACTATTTTGTTAAAATATCTATTGATTTAATCACATAGGTAGACAAAACTTTTTATTTGAAACCTCGTTTCTGTTTTTAAAGCCATTCCGTAATTTAGAAATCTTATGAATTGGTTCCTATATTATACAAGCAAATGTATTACCGATGGGCGGAGATTAAATAAACGAAATGTTCCAGCCTTGTGCAGATTTGTTAGTTGAATGTTTATTGTTTTTGATTGATTTTAATACACTTGTACTTAAAAAAAATTGCTGAAATTTATTACTCTCCCGTTCGGTTTAGTTTATCATGAAAACTATCTTTCCCGAGATGACATTTCACTTGCCCCAGACAACGAGAAAGCTAGAGTCCTGAGTATTCAATAATGCATGTAATTCAATGATCATTCGTTTATAATTCAATGATGTTGTACGTTTCAGTTCGAATTAGAGAATTATTTTAAATTTTTCATTGAATAAAAGGACTTTAACTCGCAGAATTCCTAAAGCTTTAAGACTTTGAAAAACATTTATAATTAGGCGAAACTGTATTTGGGGGGGGGGGGGTAGCGAAAAACTTCTATGAAAATTGTAGGAGCATTCCAAATGCATATACTGTTTAATTAAATGATGCGTAAAGAGAAACTAAAAAAAAAAGGTTTTCATTATTGTGCAAAACTGTTTTAACATACCTCTCATTGCTGGTTTTCTTTTGGCGATGCAGAACAAGTGACACATTGAAGCTTGCGTGGAATCCTTCACTATATACCCTCGTCATTATCTGACATCTCACGCTATACCTTGTGTATTGGGATAGTGACACTTTAAAACCTTGTGCTATTGGAAACTTTTACTACCCCCTTCATTATCTGACACCTCACCTTATGCATTGTGTACGGGGACGGGGGCACGTCGTTCTAGCCCCTTTTTGACAAGTACACAATGACATTTGACATTTAAAATCGAAATTTTAATGAAAATGCTAGAATTGAATTGTATAGATATGTGTATAATTTAATCCAATTTTATTTCATTATAATTTATTAAAAAACGCATTTTCACCGTTTAAAACGACTTTATTAATTAAAAAAAAAATCAGCTTATGAAATATCACCAACAAATGTATTTTTTATTAGTCAAACAATAAAAAAGATATATTAAACAAATTCTTTTTTATATACAACAGTGCGATATTTAACTCCGGACACGACATGTGTCCGGACTTTCGCCAACCACTTTTTTAAAGATATTATATAACTTTAATATTGTATGGTGGGATTTTGTACTCTCATTATATTTACCAATTATGACACCTGTATTTTGTATATTGTGGGAGATATAACACCTGCAAAACAAAAATCCCATAGGATTTTGGTGGGATTTCTTATCCTACTTGATATCCCACCATAATCCTATAGGATATTTTAAATCCCATAGAATATTGTCTCCCACAGAATTTTTAGTCCCATTTTTTAACTGATATGGGATATTTTGTCCCATATAAGAAGAATTAGGAGAAAATATTCCATTTTTCACATATATAGGAATAAAAGTCCCATATCTAATACTTTATAGAATATTTTTATCCCATGGAAATTAATCTAAGATATAACATAGAAATTTCTTCAATTAATTAGTAATTAGCATTGGATAGTCAAAATGGCAAAGGAAAGCTGTCCTTTTTTTTTAACACCTTTGAACAGGTCTAATACCAAAAAGTACTCAAGAATTTTTTTACAATGTTTTTCTTTCACTTCTGTGAATTATTTATTATCATGATTATGTTTATAATGACTACTACTAACATGAGTATTTTAATGAATCCAAGATTTTGTTATCAACTTCATGATTTTGGCAATGTTTTGTTAAATTCTAATTATGTCTTTAAATTACAGTGGTGTCAAATTCACAGTTGTAAGACTTGTTTATAGACCTAGTTGTTACCAAAATGTAAGCCTACAGGCCTACTTTATGATTTACATGTAAATGCACTCATGTACTTATTGTGTTACTGTCTGACTTATATTTGTCATAGCATTCTTAACACTTGTTTCTGTCCAACACACGATCATACTGAAAACAAAATATATTTTTTTTAATTTACACCTGTGTTGCTATCTCTGCCTGTTGATTACTCACGCGCTTAGATTTGCGTTGAGGTGATTATGGACTAATTCAAGCATATTAAACCAATATCTCAATAAAATGAATATAAACGAGACTAAATTGATTTAAATGTACGTGAATTAATCCTTTCAAGCAAAGATCAGCTTTCTACTCTTCTTTCGGAGTTCCTGCATCTCTGTTGCAACAATGCATTTGCAGAATTATTTTTTACTACGAATAAAAAGCGTAATGGAGACCTTGATCGGTAATGGGTGGATTCGTCCCGACTGTGTGGATTCACTCCAGAAGTTTCGTCCCCCTTTTATTGCAGGTTAGTATATAGGTCCCTGGTTGGAAAAAGGATATATTGGAGTGGTTTTGCCTCAAAAGACATACTCCTCTTACAATTGTCATTAGGTGTCATAGCATGAGATGTGTGTGCGTCTTTTTTTTCGAAAAGGGGAGGGGGGTCTTGCTTGTAGTGACAATGTGGTGACACCAATTAAATAGAGTACTGGATCCGCCACTATATTCAGTGTATAACGATTATATTTTGTACTTTATAAATGAATGTTCCTATATTTTATCATCATGGTAGCGTTTTGAAGGTGTTATCGAAGAAAAGTACTCAACCAAAGGAATTTACAAATTAATTGTCCAATTAATTACACTTTGAATTTTACACTGAAATCTTTATCAGCATATGTTTTATTAAGATGAAGAAATAAGGACAGGTATGCTGTTTTTTTTCTCTCTCATCATTATCCTTCAGAAAAAAAGGACTTTGTATTTCATAAACATCTCATGGTAAGATATGCATAAACTCTCTCTTTATTAAAACGTGAAGTAAAATGAATCATCTTTAAGGATCACAGAGTTTTTCCAAAAGTAAAATTAAAATTTTCTTCTTTTTAACAAGAGCAGATAATTTTTCAAAAACGTTTAAGATGCAAAATGGCCATGCAGCTTCTAATATACTATAAGACATATGAATTTGATTCAATTCACTTTAATTATCTTGCAATTATAAATATTTAACTAGTTTGAAATAATTCAAAATCAATATCTCCCATGATACTTTTGAACACCTTAAAGGACCAGGCAATATATCAACACCAGTGTGGGACCATGCAGTGGACAGTATGATGAGACAGGAACTTTTTAAAGAATTCATTACGTTTATATGCATGAGCAATGTTTTACTGACTTTAAATGCAGATGGGACATTTAATCTTGTATAAAGCAAACATTATCCCTAAAACAAGCCATTCTGAGAGTATTCCATTATCTATAATAAAAAAAAATGTAAAACAAAGTGGGAAAGACTAGCTGACAAACAGATAGAGGGAGAGACAGACTGTCAGACAAGGATTAAACCTATATTGACCTCAGGTTTCACCGATCAAGGGGTCTAATAAATACCTACAAAATGCATGCAGGTATCTAACTATATTAAACCTAATATTTAATTTTGAATATTAATTATTATGACTGTGTATTTATAATGCAGCTTAAGAACACTTGATTCACAAGCTCCTCCTTTTTTCAATAATTTATTAAATTTTTAAGACAGCACGCCTTGAGTAGAAAAAAATCTCTCGTTTCCTTAAACATTTCAAAAATATATTAATATATTTATATACAAATTCAAATATCAGTTTAGATTTACAAAGTACGTGCTAACACAAGAAAATCTATACCAAATTTGCTAAATTTCACTGAAAAGTAAAGAAGCTATGGTCATGTAAGAGAACACATCAGTACGATTGACTGAGTATAACATGATGATGGATTCTCCCTATGAAAATTTAAATCCTTTTACAATTTATCATTTTAGATTTAGAAAGTACATGCTAACACAAGAAAATCTATACCAAATTTGCTAAATTTCACTGAAAAGTAAAGAAGCTATGGTCATGTAAGAGAACACATCAATACGATTGACTGAGTATAACATGATGATGGATTCTCCCTATGAAAATTTAAATCCTTTTACAATTTATCATTTTAGATTTAGAAAGTACATGCTAACACAAGAAAATCTATACCAAATTTGCTAAATTTCACTGAAAAGTAAAGAAGCTATGGTCATGTAAGAGAATACATCAATACGATTGACTGAGTATAACATGATGATGGATTCTCCCTATGAAAATTTAAATCCTTTTACAATTTATCATTTTAGATTTAGAAAGTACATGCTATTACAAGAAAAACAAAACCAAATTTGCCAAATTTCATTGAAAAGTAAAAAAGTTATGGTCTCTTATATCAATTTACTGAGTTTAACGTGATGATGGATTCTCCTTATAAAAAAATTAAGTCTTTTTACAATTTATCATTTTAGATTTAGAAAGTACATGCTATTGCAAGAAAATCAAATCAAATTTGCCAAATTTCACTGAAAAGTAAAGAAGCTATGGTCATTTAAGAGAACACACCTGTCCAATGCCAATTGACTGAGTATAACATGATGATGGATTCTTCTTGTGAAAATTAAGTCTTTTTACAATTTATTATTTTAGATTTAGAAAGTGCATGCTATTGCAAGAAAAACAACACCAAATTGGCCAAATTTAATTCAAAAGTTACTTATTAAGTAAAAAAGTTACGGTCAATTAAGAGAACACACCAATGCCAATTGACTGAGTATATAAACATGATGATGGATTCTCCCTATGAAAATTTAAATCCTTTTACATTAATTTATCATTTTAGATTTAGAAAGTCCATGCTTTTGCAAGTAAAACAACACCAAATTTTTGGTTATTTTTAAATTTAAAGGATTGTTATAATCTTAATTAAGATTTTTCAAGGGTTGTATCAAAAAGCTCAGATGTATAAATCAACCTGCAATTTAAGATGAAATATAACCTAGCTAGATATTCCTCATTTAATTTTATACACTTTACTCATTAAATTTCCCCAACAATTAGTTCTGAAATGAAAAAAATACAATTTCTAGTGAATGGAGTCTGAACTATTATAAGTGGTTGTAATCTACACCACTCACCCAAAAGGCAGTACTTAAGTACATGTAAAAAGAAAGGTCCTATATTATATTTGAATGAGCAACCATGAAGCCTTATATTCCTATATTATGAAATTTTCTTGTGAAAAAATATCAATGACTGTTTTCATTTGGTAATAACACAATAATTAGCCCAACATTTTGTAGCCTAACTCCTAATTACACTGTGACAGCTAAACAGGGTAACTGTGGTAATTGTTAGGACTTATCATCTAAGTTGTTATGCAGTAAAAACTACATATTTTTTTTGCATGTTCATCAATCGACACTTTGAAATATGCTTTTTATTCTTGGAAAACTTTTAAAAATAATTTTTAAGAGTAGCTACTCCAAAACAAGGTATATATACACAAATGGATAATAAACAGGAAATGGCGCGTGTCATGATCAGTCGGCGTGGAGATGAATTGTTGAATATATGTGTATATCATCGTTCAGACTGAAATTCTGAAAGGTGTGAAAACATTCCTTCGGGCCACAGGGGCTTGCTCCCGGCGTGTAATAATTCTTTAAAAAAAAATCATATACGTTAATACTAAAACTACATTAGTATTAACATATATGATTTTTTTTAAATAAATAATTATTACACGCCGGGAGCAAGCCCCTGTGTTCGGGCTAAATTTTCCAATATATTTTCAAAGGTGTGAAATCGGGATCCATTCAATGATTTCAATCTGATCGTTTCTTTACAACGTTATAAACAATTATGAAGACGACTTTTTTCAGAATCAAGAAATTTCTTTAGATGTCTTGAAAATAAATCTGCAGATCATCTCTTTGAAGTTTCATGAGAACTCTGTCTAATAGAAGGGGTTTAAATATATTTAGACTGTTTTCCAAATTTCAACACACCTGGAAATAAATTATGATAATCATGTGCATTGCATGTCATAATTTTTATGGTGCTAGAAAGATAACATACATGTCTTTTAATCTTCTGTTAATTTTATATCAACACTCGAGGAAAGCTTGGGATAAATGAAAGAAAAAGCACAAAAAGTCCGGCCTTCGGAAGCAATTTCAGTTGTCTTTTAGGATGGGGGTGGGGGGTACTTTTAAGGAGGTGGGCTCGACTGATGAAGGTTTTATACAAGCATATTACTTTTATAATTATGTTACATAATATTCGTAACGTAAAAGAGACGTTTAAATGTGAGGGTAGCATTTTTATTGCTTTTTTTTTTTTGTTTTTTTTTGTTTTTTTTTTGTTTTATTTTTACCGAAAAACGAAAAATGTGTAAGAAATATTTTTCTTTCCGTTCCTCATCTGTATTTGGTGTTGATTTACATAGCTGAGTTTGTACAATTCGTAAGATTTAATAGGAGGGAAAAAAACATTTGGAACAGACTTCAATCTTAATCATAGTAGCCTCAGCGACACATATGTCCATCACGACTGTACTACAAATGTGGTCTGTGTACTTTCAATACACAGCATTAGTTAGTTTGTATGGCACCCGATTATTGTTTTTTGTGTACACTTCATAGCTTGAAACTTGAAATTTCAACATCACAAAGTCACTTAATATTTACGTTTATAACATAATCTAGTTCTTTTTAGAAACTTGTTTAGAAAGGGTTATGGGTTGTAAGATTTAATTGCAGTGTAAGAAAAGTGTACTAAAGTGTTCAACATTAAAACCGAGTCATGATTTCACGCTATGTACAATTTATTAATCTCTTTATATACCAACAGTTCTCCGGAGACAGCTTTGATTACTCTAGAGAATTTAAATCAAGGATATATAAATTGTCCTTTTTTATTAATCTTTCAAAGAAAATGTTTCTCGTCCAAACTATGTTAAAATAAAAAATACAATGGCTATTATTGTTTAGATGAAAAAACAATTTTAGGTAAACAATTAGAACATACGTATGTTAAATCTTTATCTTAGATCCTAGAAAGGGACATAACTCTGTAAAGAGGATCGTATTATGCATATAGTGTCCTCTGTAAAGAGGATCGTATTATGCATATAGTGTCCTCAGTAGTAACAAGATTAGATCGCACATGAGATATTTTGAAAGCGCAAAATTAAAGCTATTATTATTAATTTTTTTTCTAATAACAACTTATAACAGGGCATCTTCGTAAACGTACTTCGAGATATTGACCATGTTGACTTCTAAAGTTTTAGGTTTGGACGAGACCATATTTTGGGCCGGGGGTGTCCTCAGTTAAGCTCAACGTGAACTTACTATGTTATTTTTCATCTGAGTTTGATTTCACAGAAAATTTACCAACATTTTCGTATTATCTCGTTTTCATAATCTTGCATTATGTTTGAATAATAATAAGGGAACTTAAATCTGGTGTTAAACCTACCCCCCCCCCTTTGCTAACTTTCGAGAAACCAATCTACACCTACAGATCGAGATAGGGTATGATATGTATATACCTAGAGACAAGAGTCTTTTGTTTCTCCCTGGTATCAAAACTGTCTCAATTTGCATAGAACTAATAAAACAAACACAAAAGAGCAAGTCGATTTAACAACTGATTCTACAATAGAAATTCATGAAATGGATGGCAATTTCCATGCAAATACTCAACCTTCGGATCAAGTTATAATTGTTTCTTTTTTAGTTTTAAAATGAAATCCAAGCATTCACAATTGATAGCAATTCTCAAACAATTAATATATAATTATATATTTTCCCCCTTAATCACAATGTAAAAAAAAGAAGAAGAAGAACTAGTAAACTAATTGTTCAGAGAACAATTAGAGGCCTTTCCACCTTTTTAAGTGTTTCCGTGTCATTTGGGTTGAGAAAAAGTAGAAAAATGCAAAAAATGGGGAAAAATAAAATTGTTCCTCCAGCAGGGATCGAACCCAAAACCCTTGGATTGAAAGGCAGGTGCGCTAACCATTCGGCCACGCATTCTGATATCATTCGTAAGTTAATTGTTGAAGAAATGCAAGCGTATTTTTAGAATCGGTAGGGAAGAAAGAAGTTCCGTAAAAGGAAATAGTTCCTGAACTTGCAAGCAGTATATAAAATAACAAGGGACGGGCTGCGTGAGAAAACGTTAACACTGTTCCCTAATGAAAATGTATTAATGAACTGTAGCCCGATTCATCGATATTGTGAGCATGCTGAATTTTTTGTAAATAGCTTCGTTGTAAGCTTAAAAGATCGGGTTCGGATTTTAACATTTCTGACTGAATATCCTGAAATAAATGTGAAACATTTAAATAAGCATTTCTTTGGGTTTAATTAAATATGTGTAGCCCAAATTAAACTCCCAACATGCATTTTAAGAAGGGAAACACGACAATGAAAGTGAGAATTGTTTTTAATATACCGAAAATCGCTATTTCTGGAAACTGATTAATTCTAAATAAAAATCAAATAAATTCCAAATGTAAAAGAAAGAGAGAACGCTTGGTATTAAAATCTCGTATCATATCAGGAGAATTGAATGCTACTAACGACATCTGAAGAAATAGCCGATAAAAGGTTTCGATCATTTTTTCGTTCACCTGCACTCAAATTTCAAACACAACAGAACTTGTAGTTTTTGCCGTGAAACTTCATGACTTCTATAAACTTATAAGACTCACCGTAAAACTCTCCAGAAAGTTTCTCTGAGGTCTATACTACATTTGTACCAAATTTGGTGTCGATCCGAGGTCTGGTTTGAATTCTAGAGTAATATTCTACGTTGTTGTTGATGTGATTTTTTTTTAAGGGGGGGGGGGAGGGTGAATTATTTATTTTATGCCTCTTTCAAACTAAGAATTGTAACTACTTCCACATCCTTAAGCCTTATTGTGACCTTTGGGTCAAGGTCAAAGGTCAAGGTCATTACAAAAAAAAAAAAAGAAAAAGAAAAGGAGGAAATCTTTACTTTCTAAGTTTTTACCTGATACTGGAGCTGAATGCATGTCCTTACTTCTCCATTTGACCCAAAGTCAAGGTCAAAGGTCAAAGTTCAAGGTCATTTGGTGAATTGCTATATTTTACACATAAATAATGAATTTCTTATGTTTTTAAATGACCTTGACCTTTGACCTTGACCTAGATTTCAAGGTCAAAGGTCAAATATGCCGATGCAGTTGGTCCCATGTCTCTAGAATACACCGTTTTAAAAAAAAGTTCATTTAATGTAAGTAGCGTAAACTTTCAGGGGCAGTAACTCATACAAGGGACCAAAGAATGTTTTCGCAATGATAGAATGAAAAGAGTACTAAATGAGTCAAAGACACTGATGAAGGTTTGGAATCTCTACGGTTTATGGTTTCTGAGGAGTAGCGATAACAAAGTTTTGTTGCAAAAGGGGTGACAACTTTTGAAAGGGTCAAGCTCGGGGGACAAGAATGAAATCTTTGAAATAGTTTTAGAAGGACATATTATAGATGCAAAGATATTTAGTATATGTTGAAAGACAAAAGAGATATTAAGAAAACTAATTTTCTCATATTTTGAATGACCTTGACCTTTGACCTCTATATAAATTTCAAGGTCAAAGGTTGAGATATCCAATGCAATTGGTCCCATGTCTCTACGATTAATCATTTAAAAAAAAAATAATTATTCGTAACCATCAAAAACTTTCAGGGGCAATAACTAATTAAAGGGGTTCATGCAACCTTTCACACTGAAAAGATTGAAGAGTCTACTCAATTAGTCGAAGACATTAGTGAAGGTTTCGTATCTCTACGGTTTAAGGTTTCGAAGGAGTAGCGATAACAAGCTTTTATTGCGAAAGGGGTTATAACTCCTTGAGGGGTCAAAGTTCATATATGCAGGGTCAACTGCAAAAATCTTTTACGAAGTACATTCTTATGGACTATAAATCTTTTCGATAACTTATGAAACAAAAAATCATTCGGCGGAAAAATAATAAAAATAACTAGTAGACTAATTGTTCTCGAACAATTAGAGGTCTTTCCACCTTTAAATTTCATATATTCTTCATATTTAACTCTCTACTCTTTATTTTTATACAAAAGAAACCAGAAATGGCTTGAGAGATGGAAAAAATGAAAATTTAAAAATTTTGAAATGACCTTGACCTTTGACCTTGAACAAATATTCAAGGTCAAAGGCCAAGGGTCACATTATAATTAACCCCATGCTTCTACGACTTTTAGCTTTAAAGTTATAAGGTTTACTAGTGAGCGCAAAGACGTTAAAGGGCGATAACTCATATAAGGAGTCATCGGATACTTTCGCACTGAATAGATTGAAGTTGTGTCTAAAGACACTGAATACATTAGTGAAGGTTTCGTGTCTCTGCGGTGTACGGTTTCAGAGGAGTAGCGATAACAAGGTTTTTCGCACAAGGGGCAATAACTTTTAAAAGGGTTAAGCTAAGGGGACAAGATTGAAATCTTTGAAATAGTTTTAAAAGTACATATTAAAGATGCAAAGATATACTGTATATGTTGAAAGACAAAAGAGCTATAGAAAGAGCTTTATTTCTTTTATTTGGAATGACCTTGACCTTTTACCTTGACATAAACTTCAAGGTCTAGGGTTAAGGAATCTAATGCAGTTAGTTTCATGTCTCTACGACTTATCGTTTTGAAAATTTTTCATTATTTGTAAACTTCAAAAACTTTCAGGGGCAACAACTCATAAAAGGGCTCAACGAATCCTTTCGTAATGAATAGATTGAAGAGTCTCCTCAATTAGTCGAAGACATTGGTGAAGGTTTCGTAACTCTACGGTATACGGTTTCAGAGGAGTAGCGATAACAAGGTTTCTAGTGAAAGGGGCAATAACTGCGAAAGAGGTCATAGGTTATACGCGTTGGGTCAAATTTGTTCATAACTTTTTATGACCTTTACGATGAACAAAAAATCTTTTCGATAAATGTCGAAACAAAAAATCAGCGGAAGAAAAATAATAATAATAATAAGAAGAAGAATCTATACTTATAAATTAATAAATTTTGCAAATAAACTCCGAAACGGGTGCACCAGAGTTCTCACTTACTCCTCTAACAACACACTAGATACAAGCTGATGTCCGTAAACTATATTTAGATTTCACTCGCATAGTAAGTATCGTACATTAAATTTAAAGTCTACTTTCATTTTCTATAAACAGCCATGAAATAGCAAAAACGTGAATACGGTGGCGTTTCCGGTTGGCGGATCTAAGTCACTGGCAATTTTTGATGAAACTGACAACAAGCAATTGTTTATTTATTACATAAAACGTCATCACTGAATTATTCAATCAAAACTCGATTTAAATGATACAAAAGAAATAAGTTGTGATAACCCATTAAAAAGGGAAATGTGCAAAATATTTTCGTCATTCACCGATCTTTATATTGACGGAAGCTTCTAGAACATCATACAGCATCGAACCCGATGTTAAGAAAAAAACGAGGCGATTATAGCTACATGACCATAAAAAAAAACTTTTGTGTAAATGGTCATAATTGAAATAATGGTAAATCACTGATAACACTATAAGTTGTGAATATAATTATATATCGAAAGACTATTACATATACATGTATGTAGTAGATTCTCCTAATAAATTTATCGGTAAAATATGTATATATGCCTTACTGAGAGCATCGTGGCAACGAACCCGAAGTACAATTTGCACTTCGTAATAAACTTGCTTACATGAAAAGAGAAAATTAATGAATAAGGTATTGTTCATATACAATTAAAGATGTAAAAAATTGCGCTTTAATCAATGCACAGTTAATTTCTGAATACAATCTTTTATAGCTGCAATAATGTAGCCCTCTCCTTTTTTGAGGGGGGAGGGGGGGGGGCGGAGAGAGAAGCCAGAAAATATCAGATCAAAAAAAAAAATCGGAGAGGGCTACATTATTGCAGCTTAGTCTTTTGTATAAAATACTCAGCCTATTCATGGGGCGTTAAAAGCTAATTTTACACAGGTACTTGGTTCTTGGTTTATAAAAATGTATACGTACCTTATTGATATGTAAAAAAGTAAAGTACATTTTTACATATCAATAAGGTACAAACATATTTATAAACCAATTTTTACCGCCTTCCCCCATTCGTTGTTTTTATCCTTGACGGAAATGAAATAAGAGCATCTGGAGTACAATATCCATAACATAGTATAACAGGTTTCACAATAAACGTCAATTAATGAAATTGCTATTTTCTCAATTTTTTTTTTAAATAATAATAAAACAAACACAAAAAACGGGCGGGGGTGGGGGGTAGGATAGGTAAATCTACTTCATGTGGGATTTTGAACAAAGTATTTATTCCTGCTATAAGCCTGTAAGCTGTCAGTAGAGAACTACAAGATATTTTCTGTCGGTAGTGGTATAAATTCAATTCTCCGCGCTTGCGCGGGAAATCATCTAGTAATAATAATAATAAACAGAAGAAAATCAATAGGTCTTTCCACAGAAAGGTGGAAAGACCTAATAATAAACAGAACAATTTCAATAGGTCTTTCCACAGAAAGGTGGAAAGACCTAAAAAGGGTTTTTATCGAGGCCACTGACAGCACTTTTATCTGTTGTTTTGTACAGTAAATACGCTGACTACAAATAGAATTCACTTGACTTGTAAGTGACATAGCATCGTTTTTGAAAGGGGGGGGGGGCAGCCAGAGAAAAAAATTTCAACTTACCTGAAAAAACTTGACAAGCAAAAAAAAAAAAAAAGGAAATTGCCCGAACTCGAAAATCCTAATTCGTACCGAAACAAGTGAGGGGGGGGGGCGGCCTTTCAATGAACATGTTCAATAGTATATATGTTTGAAAAAAAGGGGGGGAGCCCCCCCCCCCCTGTTGCTACGTGCGTGCTTGTCAAGGAAAACAATTTATTTAAGAGATACAGAGTGACTACACCCCCCCCCCCCGCTTCTCCTCCTTCTTATCATGTTCTCATGTCCTATTTTCATATTTACATGAACATGTTATAAAATTTGGTATCGCACATAAATGCAATCGTATTACCATTATTACCAATGGCAGTATTTCCCTAATTTACAAAAAAAAAAAAAAAAAAAAAAAAATCAGGCCACATAATTTAATTCATTTCTTTATTTTCTTGTGGAGTGTGCTTTATTTCAATTTAAAAAAGGATTAGCCAATAAAAAAAAAAAGAACCAGCAATATTCTTTCATACATTGTACATGCATATATTCCTAGAATTACCCAATACCAAAACCGGCGACAGGAATATTATGACAAAGACTTGTGAATGTCCTATTTTTTTGTAAGTAGATCTAGAATGATTTCATTTGTTATTTATTTCATTAAAAGTATGGAAATGCATAAAATTATTGGCCTGTTTCATATATTCTTTTTTTTTTTAAACAAGTTTAAGATTATCTATAGATCATCATGATTAGACAGCCACCATGTCTTCAACTGTTATGAACTTGTCACTGTTTGCAAAGCTAGCAGCTGACTTAGATATTCTGTAGTAGGCCTACATTATACTAGTTAACAATGTAAACAATCAACGGACAGTACGCATAGGAATACATTATAATTATTTCGTTCGAATTTCCTCAATAAGAACGTGTAGTGTTCTTTCGTTCGAATTTCCTCAATGTGTACACTGGCTGGTGATTGTACTTATTTGAAATACTGTCATGTCTTAAATTTTCTGTAACTTACAAGTTACAGTTCATAAGTAACTTTATCATAGTCATCAGCTTGTCATCACTGACTGGAAAAAAAGCATTATCTTCTCTCAGACATGGTTAAAAGTGGTTTTTAGGGTTTACAAACATATACAGATATAGCATATATATATAGCAAGTACTAATCTTTTGCTGTCAAGATAATGAGATATGGGGATCAATGCTTATAGTATGAGGAACCCTACTACATGTAACAAACCCAAAAGGCAATGCCTGAAAATTTTATCTACTTGTATTAATTGGTTGGAAGTAACCATGCAAACATCAAATTACTATTATATATTTAGTTAGAAAATTGGTTGATCCTCTGAAGTCTGGGTCATATATATCAATGCTTTTTTTTCAATCTTTGAGGACAGTATTAAAAACGTTGGGTGAAAAATCAATCTTTATGCGGCTTAACTCATTTATTTTACCATGAATACAATCATATACTCTGGAATATCGATTTAGTTGCGTGTTCATGACTTTTGAGAAAAAAAAATGTATCTACATGTTCTTACAACTGTGTAACTAAATTCCAAAGGGCAAAACTGCTAGAGGACTTGTAATAAAAGATATTTTTCAAATTGTTTTCAAATAAGTTCTAGCTTAATTGCTAATAATATGAATTTTTATTAGAATTAATTGATAGGATATGGGATGGGAGTAGTTTAATTAAGTACAGTGTACTGTAAAATCAGATAGATCCTGATGTTGCAGGAGTACAATGTAATATATATTATGTAAGAAATGGGTCACCTGGGCTGAATAAGCTAATTTACTTAATCTTTGAAAGGAGATTAGGAATTGAAATGTATGCATACCATAAAAATGGGAAACTCCTTACATTTTATTTCATTTTTAGAGTTTTTGTTGCATTCAATAAGGATTTTACACTGATCAGGAGGGAAGTTTTTGAGAAAATGGTAACACTGTAACCATTACTTATGGGAAATGTATTAGTGTAATCAACAGACAGAGCTCTTAGCCTCCAAGGTAAAAAAAAAATTAGTGTAACAATGGTTTTATTTTGTCTTAAAGTTCTTCATGACAATTCGATTCATCAGTGTTTGAATTTTTAAAATAATTATTTTTCCTTCCTTTTTTGTATAATTTATGTTCTGTAGCCATTTTTTTAGCTATAGGTTAATTTTGATAAATAAATGATAAAACTAAATGGAAAGCATTGCAGTATTAATTTCTTTATTTAAGTTTGTGTGTATGTGACAATCTGTGTATGTGAGCGTTATAAAGCTTACCTAAACTGAAAGCTCAAGAAAACTTTTTTGATCACCCTTGTTCATCGTCTAATCAGACATCTATTTGTTTGTCTGTATGTCTGTCTGTATAGCTAATCTTCCATCAGTAAACTTTTCACATTTTTGATTTTTTCTTTAAAACCACTTGTTGTCGCCCGCATGGCACAGTGGTTAGAGCGTCTGCTCTAGAGTTGTGGAGTAAGGAGTTGATCCTTACATCGTTGGTTCGAATCCCACTGTGGGAACTGGAGACTGGTCCTTCGGATGAGACCGTATAAACCGAGGTCCCATATCGCAGTAGGTGCTGACACGAAAAAGATCCCTCACTGCTAAATGGCTGTAAGTGGTGAGTATAGGACAACATTTGCAGATCTCCACCGGCAATTGGTGGCGTTCCCATATGAGTGAAAAATTCTCTTGAGGGACTTTAAACAACATATAAATAAACTAGAGCCGAGCTCGTTGCAATGCAACGAATAGGTCTTCCGTCGGAGCTCCGGACAGGACAGAGCGACCTTGAGTCAAGGTCATGCAACATTTTAAGGTTATAAACAATCCTGTAAGGGGCATCAACTTTCAATGTTTCAACAGTAGAAAGACAGTAAAGGAATGTAAAATTCCCCTGTCAGTGAACTTGAACTTGTCCAAATAACTTTGCGTCAAGCCATGACACATTCTGCAGCTGGTTAAGAGCAAGATCTTTATGTCACCGACATAAAAAAAAATCACAGTCACGTATTCTTTCAGACTATTCATCCAAAACATCATATTCTAAGTGACCTCGAATTTAAGTCAAGGCCATTACACACTCTGGATGATATATTTATCATCTTTTCAGTGAAATGCAAATGCATGCAATTTTTTCTATTACAAAAGTACAGACCTTTTTCTTTATTTGTTTGTATGTTGTTTAACGTCCCTTTCGAGAATTTTTCAATCATATGGAGACGCCACCATTTGCCGATGGAGATCTGCAAATTTTGACCTATACTCGGCACACATGGCCATTTAGCAGTGAGGGATTTTTTTCGTGCCAGCACCTACTGCCAGACGGGACCTCAGTTTGTACGGTCTCATCCGAAGGATCAGTCTCTGCGTCCCACAGTGGGATTCGAACCTGCGACGTAAGGATCAACTCCATAATCCACGACTCTAGAGCAGACACTCTTACCATTGCGCCACTTGGGCGACTAGACCTTTTTGAATTTTACACTTATATCAGTGACCTTGAACTTGCCTAAATGACCTATGTTAAGGTCAAAAACAACCTTTGAACAAATTATGGGCTTCCAGTGATACCCAATGACAAAGATATACCTGAAAAAGAATATTGCACTTTTCTGTCAGTGACCTTGAACTTGCCAGAAAGACCTTGGATCAAGGTCAAAACACATTCTTGGATCATAAGCAATCTCTGTATCAAGTAAAAGCTTCCAGTGATTTTATATAACAAAGTTATAGCATGTGGAAAAAAAATAATATTTATCTGCCAGTGACCTTGAACTTGCCGAAAAAACCTTTGTTCAAGGTCAGGAAAACCCATCTCAAGCAATCCGAGAAAAAGTTTCCTGTGTTCCTCCCACCCCTTATAAATTTATAATCCAGGCACGAATTTTGCCACTTCTTCTGCCAGTCTAGTACTATGTTATCTCAAACCGGTGGATCATAAGCAATCTTTGTTCAAAGTATGAGCTTCAAAAGTTATAACGCATACAGTAATCTTACAGTTTTCTGTCAGTGACCTTGAACTTACAGGAATGACCTTGGATGAAAGTCGTGTCAAACCCTTTAATTTTGTCATAAGCAATTTCTGTATCAAGTATGATACTTGCTATTTTTTTCCAATGACCTTGAACTTGCTGGAATGATGTTGGATCAAAACCATGACACACCTTCGGATCATTAGTAATCTTTGTACCAAGTATGACCTTCCAGTTTCTTCATAACGAAGTTATAATATCCTTGGCGAACTATCACGTACAGACGGACTGCTAGGCAGACGGACAGTGTGATTCCAAAAGACTCAAAACACCCCCACCTCAAACCCACACACTTCTTATTGGGGGATATATAAATTCCTTTGTTAAATTATGAACATTCTTTCCGGCCCAAACCTTCTCCCTGGAATCAATATTTGAAAAAAAAATGAATGTATGCTATGTTGGAAATTTTCTCATTCTAGTCCAGGGATTCTTGAGAATACTATTTTCAAATGACCCCATGCGCGGATCTAGAGGGGGTTGGGGGCAGTTAAATGTATATACTAAACAAGAGGCCCATGGGCCACATCGCTCACCTGAGTAACTTTGGCCATGCTGTTCATTACCAGACTTCCCCCCTTGTAATACCTATTGTGGCCCCACCCTACCCCCAGGGGCCATGATTTGAACACTTTAGAATCTACACTACCCCAGGATGCTTCCACATAAGTTTCAGTTTTTCTGGTCCAGTGGTTTTTGAGAAGATTTTTAAAGATTTTTCCTATATATTTCAATGTTGAACTTGAGATTCCCCCTATTGTGGCCCCGCCCTATCCCCGGGGTCATGATTTGAACAATTTAGAGTCTACACTACTTGAGGATGCTTCCACATAAGTTTCAGCTTTTCTGGCTCAGTGGTTCTTGAGAAGAAGATTCTTAAAGATTTTTCCTATATATTTCAATGTAAAACTTACATTTCCTATTGTGGCCCCGCCCTACCCCCGGGGGTCATGATTTGAACAATTTAGAATCTACACTACCCCAGGATGCTTCCAAAAAAAGTTTCAGCTTTTCTGGCTCAGTGGTTCTTGAGAAGAAGATTTTTAAAGATTTTCCTATATATTTCAAAGTAAAACTTGTATTTCCTATTGTGGCCCAGCCCTGTCCCTGGGGGTCATGATTTGAACAATTTAGAATCTACACTACCCCAGGATGCTTCCACGTAAGTTTCAGCTTTTCTGGCTCAGTGGTTCTTGTGAAGAAGATTTTTAAAGATTTTTCCTATATATTTCAATGTAAAACTTGTATTTCCTATTGTGGCCACGCCCTACCCCCAGGGGTCATGATTTGAACAATTTAGAATCTACGCTACCCCAGGATGCTTCCACATAAGTTTCAGCTTTTCTGGCTCAGTGGTTCTAGAGAAGAAGATTTTTAAAGATTTTTCCTATATATTTCAATGTAAAACTTGTATTTCCTATTGTGGCCCTGCCCTACCCCCGGGGGTCATGACTTTAACAATTTAAAATTTTCACTATCCCAGGATGCTTCCACGTAAGTTTCAGCTTTTTTGGCCCAGTGGTTCTTGAGAAGAAGATTTTTTAATGACCCTACCCTATTTTTGTCTTTTCTTGATTATCTCCCCTTGTAAGGGGACTTGGTCCTTTATTTTAAAAATTTAAACTCCCCTTCCCCCAAGGATACTTTGTACTAAGTTTGGTTAAAATTGGCCCAGTGGTTCTTGAGAAGATTGATTGATTGATTGTATGTTGTTTAACGTCCCTCTCGAGAATTTTTCACTCATATGGAGACGCCACCACTTGCCGGTGGAGAGCTGCAAATTTTGTCCTATACTCGGCACTTACGGCCATTGAGCAGTGAGGGATCTTTTTCGTGCCAGCACCTACTGCGACACGGGACCTCGGTTTATACGGTCTCATCCGAAGGACCGGTCTCCACGTCCCACAGTGGGATTCGAACCCGCGACGTAAGGATCGACTCCTTACTTCGCGACTCTAGAGCAGACGCTCTAACCACTGCGCCACGCGGGCGACTCTTGAGAAGAAGTTGAAAATGTGAAAAGTTTACAGACGGACGGACGGACAGACAGACGGACGGACGACGGACAACGGGTGATCAGAAAAGCTCACTTGAGCTTTCAGCTCAGGTGAGCTAACAAGTAAAACTGACCATGCCCCCCCCCCCTTTAGAAAACACGGACACTTCCTCGAAAACGCGGATCTGTGTTAAAATGGTATGAAAAGTCTTAGGTATGAAGCTTTAAAAGTCAACGACCCCCCCCCCCCCTACCCACACACAAACACACACACGAAATAGGTTTTTCACGTTTGGGAAAAGAGTTTCTTTTGTTTGGCTCGTCAAGAAATTTCTGGGTTGAAATATTTTTTTTAATTGGGATCCCCTCCTCCCCCCCCCCCCCCTCCGTGGAAAAAAATTCCTTGATCTGCGCCTGGACCCCATCTAATTTTTTATACATGTATCCGTTAAAAGAGGATGTGACACTTCATTTAAACAAAACTTTACCAAATATATTCTGTGTTAATTTTCGTTGTTATGGTCCAGTGGTTCTTGATAAGATAAAAATGAGAAAAAGGATGTATTCACTATTACAAAAGAATTGACCTATAGGAGAGAACAATTTCCCGGAAAAAGTGACATTTAAAAATCAATCTTTATTTGTTGTTTTCTACCGTATATATGTCTAAATTTTTCAAATTTGAATTTTACAACTAAAATTTATTATTTACAACTTCAGAATAAACCTCCAAAGTTGGCCGAAACACCATTTTGTCCGTTAAAGCGTTGATTTTTGCATAAATTTTGGCCTAGAAGTCCTTCAGGGCAGGCCTGCCCCTAAATAAAATTGTGATATTTTGATAGGTTGGGATGTAAGGAATAATTTAAGATAGGATTTTTTAGGGGCACCCCTGTCCTAGGGTCGAAATTCACAAAAAAACCTACAAAAAATAAGTAAACTTGATTTTGACAATCTGCTTCAAATTTATACCGTTCAATCTTGTAGTCACAATAGCTCATTTGATATATGCGCTGCGCTGACTTTTATATCGTGGGTACTTTATTTTTAAAATCGGGGGTTCGAATCCACCTGTTGCCACACTTTTATAGTTTTAAATTTTTGCCTTTTCAAAGACTATTTTAATTTTTTTATAGGCTTGTGTATGTTTCTTCAATTATCTATCCTTTATGCATTCCCATTTTTTGATATAAGAAACACTAGAGAGAGATCAAATCGTAACAATCCAATATACACTTGTCAGTCAGGCGGAACAAGTCTCAGTATAGCACACTTTCTCCGAGGACAAGAATAACTCACTCTGTGTTACTGGATACAGGTATTCTCGGCAGCATTGAGCTGCGATGAATTTCAATTGTATTTATATTCCTTAGAATTTAATCACATTGCTTTTATTCTGTCTGTGCTACTAGTGCTTGTCTGGGTTACATGTAGCACATGAATGTTACGTATTGCTTGAATTATTTGAGCTTAATATATTTAGAATAACATACATGTACTTTTGTTTTCAGTCAATGTTTTAAGATCTTAAGTTTTGAAACAGTAGGGCTACATATATCAGTAACTGTACTCCCTTGGATTTCATTTAGGCCCATATGATTTGCACACATTAATTGCATGTTTTTATTATATCCAACGGAAATGTGTTGTAAAATAAATAGCCTAGACATAAAAAACAGAGTTCCAGAGACAGTAGACATTACCATTATGTACAATGAGAAGTAAAGAAAAATATCATTCAATTGTTACATTTGGAGATAACAAACTCAGAATATCAATGTTCCTCCTACCTCTACTCACTGAAATAAAGATTTATGAAAAACAAGTTGTTACATGTATTCAGCCTAATGTCATTAATCGGAACGGAAATCGACAAGCTTTTTGTAGAGAAAAAAACCAAGCCCGGCCCTATAGGTCAGATCCTATTTATATAGAAGTGATCCTTTACGAGTAGCTTTAGAACAACAACGACGATAATGCTTATATACACCAATATAGCAAACAAAGATGAAGAATTATGAACAGCAAAAGCTTACTTGGGTCTTTGGCTTGGGAGATGAGATACTTATTAAAAATTGAAATTATTTTGTCATTTTTTTTTTTACAATCGACGGGCCTGCATTTCAAAGAGAGAGAGAGAGAGAGAATTTCTAGCTAGGTCTTTGAATAACAGTGAGATGGGTTCAGAAAACCAGGTCCCTAAGAATGTACCTGTATATAAAATAGGCAGTGCCTTTCTCTCGGAATTCATCACCTGCTTCTATAAAGCTCCATCCTCACTTGTACTGACATGTACCTGGTAAAACCAATCGACTGCGAAGGAAAACATTCTATTTATTTCGAGGATGGGGGTTTACGTATAGTGATGAGAGGAAATTTATTCACCTATACGTTCATTAAATATGAAAGATTGCTTCTGAGTATTTGTATACGATCGCACGACTTTCGTGTTAATTTATAAAAAGTTAGATTATGAAAGCAAAGAACTAAACTAACATTCGTTGTAGATGAATTAAATAATTATTTAGCCGTTTATAAGGTTTTTTAACATCTGTAAGAACCACTTTATTTTAAAAAACAAATAATCGTCCTATTATTGGCGCCCATGATATATTAGACTATGTGTTTAAATAAAACATAATTCAGATATCGACATCCAAGAGAACAACACATTCTTTTTCAGTGGCGGAAACAGGAATCTTGAAAAGGGGGCCCGACCAGTTTTGTGTCGGGGTAGGGGCCCAAAGCCACATTATAAACTGATTTATTAAATCTTGTGTATATTTTGGATACAAAAGGGGGCCATGGGCGGATATAGGATTTGTAATGGGGGGGGGCGTGGATAACTTCGTTCAGGCAGGGGGTCTGGGGGCCGCCTTAAGGCGCGAAGCCCCCGGAAGCTCCTGGGTTTTCGTGAATTTTAAGAGTCAGTAAAACCAGACACAAAAATAGTTGTATTGATTACTTCCTTTACACAAAAGCCTATAAGATATGAATTAAGTTTGTAACTTACAATACTCTAAAGTCTTTGTAGGAATTTCACGTCTGCTTAAGAATAATGTACAAATTTATTAATCATTTGATAATTTTTATTTCAAATTTACTCTTGAGAAAGCAGAAACTTTGTGTATCTCGGAACTTCGTGAATCTCCGAACTTCGTGTATGTCACAAGTCGTTCTGAATCATTACTATTTCAGCAAGGATGCTAGTCAACCTGATATTTGTATGTAACTGTAATGTTATTCCAAAGAGTGTTGTTGTTTTTTTTTTAAATTCCATTCACTGACCTACACATGTATCTCCACCGCAGCCAACGAAACAATATAAACAAACACGCTGTAACGTGCAGTTCCCTTTATAGCAGTATGAAATAAACGAAGCACAATGATACGCAAAGAATATCTGAATATTGAAAAATTAAATATTGCAACGTTTGTTTTTATAAGTATTATACATATATGACAGATACACTGTAGGGTAGGGTGGTGTAATTTCGACCGATTATTTTATTATATTTAGATTTGTTCAAGTATGTCACTGCCTATTACATGTATTACGCTCAACATTTACTGGATTATTTTTCCTTCGGAATACCTTTTATTGTTCAGATTACATTGTGTTATATGTATTATTCGTCATGATATAAAATAAATGTGTTCGATTTACAAGATATGTGTGTTGGGTAACTTCAACTGCACACGGTGTATTTTCGATCGATGTGCAAATATAAATGAAATTATTCGCGTCATCTCCAATTTAAAAAAAAATACATATTCTGTTGTAAAACATAAAAGATTGTGAAAAAAATGCTGACAAAAAGAAAAAAAAAGCAATTTTCAAAATGTACCTAATTTGAAGACATTAAGTGCACCAGGTGCCTAGAGACTAATTTACCGATTTATCAAGGCATGCTACAAATATATATATGCGCAGGCATCTAAACCGCATGTAAACAAAACAGATGATTTTTTCACGGTTATAGAACTAGTTTCTACGGAGTATTCTTGTACATAATTATCCTAATACTTTTTTTATACGGATGGTGGTCATGATTTTTTTCTGGTAACAAATAGCATTGCGTCATTTTCATTGGTCGAACTGAGTTACCTGCTGACGCCGTATTCATGCAAAGGGTAACTTCGGCCGATTTCTGTTCAGCTGATTTGCATTTTATTTGTAAAAACTAAATACTATAAATTTAAAAGGTATGAATTTAAGTTGCAAATTTAAACATAGTTGATAAATTTCACGCCAGGAATATCCACTGTGTCTTTCTGTATATACAAGATATTTTTAGAGGTGATAAACTGATAATTCCCCGCAATGGTTTAAAAATACTCGTCCGTAATTTTTCGGGCGATAAAGTTTCTTCTTGGATGTAATTTTCCAGTAAAGAAATAAATTTCGCCTATTATTATCAACATTGATTTGTATATGAAAAATGCATTTTCTTTCTGCATAAAATAGATGTGTGTACACTATAATGGGTTAAAAACAAATTATTTTAAGGTATTTATGAAGAGTCGAAATTAACCAGGTGGTCGAAGTTACACTCGTCTGTGACCATCCTAACCTATATCCTGACGTTAAAAAAAGTCTTGTATCTATGTAAGTAAATTATTGCATAGTTACACCATTTGATAAATAAATACATCAATCAGTGGATAGGTTTGTAACGTAGACCTTCTGATTATAAATTCATTTATTTACCTCACTCGGCACACCTCGGCCGATTCGTACCTCATCTGGATGAAGGTGACGGAATCAGCCGAGGTTTGCCGAATGTTATTTACCTTCGACCAGCAGTATTTTTCTTTGCATCATCATAGGAAATTGACAAGTGCTGTCTACCCTTCAAACGAAATCGGGAGACGTTTTCCGCTTTGAATAATTAATATGAGATAATATTCATAGCCTAGGGAATGCAAGGTTTTCAGACTTGATTTTTAAGAAAACTGATACTTGGTCATAAAATAAAATTACCATTTTTTAATTGACCATTAATTATAAAACCAAAGTATGGCATTATTAATATTAGTCATGTCATATTTTGAAAATTTTAGGGGGGGGGGGGGGCGTGCGCCCCCAAGCCCCACTTAAATCCGCCAGTTGGGGCAGTCCCCCTGAACCTCCTCTAAATCTGTCAGTGTTTTCTTTCATTATACGGACTTGCAGAATAAGCGAAATACTCCAGACATTTAATAAAAATCTCAAACCCGATCTAAAACGCGTTGACAAAGTCAAACCAGACGGTTTTAGTTTTTACGGCATTTTTACAGTGATATGAGAAAAGTCGGATAATTGCTTTTAATTTTAAGAAATAAAGTTCGGCATTTTTCAACCTCGTTCGGTATAATATAATTTACTGATAATTTTTTCCGTTAAGGAGGAACACATGGACGAAGGATAAAAAAAGGGGTATTCTGCATGTACATGTACACATCATTGCTATAATTGTGTTCTCGGGATTAAACCCAAAATCCTTCGTTACATTGTATTTGGGTATAATTTTCACATGTTCTCAGGCGGATAATCATTTATTTTTATCTGTCTAAAGACAATAATTTCAGTTAATAGAGAAATGTTTTTATTTCGTCGTTTTTTTCCCATCCTTTTGGTTTACACGTTTGTTTTGTACACAAAAGCGTGTGTTCATATACCGCTGTTTCTACACGCTATCGATGTGATCAGGGAGAACATGATATCCTCCAGCAATTTACTTCTTATGAAAACACTCAATGAAAACATATTAGTTGAAAATATATACACCCATTAGTATCTTAGTACCTTAGTATCGAACTGTTTAATTGCAATGTCACCAACCGTAACGATCGCTGGCCAGGACTTGAATATAATTTATTACCGTTATTAAAACAACTCGTCAGCTGAGTGGACCTATATATGATTTAAACAGTAAAATAGGGAAATTCCAGAGTTCGAAGTGTATTTATTTTGGGCGCTCTTCCGCATAAACAAATTAAATCGCATTTACGCGTACTTGCATGCATGTACCAATAATTTGTGTCATGGGTAAATTCAATTTATTAGATGAAATAAAACAAATGCATAAGATTAATCTTCCTAAACAACACGTTTTTAAAACAATCTATCTGATATAACTGACGGTATAAAATAACAAAGAAAATAAAAGGTTTGTGTTTGTATTTAATTTGGAATGAGAACAAATCTTAACCTGTCAAATAACTTATAAAACATACTTCGTTTTCCAGACACTAATTGCCATGCGTAATCTTCACATGCACTGACCAAGAGGTCACAAGTTTGAAATGTATGGCTTCTCATTGCGTGAGTTTTGTCAACACATGTCGGAGTAGACTATCTAAGCCAATTGATTCCCAAAGAAAACTGCATAGGAAGGGTTCTTTTTTGGTACACTTTTTTAACGGGTAAAATTCATTCGACGCTCGATAGAATTTTCAAATACAAGTGAAATATTGAGGCGGTTAAGTTACATGCATCCGACCTAGTATTTTGTATGCAATAATATTGTAAGTTAGGAAGAAAATAATACAAACTCAAAAGTACTTAATTTTATTTTCGATTTTCCTGACAATTAAAAATGTGACCTCTACATACAATTATCATTTTTAATTATATACATCCTGTTTAATGTTCATGAAAGAAATAGCAACTCGTTAAATAATAACATTAGAGAGATAAATAAACTGTTTCTTTAATACGCAAAGAAAGTGGTCTTTTCGGCATTCAAAATGCATTGAATTTGAAGTGAATAAGCGAAAGGCACTTAAGACTAGCTGATTAAAACGAGCGAGTGATAATTAAACAGTAAGACGGAATCATATGAAAGATTCGAAATGATTTTAAAGTAATTTTCGACAAAGCGCAATTATCTCAACAATGCAATGTTTATAAGAATAAATATGCAACTTTCTTGTAATTGAGCGAATAAAATATAAATCGAAATGTACTAGCGACTTAATCAAAGATATGAAATAATCTGAAAGATTCAACATATTTATCCACTCATCACTTAGGTAAAATGTATTTGGAATGGCCATTCTATGGTTTGTTTTGTGTATGACCTTAGGTCGCTGGTCGATTGATCCTCGGTGACCTCCTTTGCCACGCGCTATCGAGGGAGGGGTTACATAATTGTAAACACACGAGGTGAATGTAAAAGGCGTGTACTTAATGGCTGTGAATAGTCTATGTTTAAAGTTTTGTTTTATTTTCTGACTTTATTGTTTGTTTTTATATGATAAGAAGAAAAGGTTATCTTTTTTCCCTGTTTAGTAGACTGGTTTATCCAAATTTGAAAACAAACGAAATAAAAGGGAAAGTTGTCAGTAAATAATTTGGAAATAAAGCACAAAATACTTCAAAAACCTGATTCTAAAGAATATTAGCATCTAATATAGCAAGGTTTATTATTTATAGTAAGTTTATTTTAATTACACGCATGAAGAGCTCTTGTTTACTTGCTGAATGAAAACACTTACCTGTATATGTGTTATGCTTCTAGCTCATTTAGAACACAAGACTCAAACAAAATAACATTTTCTTGAGATCAATAAGATGTTAAATAACAACTTTAATTACGGCAGCTATTTCGAAATATTTACCGTTTTTGAGTTATAAAGCAAAAACTTTAAAGGGCCCCAGATCCCTAATTTTAGGGGCCAGACCCTTTTTAGTGGTCTCAAATGAAAGGCCTTAAAATTGTGCACAACTTTTGTTCTACATGTTTTATCAAAATATTTTTAGTTTAGAAGATAAAAAGGAAAATATGTGTAAATTTTCGCTCTTTTTGGCGTTCTAATTTTTGACCCCTCTCTAGCGCCATTTTGAATACAGAAATTGAAAAACAAAAACCGATGTGCACAACTTCAGTGCTTCTATTATTTAAATTCGGTAGAATTTCTACTCCAGCTTCAGTAGTCTCTGAGCCTTTGTCTGGAAATGAAGCCCCCTAAATTTTCATTTAAAGGGAGATAACCCAAAAGCGGAAGTGGGTTTTTGAAATGTTTGACAGCATTCTGATAGAATTTTGTAACGTCTTTAAACCCTGCAAATTTGAGCAAAATCCGTTGAGAAATGAGCAAGATATGAGGTCTCAAAGTTGGCGTCTAGGAAAAAAAAAAGAATAATAAGAATAATCTTAACCATCAGAATCAGTAGAAGGTCTTCCGCCTGGAGCGGAAGACCTTAACAAACATAAAACCACTTGTTTGATTTTGATATAATGTACAGGGAGACAATTATGGTGACTCCCTCACATGCAGTGAGAAGACTGTGTTGTCTACCTTCAGATGACCATGAAATAATGCAAGTGAATGTGCATGGTAACAACAGATATGTGTTCTCTCCCTTAGATGGAAATAAAATGTTGTATAATCAAGATAACTCAAAATTGTCTGTATGTTGACATATGTTGAAAGTACATGTATGAAATCAGAGCAGATGGTAGAACACAGGAGGTTTGACTGATACAAAAAATGTATATGTTTCACTCTATTTTTTTTAATTTTGAAATTTTCAGGATAATGAAACTATTATGGGTTATTTAGAAGGAAAAAAATCTCAATTATAAGCTCTTGATAGGGTTGAAGTGACAAATCACAAATCATGAAGTTTAAGTAGGGTTGTCACCCTTGGGCACAAGTGCCAGAGGGAGACAACCCTACTTAGACCTCATAATTTGTGAAGTCTTCATTCTAAACACTCTATAATTGTATATAGTACCATTTAACTCACGTGAACCAAAGGTTCAAGTTAGATTTTCTTGATGAATTAGTTTGTCCATTGACCATCAGTCTTTACATTTTTAACAGCTTCTCAAGAACCAGTGAGCTTATTTCAGCCAATAGGGTGAGGCTACCATATGGAGTAAAAATTAATGTTTTGATTAATAGCACTGCAAAGATGACTCAGCTGAGCATTAATTGTTGCCTTTCGACTTCTTGTAATTTTTTTCTTGTTTTTTTTTTAGAGTCGGGGGAACAGGAGGGCCTGGAGTTTCATGCTGATCAATGTTTAAGAAAAGTCAGCCAGTAAGACATAACCAATTTTCACCACATATCCTCACCAACTGGAAATTGGCTGTAATTTTGGGCAATCAAGTTGATTTTGGGAAAAGGAAAGCATCGAATATGTAGGTACACTGTATATATTTGTGTAAATTATGGCAGTAATGATTTTTATAACTAATCTGTATAATTTTGACTTAATTTATAATGTACAGTTAAAATATTTTTCAGATGAATATGAGACGTAATTCAGTTCTCTTAACATTATTATATGTGTACCGTAACAGCTAGGATTTAGAGCGATTATTAATTATAAATAGTAAGGCACGTGAATACTAGTACTAGCAATTGGATTAACAAATCCATTATTATGACATCATCTGACATCATGACAAATTCCAAAAGACATAAAATTACTTCAAAACAGATACCTGTAAATGTATGCAGAGTATACACAAAGTTTCATTTATGGTATATTGATAGATGAAAAATAATACTTTTAAGTCTTTTATACATTAACCTCTTTAGGGGTGAATTTTAGTCAGTCATTTTGACTGGATCAGAAAGTTTGAGTGATATTCAATTCATTCTCTTATTTTAGTGAAAAATTTAATCCATGCTTTGTTATATATATGGTATTATTGAATGATTTATTCTATTTTTTTCATTCACAGAAAATAAAGGCAAAGTAGCCGACATAGTGTACATGTATCATTTGAAGATTTATTTAAAAACAGGAAATGCAAAGGTAATTCTTCATCAGAATAGAGAGACTGAATAATAGAATTTTACAAACCATACTTAAGTCAATAAAAACTACTTTGATTGATTAGTACCCATTTACAATTGAATTTTGCAGTTTTATTTCTTTAACCTTAAAAAAAAAATCAAAAATTGAAATTTTTTAATCCTTTTCCTCACACAGCAACTGTCCTCTTTTTTCAGTATACACAGATACATGTTCATAAAAGGAGACATCATCTCATGATCTGTGGATCCATGGAAAACTTTGAGGACAACATTTTTGTAAAGAGTGTTGACTCAAACATTGAATATCTAATAATTAAAACCAAGAGAATTAAGTAATTATGCATTGTTAATTACTCTTTTTATTCATGTGTCAAATTTCCTAATTCAAAAATAAAGGTTTAAATAAAGATTTTTTTTTCATTATTTTAATTAAAACAAGTTCCTTAATTTATTTTCTTTTACATAAACAGACATTTAAATATAAAATTAATGAATGTGTACCTTTATTTAATGAGGGAATACAGGTGTACATGTAACGTGGCTTAATAAATGTTCAAATATTGAGGGCATTATAACAGTTATAAATGATAATCATTATGATTTAATATCAATATGCATTTCTGACAAAAAAAAATTGAAAATCTTTCAGAAAGAAGTAACTGGATAAAGCCACTGAACTATAAGTTAATTTGGTACGAATTAGGATCATTCGGATATATTTGCATCAGAGCGAGGGTATTACCAGTGAGCATTGACTCACAGTGGACCTCTTATTTTATGTGTTACGGGGTGTTCAAAACCAAGGTGCATGCTGACGCTAAACATAGAACAAACTTTCAATAGCCTTAAGATGAATTGCCTACAATCAGTTGAATTCATGTCAGTAATGGACTCATGGTGCATCTAGGTATTGTATTATAGGTACCAAAGAAAAATAAAAGATCAGCAGCTACATGTACTATTATTTAAGAAGTAACACAACCAAGGAAAACTTGGTTTCTACTGTGTGATATGAAACAATGAGTAGAGTACCACCACAAATATTTCTGGATCCATGCCCTTTCATCATGTTTATTTTTGAAAGGGTTCAATACACTGTTCAAAATTCTTATGATTGTAAGATTAATATAAACAGTTATGAAATTAGTTAAAAAGGTGTCAAATATTTTTTTTAATGCAAACTACGAGTAAATGTGCATAATGAAGACGGTTAGATTTTCTGTTCATTTGATCGGGTTCGTTGTGTATAAAATAATTTCCAGCTGTCATTGGAGCAAGTCATGTCACAAAGAAAACTAAAAGTGAAAATGTGGTAAATTAATACAGCTTGTGCAATTGAATAAGTTTTTATACTTTCTTAGAAACTCTGAGTAACTGACACAATCCAATGCCATGTGATTTTTCAGCTTATAATTTAGTGTAGCAAAGTAGAACAACGTGCATGGATTTGATCGTGTTGTGAATCTTGACAAATGACATTTACCCGGTATGCAATGAATTAACCTATCTTACGTAAATGTTTAGAGGGGGAGGATAAACAAAGCAGTAATTTCTTCTTTCTTACATACTTTCTACTTTCCCATTTAAATTTGTGGTATTTAACAAAATAAGGTAATCATGGTAATGTAGTCTTGATACAGAGGAAATTTTTTTTACTTGAAAACTCAGCGTCAGAGAGAATTATCATAATAGAACTTTTGATTTTTAGTGCTATTATAATCTTTAATTATATTGAAATTTTTTTTAAACATTACCCCAAATTGTTTAAATTTAAGAAATAAAAAAAATGGTTTAGGAAACACAAAACTTTAATCAAAATAAATGATGGTTAAACTGTTCACTAAATGACTTGTTTCTTTATTTGGGTTAAAACTGTTGTTTCTTTATCCCATGGGAGAAAATTTGACCATTTTTATTATGAATATGGGATAAATCCCATATTTATAAAGAGATGGGAGATTATCTCCTATATTTTTTAGTATATGGGAGATTTTGTTCCATTATAAAGAATTAATGGGATTTTCAAACTTCTATGGGAGAAAAAATCCCACAGGATACCTTTTCTCCCATAGGATAATGGTGGGATATTGGTTAGGAGAAGAAATCCCACCATTATCCCATGGGATTTCCTGATTACAGGTATAATATCTTTTTACCTAGAAGATAATCAGATGTAAATTTTGGTTCATGTGTTAAGTTTTAAAAAATCCCATCAGATGACATAAATGGTTGACATGTATCTTTATAAAAGTGGTTGGCGAAAGTCCGGACAAATGTCGTGTCCGGAGTTAAATGTCGCACTGTTATACGTTATTATATAAAAGCAACTTTATTTATCAACCAGTAAATCAGTATAAAAGCAAATACTACCAATAAAAGAAATGTTTCAGTTACGCATTTTTTTTCTCTTAAACAAATTTTCATAAGGAAAATATTAAGAAAAATAAGTGCCGAATTCACCATTTTATGGTGCCGAATTCACCATATTCTGATGCCGAGTTCACTAGGTGCCGAATTCACTAGGTGCCGAATTCACTTTTTCTTTTGGTGCCGAATTCACCAGATGTCGAAATTACTACAAGATTATAAAACAATTTTGTCTTATATCATTTAGAGTCATTGTTGAAGGACTTAGAATAGAATATATAAGTTAATCACTTTAGGCATTGAGGTACTTTTATTAACAACATTTCCTAGTGGTGTTGAGAATGTTAATACTTTTTTCGTTAATTTTTTTATATCAATTTGTAGATTTACTATTTATAGAAGGAGACAGTTGTTTATACAAACCAATCATTTTGACAATTGGAAAGATTCTACAAATACTTAATAAGACATTACATTTATTATAATTATTGTCATCTATGTATGTTAGAAAACAATATAAAGATGTTTTACAAGAAATGTTTGAGAAAAATCATATTTTGAAAGAAACAGAAGGAACCCTACTGTTCATTTTTTAATTCTTTTGTTAAATGATGTATTGACAACATATAGTAGATATTGACTGTGGTATATATGCATTGTATTATTTTTAAGATTTATCATTAAAAGACAAAAAAGCGTGTTAGTCTCAAAGGAAAATGATACTCAGGATTTTTATTGCAAGGGTTTAAACCTCACGAATACACCTTTAGTGGTGGCGTCTCGATATGAATGAAAAATTCTTGAAGGGGCGTTAAACCACCAAGCCTACAAGGTTCAAGTGTTGGAAAGTGTTTTACTGTAAGTTCTTAAGCACTATTGTAATGTTTAGTCTGCACAAAGATAGTGACAAATGGGAGTGTATATACATGTAAAGCAGACCTGTGAATCATTTTTTTATGATTTATAAATAAGTACTTAAGTTACAGTTGTAATCATCCTCGTTCTCCTGCTTTTGGGCAACATATCTTCATCTACGAGTTTTTCTGTTTTTGTTTGTTTTTATACTTCTTGGGAGTGTTGTATTATACTGAGGTGACGCTAATGACCTTAGGTCTCATTCAAAATTTTTTTAGGGGGAATTGATTGCGTGGTTAAATGGGTATTGTAGACAAACTTTGAAATTTTTCATCATGTCATGGACATTTTGTGTTTATTCCTTTACAACACGAAGAATATGAAAACTAAAAACCTATGAAAAATTAATATATTCAAAGTATACAATTTTTTCGCCATAAAAAAATCCCTCCGATAGAATATGTTATTTTTTTAAGTTAACTTATTTCATGGATGACAAGGTACAGTCCCTGAAACGTTCTATTTTCCCACTTGAACGGTGAGCGAACGCTGAACGAACGCAGAGCGAACGGCGAGTGAAAGATGTGTGAACGCTGAACGCAACTTGGTGAACGGTAGGTGAACGGTGAGCGAACGCAGAACGCGAGCGCAAAGTGTACGGTGAACTCAAGATGAACGATTTATTCGGAATGCCTCTGATCTTTTCTATGCATTGTATCTATTCTATTGTATTCTAAATTCAGGCGCAAAATAAATATTCAAAAATTGTCCTAAGAAAGATGAAACAATGCAGATTAAGTAAATCTATTAATTAAGTTTCTTACAGTATTTTCTGCACATATGTATGATGATTAAATTCAGCTGTTTATAATCACGCGATCTTTATCGCTGTTAAACATTGTCATTTTTACCGAACGCTGTAGTTTAAAAGATAAGATTATTCTAGTTGTAAAATAAATATGTTTATTCTGATTTGAAATATTAAACCATTACAAATAATATTTTTCGAAGAGTACATTACAGACTTATAGAATGAATTACAATGGTTGTAACAACCATACATGTACATGTATTTCCGTGTAAAGGCAATTCCGTGTAAAATAATGAAAAAAAAATTTAAAAATATTTTGCTAGTCTGTGGACGTATTGCATGTACACACTCGTATTTAAAAAATTTAATGCAATAATATATTTATGTGTCTTTTCATTTTTTTAATGACGATTTATTCAGCAGACTTCTACATGTATCAGTGAACAATTCCCCGTGATTATACTCGGACAAGTGATACAAAGAAGCACTCATATTATTTGTTATAGATTAAAATTTCAGAACTTGGTATTTAAGTAATGCGTGTCATAGTTTTGATTTAACGGACAAATGAGAGAGAGAGAGAGATTTCGTTTTAGCCCCCCTTTCCACAAATGCATATACATGTACCTGTATAAACACAAATTCTTAATTTTTATCTAAATATATCAGGCAGTGAAAGTAATCTTTTTTATTTATCAACAAATTCACTTTGTTTGACAGTCATAATCGGTTTTTATTTTCCTGCTTCAAGTTCACACGAAGTACAAGTGCTTGTCCTGTCCATCAAAAACATTCGACACTGTGCAGGTGTGAAAGTCTCGTCACACCAAAGGCGAAGTGCTACACTGTACTATTTCCAAGAAGTTTTAACATGTTTTATCATTTCTAGATCTGATTCCAATTTTTCCAATAAATAAATAAATAAAATACATTGGGCATAAACACTTCGAATGAATTTGAAACATACTCCCTGGCCAATTTAAAATACCACCGTCGGCACGTGTATATTTTGAACTACTATTGTTTAATGACTTTTTTAGATGCATGTTTGTTTTGAGACTGAAATTTTTGTGCTACAAAACACGTTAACCTCTTTTTAAATATTAATTTAAAATATACTGGAAATACTGACTAAGTAACCGATCTACGTGGAAAAAAAGGGGGGATCTTAATCATATTGAATGGCAAACATATAAAGTTATTGTGAAGAAAGGATTTTTTTCTCTCTAACAATAGAATTTATATATGAATTGTAGTGTATTACATTTAAATAAATATTTTTTAACCACACTTTCAATTCAATTCGCTCCAAAGATATTTAATTAACTGGAAATCCGCAGTACTATTTATAATTCCCAGAACTAGTTCTGATAATGTATTTCTATAATAATTGGAACAAAAACGTGTTTGTAATAAATACTTTCGGAATTTTGCTGCAGTTGGTAAATAAATTGACATGGATTATTACCTATCCATTAACGACCTGTCGTCTTTAACATAACAACAAAATGTTGCAGTGCTTGAAGTACCCGTGTATTGCCCGTATTTATATTTAATTTTTCAGCATCGTTCTTCATAGGTACATACTTATAACAACATTTATTTTCCAGAGTAATTTAATTAATAACCTCCCAGCTAGCACAAAAACATTTTTAAAATGTTTCAAAAACATTTTCAAAATGTTACAAAAACATTTTCAAAAATGTTTTAATCACGTGATTTTGTATGTTTTTTTTTAAACGTTTTTAAAACATTTTAGCATAATGTTTCAGCAAATGTTTTCAGAACATTTTATGAAAATGTTACGAAAACATTTTTAAAAATGTTTTAATCACGTGATTTTGTATGGTTTTTTAAACGTTTTTAAAACATTATAGCAATATGTTTCAGCAAATGTTATCAGAACATTTTATTAAAATGTTACGAAAACATTTTTAAAAATGTTTTAATCACGTGATTTTGTATGGTTTTTTAAACGTTTTTAAAACATTATAGCATTATGTTTCAGCAAATGTTATCAGAACATTTTATTAAAATGTTACGAAAACATTTTTAAAAATGTTTTAATCACGTGATTTTGTATGGTTTTTTAAACGTTTTTAAAACATTTTACTAGCAACATGTTTCAGCAAATGTTATCAGAACATTTTCCTAAAATGTTACTTAAGGGGGCCGACTGGGGTTTTCATTGCGCAATACTTCGCGCAGCATAGTAAAATAAAGCGTATTTACTCTTTTAAAGCAACTATTTTTACATAATTTATACAAATTAACAAATTTAGGAATTCTAAGTTTAAAAAATCTAATAACGTTTTTGAATAATTGATTTTTAAAACGATTTTTCAAATGATGGGTAGATAGACGTTGTAATAGCGTGTTTTTGACGTTATGAATAAGCAAAGTTCTTAAAGCTGGGTCATTAATTATGTCATAAAATAAAAAGTATAAAATAGATGCTCTTGAAATTTTAAACACAGGAAATTGAGATTCTCAAAATCATATTTATTATTTTTTATGTAAATCTGTTGTATCTGTCATGTTTTGTTGTACTCTATAAAAACAGATAAATATCATGATTTTTGGCATTTTGAGATGCCCCCTTTGGAAACCAGACGGTAGAATTTTGTGTTTCTTGCTTAAGATGTACAATATAGTACTACCCATCAGATAATATAATTTGAGCAAAAAGTCTATAGTAGCATTTGTATAATTTGCTCCGAAGTGCGAAAAAATGGTATTTTCCTATATAATCCTATAGTAAATGTACCTGTATTTTGAAATGGTCCCTAAAAAATAACCAGACGGTGGATGTTCACTACACTTGGCATGTATACTGAAGTCAATGTAAGGTACATATGGTATAAAATTAAAGAGTTTCTCTATAGTAGTTTTCACACAATAAAACCCCAGTCGGCTCCCTTAAACATTTTAAGAAATGTTTAGTCACGTGATTTTGTATGGTTTTTAAAACGTTTTAAAAACATTTTACCCTAACGTCGCAATGACATCTCTTTCCCTTAACGTTTTCATTAAATGATATCAACATCATTTTGTATGATTTTAAAAGCGCTTTTCATACATTCCATCTTAATTATAACTCTCAAAGAATTAATCACAACTGAATGAATTCACTTTTTACAAATTTTAATACAAATCCTTATTTAATATGAAACACATAATATAGTTCCATTTCCGTTACAAGTTTTTAACCCAACAGGTATTTTTAAAGGAAAAAAATCCATTCTCAAAATTTAAAAACAACAGAATCACATAAATCCTTCCCACTAAATAGAATAAACAGGCCTAGATCACTGTTATCATTTACGATCCCGCAAAAAGCATGTATCTACATGTACATGTGGAGGTTCCACATTGCGGCGGATCTATTATATAAATGGAATCGCACACATTGAGAAAGTTCACAAGAAGTCTGTCCTGGGAAAGAATTGAACAGGAAGCTCTTTTCTGTAAAGCAGAACCTGTAGACATAGATATACAAAAGTGTTTAAGTCATCCGTCTTCATCAGATCTTAAAGTAACGAAAATATACACTAACATTTTTTTTTTAAATCATAAAATCACATGAAATTTTCCCATTTGCATTAATGAAAAGAATTAGAGTTATTGAATGTTCATAACTAAACCCAATTATATTATTGAAGAGCAATGATATTTACGTACAAAAAAATTGCCTTTGTCAGCGAGAGGCGGTTCTTTCAAATGTGGCAATTTGAATGAAATTCAAGTCTGTTGATGGAACTGTCATCTAACTGTAATATGATTTCATCTTTCAATAATAAGATATTTTGAATTATGATCAACATAAGACAGGGAGGCATATTTGTTGTTGTCTAAAAGTATTCAACTCAATAATAAGATATTTTGAATTATGATCAACGTAAGACAAGGAAGCATATTTTTTGTTGTCTAAAAGTATTCAATTCAAATACATAATAGCTTTGTTCTGCTACTCATATGCATATACAGAAATACAGTGATGTACTGGTAACAGAAAAGTCAAGTTTGAAAATTATCTTTTGAAATCTCTCATGAAATTATACTCACAAAGCAGGTGTTAATAATCCAGCGCTAATTCTTCTGGTTTATATGATGCTAAATTCTTGTTTGAAAATCAGCAACAAGAAAACGCGCACATTCTGTTTACCAGAATTCAAATTTTGACCTAGATAAGCTGCAACCCACTACACTCTCTAACGCGCTGTCCAGCAGGAGAATTGCATAACAAGGTTATCATGACACTGAAACTGACCAGTTAAGCCACTCCTAATCTGCTGTCTTGGAGTTTAAGAAATATGATGCAAACAGAGCTGTGTTACCATTATTGTAAACAGTTTGCTTATTATTTTTTTCTTTTTTAAATTAAAGTATCTTTAGTTTATTCAGTGAACTTTGTATTGATTACATGCCTGTCAACACAATAAGAATTTTTGAAAAAAGAAAGAAAAATACAGGTATAATGTTCTTTCTCGAGAAAAATTGGGTTATCATGAATATTTTTAAAACATTTTGAAAATTACATTACAAAATATTGCATCAATGCTAAATAAAAGTGTTTTAGTCTTTAAAAGGATAAACGTTATAGTCAATGTTCTAAAAACATTTTTACAACATACTTTGAAAATAAACAAATGCATTAACATTAAAAATGATATAAATGTTTTAAAAACATTTTGAAAATGTTTCTATAGAATGTTGCATAAATTATAAATAAAAGGTTTCAGTTGTTGGAGGAGAAAACGTTTTGTTCAATGTTTTAAAAACATTTTCACGACCAACACTGAAACAATTAAATATTAAACTCTAAGCAATATTAAGAATGTTTTCAAAATATTTTGACAACGTTCTTTCGAAGTGTTTTGAAAACGTAACATTACTATATTTCATATATGTAGAAGAAGAATGTTTTATTTCATGTATTTAAAACATTTTTATAAAGTAATAAGAAACTGTTTAATATAGGCAAACAAGACATACCTTTGGAATCATTTTTAAAACGTTTCAAAAACATTTTCTAGAAATGTTCCTTAAAGATTTTACTTTAACCTTTGTGAAAACATTTTAAAAATATTTTTAAAATGTTACAATGGGAAAGAAAAATGTTTTTAAAACATTTTAAAAATGTTTACTCTGAAATGTTTTGAAAAAACATTTTTATAACTGCAATAAAATGTTTTGAAAATGTTTTGTGCTACCTGGGCTAGCAGCTAAGTTAGAATAATAATAAAACATATTGCAGATAATTTATTCCCATAAAATAATGATCCTTTAAACACGATATGTTAATTATTAAATTTCAAATCCCGTAAATCCTTACTTACAAAAAAGATAAATCCTTTAACTTCGGAGTTCCGAATGACAGTGAAGACTGAACGATAAGTGAACGCTGAACGCAAGGTGAACGTAAAGTGAACTAACGGAGAGCGAACGGTGAACGAGGAACGCGAGCGCACGGTGAACGCAGAACGCAAAACGGAACGGAGAGCGAACGGTGAACGCACGCTGAACGAACGGTGAGCAAACGGGAAAATGGGAAAGTAGAACGTTTCAGGGACTGTATCAGTGATTTGTAAGTATTTTGTTTAAGACGTGGTAATCCCCCCATCCCCCTATATTATTCTTATATTGATAGGTACCGTAGCTATGATTTAAAACATTAGGTAATATTTTCGTATTGAATGCAAGTTTAACAAATAATAAAAGATTGACCTTGTCATAGCTAGTTGAACTCTTTGGACAATTTTATTTCAGGAAGAAAATAAATATGCAAAAACTTACCACCAATATATTTCTGACGTGCTTGGTTTTCATCATTTTTTCTAAAGGTAAGAAAAGGGATTGAATCTAAGAGACACATGTATCTCTACCTTTAAATAAAATAATGATGTTTTCCAAGTCCATTACTTTCATTTTCTTTTCTTCTTGACGTAGGAAGTGACCCTCAGCAATGTTCGCTTTCCGAAGAATCAAACTGCCAGGCTCAATATAAACAATCTCAGTTCTCTTCGGTAGGCTTTGTGTTCAGGTGCAGGTCAGTTGTCTTTGATACTTTTTATCAGTGTATCTTACGCCCTACAATCAAAATGCAATATTACACAGTGAGTCTGTGGTATTTTAGCCATATTAGAGAGAAAGATATTGATATCCGTTTTGAAACCTTCGTGTCTCTTGGACCCCTAGTAAGCTTGCTCTTTTAAGACCTGTGATCATAATTCATACGATATGACAAACATTAATCTTACTTGGATGTGATAAATATATGTATATTGGGGAAAGGGGGGTTGTTCATTCATTATGTGTCTCATTGTCATTATGTGTAGTGTTGTCATTATGTTTAGCATTGTCAATGCATTGTGGGAGCGTGGGGTTTGTGAGCTTGCTCACTTTCTCTTTTATTTTTCATTCATAAGATCCTTAGAGTAAGGTACCTTTTTCTTATTTCATTTTAATAGCGCTCCTACCAACTACTTACAATGCGCAGATAGAATACTGCGTGCATGCAGACCAGTCCCTATTAGTGCCACTAAATGGAGAGTTCTTAGCAAAACATTTATAACCATGAAACACATGAGGGCCGAGTTTCAACATTTTTGTGGTAAAAAATTTAGAAATACTAACTATTCTTATGACCTCATTTTATGTTGTTTTTTTTTTCTCCAGTCAAGGATAGTCCTTTATTTTCCAAACGGAAATTGATTTAAATATATTTACATCATGATTGCAAACTTAACGTGTATAAACGTTGTATTCTTTTTTGTTCACAATTCTGCTTTATGTTTTCTATGTGCAAAAAAATGTTTTATTTTCAGGACGAAATGGTGCTAGAGGATGAGATGGCAACCAGTTCTTCGTTGCAGTAGGATTTGTATGCTGTTTCCTTATTTTGAAATCCGAAACTCAATAAACTTTGTTGAGCACACTATTGAATCATTTTGTTCTTATTTTGAAAAATTCAAAGAATTGATATCATTGTGTACATTACATATGTAGACAATGAAAAAAAATGTTTACGTCATCAAAAATACAATAAACTTAGCAAAAATGTTATGGGACAGCCGCATATTCTATAATATTAAAAGGCATGGCTTTTCTTATTAACCGAATTCTGGCCACATATGTAGTTTGAATATCTGACTGTGTTATATGATCAATGCATTTCTATAAATATAAAATTGTTTCTTTGTCTATGAATATGTTTTTTTACTGTCTATGAATATTGTATTTCTGTATAAAAATTGTCAAATTTGTGACTTGTCTATTAGTCTTAAAATTGTGCTTTCGTCTGTCTAGTATAAAATTTATGGACTTGCCTTTAACTATAAACGGCAAGATATGGTAAGGCCCCTTTTTGCCCCTGGTTAGGGGTGTCTCTTAAACAACAATAGGAGCTTCAAACCTGAGACATAAACATAGGTAGAGACTGTTTCCTCGCCAAGAACCTGCTATTAGAATTGAAAGTCACAAGTCTTTCGGATGAGACCTGAAAAAACCGAGGCCCCTTATCAGGGTAGGCGTTAGAACGATATAGGTGGTGCTGAAGTCTGCTTAAAACATAGACTTACATAAGTTTCATTAGGTTTAATATCCTATGGATAGGACATCTTACATTATAGAACAAGAGGCCCAAGGGCCTTAACGGTCACCTGAGTATAATGCATCGATCCATAGATTAAAACAAAATTACTGATGTTGCCCAAAAACACGAGAAATAGGTTTGATTGATTATTGCTGTTAAAGGTCCCATTCGAGAATTTTTCACTCATATAGAGACGTCACCGTATGCCGGCGAAGGGCTTCAAATTTAGACCTATGCTCGGCAATTAGGGCCACTGAGGGTTCTTTATCGTGCCAACACCTACCGTGATCTCGGTTTTTAAGGTCTCATACGAAAAACCCGTGGCTTTCACTTCGAGTGCCGGGCGTTTAGCGAAGGAACAGTCACTACCCATATTTACGTCTTAGGTTTGACGCGGTGCGAGAATCGAACCCTAGTCTGCCGATAACGAAGCGAGCGCCCGAGAAATAGGATAATCAGGGATCAGCAAACTATTAATTTAGTACTCAATAACAAATCTTAAAGTTGATCTATTTATTTGCATCATTTCTCACAAGCCTCATGCAGACTAAACAAAACAATAGTTCTAAAGCACTATTAGATAACACATTTTATTTCCCCTCGCTCCCCCCACCTCACCCTGGGGCCACAAATTTCACAATTTTGAAAGTGGCGCCCGTGATCACGGTATTTACGTAGCTCAGTACGTAGAGCACTCGCTTCGTGATCGGAAGGTCATGTGTTCGAATCACGGTCGCGACTGATCTATGTCGAGAAAAATAGGTAGCAACTGTTCCTTCGCCAAGCATTCTGCACTTTAGAGTATTACTTATGTAGACACTTAGAGGGGGAATACGGAAATATATGGGTTCCTTAATAAAATGATATGCATATTGGGCGAGGCTTACGCATAAGACCATATAATACAGTTGTTGACCGGGGTAGAGGGAAACAGTCGATCTATTGGACCGGAGTGCAAGCTGTTGCCCAAGCCCGTGGGCAACAGCTTGCACTCCGGTCCAACGGATCAACTGTTTCCCGAGACTCCTGTCAACAACTGTTTTGTTATACTCCTACTAAATCAACTGTTTTGGTAGAGAGAGACTTTACGTGTATTAATCAGCAATCATGAATGAGATTGCCTTCGCACTTGAACGTTTTTTCGTATTTTTACTGTCCCTACTTTCAAGTATCGCCTGGATTTCATCCTCGTTCGCCGCAGCAAAACGAACATCGGCCATTTCTATTTATCTTAATGACAGGTTGAAATTACTCGGCACTCCTCGGCTGATTACATTGAACTCACGGTTACCCGAATCAGCCGTGGTTTGTCAAATGAGGAAAAGATAACTCAATTTAGCGCCATTCGACGTCAGCGGGCAACAGTCTTTTTTAACAGTCTATTTTAACAGTTCCTGGACCGACAGTCGGGGAAAACAGCCGAACTTTTAGACTTAAAAGTAAGAAATTATATAGGGACTTTTAGGAGGAGTGTAACAAAAATTTCCGTATTACCCCTCTAAGTGTCTACATAACGAATTTATCCCGTCGATGATTCTCTTAAAGACTTAATATTTATCCTCTGATGCTTTAATGTTTAATTTGCAACTGACAACAAAACTGGAAAAAATTAACAATTTTCAATTTGATGTCACTGGTTTTTTGTTGTTGAAGTTTATAGCAGTGTTTATGATTGGGCATCCACTGAACATCCTGGTGGTTTTGAGGGGTTGTAATACTCTGTGTATGTATTTGTTTCTAGCAGGCTATTTAAATCACAAATTATATCCCTCAGGTATGGTTGCAAATCAAGGACTTCATCTGTACATAACGAATAAAGAAATATTTTTCCTATATAAAGCTGAACATTATGCGAAAATCTTGGAAAGATATCTCAATATATTTTATTTATCAATACAAACCATCAGACTTGTCCACAACAGGAACAAGGTCAGAGCTAGAACGTGGAGCCGACAAGGCTTGCAAGACTGGTGCAGCCGGGAGGCAGGGCTAACTGTTTCACATGCAGGAATTTATCTGTAATGAATAGTTTTTTTTTTTCTCTAAATTTAGTTGCATTTTATTTTACACAAACTACAATCATTATTTTTTTGGAATACAAACCATCACATTTGTCCAAAGCAGGAGCAATGGCAGAACATGTTTTATGGTCAACACTATGACCTTTTCAGCAAATACAACTTATCACTAAGTCAAATGCTCACTGGTGTTTTTCATACCAATTCTTAGGCCATCATTTACACACTGAATTGTCGACGTATTTTCCCGTTATTTCCCGATCATGACAAGGAGCACACGGCGGGTGTGACCGGTCGACTGGAGTTGCTAACTTCTTCATGGTACCTGATCCCACCTCTGATGTTTTAGTGGTCCGTGTTTGCTCTGCTCCAAATTTGTAATGTTGAATGGACTTTTGAGCTGGAATACTGTTCGATCTCTTCAAATATTTCAGGTAGTAGATTATGGAGCAGGCAAGGCTGACATGACTGGTGGAGCAGGTAGGGCTGCCTGATTAACGTGCATGGCAATTGATTGGCCCAGATATGATCTATGCAGCACAAAAGCGATTCCTTGATAGGGGAGTAGCCCCCGTGGCTCTGATGCTGTGATTAGTGTAGTGCTGCGAAACAGTTTTAAATCTTTGCTGCGAGTTGACATAAAGATGAAAGGATTTCTTCTCTAATAGGCACGTTACAATGCCACTGGCAGTCAGTGTCGGAAAAGGTATCACGAGGTCTCTGCCAAAGGCGATCGCATCTACCATTCCATTTTTCAAATTGCATGTACTTCTGAAAAGAAGCTACTGAGCACATTGGATTTCCTGTAATTTCAGGCATATATCTGCCCAGCTTCTCTTTATCAGTTTCTCTGTGATTTTTTGTTAGCTCTACTGGTCAGAGACCAGAAGAGCTTATGCGATAGTAAGGTGTCCGTCCGTCTGTCTGTCTGTCTGTCCGTCTGTCTGTAAACAATTTTTCAAAACGCTACTCCTCCTACAGTTTTGGTCCGATTTCAATATAACTTGGCACACAAGTAGATTACGCTAAGATACATAATTTAGTGCATCGGTTTTTATTTCGATGGACAGTGTTGCCATGGTTACTAAAAATAGAAATTTCTGTGAAATTCCTTTAAAACGCTACGCCTCCTACAGTTTTGGTCTGATTTCAATATAACTTGGCACACAAGTAGACTACACTAAGATACATAATTTAGTGCATCGGTTTTTGATTTTGATGGACGGTGTTGCCATGGTTACTAAAAATAGAAATTTCTGTGAAGTTCCTTTAAAACGCTACTCCTCCTACAGTTTTGGTCTGATTTCAATATAACTTGGCACACAAGTAGACTTCACTAAGATACATAATTTAGTGCATCGGTTTTTGATTTCGATGGACGGTGTTGCCATGGTTACTAAAAATAGAAATTTCTGTGAAGTTCATTTAAAAGCTACTCCTCCTTCAGTTTTGGTCCGATTTCAATATAACTTGGCACGCAAGTAGACTACACTAAGATACATAATTTAGTGCATCGGTTTTTTATTTCGATGGACGGTGTAGCCATGGTTACTAAAAATAGAAATTTCTGTGAAATTCCTTTAAAACGCTACTCCTCCTACAGTTTTGATCTGATTTCAATATAACTTGGCACACATGTAGACTACATTAAGATACATAATTTAGTGCATCGGTTTTTGATTTTGATGGACAGTGTTGCCATTGTTACTAAAAATAGAAATTTCTGTGAAATTCCTTTAAAACGCTACTCATCCTACAGTTTTGATCTGGTTTCAATATAACTTGGCACACAAGTAGACTGCACTATCATGCATAATTTAGTGCATTGGTTTTTGATTTTTGATGAACAGTGTTGCCATTGTTACTAAAAATAGAAATTTCTGTGAAATTACTTTAAAACGCTACTCCTGCTACAGTTTTAGTCTGATGGTTACTTAAAATAGATTTTTTTGTGAAATTCCCATAAAACGTTACTCCTCCTACAATTTTGGTCTGATTTCAATCTAATTTGGCACACAGTTAGAATACACTACGATACATAATATGCATTTCTGTTTTTTTTTTTATTTCGGTGAATGGTGTTGTCATGGTTACTAAAAATAGAAATTTCCGTGAAATACTTTCAAAACGCTACTCCTCCTACAGTTTTCGTTTGATTTCAATTTAACTTGGCACAGAAGTAGACTACATTAAGATACATAATTCTATTTATTGTTGCATGTTGCAAAGTTTCAAATCCAAGTGCTACTTTTCTTTTGTTATACGTACAGACCAGTAGAGCTACAGTCTCATCAGAGACCTCTGGTTAGTTCGTCCATCTTTTTGGATACAAATTTACATCCTGTATTCGGATCCGTTTGAATACAAAACGTGCTTTTTAGTCATTTTGTGCATATTTTCAGAGCCTCTTCTAAAGAAATACAAACGAACGTTCATTTCTACCTTGTGAAGTAATCCGACAGGTTTGTCGGTGTTTAAATGCATAGAATTATATTTCTTTCTAAAATCAGCATTTATAATAACTGGATGATGGCTTACCCAGGGGCAGAGGAGAATTTTTTAAAAAGAAATAATACATTTTCACTATATATTCAACAAAGCCCCGCCCTAGCACCAGAACCCCTGGCCCTGAATTTCACAATTTTGGAAGATGGCTTAGTGCTTATTAAAATCATGCCCACAGTTTGACTCCTTGATGTCCAGGCGTAAAGAAGATTTTTAAAGATTGCATTAATGTTAGTGGTTTTTTACCCCACCCCTCAGGCCCCAGTAGGGCAGGGACTATATAATTCACAATTTTTATTTCCCTTCACTCATAAATGCTATATGCCAGAATTGGTTGAAATTGGTGCAGCAGTTTCAAATGTTAACACGCATCGCACGACGGCGGACGAAAACGGATAGCAATAGGCCACGTGAGTCTACTCAGGTGTTCTAAAAATAAAAGTCAAATAATTTTAGCAGTGACTATCCATGTGAAACTTGATTAAAAGGTAGATATATCTTAACGTATTTCAACACTTTTTTATGAATAAAAGCCGTTATTGTCATATGATACAGAAAAATAGAATCGCCATTTTAACACCGTGGATCGGACGGAGCTAAAACACCATGGATCGGACATCCTTGATATGCTTGAAAAAAGTTAAAGTTTGAATTGGAAGGGATGCTTTGAGAGAGAAAAATCTAAGAGAAGTCTCGATGCAAGTTTAGCTACTACAAGGTTCAAACTAACATGGTTGGTTTTCAAAAAAGGCTGTGATAGTAATCCGAGGGTGGAGGTCAGATTTTTTGTGAAACAAGCTCACGTTGAATAATAAACGAGCTATAAATATAAACTAAGAAATCATTCAATATTAAATCTTATTTTTGAAAATGTTAGACAAATTAGAAAAAGATTATTTAATGTTTAAATGAGATTATGATATTAACTGAAAAAACATAAATACATGTAACCCCACATGTATAGTTACTGTAATACTTTCATAATACCAGCTCATACATTATATAGTCTGATGTGTGGTGAAATTATGTCTGAATAGTGAAAGTGGGGCAGTGTAGAATTAAGATTGTCTGTAAAATTAGACCCCTGAAATCATAATGATATTTTGCATTGATCAAAATGTATATAGAATATGAAGGCAACATGAGCTGCAACTTTGATGTCGGGAAAAAATTCTAATTAACTATTTCATTGACAGAAAAAAAGAACGTTTGTAAACGTCTGTTGTTCATATTTGCGATGGAAGAACTACTTAAAAGCTTTGATTGATGCAAAATTACATTATTGTCGTCCTGTACAATACTCTTTTCTTATATAAAACTGTACAATCCATTTTACAGACATTTTTCTTCTGAAACAAAAACTTTATTTTTATCCAATTGACCATAAAAGATTAAATTACATACAAATTTATCATAACAGCATATTTTAACAGCAAATAAAGTTCTCAGAAATGCAGTCTATATTGCTTGAAGTATTCCTTTGGGAATTACAATTAAAGTAGGTCCTGGACTACAGAAGATTTCAAAAGGTAGATGATTCACAAGTACTAAGGTTTTTTTGGAATGGTGCTACTGGTGATACATAAAATTTTGCGATTTTGTGTAGGAAATACATATAAATGCATATTGTATGAAAACTGTTTATATTTACAAACATTTCGAACATTCAGTTGGTTCAACACGGGTGGGTTTATTAGAAACCCAGTAGCCAATATCATATGCTAGTTTAGGATATTTAGTTTAGTTTCTACAGCTTTTGTACCTCTTTGATTTGTCAGTTTGAACTTTGTTTTACCTCCAGTTTAAAAAAAAAATTTAAATTGAAAATGAAAACAGGCAACAATGATTCCAATTATTTGCAGTTCCCGTTCGTTTTCTTCAAGAGATTGCACATACTGAAATTAAATTTTTGTATACAGATTTATCATAAGAATATTTATGTTAAGTTTTACCATCGAGCAATTTTTGACAGAGTTATGCCCCTTGGACTTAGAAAAATTCCAATTATAAGCAGTTCCGTTCATTATTTCTGCAAAGGTTGAACAAATTAATTACTGATATATCATGTTTTCGCCAAAGAAGTGATGTAAAAGACTATTTCTGGTTGATTTATCTCAGATAATACCGGTAGAGCCCCCTATTGATTTTAAGTCTAAAAGCTCAATTTCAATTCCATATACACTGCCTATAATGTATACTGCCCATATTAAAGGTTTGTGCACCCTATAATGTATGTCCAATGGGGAGGGGGGATAAGTAACCGAGTAAACTCAGGGACCGTCACAGTAACTCAATCGGTAGAGCGCGCGCTCCGTGATCGGAAGGTCGTGGTCAAGCCCCAGCCGCGACTGACTTATGTCGATACAAAAATGGGTGCAGCTGTTCCTTTGCCAAATGCTCGGCACTTTGAAGTGAAAGTTGCAGTGTTTTCAATGAGACATTATTGGCTTAAAAACTGAGGGTCTGTGTCTGGCGATTGCAAGACAAACATACATTACAGCTCAATGGCCCTTAGTGCCGAGAGTTGAACCGTGTTTTTCTCTGCGACATGCTCTTAAACGTTTTCATCTTCTCTTGTGAAATTCAATATTTATAAAAGGTCTAGGTTTCTTTGCACATTAACATTTATAATATAAATGCCTTGAGCTTTTTCTGAACATTTAAAGTATGCATTGCATCATCCATCCATTTAGGAAAACAAACTGTTTGAAATTTAAAATGCACTTAAACATTGCCATGTTTCTCCCGTATTAGGAAAAGGTGCAAATTCTATTGTAATATTATTGCATATATTCGAAGAAAAAATTCATTATCTGTGCGTCTATATACTTTGCAAAGATGTACTTTATAAATTATTTAGGAAACTAACAATTTTTTTTCACAAAATTCAAGTACAAAAATTGTCAGTGATGTAGAAAGATTGAAATATTTTATTTATGACAAAAGGGTTTACGAAGCATTTTATATCTGTAAATGACACAATTATAATTCAACAAATGTTTTCGTCTCATAATTACATGACTGTATTATAATATTTTGAATTGAATGTTGGAATGTACTTTTAAAATTATCCATATATACATTTTTTTTTTCAAAAATGGTATTTTTAAAAAAGTGCATGCTTATTAATAAAGTAAACAACTTTTCATATGATAATTGACGTTTATTATTTATTTTAAATGAAATCACTTCAAGAAAAGGTTTTGATTACGTAAATATTCATTTTATTAAGCTTTAAATAACACACATCGACTGCACTGTATATAGAAGTCGAGGGCTGACGAAGGGCCCATTGCCTTGCTTATTCAACAGTACCCAAATTCCCAAGGATTTCGATTTTGATAAGGTATGTTGTCTTTTCGCCGACACATCTTCTTTTATATCTAAAGCCTCATTAGCAAGTATTTCCAAGAAATAAGAAAGGTAGGTTTTTTTTTGTTCAAACACCATGACAAAGCTGTTTGCTACTATGAATTTCCGTATTTGCCCCGGATTTCAGTTAAAATTTTCAGATCCAGATATTATACCTCTGGGTAAACCTTAACATATTATTTTTGTATGTCACTTTAATGCTTGTACAGTGACAAGTATTTAGTTTTTAGAAATATCTTTAAATGGGGCCATCTTTAAAAGTATGTTTGTTTGCCCTCTCCCAACTCAAGAGTAAAAACATTTGGTAGGTAGGCAGGTAGGTGGAATCCCCCCCCCCCCCCCCCGAAAAATTTAACATACTTGTTGAAAGAATGAGAAAATTCAAATGAAAAAAATATCCTGCCTCACAGATTAAAAAAAGTTTTGAGTCGGGTTAGGTATCATTATGACATTGTTATTTCACTAATGTTCCTCTATCAACGTTATTTACTGATTTCTTTTTAACAGGTAGACCATAAAGATGCGAATATTTTCTATCGTTAAATTTTTAACGTGCTTGACTTTCGTCATCTTCCCTAAAGGTAAAGAAAACAATTGAATCTTAAAAATCATTTCCTTTTAAACAACAAAATTGTTACTGAAGTTATGTTTACTTACTTCATTTTACAAAAATTCAATTTATGTTGTTTGATAAGTTACTTTATTATATGATTGAATAATTTCCCTCTTTTTGATTGGCTGAGATCCAACAATGTTAGAAAAATACTACGTTATATTGACCTACAGGTGACCTTCCAGGTCAATATAAGGAATTATTGCAGGTCAATATAATGAATCACGTGACCTTCCAGGTCATGTAAGGAATTATTGCAGGTCAATATCATGAATTATTCCTGATCCGTTTTTTCATGTTACAATGTGTTCTTGTTGAAATTTCTCGTTAAAACTTTCAATTAAAGCAAAAAAAAAAAAAACAGTCTTGTAGGAGTTTGCTATCATTTAATCATATAATAAAACAGTTATTGCTGTTTTTTGAGGTCAATACGATGATTTAGACACCTGAGGAGTACAATATTGTACTCCTCAGGTGTCTAAATCATCGTATTGACCTCAAAAACCAGCAATAATTGTATAATATTAACTTTTTCGCTTTCTTTGTTATTAAGGATGCGATGCACAGGTATGCTCGTTATCCGAGAAATATAGGTGTGACGAAGATTATACAAGAGAAACGCTAGGCCATGCGTTTTCTTGCAGGTTTGTTCTAAATTATACATGCACTGTATTAAACACGTCAGGTTCGTAGCTTCTGATCTCATGGGCTTTTTAAAAATTGTTTTTCAAAATTAACAAGCAAATTCAAAGAATCGTAGTCCCCCGCTTTTGGTGTTACAATCATTTTAAGCATACTGTAACTGTCTTGCCATGTCCTTCAAATTTTCGGTGAAGGACATGAAGTCAAAAATGTAATACATTTCTAAAAGGTGATGTTATTAGTAATGCTATGTAAAATATGAAAGCCCTTTCTTTTCTCATTTAAAAATTATTACCATTGAAAAAAAAAATGAAAGACTAAATTAAATTTTAAGGTCAGGGTCACGAGGTCAAAAAACCAGAGTACACTCCGAAGGGTCTTGAAACAACAATGATATTTTTTAAATACATTTAGGTCAAACTTGAAGGTCAAGGTCACGTGGTAATATATTATAGCACATTTGGAAACTTCTTGTCACAGGTAATTTACTTGTATAATACGAACGTCTGGGAGTTAAACTTCTAGGTCACGGGGTCAAATATCATACCATGATCAGAACCTGTATGTCACAGGTAATTCACATGTGAAATATGAGCTGCCGTACAGGGGCATCAGTGTTTCACAAACACATTTTGTTAACAATGCTATAATGCTTACATTCATTTCATTGCTTCCTTTCTCCCCTCTCTGACTGTAAAATACCAAATGAGACAAATGGATATAAAAAATTGGGAATTATGACCCTTGTGTCTCGGAAGTCTTTAGGGTGGGGCAAATTGTTCAAAGTCCATATAATTTAGAAATTTCACATTGTAAAATTAAAGCAAATACTACAGAACAAAAATACATCATAGGTGAAGGTAAAATTAAGCTGGGACAGCTTTGTCACCCTAAGATTAAGAAATTTTTCTGTTGCTTATCGTTCCTGTATCAGCTCATACATGTTGAGTTGTTTATTCATCAGAAGTTTTATCCCATTAAATCTAACAAGAATATTCTTAAACAAAGGCACCTCCCATTGCAAAAGAACACATCGAACCCGATGTAAATTATTACTCGCGTAACTTTCCTTACGCTTGTACGCACTCGCACACATACTATTTCCCCTTCAACTTCGATACAGGGGCTTAAAGCATTTTTTAAGAGTTCTTATTTTCATTTTTTTACATAGCGCAGCTGAGGACTATTTGGACTGTCTAGACAAAGTACACACTGCTTGTGAATCACATCCTGCTGTTGTTAATTCGACCCTTGTGATTAACAAAGCGGGAACCACTATAGATGAAATGGAGAACAACAGAAAAAGATATGGATGTAGTAAGAGACTTAAAAAATACTGTTTATCATTTTATTTAGTTTGTTCTTCAATTTTCTCTTATCATGGTTTATTGAGTATACTGGGGAATCATTTGAATTCGTGGGGTCAATGTTCGTGAGCAAGCAATATCTCTATTATATCTTTGAGACGGCATTTCGTGGATAAATTCAATGAATAAATGCTTTGATAAAATGATGGTTCGAGGGAACGTAAATTCGTGGGTACGGGTAACCTTAGAATCCACAAACATTGCCCCCCCTCCCCCAAACAATGACGATTCCACAGTAAAGGGATTAATATTTAATTTATGATTTTTCAACTGGCATTAGATTGTACTGCCTTCCTATTTAAAAGCAGAATTTCCTTTTAAATGTTGTTCTAATCTGCAAAACTGTTTCTCTTTACAGTTCAAGTATTAGTAAATGGTGCCCATGGGCGAGATACCAGCCTGCTCGCAACTGCTTTAGGAATGTTGTGCCCTTTCTTAATTTCGAAATCAACAGCCTTGTGGAAGGAATATTTTTGAATAATTGATATATTGGACTTACTTTGAAAAAAAAATGTTGACCTAGAGATTTTATTTTACATAAAAGTATGTAATAGAACTTCAACAAAATTTTTAAAGGACAATTGCATAAACCCTCTTATTAGGTCACCTGAGTCACTCAGTTGACCTATTGCTATCTGTTTTCGTCCGTCGTCGTCCGTCGTACTTTAACTATTGAACATTTTTAACGTCTTCTCTAGAACCGCTCAACCAATTTCAACCAAATTTGGTATATAGCATATATGGGTGACGGGGTACAAAATTTGTGAATTTCATGGTCCCTGCCCCCCTGGGGCCTGAGGGGTGGGGCTAAAACCACCAAAAATAATGCAATCTTTAAAAATCTTCTTTACTCCTGGACATCAAGCAGTCAAACTGTTGGCATCATTGTAATAAGCATGGAGCCCTCTACCAAAATTGTGAAATTCATGGCCCCAGGGTCAGGGGTTTTGGCCCCAGGGTGGGGCTATATAGATCATATAGTGAAAGTGCATTATTTCTTTGAAAATCTTCTTCTCCTCCTGGGTATTAAATAAAGTTACTAAGTACATAGTTATGATGAGTAAGAGTGCCTCTTCCAAAATTGTGAAATTCATGGCCCCAGGGTCAGGGGTTCTGGTGTTAGGGCGGAGCTCTATTGATTATATAGTGAAAAAGCATTATTTCGTTGAAAATCTTCTTCTCTGCTCCTGGGTATTAAATAAAGGAACTAAGTACATAGTTGTGATGAGCAAGAGTGCCACTTCCAAAATTGTGAAATTCATGGCCCCAGAGTCAGGGGTTCTGGTGTTAGGGCGGGGCTCTTTAGATTATATAGTGAAAAAGCATTAATTCTTTGAAAATCTTCTTCTTTGCTCCTGGGTATTAAATAAAGTAACTAAGTACATAGTAATGATGAGCAAAAGTGCCTCTTCCAAAATTGTGAAATTCATGGCCCCAGGGTCAGGGGTTCTGGTGTTAGGGCGGGGCTCTATTGATTATATAGTGAAAATGCATTATTTCGTTGAAAATCTTCTTCTCTGCTACTGGAGATTATTTAAACAAACTAAGTGCATGGTTATGATGCATAAGGATGCCTTTTCAAAAATTGTGAATTTCATGGCCCCAGGGTCAGGGGTTCTGGTGTTAGGGCGGGGCTCTATAGATTATATAGTGAAAATGCATTGATTCTTTGAAAATCTCCTTCTCTGTTACTGGCGATTATATAAACAAACTAAGTGCATGATTATGATAGACAAGGATGCCTCTTCCAAAATTTTTAAATATATGGCCTCAGTTTTTTTTGGTTCTTGAGGAGGGGGGGGGGGCTCTATTGATTATATAGTGAAAAAGCATTAATTCTATTAATCATTAATTAATCCTGTCTGCTCCTTAGTGTTGAGCTGATAAATAAATTGCTTAGCTATGATGAAAATGGGAGCTTCGAACAGAATTTTTAAATCTTGTGGTCCTAGGGTCAGGGGTTCTGGCATAACGAGGGGGGGGGGGGGCTTTTGATAATATAGTGGAAAAGTGTTAATTCTTTGAAGTCCATGGTTATGATGATGAGGGTAACTATTCCAAATTTGTAAATTTCTTGACCCTTGGTCTTGGGTTCTGGTGTTAGGGTAAGGCTTTGTTGAATCTGTAGTGAAAATGCATTGTACCTGTGAAATTCTTCTCTGCTTCTGGGCATATTGGAAGCAAACTGAGTAAAAGTTTAAATGATATGAGTAAGCATATTTCTACCAGATTTTTAAACATCTGGACCATTGGTCTAAGCATTCTGGTCCTGGGCAGGGCTCTATTAATTTGTATTCTACTGAGAGAAGTTATTCCCCTTTTCCATTCACCTTTGATAATTAATCACTGTAAATAATGTATTTGAAAGGTTAATAGAATAAGATAATTATGCAAGAATGTTTATCGTATAATTAAAAAAAGTACTTTCTTAGTTTTAATAAACAGGTAGACCTGTAAGTAAAAGATAAATAAAAATGAGATAAAAATAACTTATCTTATTAAAAGTTCTTCAACGACCATAAGAGAGGTCAATGCTAGAGGTCTTAATATGGGTTTAAAAATAGTACAGAAGCACTAATAGTTTGTTAATAGTCTGCATAGTGTTAAGTGGGGGACAGATTAGAACTTAATTTATGAGTTGATACTGAATACTAGACTAATTATTTTGTTGATCGTGATCTTCCTACTTCTCTTGCTTTAGGGCAACAAAGCTTCAACTATCAGTGTATTTAACTTCTAAATTGTTGTATTATACTCAGGTGACCGTTAAGGCCCTTGGGCCTCTTGTTGAAAGAGGAATTTCTTATTGGAGACAGATTTGAGAACCTTTCTTTCAAATACATGTGCCACAAGCAAATGTGAACAAATAAAAAGACATACAATGTACGAGTGAAAAAAGATTTATTCGTATTTTTTGGGTAAAAAAATAAAATAAAATCGATAATTGCCCCTTCTATATACCATATGCAATATACCGATGGATTTTAAACGATTTTTGAAAGTTTTTTTTTTCAAATAATAATTGGCTTTGTTTAGGTAAGGCTGATATCATTCTGTCACAATATATGCAAATGTTACGTACGCATCTTATTAAAATCATCTGCCAAAAATATTTTGAGTTATGGTTGCTAGCTTTAAATATTTGAACTTGTGATTTATTGTGGATTGTTAATGTGGAACCATTTTTTGTGGATTTCAGGATCGTGATTCACCCTTGTCCAGAATGTACAATCCCACATACGATAACAAATAAATTGATTCCAAAGTATATGCAGATATATAAACATGCGCATCGTCAGATGTTTTCAATCTAAAAAGCTTTTAAGGAGAGGTATGATAAACTGTATTTTTACTACTTTGAACTTGTAAAGGGGAAAGTACGACGGCGTATTCGTGCCATGTTGACAATGTAAAGAAAACAAAACAAATCGTTTGTACGGTTTTTTAAATCGTTTGTACGATTTTTTTAATCGTTTGTACGATTTAGAAAATCGTTTGTACGATTTTTTAAATCGTTTGAACGATTTAGAAAAACGTTTGTACGGTTTAAAAAATCGTTTGTAAGATTTAAAAAATCGTTTGTAAGATTTAAAATATCGTTTGTACAATTTTTATTTCTTATTATTACACGTAGAAGAAGCGTAGTAGAAAATCTTGCACAAGTAGGACAACGTATCCACGCATAGTTTTAATGAATGACACGATGAATGACAGAGAAAAATTGATCAAGGGATATGTCAAGATGGGTTTCACTTTTTCGGAAATTGCACAGATTCTTTCTTCTGGCACATTCCTGTCTTGCAGAAACTTGTAGATTTCCTCAATTCTAGGCATGATATCGTCCTTAAAAACGCCATTGTTTTCGTAGTTGGTGGAGTGTCGAGCCCGATTATACAATAATCATAAAAACATTGTGAATGTAATCGTGATATGATGGTTTACTAATTAAAACATTACAACAATATTCATACAGTTTAATTAATTAGATACAATTTATTATAAGTGTTTCTGTACCTGTTATAGTCAGCAGCGAAGGGGCTTCTCTATACAATAGCTTTACCAGGTTTCTTATCCAGTGCGCTTCTGTTTCGAATCAGAAGAAAAAAATTGTACAAACGATTTTCTTAAATCGTTCAAACGATTTTTTTAATCGTACAAACGATTTGACAAATCGTACAAACGATTTTCTAAATCGTTCAAACGGTTTGACAAATCGTACAAACGATTTTCTAAATCGTTCAAACGATTTAATAAATAGTACAAACGATTCTCTAAATTGTTCAAACGATTTAACAAATCATACAAACGATTTAAAAAAATCGTACAAACGATTTTTTTTTTTGAATTTCTCTACATTGTCAATATGGCACGAATACGCCGTCGTAGAAAAGACATTGTTTAAACGTTTTATTTAGTGTTTCGATGAAAAATACGATGAAAATATTATTTTTGTTTATTTTTATTACTATTATCATCATTTTTTGAGTTTGTTACTGTAAGAGGAGTGGCCTTTCGGAAAGTTCATCAAATCTTAAAGTAGGGGACCACTAGTGGCAAAACAAGCCGGATTAAGTCGTTCTCGGTTTTAAAATTACGGTTCATATAGCATTAAAAATGTAACCAACGTCTGCTGAAATTTTGAAGGGAGTGTATAAAGATAAATGAGGATATTTTTGTGCAAGAGTATGTAGCAGACGATTTAATCAATGTAACACACAAGAGCAAGGTCGAATGCCGGACATTTAAGATGCAGTTTATTTATTTATTTATTTATTTGCCTATTTGACAGGAGGTATATTGAATAACTTGATATTTCTCAAAACTCATTGGAGAAAACATTGCAACTACATAAAACTACGAATTTGCCCTAATGTCATTAAACAATACTCTTCGTTTATTACAGTCGTTTGTGCTCAATCGTTATGCTGAGCAGGTTCGATTTTCCTGCTTTCGTTTTTAACGGTATCCGTTTTTCAACATACGATTGATTGATTGATTGCATGTTGTTTTATGTCCATTCAAGAATTTTTCACTCATATAGAGACGTCACCATATACCGTAATGGGCTTGAAATTTAGATCTATACTTGGCACTCTGGGCCATTGAGGTTTTTAAGATTCCAACGCCTGCCGTGACACGGGACCTCGGTTTTTAAGTCTCATCCAAAAGACCCGTAACCTTCACTTCAAAATACAAATAACGGTACTAGGTTGTAAAAAAAAAAGACAACACATATTAGTAATAAGATATTTGGATTCTTAATCATAATTTTTGCATCAAAGATATCCTATCTCTTGCTTGTCATATTTTGTTAGTAGTAATAAACATTCAGGAAGGTCGGTTCAACAGTAATGGACAGGTCCTCTGTATACATGTATATGTTGACTATTTGAAGTTTTAATGAAATTTAATGTTCGTCTTTAGGGGAAAATTTGTAATTATTAATGTAATTATTCTAAAAAAATCACTTTTTTTGCTTATTTGTAAATCTTTTTTGTCAACATAAAACCTTAAGCTATTAGCCTGCGATTCCTAATCTCCTTTCAAAGATTATGTAAATTAGCATATTCAGCTCAGGTGACCCATTTCTTACATAATATATATTGCATTGTACTCCTGCAACATCAGGATCTATCTGATTTTACAGTACACTGTACTTAATTAAACTACTCCCATCCCATATCCTATCAATTAATTCTAATAAAAATTCATATTATTAGCAATTAAGATAGAACTATTTGAAAACAATTTGAAAAATATCTTTTATTACAAATAAATATGTAAAGTCCTCTAGCAGTTTTGCCTTTTGGGATTTAGTTATACAATTGTAAGAACATGTAGATACATATTTTTTTCTCGAAAGTCATGAACACGCAACTAAATCGATATTCCAGAGTATATGATTGTATTCATGGTAAAATAAATGAGTTTAGCCGCATAAAGATAACTAAATATATAATAGTAATTTGATGTTTGCATGGTTACTTCCAACCAATTAATACAAGTAGATAAAATTTTCAGGCATTGCCTTTTGGGTTTGTTATATGTAGTAGGGTTCCTCATACTATAAGCATTGATCCCCATATCTCATTATCTTGACAGCAAAAAATTAGTACTTGCAATATATATATGCTATATCAGTATATGTTTGTAAACCCACTTTTAACCATGTCTGAGAGAAGATAATGCTTTTTTTCCAGTCAGTGATGACAAGCTGATGACTATGATAAAGTTACTTATGAACTGTAACTTGTAAGTTACAGAAAATTTAAGACATGACAGTATTTCAAATAAGTACAATCACCAGCTAGTGTACACATTGAGAAAATTCGAACGAAAGAACACTACACGTTCTTATTGAGGAAATTCGAACGAAATAATTATATGTTCCTTTGCGTACTGTCCGTTGATTGTTTACACTGTTAACTAGTATAATGTAGGCCTACTACAGAATATCTAAGTCAGCTGCTAGCTCTGCAAACAGTTTTGCCCTTTGGAATTTAGTTACACAGTTGTAAGAACATGTAGATACATTTTTTTTTCTCAAAAGTCATGAACACGCAACTAAATCGATATTCCAGAGTATATGATTGTATTCATGGTAAAATAAATGAGTTAAGCCGCATAAAGATTGATTTTTCACTCAAAGTTTTTTATACTGTCCTCAAAGATTGAAAAAAAAGCATTGATATATATGACCTAGACTTCAGAGGATCAACCAATTTTCTAACATAGATATTTTAAATATATAGTAATTTGATGTTTGCATGGTTACTTGCTATATATATATGCTATATCAGTATATGTTTGTAAACCCACCTTTAACCATGTCTGAGAGAAGATAATGCTTTTTTTTCCAGTCAGTGATGACAAGCTGATGACTATGATAAAGTTACTTATGAACTGTAACTTGTAAGTTACAGAAAATTTAAGACATGACAGTATTTCAAATAAGTACAATCACCAGCCAGTGTACACATTGAGGAAATTCGAACGAAAGAACACTACACGTTCTTATTGAGGAAATTCGAACGAAATAATTATAATGTAGGGTGAATTCACCATACATCGGACACCCTCGCACTTCATCAAGTTCTAGCGATATCGCTACCGACCGAATATTATCAAAATAGAGTTTAACATGTAGTATGCGGTAAAAATGTAAATTTTTGACACAATCATGCACTATTTATTAAGAAAATATCATTAAAAACCGATTTTTTCGCAATAAGTCAGAATTCACCATGGATCGGACAATATTCACCATGCATCGGACATACGATATTTAAACCAGAAAAATATTATACCTTTATCTCGATGCTTTAAAATTAGTGATTTCAAAACATTTTTATCTTTTATTTAAAAATTAACCTTCTAATTAAATTTGAATGACTATTTCGATTCACAAATGTGAAGAGATTTTAGTTGCATCACATCGCCTTAGAAATGCTTTACAATGCTATAGTAATATGGCAACTCGCGCCTTTGTCCCGTGGGTTATTATTATCTAGTTTAAAGAAATAAATTGAGTCCACTGCTAGTCGTCATATATCGATAATTTGTATTTTCACTGAAAATTTAGAGTTTCTATTTTCTATTTCCGTATAAAACAGCCGTCATTTGGGTTTTACATGAAAATGGAAGTGATTACCCATGCATCGGAAAGTGTCCGATGCATGGTTAATTTGTGTCCGATGTACGGTGAAATACACATACCAGTTAAAAACAACTCTAAAAAATATTATACAAACATTGATGTAAGTTTTTGAAAAATTTCTCTAAAATTATCAATCATTGACAAATTTTACGCAGGTCCGACCCGTTCCGTTGGCGTCTATTTAAAAGAACGACAACTCTAAAAATTGCAAAATCGTAAAATTCTGGTTACTCCCCTTTGATGATGCAAACTATGACGTAATTTCAAGGCCATTCTTGTGGTATTTTTATCACAACATGAAAATAAAAATCGGCATCATTAAAAAGTTTAATTCTTCACCTTTAAGACAGAAACAAGTAAAAACACGGGGAGACTCAGGTTCAATGAAAGTTTAGTGCTTAAAGTTGTCCGAAGCAAGGTATGTGTCCGATGCATAGTTAACTCACCCTATTCCTTTGCGTACTGTCCGTTGATTGTTTACATTGTTAACTAGTATAATGTAGGCCTACTACAGAATATCTAAGTCAGCTGCTAGCTCTGCAAACAGTTTTGCCCTTTGGAATTTAGTTACACAGTTGTAAGAACATGTAGATACATTTTTTTTCTCAAAAGTCATGAACACGCAACTAAATCGATATTCCAGAGTATATGATTGTATTCATGGTAAAATAAATGAGTTAAGCCGCATAAAGATTGATTTTTCACTCAAAGTTTTTTATACTGTCCTCAAAGATTGAAAAAAAAGTATTGATATATATGACCTAGACTTCAGAGGATCAACCAATTTTCTAACATAGATATTTTAAATATATAGTAATTTGATGTTTGCATGGTTACTTCCAACCAATACAAGTAGATAAAATTTTCAGGCATTGCCTTTTGGGTTTGTTATATGTAGTAGGGTTCCTCATACTATAAGCATTGATCCCCATATCTCATTATCTTGGCAGCAAAAAATTAGTACTTGCTCTATATATTTATACTATATCAGTATATATTTGTAAACCCACTTTTCACCATGTCTGAGAGACGATTTTTTTTGGTCAGTGATGACATGCTGATGACTACGATAAAGTTACTTAAGAACTGTAACTTGTGAGCTACAGAAAATTTAAGACATGACAGTATTTCAAATAAGTACAATCACCAGCTAATGTTCACATTGAGGAAATTCGAACGAAAGAACACTACAAGTTCTTATTGAGGAAATTCGAACGAAATAATGATAATATATTCCTTCGCGTATAATTGTTCGTTGATTGTTTACATTGTTAACTAGTATAATGTACTACAGAATATCCCAGTCAGCTGCTAGCTCTGCAAACAGTGGCAAGTTCATAACAGTTGAAGACATGGTGGGTGTCTACAGTCTAATCATGATCTAGATAATCTTAAACTTGTTTAAAAAACAGAAAAAGATATGAAATAGGCCAATAATTTTATGCATTTCCAAACTTTTAATGAAATAAATAACAAATGAAATCATTCTAGATCTACTTACAATAGGACAGGTCTTTGTCATAGTTAACAAATATTCCTGTCGCCGGTTTTGGTATTGGGTAATTCTAGGAATATATGCATCCTATAGAGAATATTTTTATAAAGAAATGAATCCACATGTACAATGTATGATAGAATATTGCTGGTTCTTTTTTTATTGGCTAATCCTTTTTTAAATTGAAATAAAGCACACTCCACAAGAAAATGAAGAAATGAATTAAATTATGTGGCCTAATTTTTTTTTGTAAATTAGGGAAATACTGCCATGGGTAATAATGGTAATATGATTGCGTTTATGTGCGATACCAAATATTATAACGTGTTCATCTCAATATAAAAATAGGACATGAGAACATGATAAGAAGGAGGAGAAGCGGAGGGGGGGGGGGTGTTAGTCACTATGTATCTTATAAATAAATTGTTTTCCTTGACAAGCAGGCACGTAGCAACAAGGGACCTCCCCCCCCCCCTTTAACTTTTTTGCCAAACTTACATACTATTGAACATGTTCATTGAAAGGCCGGTTTACCCACTTTTTTGTTACAGCAAAGTGAAAGAAAGGTAATGTAGTATTTTATGAAGAAAATTTGGTACTGAAAGAAGTTTGACCCTACTACCCCCCACTCCACCCCCACCCCCACGAAATAGGATTTTCGAGTTCGGGCAATTTCCTTTTTGGGGGGGGGGGGGGGCTTGTCAAGTTTTTTCAGTTAAGTTGAAATTTTTTCTCTGGTTGCCCCCCCCCCTTTCAAAAACGGTGCTACGTCACTGACAAGTCAAGTAAATTTTATTTGTAGTCAGCGTATATACTGTACAAAATAACAGATAAAAGTGCTGTCAGTGGCCTCAATAAAACCCCTTTTTCTTTTTTTTCTTTTTTTTTACGACATTGTGATTAAGGGGGGAAATATATAAATATATATTAATTGTTTGAGAATTGCTATCAGTTATGAATGCTTGGATTTCATTTCAAAACTAAAAAAGAAACAATTACAACTTGATCAGAAGGCTGAGTATTTGCATGGAAATTGCCATCCATTTCATGAATTTCTATTGTAGAATCAGTTGTTAAATCGACTTGCTCCTTTGTGTTTGTTTTGTTAGTTCTATGCAAATTGAGACAGTTTTGATACCAGGGAGAAACAAAAAACTCTTGTCTCTATAGGTATATACATATCATACCCTATCTCGATCTGTGTGTGTAGATTGGTTTCTCGAAAGTTAGCAAAGGGGGGGGGGGGGTAGGTTTAACACCAGATTTAAGTTGGCTTATTATTATTCAAACATAATGCAATATTATGAAAACGAGATAATACGAAAAAGTTGGCAAATTTTCTGTGATATCAAACTCAGATGAAAAATAACACAGTAAGTTCACATTGAGCTAAACTGAGGACACTCCCCGGCCCAAAATATGGTCTCGTCCAAACCTAAAACGTTTAGAAGTCAACATGGTCAATATGTCGAAGTACGTTTACCAAGATGCCCTGTTAAAAGTTGTTATTTACTAAAAAAAATTATTAATAATAGCTTTAACTTTGCGCTTTCAAAATATCTCATGTGCGATCTAATCTTGTTACTACTGAGAACACTACATGCATAATACGATCCTCTTTACAGAGTTATGTCCCTTACTAGGATCTAAGATAAAGATTTAACATACATAGGTTCTAATTGTTTACCGAAAATTGTTTTTTCATCTAAACAATAATAGCCATTGTATTTTTTATTTTAACATAGTTTAGACGAGAAGTATTTTCTTTGAAAGATTAATAAAAAAGGACAATTTATATATCCTTGATTTAAATTATCTAAAGTAATCAAAGCTGTCTCCGGAGAACTGTAGGCATATAAAGAAATTAATAAATTTTATGTAATACATAAACAAGATCCGGTTTTAATGTTGTACACCAAGGTCACTTTTCTTACATCGTAATTAAATCTTACTGTGACCGTTTCTAAACAAATTTCTAATAAGAAATTGACTATCTTATAGACGTGAATATTGTGTGACTTCAATATTTGTGATGTTGAAATTTCAAGTTTCGAGCTATGATGTGTACACAGAAAAACAACAATCTGGTGCTATACAAACAAACTAATGCTGTGTATTGAAAGTACACAGACCACATTTGTAGTACATATTTGTCGCTGAGGCCACTGTGGGTAAGATTGAAGTCTCTTCCAAATGTTTTTTTTCTCCTATTAAATCTTACGAATTGTACAAAGCTAACTCAGCTATGTAAATCAACACCATTACAGATGTAGAACAGAAAGAAAAATATTTCTTATATATTTTTTTCGTTTTTCGGTAAAAAAAAAAAAAAAAAAAAAAAAAAAATGCTACCCCCACATTTAAACATCTCTTTTACGCTACGAATATCATGTAACAAAATTATAAAAGTAATATGCTAGCTTGTATAAAACCTTCATCAGTTGAGCCCACCACCTTGCATGTATCCCCCTCCCTCCCCCCCATCCTAAAAGACAACTGAAATTGCTTCCGAATGCCTGACTTTTTGTGCTTTTTCTTTCATTTATCCCAAGCTTTCCTCGAGTGTTGATATAAAATTAACAGAAGATTAAAAGACATGTATGTTATCTTCCTAGCACCATAAAAAATTATGACATGCAATGTACATGATTATCATAATTTATTTGCAGGAGTGTTGAAATTTGAAAAACAGTCTCAATATATTAAAACCCCTCCTATTAGTCAGAGTTGTCATGAAATTTCAAAGAGATGATCTGCAGATTTATTTTCAAGTGATCTAAAGAAATTTCTTGATTCTGAAAAAGTCGTCTTCATGTTTATAATGTTGTAAAGAAACGATCAGATTGAAATCATTGGATGGATACCGATTTCACACCTTTGAAAATATATTGGAAAATTTAGCCCGAAGGAATGTTTTCACACCTTTCAGAATTTCTGTCTGAACGATGATATACACATATATTGAACAATTCACCTCCACACCGACTGATCATGACACGCGCCATTTCCTGTTTATTATCCATTTGTGCATACCTTGTTTTGGAGTACTACTCTTAAAAATTATTTTAAAAAGTTTTCCAAGTAAAAAGCATATTTCAAAGTGTCGATTGATGAACATACAAAAAATATGTAGTTTTTACTGCATAACAACTTACATTATTGTAGATGATAAGTCCTAACAATTACTACAGTTACCCTTGTTTAGCTGTTAATTAGGAGTTAGGTTACAAACTGTTGGGCTAATTATTGTGTTATTACCAAATGAAAACAGTCACTGATATTTGTTCAAAAGAAAATTTCAAAATATAGGAATATAAGGCTTCATGGTTGCTCATTCGAATATAATATAGGACCTTTCCTTTTACATGACTTAAGTACTGTCTTTTGGGTGAGTGGTGTAGATTACAACCACTTATTGAGTTCAGACTCCATTCAATAGAAAATGTATTTTTTCATTTCAGAACTAATTGTTAGGGAAATTTAATGAGTTAAGTGTATAAAATTAAATGAGGAATATCTAGCTAGGTTATATTTCATCTTTAATTGCAGGTAGATTTATACATCTGAGCTTTTTGATACAACCCTTGTAAAATCTTAATTAAGATTATAACAATCCTTTAAATTTAAAAATGGCCAAAGATTTGGTGTTGTTTTACTTGCAAAAGCATGTACTTTCTGAATCTAAAATGATAAATTAATGTAAAAGGATTTAAATTTTCATAGGGAGAATCCATCATCATGTTATACTCAGTCAATCCGCATCGGTGTGTTCTCTTAAATGACTATAATTTTTTTTATTTTTCAATGAAATTTGGCAAGTTTGGTGTTGTTTTTCTTGTAATAGCATGTACTTTCTAAATCTAAAATGATAAATTGAAAGAAGATTTAAATTTTCATAGGGAGAATCCATCATCATGTTATACTCGGTCAATCCGCATTGGTGTGTTCTCTTAAATGACTATAAATTTTTTATTTTTCAATGAAATTTGGCAAGTTTGGTGTTGTTTTTTTTTGTAATAGCATGTACTTTCTAAATCTAAAATGATAAATTGTAAAAAGATTTAAATTTTCATAGGGAGAATCCATCATCATGTTATACTCAGTCAATCCGCATTGGTGTGTTCTCTTAAATGACTATAAATTTTTTATTTTTCAATGAAATTTGGCAAGTTTGGTGTTGTTTTTCTTGTAATAGCATGTACTTTCTAAATCTAAAATGATAAATTGTAAAAAGACTTGAATTTTCATAGGGAGAATCCATCATCATGTTATACTCAGTCAATCGTACTGATGTGTTCTTTTACATGACCATAGCTTCTTTACTTTTCAGTGAAATTTAGCAAATTTGGTATAGATTTTCTTGTGTTAGCATGTTCTTTGTAAATCTAAACTGATATTTGAATTTGTTTATAAATATAATATATTTTTGAAATGTTTATTAAGGAAACGAGAGACTTTTTTCTACTCAAGGCCAGCTAGCTGTCTTAAAAATTTAATAAATTATTGAAAAAAGGAGGAGCTTGTGAATCAAGTGTTCTTGAGCTGCATTATAAATACCCGGTACACAGTCATAATAATTTATATTAAAAAATAAATATTAGGTTTAATATAGCTAGATACCTGCATGAATTTTGTAGGTATTTATTAGACCCCTTGATTGGTGAAACCTGAGGACAATATAGGTTTCATCCTTGTCTGACAGTCCATCTCTCCCTCTATCTGTTTGTTAGCTAGTCTTTCCCACTTTGTTTTACTTTTTTTTTATTATAGATAATGGAATACTCTCAGAATGGCTTGTTTTAGGGATAATGTTTGCTTTATACAAGATATAAATGTCCCATCTGCATTTAAACTGGAAAAAAAAACATTGCTCATGCATATAAACCTAATGAATTCCCCCAAAAGTTCCTGTCTCATCATACTTTCCACTGCATGGTCCCACACTGGTGTTGATATATTGCCTGGTCCATGTTAAGGTGCATGTTCAAAAGTATCATGGGAGATATTGATCAATTTTGAATTATTTTAAACTAGTTAAATATTTATGATTGCATTAGATAATTAAAAACACAATCCAAATCAAAAAGAGAAAATCAAAATTCCTTTTTTAAACCTGATTTTTAAAATCTGAAGTCGAAAATGGTCTAAAAGTCAACAAGGGAGGGGAGCTTTTTGAGAAATTCACCACTTTAAGTGCAATTTAAGAGAGGAACGTTCCTCTTCATCAGAAATCTTCCTCGTTGTCTCCTTAGTTCTATGCACAAAAACTGTATTTGAGGAACGTCCCTCTCTTAGTTCAGATTGTTTATAATAAATATGTGTGTTTGTATATACAATGCTATACAAGGAACGTTCCTCTATCAATTTCAACTGATAATACATACATGTACTATATCCATGAACCCTAATACAGATTATATTTGAGGAACGTTCCTCTACCAATTCTAATCAATGATACAACAAACATCAATCTAAATACACTGAACATTTGAGGAACGTTCCTCTTCCCATTTTAAAATATTAACAATATATACATGAATCTGAACTCAATGAATCTGAGGAACGTTCCTCTCCTAACTGTTGGCACTGGCTTCATAAGAGGAACGTTCCTCTCCTATTTGTTGGCACTGGCTTAATTCATAAGAGGAACGTTCCTCTCCTACTCACACTGGCTTCATAAGAGGAACGTTCCTCTCCTATTGACACTGGCTTCATAAGAGGAACGTTCCTCTCCTAACTGTTGACACTGGCTTCATAAGAGGAACGTTCCTCTCCTATTTGTAACCCTTTTTGTAAATATGGTGGTTTTTATGCATTTTAACCACAATAATTTTAAAGCAACAGAGTGCAAAGATTCATAATCAATTTGCATTTCCTGTACAGCATGACATGTTTCATTCATGGTTCACCATTCATTTGGTAATTCTTCTGGATTAAGTATAGAGAAATATTTTTAAATGTATATCATTATTTGAGTGATGTGTCAATCATATGATTCGTTTCCATCTATCAATAAAGATTCTCGTTAACTTATGAATTAATAGATATTTTTGTAGGTAAGGGTACACTGAAAAAGAGCTATGTTTAGGCCTACATGTACATTCTTGTGTAAAGGTGTGGACCCCCCCCCCCCCTTTGAAAAAAAATTCTTGGATTTGCACATATTGCTTGTAAATATAAATATCATTTATTATTTTAAAGATGCAAACCTGCAACTTAAGTAAAACAAAATGCGGTCATGATTTATAAGCCTTAACTTCATATGGTAAAGGGAACTGGGGGAGAATACAGTGTGTGTAAAGTACTGTCATGTAGCTCGATAAGTCTCTCTGTGATCTCGAGTTTGTGCCCTGGTTGCAGAAATGATACCGGTAAAAGGAATATAGGTAGAAACTGTTCCTTCACAAAATGTTTGGTACTTTGAAGTTTAAGTTGCAGGTCTTTCAAATGAGACCTCGAACGGGCACGCCATGTCTGAGGTGTTTGCACGCTAGAGAACCTTCACTGCTCAATTGCCCTGAGTATCATGCGAATAAGTAAAGGTCTAAATTTGAAGCCTTCACCAGCATCAGGTGACCTCTCATACAAGTGACATTTTCCTCCAAGAGACATACAGAACTACAACAATCAGTCAATCAAGAAGTTATACTGTATTCTCCTGAACACATATAAATACCACCGATTTGATATAAAGCTGCCGTATAAAACATACACGTAGAAATTATAAAAAGAAATGTAACAATGACAATTATCTTAAATATTTAAAATTGTATTTATTATATATATGAAATGATAAAAATTGAAACTAAGTATCCTTACCCTTAGCTTTTCTAGTTTATTTCATCCGAGATTCAAATGTAAATGACCAATCAATTCTATTCGGTTGAACATCCACTCATTTAATGGAAAATCAAATAATATTACAAAGATGTGTCTCTAATGATACGTATCCCGGCCCGGTTTGTTCATACAAATCTTCATCGCATACATCAAGTGCTTGAACAAGAATAATTATTTGTCCGTATCACGTACATTATAATACACAGGTATATCATTGTCAATTTCTCCATTTCTTAATTCCCCATTCAATCAAACTACAGTACATTGTCTTCTGATGAATACTATTCCTGCTAGTCAATTAAAGCAAGCTTTTCATGTGCAATTGACCTACTGAATGGAAACACGGTGCCACTATTTGAAGAAATGTCAATCAAGACACTCCACACTGAAATGATTGTGGGTGTGTTATCAGACTTTGGGCATGTGGATCTCTCAAACATAGCAAACCCATGTTCTCGATGTCAACTTTGAGTATAGTCATGAAACAGAAAAACTACTTTGCTGGATTAAAACAGGATGTTGCAGTCCCTCACTATTAAGGATGTATCAAGGTACATATGCAAATATTTATTTATATAAATGTATGATATATCTTTATGTATACCATGTATTGTTCGCATAAAAAATGGAAATAAGATTTAATCATTACAATAACTTTGTCAAAGGTTATTTTAGCCTATTGAAATGCTAGATTAGACTTCTAAATAACATTAAATTATGAATGAGAAATTTATTGTTTTGATAAATAAACTAGCTAATGTGCCTTTGGTTTCAGTGTAATCTATCCGGTCATGACACCTGTTGCAGCAGCAGTTCATTACTGAGAGAAGGATCCTAAACAAATCAAGTATGTAGTCATAATTATCATTGAGAAAATTAGAAATTCTATGACATCCAGTGCATGTTTTCAGATGTTGTGCATAGCAGCAATGAGACTGCTTGTTTTTATTTTATTTATTTATTTCGTTGGGGTGGAGGGGGGTCCATGTCCATGATTTAAGAAAAACACTAGTATTGAGCAAAAAAAAATTGATACCATACGATATTTTATTATGCGCTATCCGATATATTGGATTCTTTAACAAGTCTATAAAAAAGTCTTATAATTCATTTAATGCATGAATTTTATATAAACTAATTGCTTTATATCCCATTTCGAAGTTCTTGTCTCACTGTCATAACAAATTACACTTCAAATTCAAACATTAAATGAATGTAAAAAAAAAAAAATAAAGTTGTCTATGTATTTTGTAATATATTTATCTAAGATGTGCTATTTCCTTAATGATTATATCATTATTGATCAATTCTAATTCAAAACAGTGAAAAATATAACCTTTGGTGATTGAAATTCCCAACATTTTCACAGAATTAAAAGAAAATCTGCCTGTCCGATACGTATTGGAAGTTCTTTTTTCGATACGATATATTCTTAAATACTGATACGTATTGATTATTCGATATATTGATACAGCCCTAAAAAACACATACACGTAAAAAAGACATCACACACACACAAATATTTTTAATAAGAAAAATGATGCCTAAACAATAAAAGTTTTTGGGAAATAACATTCCTTGTTCATGTTGTTCATGATAATGTTATGCAGTCAAAATACCTAACTCATGTAAATTAGTAGGATTTTTTTGTGTTGGGACACCACTTTTGACATTTGTTTTCCAAAAGTAAAATTGATAATAATTCTTATTGATATTTTTCTCCTTGAAAAAATTGCCCATCTCCCATTAAAAACACTGAACTCCTATATAACATTTTAATAATATTTATAATAAACATAGTAGAGTTTTTTCTTCGTATAATATTTTTGTAAAATGGAATGACTTGACATGTACATGTATATATTGAAGAGGTACATTATTTCCAAAAGATTTTTCAATTTTTTTCTTGCATTTTGAATTATTTGGAAAGACCCAGTATATTTAAAGTAAAGCTGTATTTGCTTTCTTTTATCAAACATTGATTTTATAAAGAAAATGCTAAAGCTCTGATTCACCCAGTTCCATCCATATGTCATCCGTGCTTCACTAGGTGGTCAGCACTATTAATTTCAATGGCGTGAGAGAGCAGAGCATGCCAATTCACCCAGGCTCAGGGGAATAATGTCACAGAAGTAATGTGTTTAATCTAAACAGAGCCCTGTAGTTTGTTTATACATCCCCGATACTAAACAGATACTAAACGGCTTCACGGCTTCACATTGTGTTCACTGGTCAATTGTTTATACTTTCCCCAGATATTATTACATATAACTCTGCAATTTTGTATTTAATTAAGCTTATCTGTGTATGAATTATTACTTAGATTGGAATCAAGTGTTTTTCTTTAATTACCAGCAACAGTGACCTTGTCAAAGATCTTACTCAACCATATAGAAACTTGTTCTTGATAGTTTTGCTAACTGTTTACTTGAAATGTTTTGGAAAAAAGACAAATCCAATTAAATCTTCAATAATGTACTCTTTGAAAAAATGTCTGCTGCAGGTAGCATACATAAGGGATACTTCACAAGATTGTGTAAAATAATTGTTGTTTTCATCACTCACACTAACAACATCATAATGCTCAACTAAGTATATTATATGTTTGAGAGAAATCATAAATGCTAAAAAATCACAATTGAAAAATTAAAAACGTGTTACCAGTACCTAATAAAAATAACAATAATGTTGTTTCTAATTGAGTACTCAATTCTGAGTAACAGTTTCACTAATCGATACTCACATCATTCGATGCTTAACCACGATTCTGTATTTATTTATTCATTATGTAAAAACGGAGTAAAAAAAATAATTGAAGAGGCTCATGCTTACATCACATGCTTGATATGCATACAAAGGTTCTTATGACCATTGATTAAATATCTTAATTTATTCTTATAGCACTTGTCAAGCCATAAAGAGATTTCTTGATGATTTAAAAGAGTTAAAGAAAATCTTCCAGTATTACTTCTCCAGAATGAAAGCTGATAAGACAAAGGCTATATAAATTGACCTGTAATTTTACAGATAACATGGGCTGTTAATCTTGCTGTAGCTGATCACTAGATTATCAATCCCAAATGACCCACTCTGCAATCCTAGATACAGTGTATCTGTGAAATTCTGATTTTGTTTGTTTCTGCAAACTTGCCAATGAATCTGATCTAGCAGTTTGGAAAAGGGGAAATAGGTGAGGAGAGGTGGGGGGGGGGGGCTAGATCGATATCCAGTTAATAAAACAGAATGATTGTATTACTCAGTACAAAATATCCTTTTTAAATGTTAATTTTATAGACTCTTCTACATCAATACATTTTTTTTTAAAGTATTCCAGTGGAAATATGGATTTTTTTTTCTCCCCCCTCTGGATAAGGCGATGTTGTTTTCACGTTTTACAAATATTAATTTCTCATGTTGCTTTGCATGTGTATTTAGTACAGGCATTCTTATATGAGTGAAAAATTATTGAGAGGGACATTTAACAATATACAAACAAACAAACAAACATGTAGACCATATATCATTCTCCTCTTGCTATTTTTTTGTGATGATTTAGTGATGATAGTTAGTATATATGTTACATCTAAAGTTACTTAAATGGCCCTTATTTTTTTTTTTTTAAATAATCATTATTTAGTCATATACAAATGACTGATATACATATGTTTTTGTTTTTTTTTTTAAACTAGAGTGTTCCAAGGAAGGCATGTGTCGCCTGCTTTTAGCTTCATTGAAGATGTTAATAAATGCAAGAGTGGTCAGCTATTTATTTGCTACTATATAAAAGTTTTGGATTTAATAATTTGGTAATTGACAAACAAGTTGATGAAACAAGAAGATCAAAAGTCTCGTTTAAAGTCATCATTTCGTAAGATATATATCGTCGATACAATGACGTTGTCAGCAAACACAATCTGTCATTAAATCAAATGCTGAATGACGTTTTTAGCTCACCTGAGCTGAAAACTCAAGTGAACTTATCTAATCACCCGTTGTCTGCCGTCCGTCTGTAAACTTTTAGCATTTTCAACTTCTCAAGAAGCAGTGGGCCAATTTTAACCAAAGTTTATACAAAGCATCCTTGGTTGAAGGGAAGTTTAAATTGTTAAATGAAGGGTCAAGCTTGCCCCCTTCCAAGGGAAAATAATCAACAATAGACAAAAATAGGGTTGGGTCACTGAAAAATGTGATTCTCAAGAACCACTGGGCCAGAAAAGCTGAAACTTATGTGGAAGCTTTCTGAGGCAGTGTAGATTCAAAATTCTTCAAATCATGGTTCTCGGGATTAGGGTGGGGCCACAATAGGGAATCATATTTTTACATTGATGTATATAAAAAAAATCTTCTCAAGAACCACTGGGCAAGAAAAGCTTAAACTTATGTGAAAGCCTCCAGAGGTATTGTAAATTCTTAACTGTTCAAATCATGGCCCCGAGGGGTTGGTTGGGGCCACAATAGGGACTGAAAGATTTACATCCAAATATATAGGGAAAAACATTAAAAATCTTCTTCTCACGAACCACTAGGCCAGAAAAACTCAACCTTAAGTCGAAGCCTCCTGAGGTAGTGTCGATTCTAAATTGTTCACATCAAAGCCCCGGAGTTATGTTGGGCCACAATAGGGAATAAAATTTTTACATTGAAATATATGGGAAAAATATTTAAAATTCTTCTCAAAAACTACTGGGCTAGAAAAGGTGAAACTTATGAGGAAGACTCCTGAAAAAGTGTCGATTCTAAATTGTTCAAATCATAGCTCCAGGGGGCAGGATGGGGTCACAATAGGGAATCAAAGTCTTGCATTGAAATCTTGGCCCCAGGGGTTGGGTGTGGTCACAAAAGGGAATCAAAATTTTACATTGGAATATGTAGGGAAAACCTTTAAAAATCTTATTCTCAAGAACTTTTTGGCTAGAAAAGGTGAAACTTGTGTGGAAGCCTCCTGAGGTAGTGTAGATTCAAAATTGTTCAAATCAGTCCCCGGGGGTAGGGTGGGGCCTAAATAGGGAATCGAAATTTATAGGGAAAATAACTACTAGGCCAGAAAAGAATTTTTTATGGAAGCTTCCTGAGTAATGTAGATTCTTTATTGTTCAAACTTTGACCCCCGGGGTAGGATTGGGCCACAAAAAGTATTACGACTTACTTTATGAAGTGTTACTGTATGTCGTCCCTTGTGACTCGAAAGAGCGGGGACATTAAATCTCATTCGCCTTTGCGACCGTCAATCAAACACTTAAGCCTTGATCATAATTTTTAAATGGGTGAAGACAGAGCTCTTTTGTTCCACAGGTGCATCACGTATGAAAATACCTTTCAGGCTTTTTTGGATCGTTTACCTTGTGATCTGAATTTTGACCTACTTTGCAACCCCCCCCCCCCCTCCAAGCTGAAAAGTCCATTCAAACAATACAAATCAGGAGCAGAGCAAACACGGACCTCTAAAACATCAGTGGTGGGATCAGGTGCCATGGAGGAGTGAACATCCCCTGCCGACCGGTCACACCCGCCGTGTGTTCCTTGTCATGATCGGGAAATAATGGAAAAATCTTTCGAAAATTCAGTTGTAAATATTGATCTAAAAATTAGTATGACAGGAGGCCAATGGGCCACAACCTGAGTAACTTTGGCCCTGCTGTTCTTCACCAGAATTTCTCATTGGATATTCAGAAGTAACGGTAACCAGGAAGAAATGGTTCTTATAAGAAGAGTCGGCTTAGCGAAAAATATCTACAAAACTGTAACACAAGAGAACTAGCATCTTCTAAATTTTTGCATGGTGGATCGATTATTTAGCAAAATATTTCACCAGGACTTCTTTCTTATACATTCTTTAAAAATTTACAGTGATCGATTTTGTAGTGTATTTAACAGCACTGATTAGTGTTTCCAACCTTCACCGCGAAAGAGTTACGTTAAGTAATAGAGATATCAAGTATTAAACCTTTCCCATTAAAGAGGTGGGACACAGATTTGAAGCTCATATTTTCTAAATAATTAATATCATGACTTCAATGTTGCTAGAGCATTGCACATCGAAATATATTAAAAGCGTGTTTAGAAACTTGTGTTATCTGGAAATTACTAAAACTACGAATTTCGTGACGTGTTTGATTGACACATATTCTTGCGCTTTGACAAAGTAAACTTTATCCATAATACTTAAGAAAAGTAAAAATTTTGTTGTGTATTAATGAAAAATATGAAAACTATAATCCAGAAAGTTCAAAGTAGAAATGCAAGAAAGCAAAACCAACTCACCAGTATTGTCAGTCCGTGCTCAGTGAAGTGTGCAGACTAAACAAATTGAACGCGCCCGGTAAACGTAAACACTAACAATAACAGAGCTCGTGCCTTGTTTACAAACACGGGTGTTTGACGTGATCTTACGAAGAATTCGAATCCCACTGTGGGACGTGGAGACCGGTCCTTCGGATGAGACCGTATAAACCGAGGTCCCGTGTCACAGTAGGTGCTGGCACGAAAAAGATCCCTCACTGCTTAATGGCCGTAAGTGCCGAGTATAGGACAAAATTTGCAGCTCTCCACCGGCAAGTGGTGGCGTCTCCATATGAGTGATAAATTCTCGAGAGGGACGTTAAACAACTTACAAACAAACAAACAAAACGAAGAGTATCGTTGTTTATGAACTATTAGAATATTCATGTAAGTTCAAATCATTAAACTGAAGTAATTTTTGAATAGAATTAGACATTTAATATTGTAAGCAACGCAACTGTTTCCAGGCTCCTTTTAACGCCAATCGAATTATGACCTTTGTGGATACTTTTTATTTTAAAGATAGTTTTAAAGATAGCGTCGTCGTAGAAAGATTTTAGCAATGTGATTTGATGTTATTTTCTATGATGTATCAAACACTTTTTTTAATATCAACATTACGATGCAATTCAAAATATATAATTCTGTGTGTCGGTTTTTGAACTCGATGAACGGTGTTGCCATGGTTACTAAATATTGAAATTTCAGTAAAATATCAAAATGCATAATTGTTAAGTGTTGCCACAGTTACTAAAAAATAAAAATTTATGTGGAATTCTTCAAAATACTACTCTTCCTACAGTTTCATTCTGAATTCAATATAATTTAGTACTACTTTTGTTAAGTAGAAAAAACAGTAACGTTACAGTCTCGCCAGAGACTTCTGGTTTCTCTTTATAATATTACGAATTAATATGATTTTGTTATTTGATACCCCATACAATAGCAAAACAGAATTTTTTTTAAATCGTTTGATTGATTGTATGTTGTTTTACGTCCCCTTCGAGAATTTTTTCACTCATATATACAGAGACGTCACCATATACCGCTCAAGGGCTTCAAATTAAGACCTTTACTCGGCACTTAGGGCCATTGAGCAGTCACGGTTCTTTATCGTACCAACGCCTACCGTGACCTCGGTGTTTAAGGTCTCATCCTAAGGACCCGGACTTTTCACTTCAAAGTGCCGAGCGCTTGGCGAAGGAACAGTTGCTACCTACTTTTGTCGACTTAGGTCAGTCGCGGCCATGATTCGAACACACGACCTTCCGATCACGGAGCGAGCGCTCTACCGACTGAGCTACCGTGACGGCTGAAAGCGTTTTATACAGGTAAGTTAAAAATAACATAGCGAGAAAAATTATCGTTTCGTTACTTCGACAAAGAGAGATAACTCTTCAAAACGTAAACAAAATATTCAAGACCACAAGATAAAATAAGGCAACGATATATATGAATTATATTTATTTTAAATATAGTTTACTACATACAAATTTGAAGATTTCTGTCACGTACAACATATAACAACGACGAGTTTTTCAAAACTTTTGCTAAAATAATTAACGATGTTTGTACAAACATACCCAATAAGTCTAAAGTCTTTCAACAAAAGTACAAGATGCATAACACAAATTCCTAAAAAAAAAAAAAAGTACTATAGTTAACTATAGTTTATATAGTTAACTATAGTATCAAAGTTTTTACTATTACAATAGTACATGTAAATCAAAGTTTTTTTTACTATAGTTAATCAAAGTATCTTTACTGTGATTTTCAGATCGTTATATTTTAATTTTTGTTTTAATTCTGATAGGCATTACAAGTAAATATTACATGTATGTTTACATATTAGGCCATTCCAAGTTTTTTTTCTGTGTTTAGCGTCCGCGTGCGCCTTGGTTTTTGGCACCCCATTTTAGAAAAAAAACTAAACAAAATCAGGAGTCTTAAAATTGATTATTTTGGTCAAAATCTTAAAATTTGTCAAGTTATTTGAATATTTATCACTAGTTTGTCATATTATGTATTTCAAGCACTTAATACCTTGATTTTACAAAACAAAAGATATTTCTATGAGAAAAACAAATTCATGAAATAAAATCCTTTGAATGATGTCATTTTTATTTATGTAAAGTCTGTTTTATTTTTTGGCTTGTGTGTTTTTGTGAATAGGTAGGTAGGTTTTGGAAAGATGGGTGGACGCTAAACAGAGAAAAAAACTTGGAATAGCCTTATTTAAAAAATTTACATCATTGGTATGTAATTTTAGAAATATTAAGGATTTAAATCTACAAAAAAGTTCTAAAGTTTCATAGTAAATCAAAGTATTTACTAAAGTTAACTATAGTTAGCAATGGTTAACTATACTAAATTTTTGTCAGAGATGTGCTCTATAAGATTATGTGTGCATCACAAAAAAGTTTGTGGATTGTTGACGTGAAAACAATATCAATCAAGGTACAATATAATTTTTACGCTCTCTTTCTCTGTATATACATGTATATATAGTCTTTAGAAAATGTTGTTTTTCGACTACAAAACATAAATCTGATTCTATTGTAAAACAAAGGAATTTACTCATAACAAGTATTTTAAAGCATACACAAAGAAAGCCTCAAATATGACAAAAAATAAAATATTACAGATTACTGCAGACAATAATTTTAATCCCGAGTTGTGAATCATTATCACCTGACGGAATAATTTAAGGGGATGAAGGACACATGGTCACATGACTTTGTTTAACTACGTCATAGTCTCCGTTTATATAAGTGCAAAACGTGCAAAGCATCAATTCTTGTATAATTTTTTGACAATTTTTTAACTTTAATTACCATCTTATATAAAAAAAAAATTTAGAAAGTTTTAACATTCTTGTAAACATTAACAAATTATGAAAAAGATTGATCCACTCCTCTATTTCCCTAAACTGCGCGTCCAACAAGTCGGTGACGTCATACATGATCTGTTAGTACAGCAAGATCATACTCGGTGAACACAGGGGTGGTATTATCATGTTAAAACAGGTCATTTTCAGTATATGATGAAATATTTTGAGAAACGGGGAACCCAAAAATTACTTTTGCATGGCTGATGACGGAAATCATATGTAGGGGTATATCTTATTTTGCTTATTTAGCTTACATGTGACGTCATAGTTGGTTTTTCCCGTACTCGAGAAATGTAACATGACACGCTTTTGTCATGCTTATGTCCTCTTTAACGATGTCCTGTGAAATAATTAGGTCAGCTTCATCATTCGATATTTTTACAGTTAATCAATAATTTGAAGGATTTGCAATTCAACGTAAATTAAAAAATATTGAATGATAGAATTTTTTGTAAATTACGTTTTTTATTGTTTAAGTTGTCTTAAAAAGTGCGTAATTTTCCCTATCTAGATGCATTGTGATAGACAAAACTTGCTTTTTCGAATTTTAAATCCTAGTTATACTCTGAAATAATTTAAAAGATACATGTCCACTTTGATATTTTTTATATATGCTTAAAAAATCCCATTATGGACAGTATTGAGAGTAATGAGCCCGGAAACATGGAGAATTAAAACTCCACCTAGATACGGTAGGGCATAGTATTTGTCAATCAATATCTCAAGAATAAGGTAAGAAACCTAATGATATAACTGCTTTAAGATATGTGGGACATACTAAATTAGAAATATACAAAATATGAAAAAAAATTGAATGACAAATATTTTTTCAGCTCAAGGTCCTTCTCCTCCTTAAGAAATTTCAATGTTTTTCCAAACCAAAATTCTTTTCCGGAGTTTTAATTAGTTCTCAATTGGACTAGGCAATTTCACTCATATTACAGGCAAGGATAATGTGGTCGATCCCACGTCAAAATTGAAATCATTGCAACTCCGTTAAAAAATTAAGGGAGGAAATTGCAATCTTTATCGATTGGAACTAATTGTGTCCTTGTGAGAATTCTTATAAAACCAAAATTATTAACTTTTTACATCCGAAAAGAGGAATATCTTGCTATGGACGTCAATTTGACATTTTAATTAATAATGATGAGGTTATTTTCATTTATTTGTCGACTCGGTATATCCTAATTGTGTCCTTGTGAGAATTCTTATAAAACCAAAATTATTAACTTTTTACATCCGAAAAGAGGAATATCTTGCTATGGACGTCAATTTGACATTTTAATTAATAATGATGAAGTTATTTTCATTTATTTGTCGACTCGGTATATCCTAATGAACTCGGAAGTAGAAGGCGTCATTGTTTCACTGACTTAGTGGCCGACTAGGTAAACTATGTGATAACAGACTAACAAGCTTCTTCATCGTTAAATTTCCCATTTAATGTCGCAGTTTTCCACCTTGAGTTATTATCTCCAAAGTAAATAGTATGCAAGACCATGTTTTGAGTATGTTCAGTTTTTAAATAGGGTCAGGCTACCGACTATTAGTTTGAAGTTTTAAGACTTTTAATCAGCTTGTTTAAAGTCATAATTTAACAAATTTTATGATCGTTATAATGGCTTTGCTTGCATTTAAGACACACTTTTAGGTCGTATATGGACTTACATGTTTCATGCAAATTGTTTTAAAAGGTTTTTATAATTTTTTTTTATCTTAATTATTCAATATTTTAACAAAATACTTTGAAATCTTTAAATATGGGTATATAATTTAAATTCCTACGAAATGATGTATACAAAACTTAAAAAAAAAAAAAAACAAAAAAAAAAAAAAAAAAAACACGTAAGTACTCAACAATTTGATTGACTTTTGTTTTAAATGACTATCGCATTATTAGTTTTCAACAAAAGGGGAATGCAAAAAAAAATTTTGATCAGTATAATGCGTTCCTGCGTTTTTGTACTATCTAAACTAAATGCAAGAACATGCAGGCAGGTATGTGCTGAATTCTGATCGGCTAATACTTAAGTGGCTTTATCTCTCAGTTTCCAGTTGAAATCTTTGAGATTAAACAAATAGGTATATATCATAGTTTCTTAAGGTATGTGAGAAATCTAGATAAAATGTTCAAGCACATGCGCTGAAATTTGATTGGATTATTCACACAAGTCTATATCCAATAAAATACTTCAGAAAATGAATAAAGATTTACCAAAAAAAAAGAAAATCCAGATTGACCTTAGTTTGTTGGGAGTGGATCTTAGTTTAGGTACAGTATGGAAGCAGAGGAGCCGTCTGGGGAACATCTGTAAAGGTTCCCGTTATAACCAGCACATTATTTTCTTGACTTTCTTATCCCTACTTTTTTGTCCGCGAGTGTGTTCTCGGAAACAACCAGAACTTTTTTATTCAGACCAAAAGGCATGGAATTAATGAGCAAAACGGTGATTATTTTGCCTGCATATGCTTGCGATGTATGAAATTACCGATAAACTTTAAATAGATTCAACTGTCTTATTCCAAACTTCACCTGCATATCGATTCGATATGCAAGAACATGATTAATAATTAAACCAAACCGAGGCAAACTGCTGACAAATAATAAGTTGATGTTATAAGGATTTCAACAACTCCGTTTAAAGTAGCTTTTTGCTAATTCAACGGTCATCATAATGACCTTGTTTGTATGTTGGGTAGAATTTTGTCTGACATGTTTTGCACCATTTGTAAGGTCATTGCTGTTATGCTTAATTTCACTACGGAGTACTCCGGATGCCTGATCAATACAACAGGCTCATGAGGGATGACAGGGGATGCTTATTCCTCCAAGGCATCTGATCCCACCTCTGGCTTTTCTGTTTTTAAATTTCATTCATATGTATACGAGGATTGTCCGGTAAAATTTTAGACAAAGCGTAATGAATGAAACCAGAAGTCTCTGACGAAACTGTAGCTCTTCTGGTTTGTAATTATAAAAAAGGGAAAGAAAAGTAGCGCTTGGATGTGAAACTTTGCAACAGCAATAGAATATTGATCCTTGGTTTAGGCTGGTCTCTTTTTTGTGGCGAAATTTATTGAAATCAAACCAAAACTGTAGTAGGAGTAGCCTTTTGAAAGAATTTAACGGAAATTTCTAATTTTAGTAACCTTGGCACCACCGTTCATCGAAATCAAAAACTGATACACAGAATTATGTATCTTTTGTATAGTCTATGTGTGTTAAGTTATATTGAAATATATCAAAAGTGTAGGAGGAGTAGCATTTCGAAAGTATGGGAATCATAATTTGAACAAACTTGATCTACAATACCTAAGGTTGCTTCTGTATAAATATGATTAATAATGGCTTAAGTGTTGTTTAGAAGGTTTTTAGAGATATTTCCTGTATATGCCTATGTTAAATTTTCACCCGCTGTTGTGTAGTCTACTTGTGTGTTATATTGAAATCAGACCCAAACTGTAGAAGAAATAGTAGAATTTTTTTTTTTTTTTTTTTTTTAAAAAAAGGTTAACCGATGGACAGTCAGACAGACGGATGGACGACGGACACCTTACTATCTGACCAGTAGAGGTGAAAGTTACAATTTGAGTACCTGTTTGAAATTTTAAACACGTTTTATTCCTATCATATTCGAGTTAAATTATTGGGAGACAAAATAGAGACAATAATTTTTAGCTCTGTTGGTCAGAGACCAGAAGAGCTTATGCGATAGTAAGGTGTCCGTCGTCAGAATTTTTTTTTATCAAAATGCTCCTCCTCCTACAGTTTTGGTATGATGAGTAAAACCTGGCACACAAGAAGATTAAACTAAAATACATAATTCTACGAATCGGTTTTTTGATTTCGATGAACGGTGTTGCCATTGTTACTAAAATAGATTTGTTTGTGAAATACCTTCAAAACGTCACTCCTCGTACAGTTTTAGTCTGATTTCAATATAACTTGGCATACAAGTAGGCTACACTCCGATACACGATTTTATGTATTGGTTTTTCTTTTGATGGATGATGTTGCCATGGTTACTAAGCGTAGAAATTTGTGAAATACTTTAAAATGCTATTTCTCCTACCACTAAGATAATAAATTAAGATACATAGTTCTATGCATGGGATTTTGATTTCAATGAACGATGTTGCCATGGTTACTGAAATAGAATTTTTAATGACATTTCTTTTAAAAGCCACTCCTCCTACAGTTAAAGTCTGATTTCAATATTACTTGGTACACTAGTAGACTACACTATGATACATAATTCTATGCACCGTTAAATTTCGGTCAGTGTTGTTGCCATGATTACAAAAAAAAAATTAGAAATTTCTGTGAAATACTTTCAAAACGCTAATCCTATTAATTTTTAGTCTGATTTCAGTATAAATTGACACACAAAGCAGATACATAATTCTTTGCATCGATTTTTGATTTCGAATAATGGTATTTTCATGGTTACTAAAGATAGAGATTTCTGTGAAATACTCTCAAAATGCTACTCCTCCTACAGTTTTGGTCTGGTTTCAATATAACTTGGGACTCTAGTAGACTACACTGTGATGCATTATTCAGTATATTGATTTCGATGAAAGGTGTTGTCATGGTTACTAAAAATAGAAATTTGTGAAATTCAAAAGCCTATAACAGTTTTAGTCTGATTGCAATAAGTATTGCCAAAAAAAGAGACTAAACATGGGACCATTATTTTATGTATTCTGTTGTATAATTTTAAATGTAAGTGCTACTTTTCTCTTCCTTTGTTACAAGTACAAACCAGTAGAGCTACAGTCTCGTCAGAGACTTCTGTTTCTGTTTCATTATGTATGTATATTTTAAAATAAAAAGCATTAAATAAATCAGGTTGCAATAAGAATTATCATAAGATGCATGACCCGACTTCTTTAATCTCAGATAATGATTAACCACCATCATTCATTTACAGTGTAAAAGTTTCTAACTTTCCGAAAATTACACACTCTATATGTAGTTCGCACCTGTTCCAGAGAAAAAGAAATTGGAAAGTTAGAAAAATTATTGTAGTATGACTAAATGAAAGGAATGTTGATAATGCACATGCGCACTAACAAGTTTCACTAGTGCATATTAGGAAGTGTGGAAAGCTGGTTATTTTTGACGAAATAAAGACAAAAAAAGACGAGCAGCGGCCAAACAATCTCACTGAATTAACGATTTTTTTTAACAATGTATGAGATGAATAGGAGAGGTTAAACTAATAATTAAAAACGCAAGTGTTTTACCTAAAGGTCACGCTATCGTTCTCGAAAGATCTTTACGCTGATATTCATGAGTTTTTGTTTGTACATAAAGAATTATTTCTTTAAATTACAACTTAGGCACAAAACAAAGGATAGGATATTGGGAAGGATATTTTTTGTCATTTGAAGATAAACTAATTTCCATGGGTAAAGAAAATATATTGCTCTCGAGGAGCGTAAAGCTTTAAAGTTACTATCAACCATGTCGTCATTTTTTAGAATTTAAAGACATTTGCGTATTTTTTGCCAGTTTCCGGTTATTTGAAATGAAATTGTAGTAAGCACAACAAATTAAAATGGCGAGGTTTGATGACGTAAAGGCGTACTGTAGAGCAGTCCTGCTGTAGGCAAATCTAGGACAGATGCCTTCTTCAGTTTTTTAAACGATAACAGAAGGAAAAAAATACACTTTATCTTTGATGTAACAATAGCAAGATCGAGTTTGAAAGCGGAGGTATTTGTCTCAAGTCCCATGAAATACCAGGCACTGGTGAAAGGCACCATCAACGCAGACTGTCAAAAACTGTTCGCGAAATTGCTTATTTATTTTGAATATCATATTGTAAGAGGACCCAAGTAAGGTCTCATGCGTTTGCTTAATTGGTCCCTCACCTGTTTAAGGATTAAAACTGTTGTACTGGTTAAGATTGATCCATGTTTTTAAGCAGATTATCAAAACAGATGGAACGTGAAAGGACTATATTCGGTAATGACGAATATTTGCCCCCAAAATCAAACTTTGACGGAGAAATCTTTAATTATGTTCTAAAACAGGGGGATATCTGCAGACTTCAAAGCACTGAATATTTTCATAAGCCATGACGCCATAAGTTAGATATGACGTCAGGAAAATGACGTAAATTCAATATTTTCATGATTTACACAGAAAAAGGTATATATTACGTCGATATTTTGAGTAAAAGTCACTGAGCGCAGGCCTGCTCCAACTCAATATTTTAATATAATGTGTAGAATGATAATATCAATGAAATATGTAAATATTATTCTGGAGCAGGCCTGCGCTCTATAAATTTTATTGTAAAAATTGAACAAACCTTGTTCATTTTTTCCCCTCTTTCTTAAAAATTACAAAATCCGAATAGTTTATGACGTCATAGAAACAAAAATTGTCTGTAACCTACTTTGAAACTATAATATTTTTGGTTCATTTAGATTTCTCATACAGATATAAAATTCAGCACATTTCAAAAATTTTTCAAAATATGACTTTTGGAGGGGGCAAAAATATGCATATACCGCATATAGTTCTTTCGAAAGATATTTTGAACTTATGCCGTAAGTCGATACCACATAAAAGACAAAATTTCTTTTTTTATTGAATTGAGCATATATTTGATGTATTTTTATTAGGTATCTGGTGAATAATGTACCGATGCGTACCAATGAGAGAATTTTAAAACTCAGCGTTGTTTATTTTTTTTAATCTAGAGTATTTGTCTACGATTATACTGAAATACCCTCGTACCTGCAACAGTTACACTGTTTTACACTGAAAGATTGATTTCACCTGATTTCTTAACTGAGATATGTGAGACCAATATATTATAGGGTTTAATAGAGAGTTGACACTAATTGCTGCAAAGCCAATCAGAGAAACTACATAAGGGATATTATCAAACATGAGAGCAATACCGAATGATCCAGAACACAAAAACAGGACAAGGAGGATCTTGCTTACCAATTTTATCGACTTAATTATTCTCTTATGCTTTATATATTCCATCTTTCCATTATCAGAACCGCTTGACATATTCATATATCGTCGCAATACCTGATAGATTGTAAGGGCATAGAAAATTAGGGTCAGTATCATAAGGGTTGGAATTAAAGAACACAAAATCATTTGTACAGTGTAAACATTTCGACCAAACACTTTCTCGTAAGTCTCGACTCGGTCTCTATTTGGGGAAACCAGCGATGAGAAAAGAGTAAATGTTGTAGCCCAACTTATAGTGTAGATACAGTATTTTCGATTCCCATCAAAGAGGTGTTGTGCCCAGACATTTTCTGACAGAACAAGAAACCGATGCAGACTTATACAGAAAGTTTGAAAAAGGGACATGATCAAACTCGTTGTGCCACATATATTCTCCAGGATGCACAAAACCAATTCTCCTGAAAATTCTGGAAAGAGCAATCGACATCCAACAATAAAGCATGAGCATCCCATCAGAAAATCGCTCAGGGATAAGCCCATAACGAGGTTGTGGTATGTGTTGTGTCGGAGTTCGGAGTTTCTGAGGTACGCCATCATTACAAAAGCATTTAACACCATGCCCACAGTCCCAACACCCACCATTACTATAGGAACGATAGTAGGCAAAAGACCCACGGTGGGGAATGAAGTGTTTGCCCATTTGTATGTTAAATTATCTGTATAAAAATCAGCCCAGCTGGAGGAGGTAGATGTTTCATATTCTGTCGATGGATACATTGTGATACCAGTGCAGTTTTGCTCGTACATTGCAGGCTCAGTAATTTCGGCCCATATATTAGTGGTGTAAGAATCCTGATTATAACCGTTGGATATGTCACTTGACGCATTAGTTGTTAACGTCACAAGTGTGGTCCATTTGTATATCGAGTCAGTGGTCTGATTACCTTTTCCCTTCATATTATCAGCAACTGCATGGACAAGCAAGATCACCAAAAATGTTGTTGTAGCCATCGATTTCTGAAACAGAAAGTCTCAATTAGTTACCATGCAGTGATTGGGAGGCCTTGGTTCGATTCTCTTTCCACGCGCTGCGTCAAACCTAAGTAGTGACTGTTTCTTCGCCAGACGCCTATCATTAGAAGTGAAAGTCACAGGTCTTTCGGAAAAGACCTTAAAAACCCTGGTCCCGTGTCACGATACGGAATCCCTATTGGTCAATGTTCATGAGTGCCGTGTATAGGTCTTTAGTTAAGGCCTTCACCGTTATATGATGACGAATCTATGTGAGTGAAAAATTCTCGAATGAGACGTAAAACAACATACACGCAGTCAGAAGAAATATGTTGAAGAAGCAAACAGTTAAAGAGCTTAGCCATTCTCCGTTATCTTAAATTAGGGTGTACCCAAGAACCATCAATTTTACATATTTGCATATAGGAACATTGAAATATTTTGAAAATAATTTTGATCAGCATATTCAATTGTATAATGAAGCTCTCTCCAAATTAAACACAGCTGCCGTATCTTTAATTAACCTGTGCATTTTACACACATAGGTACAAATAACGATAACTCTTCACGCGCGGACGTGATCAGACGAAGGGAAAATCTCTTTTTCATAATTCACAGAGGTTTAATACTTTGAACGGTGACGCAACAACTGTATCAAAAAGTTCGTCAGGACGGATTAGATATTTGTTAAGGTAAACTAATTCTTCATTCGAACGAATTAAGATATGTGTTCGAATGAAGGCGTCATGGTAAATATATCTGCAGAGGCTATGAATAACACATGCTCACTAAAATAAAACTATGTAATACTTATATTAAAATACTGTGATGTTGTCAAGAATGTCATAGAAAATCCTAACCAGCATAAAGGCACGGCTGATTGTCTTCAAGGATAAAAAATAACTGATGACAATAAAATCGGCAGAACTGATTAATCCACCTTATTTCTAATAAATGTCAGATAATATACATGACATTTGCTTATTAACCCCTGTTATCCGTCTACACACCGCGCTGTCTTTATATTATTTAAAACAAAGAGACTTCATTCCTACATATCTGTCATTTACAGTCTTAGTCCCTGCAAACCAAAGTGAGAAATCAAAATAACTCGTTAATTCGTCTCTCTCTCTATATAGATAGATAGATAGATCGATATAGGCTTATATATCTAAGGCTTGTTGCCATGGAAACAGAAATCCAAAAGAAGCACATGGTCATTGGTTTAAGTACGGAGGATTAAGAAAAAATCATGCCTTAGGTTTTAAGAAAATCCGTTTAAGTACTTAAATAGAGAATCGCTCTTAATTCTTTTGTAATACTTTTACCAAGTTAGAATTACATGCACTTGTATGTATTTACTTAAATTAAAAACCGCTCGTTCCCACAGGATATTAATAGTTCACCGTAATATGTGTTACAAAATATTTATTGAAAAAAAACGGTATGTAACTTGGGGTGGGGGGTCCAACTTTTCCACGACAATTTTTTTTTCAATCAATAATAATGGTGTTTTCACCTTACTATAACACTTCAACAAAAAGTAGGGGGCAACCTGCCTTTCAAAAACATTTTCATACTAAATAATGAATTGACTTAATGCCCTATTTTGGGTCTTTTTGCGATTTCTCCACCAAACTTTAAATGAAGTGAATCCATAATGTAAGTAGGATCGACATATACATTATTATATTTAGGTAGAACAATTGTATAAAAGCAACGCCTTGATATCATGAATCAAAATTGAAGCAAAAATATAATAGTATCGTCGTCCAGAATTTGGCATTAACCCGTAGTGGATGTTAGTTCACATAATATCTAGGGGTGTGCAATATTACTGATATATGGGTTTATTGCAATATTAAACCCAACGATAATATATCGCAATATTTTTTTTTCAATACCGGTATTGACGATATGCTAACGGGAAATAGAATACAACCGCTAAATATGGTGCATCTGAATTCAAAACTCAGATACTCAGCTGCTTTCAAGTTTTCTTCTTTTTTTTTTTTTGGTTTTGTTTATCTTTTTTATTTGTTTTTTTTATTTTTGTTTTGTTTGTGTTTTTTTTTTTTGCTATAGACATTGCTACAGTGTTTAAAAATTAAGAATGGAATAAGGAGGATAAATATATATTACAAGGATAACATTGTATATTTAATTCAACATACAATTTTATATTTTTTTTCCGGAATACTTACTCCAGACAATTTACGATTAAGTGCTTTTGTTTATCAAAATTTCGGAACGATCTTTTGGATTGTGATGTTAATTTATTTATTTCTTTTTAGTTAATTAATTGATTTAATTCTGAGTCCTATGTCGGAGTAGACATACGTTAAAAAATAAAAGAAAAGCTGAGATATTGCAAGTGAAATAATCTGGCGGTATCTCAATTTTTTACGTAGATATTGTAAAGAAAGTAAAATCCTGTCGACTGTCTTTGCAAAAATTACATGTAAACACGTCGATCTACGATGCAAGTAACTATGACTACTAATTCAGCAGGAAACGTTCATGACTACGTAACCAGTGGACAGGAAACATTCCCTAATATTAAATGATTAGAACCATCATAGGACATTCCGGTTTACTTGGAATAAATAATAAACATGTGCATGTCCATCCAGGTTACTTCAAACTTTTAGAGAAATGGACAGCAATGCAATATATCCCAATATTTATGGCAATATGCCATCAAATATTGCAATATATCGCAATATAATTTTTCTGGCGGCACCAACCCCTAATAATATCTATAGAAGGTGGGGCGATCGATCTGCGATCTACCTAGTTTATGGGAAAGTCGCCGAACCGTCAGTTTTTCTCGTAAATTCGGTTCATGTCGGTAAAAAAATTCAGGATTGAAGATCCATTATCTGATAAAAAAAATAAGCCCACCGCCCCCCAAAAAAATCTGAAGGAGATGGGCGAACATAGCGTGCAGAAAGCCTATAGCTTCAGATATATAAAAATCATGTTCAATTTGTGAATTTAATATTTAGAGTAAAGTTCTCATTACTGAAATTTATAAAATTATGATAAACAAAACTTTACTGAGGAAAGTTTTCTCGGCAAAATTTATTCCTTTACTAAAAGATAATGTGGTAGTCATGGGGTTCGAACCCTAGCAATAACAAGAGGCCCAAGGGCCTTAACGGTCACCTGAGTATAATACAACAATTTAGAAGTTAAATACACTGATAGATGAAGCTTTGTTGCTCTAAAGCAAGAGAAGAAGGAAGATCTGGATCAACAATATGATTAGTCTAGTATTCAGTATCAACTCATAAATTAAGTTCTAATCTGTCCTCCACTTAACATATCACCATGCAGACTATTAACAAACTATTAGTGCTTCTGTACTATTTTTTAACCCATATTAAGACCTCTAGCATTGACCTCTCTTATGGTCTTTGAAGAACTTTTAATAAGGCAAGTTATTTTTGTCTCATTTTTATTTATCTATTACTTACAGGTCTATCTGATTATTAAAACTAAGAAAGTACTTTTTGAATTATATGATAAACATTCTTGCATAATTATCTTATTCTATTAACCTTTCAAATATATTATTTACAGTGATTAATTATCAAAGGTGAATGGAAAAGGGGAATAACTGCCCAGGACCAGAATGCTTAGACAGATGGTCCAGATGTTCAAAAATCTGGTAGAAATATGCTTACTTATATCATTTAAACTTTTACTCAATTTGCTTCCGATATGCCCAGAAGCAGAGAAGAATTTCACAGGTACAATGCATTTTCACTACAGATTCAACAAAACCTTACCCTAACACCAGAACCCAAGACCAAGGGTCAAGAAATTTACAAATTTGGAAGAGTTACCCTCATCATCATAACTATGGACTTCAAACAATTAACACTTTTCCACTATATTATCAAAAGTCCTCCCCCCCACCCCCACCCCACCCCTCCCCTCGTTATGCCAGAACCCCTGACCCTAGTACCACATGATTTAAAACTTCTGTTCGAAGCTCCCATTTTCATCATAGCTAAGCAATTTATTTATTAGCTCAACACTAAGGAGCAGACAGGATTAATTAATGATTAATTAATAGAATTAATGCTTTTTCACTATATAATCAATAGAGCCCCCCCCCCTCCTCAAGAACCCCCAAAACTGAGGCCATATATTTAAAAATTTTGGAAGAGGCATCCTTGCCTATCATAATCATGCACTTAGTTTGTTTAAATAATCTCCAGTAGCAGAGAAGACGATTTTCAAAGAATCAATGCATTTTCACTATATAATCAATAGAGCTCCGCCCTAACACCAGAACCCCTGACCCTGGGGCCATGAAATTCACAATTTTTGAAAAGGCATCTTATGCGTCATAACCATGCACTTAGTTTGTTTAAATAATCTACAGTAGCAGAGAAGAAGATTTTCAAGGAATTGATGCATTTTCACTATACAATCAATAGAGCCCCGCCCTAACACCAGAACCCCTGACCCAGGGGCCATGGCTTTCAAATTCTGGAAGACGTCCACCTCCTCCTCATAACTATGTACTTAGTTTATCACCTTAAGGTAGAACCTATGTCGGAAAAGTCTTTGTCACAAGATTTTCAAACTTTTTCAAAATGATAAATTAGCTCTCGCTTATCAAACAGTTAAAAATATATGGTATGTTTCTTTGTTATTAAATATAGTGCAGTCTGTGCAACTTGGAATGATAATTTTACACAGCGACTACATATTTTCAGCCATTTTTAGGAGTACTGGTCATAAAGAGAATATAATAAATCACTAAAATACTTCTTCAAACATCGTCGTTTATAGACTTTATTAACTGAATCATATTAAGCAATATTATTCAAGAATAAATTCTTTTTTATTCAATTGACATAAAAGATTAAGTCCACATTTCAATGAATATAGGCAAATGTGTTCAATATTTTTTGAGTCAATTTACCACCTAAATTTGTAAATATTTTTCAAAAGTCTTTGTCAGAATGTTTTCAATCTTTAATATGATGAAGAACATACCCAAATAATTACAAAAAGTGATTAAAATATATACCTTTCCCCGCAAACGAATGAGAACACTCTATTTATCCATACTTCTTTTGTTGACCTTTTTGCACTTACCGAGGATTTAATTATTAAATTACTGTTTTGGGGTTACGTTCAGATTTACAATGTGAATATTTATCAAAAAATTATTATTTTATTTAAAAAGATAATATTTTAGGGAAACATTATTATTATACACCAACCATTATAAATAATTAACAAATAATTATGAAAGGGAATGCACGTCATTTCATGATAGACATTACAAAATTTACACACAATTTTTAACAGATCTTTGACTCAGACACTTTTCATCAAGATATTGTACTATTTAGATTTCTTATGAATTTTGATTTCCTTCAAAATAGTTGCATGTCATTCACATTATCACAGTTGAGTAACTTCATTACATGAGACATTCTTGAAGAAAGTACGGGAAAAAGTAACATTAAATTAATTATGACGTCATAATGGATCTAGCACCAAAAAGACAGTCTAAAATAATTTTCTCAGTATGACGTCATACGACGTAGGTTCTACGTTAATGCCCAGGAGCAGAGGAAAAGATTTTCAAAGAATTAATGCATTTTCACTATATCATCGATAAAGCCCCGCCCTAACACCAGAACCCCTGACCCTGGGGCCATGAAATTCACAATTTTGGAAGAGGTACTCTTGCTCATCATAACTATGTACTTAGTTACTTTATTTAATACCCAGGAGCAGAGAAGAAGATTTTCAAAGAATTAATGCTTTTTCACTATATAATCTATAGAGCCCCGCCCTAACACCAGAACCCCTGACCCTGGGTCATGAAATTCACAATTTTAGAAGAGGCACTCTTGCTGTTCATAACTATGTACTTAGTTACCTTATTTAATACCCAGGAGCAGAGAAGATTTTCAAAAAATTAATGCTTTTTCACTATATAATCTATAGAGCCTCGCCCTAACACCAGAACCCCTGACCCTGGGGCCATGAAATTCACAATTTTAAAAGAGGCACTCTTGCTCTTTATAACTACATGTATGTACTTAGTTACTTTATTTAATACCCAGGAGCAGAGAAGAAGATTTTCAAAGAAATAATGCACTTTCACTATATGATCTATATAGCCCCACCCTGGGGCCAGAACCCCTGACCCTGGGGCCATGATTTCACAACTTTGGTAGAGGGCTCAATGCTCATTACAATGATGCCAACAGTTTGACTGCTTGATGTCCAGGAGTAAAGAAGAAGATTTTTAAAGATTGCATTACTTTTGGTGGTTTTAGCTCCACCCCATGAAATTCGCAATTTTTGTTCCCCTTCACCCATAGATGCTATATGCCAAATTTGGTTGAAATTGGTTAAGCGGTTTCAGCGAAGAAGCTAAAAATGTTCAAATGTTAACACACGACGCACGCCGACGAACGAGAACGGATGCAATAGGTCACCTGAGTGACTCAGGTGACCTAAAAATCCTGAGTATCATTTTCTTTCGAGACTAGCACGCTAACCACTAGACTACACAAGTCCTGAAGAATAGTTGCATTTAAATCATGTTTGTGACATGACCCTTGACTTAATGAACTTCAAATATTTCTCAAAAAGATGCGAATGTTGTGTCATAAAAGTATATTTGTAAGGTAAAGTGGGTCTTTCCTCCATATTTTTGGTAACCAAAAAATCTTTATTTTTATGCAAACTTCGAGGATTAACTTTCAAAAAAAAATGCATCGAAGACCCACTCATATCGAAAAATAGTGTTAAAGTATGAGAAAATGATTCTTTGCCCTCTTTAGTGTGTGTATAATATTTCATAAGCAAATAATTTTAATCATTAGTCCACAGTACTTTAATAATTTTTGCCAATTGTAGAGATTTTACATAAAGTATATTTTAATATTAGATGAAATATCAAGGGAAATTTTGATATAATTGAGATTTAATTTTTCACCTTCATGTTTGTCACACTATAGGCTTTTCGCTCGTCATGTTCACCCACCTTCTTTACAAATACACATGGTTCTATTTTCTACACACACCCTTTTTTACCATTTTATCAGTAATGCATGATTAATTTTTATCCGTAACAACCATGCCATGATGGATTTTTTTTCTAATTCGAATTTCCTCTGTCATGGAATAGAGATCTATAAATAGCTCACACGTAGATTCGGTTGGGGGAAAGTATTTTCATTATTAAACATAAGAGTAACCATAATGGGTTATTTCAGGAATAAATAAATATATATTTAAGGTGATTTTAAGTTTAAAAAGGTCTTTGACCCTGTGTATTTTGTATGAGTGAACCAGAAAAAAAAATTGTATGCAATTGTATACTACCTTTTTCAAAGAAACATTATTAACAGTAAACTTGTTCATATCATTCGACTACTCTGGATTTATTTAAATTCAATTCACAGTGAGAATTAACCCCCCTACCCCCCCCCCCCTTTCATCTCAGTATCATAATGATGTATGAATTAAAAGAAAAAAGGTCGTTCTGTTAAGTCAAATCTTTTCTGGTAAAAGATATTTTTCTTGACCATATGTCCTGTAAAAATTTTAGACATTCGCGTAGACCTGCTCTATATATCTCTAGCAAGTCGAATATGAGTATGGTATCAGTTTACCCCCGCATGGTGCATTGGTTAGAGCGTTTGGTCAAGAGTAAGGAGTTGATCCTTACGTCGCGGGTTCGAATCCCACTGTGAGACATGGAGACCGGTCCTTCGGATGAGACCGTATAAACCGAGTCGCAGAAGATCATGGCACGAAAAAGATCCCTCACTGCTCAATGGCCCTAAGTGACGAGTATATTTATAAATCTGCAGTCCTCCACCGGCAAGGGGTTGCGTCTCCATATGAGTGAAAAATGTTAAATAACAAACGAACGAACAATCATCAAACACGCTCTCAGACCCGAATTTGATCGAGGTAACGTTTTCGAAGGTTCACTCGCAGCTGGGCACCACGTGATGAATTAAATGCTGAACAGGTCAATCGAGGTCAAATCAAGGTTAACACAGTCATAACAATGGAAGTTAAGTTTGTTTTGAACATTTTTTTTTTGGTAGAATTAAGTATAAGCGCACGTTTGTTTGCACATATACTTTCAAATGTGACATAATTTTGTTCGATATACAACTTCATTTTACTTTAGAACAGCCTAAGAAAACAATGCACTTATTTTGTATTGAGACGTTGAAAAGGATTGAACTTGATTATCTATTAATATTCAAGAAACCTTCTGGGCCCATGTCTATGATTTTAATTTCGGTTTCCACAAAAAGAATGTTTTACATTCATATGTGTTTTGAGAATACACAGTTGCGATATTGGTGATTTATACAATAGAAAGATATAAACATTTCATAAACCTTCAATTCACGGCTTTTTTTCCCCGGGCTCTTTAGACCACTCATTCTGAACAGTAATCATGTTCGGGAAAAAGTGGCTGTGGGGGGATTGATAGTAAATTAAGAAATTGAAAATTAGGGGTGATATTAAAAAAATAAGTAAAGATGAACTTAATCCATGAAAGAAATGATAATAAAGAAATGAAAACATACCACTAAAATTGATGCTATCTTCAATCGACTGAGGTCTTCTCTCCCAATGGGGATCCGAAAAAACATGAATGCAAAAAACGTCACCACTATTTATAATCCATAGGTAATTATAATACTGATTTTATATTGTCGGCCAAATGAAATCAATGCCCACGCGCGACCAGCGGCCAGTTTCAATTCACTCCGACGATTTTTCCTATGTATTTTAACTGGAATGAACGGCCACTCATGTAACGCGTCCAGCGGCCACTGAAATCCTCGCCACAACATTATTATACCACCCGCTTGAAAAGCGGGGTGTGTATAATGATGGGGATGTCCGTCCGTCTGTCTGTACGTCCGTCCATTACGCTTTAGGGTACCCATCTCTTATCCGCAACTCCTGTTATACCACTGAATAAAATTTAATGATACTTTCAGGGAATCTTTATTCCATAGTGTCATTGTGACTTCCTATTTTACTTTTTGATCTGACACTTCTTTCGGGTCAGCCAAAGCAAAACATAGAAGTAGTATTATGGGTCTAGTGGGCGAGATCAACTTAGTGCACCTTTTATGCAAATTAGGTAGAAAATGCTGGATTCTGTTACTTGGATGGCGAGGTCAACTGAGTGCACTTTTGGGGTGTGTGTTTTGAGTCCGGACATAGGCGTGTGTTTTGGGTCCAGGTGGGGAGATAGACGGGTCAATGGAGTGCAGGTAGGGAGGTCAACTAACAATGCCAGAGACACAGGATGTCACTGAATTAGACTTGAATATTCCAGAACCTATGACCAAGGAAGATTTTGCCATTTTGAGCACTACTTTGGATGGGATTGTGAACAGTCTTCGTGTGTTTCAAAATGAGGTCAACACTGAATTTTGTTTTTTGCATGGAAAAATGGCTAGATTGGAGGCAATAGTGAACCATATTCAGGACAAAATGAGAGGCTCTTACAAGAAAAAAAGAAGATAAAGGAGCTACAAAAAAGACTAAAGAGACAGACCAATGTTTCATTTGCAAAGAGCTGGGCCACTGGGCACCTGACTGTCCTAGGAAACAGAGACGTGGGTGATAATGTAGGAATTGGGCCAGTGACTGCCTAGAAGATAAGGAATTACTCAAGAGAAAACACAGGAGAAAAACCAGATTCCTACCAGTGTGAAGGACCAACTGAAAAGGAAACTCCAGACTATCAATGTGAAGGACAAACTGAAACTTAAAGTCCAGAACAAAAATTGAGTTTGTATTCCTTTGTGAATAAAAATACTTTAAAGCTAAGAGATTTAAATAAAAAAGCTGTCAATGAGAGTGTGTATTTGTGAAACCCCCATCCCGTCTTTACCTGTACTGGTTGACCTCCCTACCTGCACTCCATTTACCCGCCTATCTCCCCACCCGGACCCAAAACACCCATCCAAAAAGTGTACAAGTGCACTCTATTCACCTCCCTATCCCACTAATCAATCGGAATCCAGCATCTCATTTTCTACCTCATTTGCATAAAAAGTGCACCCAGTTAATCTCGCCAACTAGACCCCTAAAACTACTCATAGACTTTGCCATTATAATCATATGGGAGGCGGGGGTATCATTTTGTGAGCTCTGTGATCACAGTACCTCTTGTTTGTAGTTTTACTACATTTACAGCTGTGGAAAACTTTCAGATAGCCAGACATTCGGACCAGTAAGAAGACAAAATAAGCCGGTCCGATGTGATTTTTGCCAGTCCGAAATAGTAAGTCGCAAAATAATAAAGCATAAAATTTATTCACTTCATTACACGTCTATTTACTTAATAAGAATATAACATTCAGTCTCCATTTCCAAGTCCTCTTCCGTTTTCGTTTTTTTTTTTTTGAATGGAAAAACAAAAAACTTTAGCAGTTTTCCACAACTCTGCGCAAAGAAAGCGTTTGCCTGCTCTCTTATCCATAGTTAATGCAATTTTTCCATTTTTTTAAGCCCGTCTGAAGACGGAATTGGACGAATTATGTTACGGCGTTCATGTCCGTCTGCTCAGCTAGCTATCAAGGTATAGTGATGGGGGTGTCTGTATGTATGTCCGTTACGCTTTGGGGTACACATCTCATCCACAACGCCACTTATACAACTGAATATAACTAAATGAAACTTTCACAGAATCTTTGTAACATAGTGCCATTGTACACCTCCAATTCTACTTTTTGATCGGACACACATTTTGGGTTTCCAACAGCAAAACACAGACACTGTCATTCTTTCTATAATATTGAGAGGTACCCATCTCTTATCCGCAACCCCTCTTATACCTCTGAATATCCGCAACTCCTCCTATACCACTGAATTAAATTTAACGATACTTTCACAGAATGTTTAGTACCTAAAGCTATTGTGACCTTCCATCTAACTTTTTGATCTGACACTTATTTCGGATCTCCCACAGCAAAACAAGGTCATTGTATCGACCATAGAATTTGCGAAATTGATGACTTTAATTTTCAATTTCTGTGTTGTAGTTCAACAAGTAATGAGGGTGAAGATGATAAAATGAACATGCCATGATTAAATGATATGTTAGTATAATAACATTCAACTAAATCTTATGTAATTCACATGCAAGTGCCTAGTTATGTACACTGTAATTTATGGCGAAAAACGAGTTGGAGGTTTAATTCTACGACAATGTCTTGTGTGTTGGGGAAATTCCCTGAATGATTCTTGTTCATATGTCATATTTTCTTGCGAGTCACTACTCGAGTCATGCTCGCTTTGTACCTCAAACTTATTGTGAAGCTCATAATTGGATGAGCCTAGTCTTCTGACAAATAGGTTTTTAGGTGGTCAACATGAACCACAACTAAAACATCTGTTTTACAACACTGTATTTGGTATGTGACAGTACTGATCTTTTTAATCACTTTGTATGGACCTCGCCAACCTAATCCTAATTTCTGTTTGACCCATGGAGGATACCACCTCCAAACTAAATCACCTACACTGAAAGTCCTTATTTTACTATTTTCATCATGATATTTTTTCTGTCTAATGAAACTGGCTTTGAGACATTCTCCAGCATGCTGAAATGCAGAGGACATGGCTTCTTTCACAAATTCAACATATTCATTAATATAAGTATCTTCTACATAATTAGGTGGATGACCTGCAATAATATCGATCGGAAATTGTGTTTCGCGCCCTAACATTAATAATTTGGTGAACATTTGCTACTGTCATGTATTGCAGCACGACATGTCATCATTACATATGGTAAATGGTCGTCCCAGTCAGTTCTATGTTTATTTACAAAGAGTGAATGCATTTATTGTAGGGTACGATTGAATCGTTCGACCATTCCGTCTGACTGAGGTCGATAGGGGGTAGTACGTGTCTTATAAATGTCAAGTTTTTATACACATTTTTCAAAATAATTGAGATTCGAATTCTCTACCTTGATCGGTATGAATACGATATGGAGTACCATAACGACATATAAATTCAGTAATTAAAACATCTGCTACCGTTTGTGCAGTATGGCCGCGCAAAGCAATCGCTTCCTTTCATTTCGTAAAATAGTCACCTATGACCATTATGTATTATATTATGTCTCCCCTTCCAGGGGAGACATATTGTTTCTGTTGATTTTCTTATTCTTCTTTATCCAAATTTTGTCCGGGACATAACTTAAATACCCACTGACATTAAAACTTGGAACGTAAATACATGACATTGAGAAGGAGTGCACGCCACCAAAATTTTTGACCTTGGCCTATTTAGAGGCCAAAGTCAATCTTTTATATCAAAATAGAGTCCAGCCCACAACTTGACTACCCTTTGGTTGATTGATTGATTGTATATTGTTTTACGTCCCATTCGAGAATTTTTCACTCATATAGAGACGTCACCATATACCGGTGACGGGCTTCAAATTTTGACCTTTACTCGGCACTCAGGGCCATTGAGCAGTGAGGGATCTTTATCGTGCCAACGCCTGCCGTGACACGGGACCTCGGTTTTTAAGGTCTCATCCGAAAGACCCACAACTTTCACTTCAAAGTGCCGAGCGCATGGCGAAGGAACAGTTGCTACCTATTTTTTATCGACTTAGGTCTGTCACAGCCGAGATTCGAACTTACGACCTCCCGATCACGAAGCGAGCGCTCTACCGACTGAGCTACCGTGAACGGTGACTACCCTTTGATGTTGGGACTTCAAACTTGTAACATAGCAAGAAGACACTGAGACAAGATGCAACGAATCAAAATTTTGACATTCCAGGCCAGTAAAATCTCTTGCGTATCGAGTCTAGCGTCTTGTTTCTACCCAAATGTACTGGTACGCGTTGATTGTGTAATTGATGTCCTTTCTGATAGATTTTGGTACTATTAACAACAATCTACTGAAATTTTCAGGTACACTTTGTATCAATATCATAGTAAATCTTTGTAAGGAGATTGGAGTGTTTATTCAAGACAGCATGGCATGTCATGGTTTACAAATGGCGGCAAACGTGTGATCTAAGTGGCTTAGGTGCTGTACAAAATCAGACTCCATTTTACTGAGGCCGCTGATGTACGTAATAAATGGATACTATATTTAGCTATAATGCACATAAACTGTAAAATTGTTACATCTCCCTTTAAAAAAAAAAAAAAACGAACAAAAATCCTTTTCTGGACCTAAAAACTAAACAAGAATGAGATTACAAGATCATGCAATTTCAATAACAACAATATTATAAACTGACTAGTCTATGAAAATAATACTGAAACAGTTCGTTACACATGAAACACAGCCTGCACATAGTTCTCCAAATATTGTTTGTTTGTTGTTTTACGTCCCTCTCGAGAATTTTTCACTCATATGGAGACGCCACCATGCACTTGCCGGTGGAGAGCTGCAAATTTTCTCCTATGCTCGGCACTTACGGCCATTGAGCAGTGAGGGATCTTTTTCGTGTCAGCACCTTCTGCGACACGGTACCTCGGTTTATACGGTCTCCACGTCCCACAGTGGGATTCGAACCCGCGACGTAAGGATCAACTCCTTACTTTGCGACTCTAGAGCAGACGCTCTAACCACTGCGCCACGCGGGCGACTCCAAATATTGTGGCGGCTTAACAATGCGTCCCGAACGAGTGGTTCGCGGTTCCTCGAGTTTCCTTGGAACATCTCGGCTCGGAACGACTATCGGTTTGTCAGGTAGAGTTCGATCACTTTCGGCGGTCTCGGCTATTGGTCTAGGGCGGTTCTCACACAGAGCAGTCTGTCTGGAATTATCGACCGACTGTTCATTCGGAGTTGTGTAGTCAGGAATAACAGAACAGTCATTTGGTTTCTCACGAGTGGCCTTAAGGTGAGAGCGATTTCTCCTATACAGTACCGACCAGGCACAACCTAACAGAAAGCGAACCCAGAGCGCACCCCGGGTTCGCTTGGGGTCCGCTAGTGCTGACCCCGAGCGAACCCGCAGCGGACCCAGAGCGAACGCTGAAAGCGAACCCCTAATTCAATAGCGGTCTCAGAAAGCGAACGCGCGTTCGGTGTTGCGTAACAGAGCTGTCAATCAGGATTAGCGATTAACTCATCAGCGCGTCGACCAATCAACATGCCGAACAGGTCTGTCAATCAGGATAAGTGATAAAATGCGTTGACCATCAGCGCATCGACCAGTCAACATGCCAGTTTGTAATCTAAACATTGTACAGGCAAGGCGTGTGAATGTACAGAGTAAAATTATTATTAATATGATTTTTAAACTTGATTTTACATTTATATATTTTAATTCTCCAGACAACATGCAATATTTACACATCTATTTTCATTATTTTTTTTATTTTTAAAATCTATTAATACGTTATATATTTTTATTATCCAGGTAGCATATTACGTGTATAGTTACATATTTATTTTCTTTATGTTTTTAAAATCCATTAATATATAAATATACATTGCGTAAATCTATCAGACAATAAGTACTTTAATTCATAATAGAAAAAAAGAAGATTATAATGGTTATAACAATTGTTACTTAAAAAAAAAGAATTAAAAAAAATGGTCTCCGATAAATTATAGAATTTTATTATCTCAGAATACAGTAAAAGAACATGTACGTGCTTTAATTTAATTATTTTTTATTATTTCAATTTACATGAACGTTTTACTTTATCCAGATCACCATGGAAGTTATCGATCTTAATAATTTATCATGAAAAAAATTAAATTTACATTGTACAGTATAAATGTGCATTATGTCAATACGTAAATTGGAGAGAAAAAATCTCATTTTTTTTAACTACTATGATATTTTTTTAATTAATTTTTTACCAAAATTTAATAAATAGCTTGATTTAAATACATGTATATAGGGAAAGATTATTTTGTCAATTCTAATTATCCTACATGTAGACTTTACATTGTATGTTTTTGAATTTTTGTATCTACTTGCAAGTCAGATCAAAAAAAAAAACAAAAACGCAAAAATGCTTATCACTTTCCTTCGCGTCGATATATATAATTGTACAGGTTTACATGTTCACGGACCTCTTACATATACTACATGTTATTTTCGAAATACTTTATATGGATATAAAAAATACTAGACGGTACGTTTTGTACTTGTGCATAAAAAGTACACGTAATTCCAACATTAGTAAATTGAACTTGCAAAGATACCTTAATACGAAAACGTGCATACATCTTTTCATTACATAGGTACCTGTATTTGAACTTTGTAATTGTCATAACTATTTAATTTTAAAACTTTAAAAATTATAGTTTCAAAGTGAAGCTAAGGTCATCACGTGTCGGTAATCATCCACACGTTTCGAAGATATTGCGGGAGCTAAGACCAATTGCGATGGATTTTTTTAATTGACACTTGCTAGCTGGATGTATACTGTCTCCATGGTCACGGTATACCTGAGTATATACTCCCCCTACATTCGATGCCCATTTAAGTTACATGTACTTCGTCTGGGCACGTTATCAATGAGAAATTCAATTCTTCTTCTTCTTCTTTTTTTTTATTTATTTTTTTTTTTTTTTTTTGGATTTTTGAATTTGGAAACGTCATAGTTCTTTGGTCTGTTGCATGAAGAGTACATGTTCATGTAATTTGCTGCCACCTGAATGCTGAAAATCAGTAAAATAGCTTTAGAGAGAGAGAGAGAGAGAGAGCACTGTATATTATTTGAAATTAAAATCGCTACAACCGGCTCATAAAAACAATTCGAGTACGGAGAGGAGTGGGGGCTCATCAGAATATAACAATAAAAAAATAAAAAAAAAAACATCGGGCGTTATTATCTTAATTTCAAATGATCTTTTACATGTATTTGAAAACAACTTAAAAAATAATATATACTTATCAGTGGACCAGTTATTAGTTTTTGTTTGTTTGTTTGTTTTGGTTTTTTGATTGTTGTTGTTGTTTTATAAGTCTTCCGTTGAACTCGCCTTATAGAACAATGATTTTTAGCATGGAAGTAAATTATAAATGATCTGAAAAACGAAACTCAAGTTACACTGTATGAGAATTTTTAGTGATTATCACGACCTACATGTACATGTAATGGACGACAACCTAGCTTAAATGTAAACTGCTAAATATGAAAACTTAGCAATTTACGTGTACAGTATGTCTCAGCTATTTCATAGATAAGATCATAATTCAGTTGTTTGTCTTTCAAACATTTAAATTACGATTTAGCAATTGCAATTACAATTGGAAGTTCCAACTTTTTTTTTTAAAACGCACGAATAATGTAAACAAATGAATTTGAAAGCTTTTTTTTATTAAGATATCTTATCAATTTCACTCCATGCGATACAGCGAAAATAAATTTGACACTACTTCTTCTTTATCTTTCGAGATATACTTAGCTTGTAATTTAAGAAAAATAAAAGTGATAATTCTACGTCGAATGTACGGTGAAATTCTTAAAAATTTATATCAACATTCTCCATATTTCCACTTACATGTACATGTTTCGATCGCCATAAAAACAGTAATGATCGATTTCACTACTGTATTTGGAATATACAAGGGGCGGGGCTTACTGGCAGCAAGATTAAAGCGGGGTCCGCTTCACGCATGAGTGCGTAAAGCGAACCCGGGAAGCGAACGCCGGGTTCGCTCTAGCGGACCCAGAGCTGACCCCGAGCGAAGGCAGAGCGAACCCGAAGCGCACCCAGAGCGGTCCCAAATTTTCTGAAAGCGGACCCGCAGCGGACCCCGAGCGAACCCAGGAAGCGAACCCGGGGTGCGCTTTGGGTTTGCTCTGGCGTTAGGTTGTGTCCGGTCGGTACTGTAGGGGGGGGTACGGTCTTGTGTTTGTGCACTGTACGATCTTATTCCCCCTTTGCCGATGATTGTTCCTTTCTTCCACTCCTTTTCTCTCAGTTGTGATGGCTTCACGTGCACTGTGTCACCTGGTTGTAAATCGCGCAGGTCTTTTGCTGTACGGTTGTAATAGCGAGCTTGTCTGTCCTTTTCCTTCCTCATTTTCTTGATGTTATCTTTTTTACCACATGTTGATAGCAATGTTTCTTTCTGTGGCATCAGTGTCTTTGTTCTGCGGTTCATTAGTCGCTGGGTTGGACTTTCTCCGATTCCTTGTGTTGGTGTATTTCTGAAGTCAACTACCGCAAGGCCATGGGTCTTGTCCACTGTGCTTTGCTTTTCTCATAAGCTGCATTGCAGATTTTACGGCATTTTCCGCTTTTCCATTCGACTTTGGGTATGCCGGACTAGATGTTTTATGGTCGAATTCCCATTTGACTTTGAAGTTTTCAAACTGCTGGGAGGTAAATTGAGGTCCATTATCACTGATAACTTTGTCAGGAATTCAGTGTCTAGCGAAATGCTGTTTTAACTTGCTGATCACGGTAGTTGAAGTGGTGGACTCCAGTCTGTCAATTTCAAAGAAATTGCTTTCGTAATCTACTGTGATGAGGTATTGGTCATCACTTACTGGTGATTGGAAGAGGTCTACTCCTACAACAGACCACGGGCGGTTTGGAATCTCGTGCGAGATGAGAGTTTCTTTTTGCTGTGATGGTTCATAAGTTCTGCAAGTTTCACACTTTCAGACAAGATCTTTGATCTCAGAGTTCATGGACGGCCAGTAAAAACACTCTCTAGCTCTACGAAGGCATCCTTCTGCTCCAGTATGTGACTGGTGAAGCTTTTGCATAACTTCGGCACGTAATGCTTTCGGTATGACACAACGGGTACCACGGTAAACAATACCATCTTGGAAGGATAGTTCGTCTCGCACATGAAAGTATGGGTGCACGTCAGCTTGTGCACTTTCCTTGTTCTTTGGCCATCCTTCTAGAATAGTCTGCTTAAGTAAGTCGTGTGTTTTGTCACTGGTCTGCTGTATCTTCAACTTCCTTGCTTCTGAAATAGATAAGTATTCCACTATGTTGATATCTTCAAATACTTTGAATACTTCCTCTGTGCAGAGTTCTGTAGTCTGTCTCTTGGGATGCGCTCTGGACAGTGCGTCAGCCACATACATTTCTTTGCCAGGCTTGTATATGATCTCAGTGTCATATTTCTGGAATCGTTAAAACATGCGTTGTAGACGCTTTGGATCTGAAGCAAGTGGTTTCTTGTGAATAATTTCAAGGGGTTTGTGGTCGCTTTCCACAAGAACCTTACGGCCGTAGGTGTATTGGTTGAATCGTTCCATTCCGAATACGACAGCCAAAAGCTCCTTCTCAATCTGAGCATAATGTTGTTCTGTAGGCGTCAGTGCTCTACTGGCATAAGCGACTGGCTGTCCCTGCTGTAGGAGAGATGCGCCAAGTCCTGTGCTTGATGCATCACACTGAAGTGTGGTTTCTTCTTTCGAGTCGAAGTATCGTAGAACGAGTGTTTGCGATATTGTCTCTTTAAGTTTGCGAAACGCTTCTTCATGTTCATGCGCCCTTTGCCAAACTACATCTCGGTGGACAAGGGACCGAATTGGTTCACACATATCACTCAATTTGTCCATAAACTTGGACAGATAGTTCACAAGTCCTAAGAACCTCTGCAAGCCTGCAACATCCTTAGGGGTTTCAAATTCAGTAATAGCCTGTACTTCACGAGGGTCAGGCTTGAGTCCACTGGGGGTTAGAAGATGTCCAATGTATGGCATTTCCTTTAATCGCAGTTTGAACTTGTCTTTATTCAACTTGATTCCTTGCTCACGGCAACGGTTCAAAAAGCTGACAAGTTTCTGGTCATGGTCGCGTATGGCTTCTGCATCACTGTCGTCTTCTCCATATATAACGATATCATCAGCCACAGCTTTGACTCCAGGTAAGTTTTATATGGCTAGTTCCAAGCGATGCTGGAAAATCTCAGGCGCTGGAGAGATGCCAAAAGGCAGGCGGCGCCAACGATAACGTCCAAACGGAGTTTCAAAAGTTGTAAGGAAGCTGGACTGCTCGTCGAGCTCCACATGCCAGAAGCCATTCTTTACATCACACACAGTGAAAACGCGAGTCTTTGCTAGATCAGGCAAGACGTCTTCTATCACAGGAAGAGGGTAGTGACTTCGACGGAGAGCCTTATTCAAAGGTTTTGGGTAGATGCAGATGCGTAATTTTCCATTCGGCTTCTTGAATGCTAGTAGGCTAGACACTCAGTCTGTTGGCTTGTTGACAGCGTGAATGACCTGTAGTCCTTCTAGTCTTTTCAGCTCTTGTTGCAAAAGTGGGTTGATTGCAACTGGGACACGGCGTAAAGGAAGTTTCACATGTGGGACAGTCTTGTCTATTTCTAGATGACAGGTCCCTTAAAGCATCCATTTCCTGCAAAGATCTCTCCAAATTTCTTTGTAATTGTGTCCATATCAAGGTGACTGTTTGTGTTGGGGTTCTCGATAGCCATGATATTGTCATGTTGGACTGAAATCAAGTTCATTCGCTGACTTGTGCTTGAGCCCAAAATAGGGTGTAACCCACTGTTCACAACAACAAAGTTCTCCTTGAATGTTTCCCCATTTTTTGGATTTGTAAGAGTCAAATTACAACTGCCAACAGTCTTCATTTGCTGTCCGTTGTAAACTTTCAATGTGTGATACCCCTTCTGTATCTTCACATTTTCCGGCACAAGGTCATCTGTAATAACATTACAGATAGCCCCCCAGTCAATTTGGAATTTTACAGGTTTCGGTTGAGAATTAATGTTCATTTGAGCAAACAGTTTTCGCGGGTGTTCCAAAGCGCTGGTAGCAAAAATCTGTTCTACTGTAAGGATTTCCTCATCAGAATCACATTGCTCATAATGATACAGTAAGTTCACTCTCTTATCCCGCTGTCGGCAAACCGCCTTAAAATGATTTTTCTTCCCACACCTTCCACAGGTTTTAACCCATGCCGGGCATGATTGCTTATCCTTGGAATGTTGTTGCCCGCAGTAACAACATGTATGAGTCTTTGTAGTATGCGGTTTAGGGTGTTTTCCTCCTCCTTTATGATCCTTATGCCTCACACCGTTTCTCGGTTTCGCTGATTTTTTCAATGTATGAATTTCATCCTGAGGGTTCATGGTCTTCACTTGTGCAACTGTTTTTTTCTGCTGCTCGACAGATGTCCACACATTTTTGAAGTGACAGTCCAGATTCTTGCAAAAGTTTTTTTTTTTTTGTATAGTGTTGTCTTTGATTCCACACACAATTCGGTCGCGTATCATTTGGTCAGCTGACTGTCCAAACTCACAAGTCAGTGACAGCTTCCTCAACTTGGTAACATATGAATCTATGGTCTCTCCTGTTTCTTGATGCTTGTTGTTGAAAATATATCTCTCATATATATAGTGTTTGTTTTTCCAAAACACTACTACTCCATGAGTTTTAGTATGGTTTCTGGGTTATTCCTTTAATTTTCATCTTTAAACGGAAGTCCGTTGTAGATTTCGAGGCCTTGAGGGCCAATACACGTAATAAAAGTTGCTACCTGGTAAGCGTTGGCTTTGTCTGAAAGGCCCGTCACGATGACATAGGAATCCCATAGCTGTTTCCAACTTTTCCAATGCTGTGCGATATTCCCAGCCAACTCTAATTTTGGCGGGAGCGGTATGTGGCTTTGCATGACCGATGCCGGCGCTGCTGCTTGATTCTCCATTCCGTAAAGGTATCTGATATATTCACTAAAGTCTCTGGGTTCACTACTCATTCGCTACAACTTGTACAATTTGCACTAACGTGGAACATGGATGTACTAGTCGAGGAAATTCGGTCCAGCACGTTTTGCACTCCAGAAACAATTATTTACTGTGAATTAACACACTATCACACAATCAAATTAAAACGAAGTTCGGTACTCACTTTACTTCTGACACCATGTATCAATATCATAGTAAGTCTTTCTTCGTAAGGAGATTGGAGTGTTTATTCAAGACAGCATGGCATGTCATGGTTTACAAATGGCGGCAAACGTGTGATCTAAGTCGCTTAGGTGCTGTACAAAATGAGACTCTATTTTACTGAGGCCGCTGATGTACATAATAAATGGGTACTATATTTAGCTATAATGTACATAAACTGTAATACTGTTACACACTTAACTATTGGCGATATAAAATACCACCTTTTACCAAAAGGGTGTCCTTCAAATTCTATAACTGACGAATTTCAGAATTGGTCCTATAAACAGGATCTAAAGTATCTACCTCATTTTGTATAATTTTAATCATCGTTGTTAAAGAAGGATCATCAAGTTGGAGTTTTGAAACGTGGTCATCAGACCATTTGTCTAGGAAATTATTGGTAACACCGTTTTGTTTTTTACTTGAGTTTGTAGAACGTACAACATGTACCCTAGCTTCGGTGCATTCGCAGTTTTCTCGATTACATCTGCGTCTGGGTTTTCTAGACATAGCGTCCGCATTTACATGTAAAGAACCTTTACGATGTTGTATATCGAAATCATGCGTGTCTAGCACATAAATCCATTTAGCCATCATTCCATCGGGATCTTTTAAATTATGAAGCCATTGTAAGGACGAATGATCCGTTCTAAGTAAAACTTTCTACCCCATAGGTAGTGTTTAAACTGTTTAAAAAACATTACTACGGCTAACAACTCGCGGTAAGTTGTGCAATATCTACGTTTTAAATAACGTTTTACTACCGTAAGCAATGATTTTTTCTCCACCGTTTTGAATTTGAGATAGTACAGCGCCAATTCCATCATTGGAAGCATCAGTATCGAGTTCAAATGTGTCATTACTAGTTGGATACTATCGATAATATTGGCGAAAAAACTAAAAGTTTCTTAAGCGTTTGGAATGCATTTTCGCAGGAACTATCCCATGCGAACGGTACGTTCTTTTGAGTCAGTCGAGTAAGTGGATATGCCACTGTAGCAGAGTCAGGTATAAATTTCCTATAACAGGAAGCGAGTCCCAGGAAACTTTTTATTTCAGTTACATTGTCTGGGGTCTTCCAATCTTGTACTGCGGGGATCTTATTAGGGTCGCATTTAACGCCATCTTTTTACACAACATGTCCTAAGAATGAAACCTCTTCGCAAAATAAAATGCATTTCTTGGGTTTCAATTTTAGATTCTCTTAATCTATCAAAAATTTTGGTCAAATTAGATAACTTTTCTGTGAAAGTTGTCTCAAAGACAATAACATCATCAAAGTAATCTAAACAACGTCCCCACTGTAATCCGGTCAGTACAGTTTCCATCAATCTTTCGAATGTGACAGGGCTATTAGTAAGGCCAAAAGGCATAACCTTAAATTGGTATAACTCTTTATGTTTTACGAAAGTAGTTTTATGTCTATCATTTTCATTCATGGCCACTTGCCACGTCAAGTGGACAAAAGTACTTAGACCCGGACAACGCATCTATTACTGGGACGTAAATATAGTTAATTGTTTGTTTGTTTGTATGTTGTTTAACGTCCTTCTCGAGATTTTTTCACTCATATGGAGACGCCACCACTTGCCGGTGGAAAATATAGTTAATAATGAGGACCTTAAATCACTAATTTTAAAAGATCCTAAATATAGGGAACCCCGATCCTTCAACTGGCGTCGGAATTTCATGAATATTATGGATTCTGTAGAGGATTACCCCAGACGATGGGCCAGACATGAAAAAGAAGACCTTTACACTTTGCCAGAATGGATTAAATGTATCAGATGTATGTTAAAATCGCGCATTAAAAGATTGAGGGGCAATATGAGAACCATCTATCCTTCTGTATTCAATAATCCAGAAGTGAAAAAAAAATTTAGATAGATTACATGATCAGAACGTACTGGTCCCTGCTGAAAAAGCAGGTAACAACATTGTCTTTGTTTGTAAAGCTCATTACATTAAATGTATTTTAGAGGAACTTGGGTTTAATTCTACAAGTGGTAATCCAACTTATACTCATAGTTCCCTTTCTAAGGAAGACATTCTTCAAAATCGTATGTCAGTTTTGAATATTTTTAATATTCCAAACAACGAAAATGAATTTGAATTACCATATTTATATTGGATTCCAAAACTTCTTAAAAATCCTTACAAAGATACATAGCGGGTTCCAGTAAATGTTCAACCAAGCCTCTTTCTTTACTCTTCACTAAGATATTAACAGTAGTGAATGAGAAACTTCAAGAGTATTATGCAACAATATATTCGAGAAGTGGTGTAAATCAGATGCGGATACTTAAAAATTCCAAGGAACTTTTGGAAAATTGGAAACCACAAGATTTTACCAAAATCAACAGCTTAAAAACTTACGACTTTTCAACTTTATACACAACCATTCACCACGATAAATTAAAATCCAGGCTTTTTGATATCATTGACAGCTGCTTTTTCAATAAAAATTGAACTAGTAAATTTACTTGCCTTGTCATTGGTCATTTGCAAAATTATTTTGTTAAAGATGCTTGAGTTTCTGACTGACAATATCTATGTGGTTTTTGGAGACCAGGTCTTCCAACAATCTATTGGAATTCCCATGGATACCAATTCCGCACCGTTACTAGCAGACCTCTCTTGTATTCATATGAAGCGGACTTTGTCCAAAATCTTGTACGTGAAAAGAAGAAAACACTTGCTGTGGCCTTCAACTCGGCATTTACATATATCGACGAACGTATTCCCAGTTAACAATGGCTATTTCCATTCTCATGTCGATACGATATATCCTGGTGAGCTTGAGATAAAAGATACCACAGAGTCTGACACATCTGTTTCATATATGGATATTTTACTTGAAAAAGACGTTTATGGTAATCTAACAACCAAGCTTTATGATAAACGTGATGACTTTATGTTTTCAATCGTCAACTTCCCTTACTTATGCAGTAATATACCTTCATTATCTGCATACGAGGTATATATCTCTCAGTTGATTCGATACGCATGAGCATGCTCTACATATGTACAATTTCTAAAACGAGGTAAATTATTGACAAATAAGTTGATGAAACAAGAATATCAGCTGTCTCTTTTAAATCATCATTTCTTAAGTTCTATGGTCGATACAATGACCTTGTCAGCAAATACAATTTATCATTGAGTCAAATGCTGACTGACGTTTTTCATACTAATTGTTAGGATATTATTTACACACTGAATTGTCGACGGATTTTTCCGTTAATTCCCGATCATGACGAGGAGTACACGGCGGGTGTTACGGTCGGCAGGGGATGGTCACTCCTCCATGGCACCTGATTCCACCTCTGATGTTTGGAGGTCCTTGTTTGCTCAGTTCCAATTTTGTATAGCTTAATGGACTTTTGAGCTAAAATACTGTTCGTATCTCCATATATTTCATCTACAGACTCGTCTATACGAGGAAGGGGGTAGGCATCTTTTACTGTTAAATGGTTTAGTTTACGGTAATCGAAGCAGATACGCGTGCTACCATCTCCCTTTGAACTAATACAATTGGAGACACCCATGGAGAACTGCTAGTCTCAATTATATCTTGATCTAACATATTTTTTATTTCTTTTTCCGCGATTTCTCTTTGAGCTAGCGGTAATTGTCTGGGGGGTAATTTTATAGGTTAATTTTCTCCTGCATATATAGTATGTTTAACCTTGTTTGTACGCCCTAGTTTACCATCTAAAGCTACAAATATGTCTTGATATCGGTTCAAACCGAAGACAACTCATTTTTCTCGGTTTCTGTAATGTTACATGAAACGTTTTTCATCATAATTTTTAAGTCATCGGGTAATCATTCAGTCTCTATAACGTCAGTATTTCAGTATTAAGAACCGAAAATGTTCTCCTCCTTGAAATTTACCAGGGACTTGGATATCAATATATTCAAATCTAAACCTTTATCAGAATGAGGTTCCACGAATACCCTCTAAACATCTAAAACGCGAGTTTCCTAAATTACACTTTACAAAGGTCTCTGTAGAACTTGGTATGACTGTATCGTCAGCGAGATATACTCGCGCACAAGTTAAATTATCATCACTCTCTAACTGTACTTGAAATTCAGGAAAATTTAATACACCCTTTCTAAGGTCAAACATAACCTCATTTTCTGACAAAAAGTCTAAACCCCAAATTCCTTAAAGGTCACCCAGCTCTGCCACTATTACAGGTATACTGAATTCTCTATCACTCAAAGTCACCGTAATTTCAGTTTGACCATAGACCTGTAATTGTTCTCCGTCAGCTGTTTTCAACTCAGTTGACACCTTTTGGTAAAAAGTGATCACATAGTTCGAAATTATCAAAACCTTCTTTTGATATTAACGATATAGAAGCCCCACTATCAATCAACATATGCATACAAAATGACTTTATCGATACATTTATTGATACATACCGACAAGCACCTGTCACGGACGATAGCCGAATGCTTCCGTGTGACTGTATCGGAGACTTAGTTGATACTTCCGGGACTGAACTTGCGGTCGCAAGGACAGTCCGTTGGCGTTTGGGTTGTACTTAGGAAAAAGGCGTGAATCAGATCTATTGTTAGTTTGTATAGGGAAGTCGCGATTTCTTTCGGTGCATTGTCGGCTAGTGTGGCCTGATTTGCCGCAGGTATAACACCTGATATTTGAGAGAGTAGAATCTCTGTTTTAACCGATATTTGCACATTGACTGCGGACTGAATTTCTTTCATGTTTTTGAAAGTTCGGACAAAACTGAATCGTCGGACGAGTGTGATTCTGATTTTTTTGAACTATTTTGTACTGCACGTACTGCGGACCTACCAGTAGTTTGATTTAAGAACAAATCCTGTTAAAAATTTTGAGGTTTGGTCAGAACTTTATTGTGCGCTCCCTCAAATGCTTCAACCTCGACTGCTAAAGAAATAGCTTTGTCTAGAGTAGAGGGATGTGCAAACTGCACATATTTCTTAATTTCCAGGTCACCAAGAACACTAACGTATTGATCAATGATCAAATCTTCACGACTAAGTAGAGAAAAACCGCCATGCAACCAAAGTATGCTGTCGTGCACTGGGAGGACAAGTTTGTAAGAATTATTAGCTTAGAGAACGTAAAAAACCCCAGAAAACCAGTTTCTGATTATGTTGAAGGGAATTAAATTACGAAGCCATTTCTACCCCATAGGTAGTGTTTAAACTGTTTAACAAACATTACTAAGGCCAACAACTCGCGGTAAGTTGTGCAATATCTACGTTGGGTTTTAGATAACGTTTTACTACCGTAAGCAATGACTTTTTCTTCACCGTTTTGAATTTGAGATAGTACAGCGCCAATTCCATCACTGGAAGCATCAGTACCGAGTACAAAAGTGTCATTACTAGTTGGATACGACAATATTGGCGAAAAAACTAAAAGTTTCTTAAGCGTTTGGAATACATTTTCGCAGGAACTATCCCATGCGAACGGTACATTCTTTTGAATCAGTCGATTAAGTGGATATGCCACTGTAGCAAAGTCAGGTATGAAATATATGAAGATAACGAACAGTATTCAAGCTCAAAAGTCCATTATACAATACAAAATAGGAGCAGAGCAAACACGGACCTCCAAACATCAGAGGTGGGATCAGGTGCCATGGAGGAGTGAGCATCCCCTGCCGACCGGTCACACCCGCCGTGTGCTCCTTGTCATGATCGGGAAATAACGGAAAAATCCGTCGACAATTCAGTGTGTAAATAATGGCCTAACAATTAGTCAGTCAGCATTTGACTCAATGATAAATTGTATTTGCTGACAAGGTCATTGTATCGACCATAGAACTTACGAAATTATGACTTTAAACGAGACAGCTGATATTCTTGTTTCATCAACTTATCTGTCAATAATTTACCTCGTTTTAGAAATTGTACATACGTAGAGCATGCTCTTGCGTATCGAATTAACTGAGAGATATATACCCCGTATGCAGGTGATGAAGGTGTATTGCTGCATAAGTAAGGGAAGTTGACGATTGAAAAGTTAAAGTCATCACGTTTATCATAAAGCTTGGTTGTTAGATTACCATTAACGTCTTTTTCAAGTAAAATATCCAAATATGAAACAGATGTGTCAGACTCTGTGGTATCTTTTATCTCAAGTTCACCAGGATATATCGTATCGACATAAGAATGGAAATAGCCATTGTTAATTGACAATACATCGTCGATATATCTCAATGTCGAGTTGAAGGCCACAGCAAGTGTTTTCTTCTTTTCACGTACGAGATTTTGGACAAATTCTGCTTCATATGAATACAAAAAAAGGTCTGCTAATAACGGGGCGCAATTGGTACCCATAGGAATTCCAATAGATTGTTGGAAGACCTGGTCTCCAAAAACCACATAGATATTGTCAATCAGAAACTCAAGCATCTTTTTAATGTCAACTTAAGAATACTTGTGTGTACAATCAGAATGTTTTTTAACAAAATAATTTTGCAAATGACCAATGACAAGGTAAGTATATCTACGAGTTCCATTTTTATTGAAAAAGCAGATGTCAATGATATCAAAAAGCCTGGACTTTAATTTATCGTGGGGAATGGTTGTGCATAAAGTTGAAAAGTCGTAAGTTTTTAAGCTGTTGATTTTGGTAGAAACTTTTTATTTCAGTTACATTGTCTGGGGTCTTCCAATCATGTACTGCGTGGATCTTATTAGGGTCGCATTTAAAGCCATCTTTTTACACAACGTGTCCTAAGAATGAATCCTTTTCGCAAAATAAAATGCATTTCTTAGGTTTAAATTTTAGATTCGCGTCTCTAAATCTATCAAAAATTTTGGTCAAATTAGATAACTTTTCTGTGAAAGTTGTCCCAAAGACAATAACATCATCTAAGTAATCTAAACACTGTAATCCGGTCAGTAGTTTCCATCAATCTTTCGAATGTGGTAGGGCTATTAGTAAGGCCAAAAGGCATAACCTTAAATTGGTACAACTCTTTATGTGTTACGAAAGCAGTTTTATGTTTACCATTTTCATTCATGGCCACTTGCCAGTACCCACTTGCCTTGTCGGGTGTACAAAAGTACTTTGACCCTGAAAACGCATCTACAGAGTCGTCTATACAAGGAAGGGGGTAGGCATTTTTTACTGTTACATGTAAATGGTTTAGTTTACGGTAATCGAAGCAGATACGCGTGCTACCATATCCCTTTTGAACTAATACAATTGGAGACACCCATGGAGAACTGCTAGTCTCAATTATATCTAAAGTAGACGGATGTAGAAACTGCACATATTTCTTAATTTCCAGGTCACCAAGGAGACTTATGTATTGATCAATGATCAAATCTTCACGTACTTTAAATTCGCATCTATGTGCGGTTTCTCTTTCAGAGGGACAAAATCTCTGTGCTAAAGATAACTTTAAACTGTTATAGTTAGATAACTGTTTTGGTGATAATTCATTAAGAATTCTTTGTGCGGTACCGCGTAGCGACATAGCTAATTGAATTGCTTTCTCCGAAACTGACCATCGATTCCATAGAGCAACTTGCTCAAAATACCTTAAATAATCAGTCCATTTAACATTTTCCCGTCATATTTGTCAGGTTCTCTTTCCTTTCTTAACACATTAAACTGATTTTGAGAACAGATCTCTGGAAATTCGGTTTTTGGTTCATATAACATGGGGTTGGATGTATTGGGGAATGAATTGACTTTACACCGGAAGCTTCCGCATTCCTTTGGAAACTCCTATTGATCATGTGACTAATAGTTGTCAGATCTGTGTGGAACAAACCACGTTGACTTGCAGGAAACCTAGCGTAGTTTTTTGTGTTTTGGTCAGAATTATTTATTTGTTGTAGTGTTAAGAAAAACATGTGATTGTTCACTTTCATAGGGATTTTCTGAGAGAAAATTCTCACGGTGTGAAGTTTCATGTGACCCAATGAAATGAAAAATCTGGAGAAAATTCAATCTCTGACTGTTTTCGGCAAATATTGTTTCTTGGTGACTGAAGTTGATGGTGATTTTGAGTTTCATATGAGGATAGACCTCTATGTCTGTTGCTATGTGTGTGCATTCGATTCTGAAACTCAACCGCGTCGTGAAACTGATCTTGATTGTTCGCGCCTTCGGAGGAAAAGGTACAAGGTAAAGCTTTTCTTTCACTACTGTTTTCCGCCACAACATCATTATTGTTTGCATTTTGTGTCAAATTATTTTCTACATTATTTGTAGGACATGGCGAAAACAAATTTCGCAAACTTGTACTAAGAGCCATAAGGCTAGAAAATAAACGTGAAGCCATTGCATACAATCTGAATAACACATAAAATTTCTAAAAAGACATTCAATCCGAAATCGGGAAAAAGAAAATGAATTCAACAAAAAAAAAAAAAACGGCATGATCTTAGTATCCCCCTAAAATTTCTGTAACAGTGGTCTGTTATATTCCACTTAAATTATCCCGGATTATCACGAGATACTAGATTGTAATTAATAAAGAACAGCAACAATTATTCAGATATATTAAATGACTCTGATTTACATATTTATAAATATCGGCCTATATAAATAAAAAAATAATTCAAGTAAACAATGAATTCAAGGGAAATGTAGTGGATATATTTACCTATACATAGGTTCAGTTATTCACCTTCGAAATACCGATATAATTATGACTGTCACAATAAACATATAAATAAATAAAGAGGAGATAAACTCCTAAAAACGTCTGTACTTGAATAAAAGAAAACACGGAATGACCCAGGGAGCGGAATGGATACCCCGGTTCTCAGACGGTAGCACCGGTTGTCAGCGACAACCGCGCACTTCGTCCGAGAACCAAGAGAGATAACTCTCATAAAAAATACAACTCCACTATGGGCAAGGATCAGCTATTTGTTAATAATAACGGCCGTCACTTTTGAAATCGAAATTAAGAAGAATATATTTTTTTTGCAATTCAAAAAGTTGTATTTATACTTCTGTAATATAAAAGAGAACGAATAAACAATTTAATCTTTTTATTTTAAGAAATAAAATTAATATTACCAAATTTGTGTAAAATTGTCCAACTTTTGCGCATGCTTATAAGAGATTTTCCAACCTATGTGTCAAAAATGCAATTTTTAAAAAATAATTTTAATAATACTTTTTTTTATAACTATATTCTGAAAGATAGATGTTTACTTTACAATTATAGATAAAAAATAATTACAATTGTTTATCATTAGCCCGAGAAAAATAGCCTTGAAATTGTATAACGGACGTTATGAGTGTCGGTCAACATGATGGGTTGACTTTAAACATTGAAATATATGTAACTGTAAAGAAAATATACGAATATTTCATGTTAGGTTTAACTTAAAAGTATCCCCAACAGGTGCTTTTCCATAACGTCTGTGTAAAGGATTCAAATATTAAATTATCGCAAACTTATCAAAGGTACACAGGTGTCGGTCAAATTCATAACGTCCGTAATCTAGGGCGTAAAATGGCTTGCAAATGCGGAATATAGAATCAGTTCGGTTTTTTTCTATTAGTTTTACCACATAAATGCAGTATACGTCACCAAAAGCGACCGTGATGCAAAAAGGAGGCAAAGTGGGTGAGTTTGTACTGTCGGTCAATATTTCTTAGTAGATAACAAGCGTCACGCTAATAACTAAATAAGATTTATATAATATTTCTTGATAAAGTGGAAGAGCCATGTTCTCCGATGTGTTGAAATCTGTAATTGTTATTGTTTGACACAAAAGTTTAAGCATTTTTTTTTTTATAATTATTACGATCATAGAGTTCGGCAGTTATATTTTGACTAACATAAAATATACGGATGTGACAGTTTGACAGAAAACAATGTCAAACCTTAACTTCAGAAGCACAATGATTCGATTATGTAACATAGAAATTTTAAGGACATATTTTTTGCTGTTTTGGTTATAAAAAGTAATTTATTTTCTTTTCAGATACCATGCTACCAGCTCTTTATTGATTTTCTTGGCTGATTGCCTGTTATGATTTGACCATTGTCAATCTGTGCTGATACCAATTTTTTTTCTTATTATGTTATTAAAGATGAAATTTTATCAGTAAACTTCAGTTGTATGTTAACTGGTCGATGAAGAACAAGTAATAAAATTCCTGAATAAAAATTACAAAACTGAAGAGAGTTAAAATGTGACTAACATGAAAAATACCGTAACGGATGTTATAATGTAACATCCATCACAGTGCTTAAAATTCATGAAAATACTTTCAATAGTTTTAATTAGTATTAACAGAATGTTTGGATGGAGGTATTTAACTTCATTGCATGTATGAAATCATGTGTATTCTGAAGAAAACTTACGAAAAGCTTTAAAAATCATCGTCAATGTAACCTCCGTAACTAGCAAACTTTAGTTTGTCAATTTGTAAAATCCATTTTTGTCAAAAAGTCAAATATAACATCCGTTTATTACGCAGAATAAAAAATAGTGAAAGGAAGAAGTAATGTACCTTATTCTGCTTTTTTGAAATGAAAAACTAGTTTTATTTCCTCATGTAGTGAAAAAAACACCGAAAACACTATTTCTATACAGAAAGTAAGAACGATGAAAATGCTATAGCAGGAGAATTTGACGTCACCTCCGTCACGATTAATTGTGCCTTATTTATTTTACAGATAGGTCATAAAAAGCTGTCTAATTCATTCCAAGTGAAAGCATGGTCTGATTCCTGCATGTGGTGGTTTTTTTAACGTTCCGAGAAGGGCGAAAATACCCTCAAAATTCGCATTATCTGTGTCAACATAACGCCCGTCACTTTTTGAGCAACTCTATTTGGATGCAGTTTTCTTAAAAAAATAAAAACGCAACTATCTTTTCTTTATGAATTCATGAAGGAAGGTATAAATATAGATTCTTTTAACTAGAAAAAGTGTAAAAATATTGACACAATTTTTTTCACTGTGACGGCCGTTATTATTTACAAATAGCTGATCCTTGCCCCTATACTATTCACGTTTTGAAGGAATTTATAAGGATAAGGTTTATAAGGATTACATGAATTATAAGGAAATAAGGTTTATAAGGATAATTAAGGATTATATGGTTTATGGTTGTCTTCATCGTCTTTAATAATAAGATTTATTTCTTTTACGAAATAGATGCAATTATTATAGCGATGGTTACTGCTGCGTCTAAGATCCACGCCACAGATTTGTGCGCATAATGACCTGCTGTAGATGACGTCACAATATTTGCTACAGTTCGACTGAGAGATGGATGTGGTTTTTCTTGTTGCTAAAAAATCCCATCCTCCCAATCCCCTTAATTATAATATTTAGTAATGTATTTATCAAATTTTTATTTGCAAGTGCGATTTTCTGCCGTAGTTTTCCTTATTTTTAGGCAACCATTAACTGTGTCATGTCAAATGTTAGAAACATTGGTTTCTAAAGACAGTCACACTTGAGTGATGAAAGTTCCATTCGTTACGGCCAACACATAGAGAAATGCGAGGGGGAGACACTGCGGTCTTGAGACGCCTTGTATGTTACAAGTACTTTTTAACTTCTGCTGAGTATCTGCTCACCCAGTACCAGTATGAATGTTGTCACTATTCACATTTTTAAGGAATATATAAGGAAAAGGATATAATGTTTACAAGGATCAGGATTATAAGGTTTACATGTATAAGGATTGTGAGGATAAATGAAGTATATATTGTATTATGTAGGTCATGACCACAATCGTCAACTCAAAAATATATTATTATAAGAAGTTATGTTTGTCTTCATCGTCTTTTATAATGGAAATAATTTGAAACCTTTGCTACAGAAAGGTTCAGGTTTTCCACGTCTAAATACATGTACTATTACGATGGTTTTTTGATTGATAGTAATGTTGTTTAACGTCCTATTCAATAATTTTTCAGTCGTATAAAGACGTCAACGTATGCCGGTGAAGGGCTTCAAATGTGGACACTCAAGGCCATTGAGCAGTGAATGTTCTTTATCCTGCCAACGCCTACCGTGACCTTCATTTTTTAGGTCTCATCCGAAAGACCCGTGATTTCCACCTCTAGTGCCGGGCGTTGGGCGGAGAAACAATCACTATACACATGTTTACGCATATAGGTTTGACGCGGCGCGGCGAACGAGAATCGAACCCGCGGGCCTCCTGATCACGAAGCAAGCGCCTTACCAGTAGGCTACCTTGACCGGTAAGATTGTTTTTGTAAGCCAACAATAAAGTTTGCATCTTCTTCAATATTTATTTTTACCGTTCACGGTAGCTCAGTCGGTAGAGCGCTCTCTCCGTGATCGGGAGGTCGTGAGTTCGAATCTCGGCCGCGACTAACCTAAGTCGATAAAAAATGGGTAGCAACTGTTCCTTCGCCATGCGCTCGGCACTTTGAAGTGAAAGTTGCGGGTCCTTCGGGTGAGACCTTAATAACCGAGGCCCCGTAACCCGGCAGGCGTTGGCACGATAAAGATCTCTCAGTGCTCAGTGGCCCTGCGTGCCGAGTAAAGGTCAAAATTTGAAGCCCTTCACCGGTATATGGTGACGTCTCTATATGAATGAAAAATTCTCGAATGGGACGTAAAACAACATAAAATCAATCAATCAAAATTTTTTAACCTTCTAAGTGCAGAAGCGACATTTATGTCGCTAGAGAGTTCAATGCCACGGGGACGTTTTGGTCGCCTGTCAGTTGAGTGCCAAAACCACACATAAGTTGCATCGGTGTTTAAAGTCATATACAGCGTATTTTTGATAAGTTTTGACTAAACAAAATTAAAAAGATCTTCCTGTTTGTTTATTACTTTATATAAAGATAGAACTTTCCTGTAAATTACACAATTTAAATCAATCGCGTTTCATAGATATTAGAAATATAAAACAATAACCGATTTATTTAACGACTCCGCATTTAAATATCAGATACAGTTTCAAGTCAATTTAACTATAGAAACGTGGGGTTATTTAAGTTCAAAATTGGTGAAAATTTTAATTTAAACGTAAATAACAAATATCATGTTCATCTACATTCATTCTCGTATTTTTATTTTTCAGCTCAGATACGCCATATATAGCTTTTAAAATGAAAGATAAAATAAAATAATGGGTATTTCCTTAAATTAATGATTTAGATTTTATTAAATTTGAGATATGATTAGTGCAATTTGTTCTCTCAAATGACGTAAATTATGTACGTTTTATGACGCCATAATATGCAAACATTACGTAGAAGTTGTAAAGAAAAATGTCATCTGATAGTGATTACAACTATGCGACCGACAGCGATGGCGATGATAATGTTGATGTTCCAGTCGGTAGAGTCAATCATGGTTCATGGTTTACGCTGGTAGATCCCAGTTTTTTTCACTATTTTAAGGCTGCCAGATTTTACAGCTGATCACGGACCAGTTGATTTTGAACCAAATATGGTGCCCTTTGATTATTTTGAAAAAGAACTACGCACGCTAACTCTCGATCCCCGTCTCCGTTTAACACCCATTTAATTCAATACTAATGACAATTTGGCCGTAAAATCTTTGTTGAACGCAAAGAACAGTTCAATTATGGTAACTGACTGATAATTTTAATACCAGCGTTAAATAATTAATTACCCCTAATTCCAGCTCTTTAAATGAGTGGGGTAGACGATATTTTTCACTGAAATCGGGATTTAAAGCATCACCACATTTTAAAATATTGGATATGAATAAATGTTCCTTAAATCGTTTCTGTTTTACTCATGTATAAAATTAAACATATTTTTAATAAAAACAATATTTTAGCTGTAAAACGCTTTGAAATTGGTGAAAAAATAAGCATTTTTGTAGTTTTTTGTTTGTAAACATATGTTCCCCCTGGAAACACAAAAAGCTTTGGTATGAATTTGTGAAATGACAGTCCATATTACCTGTAAAAAGGAATTTTTGTTTCACGGGGGGGGGGGGGTCGAAGGTGTTTTAAAAATATTTTCCGTTGATCTCTATATTAAAAAACGCAAGTTTTACCAAAATTATAGAGTAGTCTCTCTTTGTTTTCCCAAAGAAAGAATTTTTTATGAAAATTCATATAAATATCTATATAGATATGAAAAATCATTCAAATTCATTAACTTTTGAAAATTCACTTGGAGGTAGGCGGGAGAACAATACTATCGTTCGCAGTTCTTTTTGAAAGATGAGGACTGTTGCATTTTAGACATTATTGTTGAAGAGACGAACCGCTTTGCCGAGTATGAATATTCGTCAGCGGACTCCATTTGCAAGAGAAAATAATTGGAAACGTGTTACAAAAGATGAAATGAGCGCTTTCTTTGGCCTTGTATTTGCAATGGGAATCGTAAGGAAACAAACTTATGCGTCATACTGGGAGAAAGGTTCCGGTGATCTTATAAGAGAGACTCCAAACTTTTCTCAAGTAATGTCCAGAAACCGATTCAAATCAATACTTCGATTCCATCACTGCAACGACAATGCTCTGAATGGTCCAAGGGGGCGATCAAGTTTTGACCCTCTATATAAAGTGAAACCAATCATCGACTTTTTCAATGACGTATTTGAGAAGAATTAAAGGTATGTTCCTTGATTTACTTGACTAATAATAAAATTCTATTTTGACGTTTTTGATAAACGGTATCTTTAATTTAAATCAAATTTTCCAGGTCTTTTTAAATATGTTTTTTATTTTAAGGCCAGAAACAGTAATAATACATATTAATAATCATTGAAATATGTTAATTATTTTCGATCAATCATTCAATGTTATATTTTAAAATTCTTTTGCAATGAGCCCACAACATACATGTATCACCTAGAATTATTTACGAGTACTTCGTTTTGCAAAATTAATAACTCAAATTTATATTATTTTTGCGCAAAAGCAAAACTATATGCATGCATATAAGTGATTTTAAAAAATATACCGAAATTCATATTCAGTTGTGTGTCATATTTATTAAAATTATTTTTTTTGTCTTTTTAAATGTTCCGTCTTTATGATAGACTTTCACAGAATATTTGTATTGATGAACGGATCATCGGGTTCAAAGACAGACATTTCCTGGAGCAGTATATTGCCAACAAGAAGGCACAGATGGGGAGTGAAGGCCTGGATGTTAGCCGAGTCGCATACTGGCTACACACATCATGTCCAAATTTATCAGGGAAAACAACAGCCCAAACCATCCACTTTGCCAAGGGTGTGTTAATTTAATAGATGTGTATACAACTGTTTCTATTAAGAAAGAGGATTTTCTATTTGTGTCCTCTTTTTTTTAATTCAAAATGAAAAATGAACGCAATGCAATTTCAGAAATCTGTGATTACTTTTATTCATTTTATTATTGAATAGATCAACAATTTGTGAAGTCACCTTTTTTTTTATTAATCATAAAACACATCTACAATATCTGTATAATTGGTATTCCATAATAACAATCAAAAGGTTGGTGAATCCTCCAATTTGATTTCTCTTATTCGGTTAAAGACTGATCTTGTTGGTTCCACCAATAAAACAAAAATGAATCCGTTTGTTTATAATTCTACAGATCCTTCAAGGAATTGGTGAAGTCACCAAAAGAGCAATGGTAGAATTTTTAAAAATGTTCAATAATGAGGAATGCTTTAACAGCCTGATGCTAAAATGTTTCATAGTTGGTGATTCCACCAGTTTTATAAACTGAACGAACCATTCATCAATATGAGAACAAGAGAGAGTAGATTGGTGGGTTCACCATAATGCAAACATGTACAATTCATAGTGTTCATATACATGTCGTACATACACGTAAACTGGAGAAGTTTGGTGGACTCACCAAAAACATCTTAATCTAATAGCAATGCAGTCGCAAATCGCAATATTTGTTTACAAATACTCTCTGGATCCTTTAAAATAAATCCATGCAAAATTAAACAAAACTGCATGGTTGTTGCCTCCACCAAAAAGATAACCAAATCTATATAACACATTCTTTACTTCACGCTGATAACGAAATAGATTTCTTGTAAATAAAAAAAAAATGGTGGAGCAATCAAAATAATATTTACATCCACTGATTATTATTTCCTTTATTTCTTATAAAAACCATTGCCGTTAATCAGTCCATAAACAACACAAAGCAAGCCACCTGCATAGATTTCTTAAGCAACGGCTGCCCCATCAATTATGCATACAATGATATACACATCTATAATAAAAATATTTAATATTTGCTAAAATCACGTGATTGCCACATTATGACACAAGTCTAGGTAAGAAATTTAATCGTCCCCAACATGTAGTTTTCAACCACATTACATTAGTCCGATAATAGTAAAGTCCTAAAAAGAATCGCCCATCCTTTTAAAGAATGTGTTTTCTATATAAAAATTTGCCGATATTTCCATTTGTCACCTTACCATACTGCAAACGGTTTTACTCATTTTTTTTGGAAAAATGTTAAACAATTATGGACTCTTTCGGTGGTGAATATGGTTTGTTATTCACCAGAAAAATATCAATATTGACCGAGGCGAATACGAACTTCTGTCGTAGAAATATAAAAAAAAAATTTCCAGATTACAAGTTGTAACTTCCGTGTTTTCCTTTTCGCTATGTGTAAGATATCAACATATTTAGAAAATAATCCTGCAATAGACTTGTCTGACATTTTTCCTGTTCAGACACACAGCTGGCTCCGGCCGTTGCAACCGTTGTTTACAACGTTGTTTGAGGTGTTGATTGTGACGTCACAATGCCTCTGGACGCGCACTGACCCTCCTTTGAATACGGCTTCAAATCCAGTGAATATGTAGTGGTATGAACTGTTTGCGTTTGTATAGATTATATAGGGACTATAAATTAGACTATATAATAATCCTTTTTATGTAACAAAATTTTAAAGGGTTATTGATCACTAGGCCTGTAATGTATATGCCCATACCTTTAGTTTCCTTGTTTTTCTCTTCAGGTTTTTTAATTACGGGAAGAGTTTTGACAATAATTGTTAAAGAGATATTTATATTAATTGGTTAAAATAAGATAATAAATAAATAAAATAATAATAAATAAAATCCAAAACAAGTTTCATAAAACAGTGGTTCTAGGTCAATTATTTTCGGGAAATATATAAAATGAAAATGCAAAAGGTTACTTGCTTTGAAATTTATCCTGTTAACATTCGTGGTTTCTGGGTTTCAAAATTAAACCTATACTCGGCACTCGGGACCATTGATCAGTGAGTGTTCTTTATCGCGCCAACGCCTCTCGTGACGAGGGACCTCGGTTATATTAAGATCTCATCCAAAACGCTCGTGACTTTCAGTTCTAGTGCAAGGCGCTTCGCGAAGAAATATTCACTATCTAATTAACATCTATTGTAACGCTCGGAACGGCGGCTTTGTGTTGAGAACAAAAACTCCGATATAAAGTTTATAATTTTATTCAGTAATACAACAACGAAAATGAACAACAGTGTGTAAATTTGACAAGTCTTAACCCTTGGAACAAGAGAAAAATCAGTACAGCTACATGTACTGATACGGACGGATATAAACTGGCACTACTTCCAGTAAATTAGTAACAATGATGTATAAATTTCCCCGACCAAACTAAAACAAAAACGCTCTCTATAAATGACTTTATTTAAAAATACAATATTCCCACTACTAGTTCAAAGGCTAGCACACAGCAGAAATATTCCTAACTTTTAAAGAAAATAGGAAATAACTAGTTCTTAACTAGTAATAAATGAATCTAGCACAACATTTTACATTCTTTAAAAGAATGGGCGATTCTTTTTAGGGCTTTACTATTATCGGACTAATGTAATGTGGTTGAAAACTACATGTTGGGGACGATTAAATTTCTTACCTAGACTTGTGTCATAATGTGGCAGTCACGTGATTTTAGCAAATATTAAATATTTTTATTATAGGTGTGTATATCATTGTATGCATAATTGATGGGGCAGCCGTTGCTTAAGAAATCTATGCAGGTGGCTTGCTTAGTGTTGTTTATGGACTGATTAACGGCAATGATTTTTATAAGAAAAAAAGGAAATAATAATCAGTGGATGTAAATATTATTTTGATTGCTCCACCAATTTTTTTTTATTTCCAAGAACTCAATTTCGTTATCAATGTAAAGTAAAGAATGTGTTATTTAGATTTGGTTATCTTTTTGGTGGAGGCAACAACCATGCAGTTTTGTTTAATTTTGCATGGATTTATTTCAAAAGATCCAGAGAGTATTTGTAAACAAATATTGCGATTTGCGACTGCATTGCTATTAGATTGAGATGTTTTTGGTGGGTCCACCAAACTTCTCCAGTTTACGTGTATGTAAATGTATATGAACACTATGAATTGTACATGTTTGCATTATGGTGAACCCACCAATCTACTCTCTCTTGTTCTCATATTGATGAATGGTTCGTTCAGTTTATAAAACTGGTGGAATCACCAACTATGAAACATTTTAGCATCAGGCTGTTAAAGCATTCCTCATTATTGAACATTTTTTTTAAAATTCTACCATTACTCTTTTGGTGATTTCACCAATTCTTAGAAGGATCTGTAGAATTATAAACAAACGGATTCATTTTTGTTTTATTGGTGGAACTAACAAGATCAATCTTTAATCGAATAAGAGAAATCAAATTGGAGGATTCACCAACCTTTGGACTGTTATTATGGAATACCATTAAAATGTTTGCAGTCTAAATATTTTGTGACATTGCTAGGTTTTGGGCCCACTTACAATGTAGGTGGATGATCTCCTCGATACGATAATAATTTATTGCGATTCACAACTTTCCGGAACCAAAGGGCACCCAGTTGTATCTCGATCACAAGTTCACTGTGAACCTTGACCACAACGCATGGTCCTATATAGACAGGTTGTAATATGGCACATTCACCAACTTATATGTTCTCGTTTAGTTTCCATACTATGTCACCAACTGAATAGCTATTTGTACATGTCTTAGAGTCATACAAGTTTTTCTGGCGTTCAGCTGCTCGCCCCAGATATGTGCGACACACTTCATGCGCTTTATTAAGTTGACTTCTTATTTACTCAACATAGGTACAATAGGATGAAGTTAATTCTTTTGTTGACGTTTCAGGCCTGTAAATGATCTCAGAGGGAAGGCGGACCTCCTGTCCAAAGATGAGCATGTTAGGTGTCAACCCATTAGATTCCTGAGGGCTAGAACGATAAGCAGCAGTAACACAACTAAGATAAATATCCCATTCATCATACATGATAATCTAGGCACGGATCAACTGGATAAGGGTGGATAAGGGTGCGATTGAATCTTTCAACAAGGCCATTTCCATAAGGATTTCTTGGTGTTTTGGCTTTCTTAATTTGAAGGATGTTTGTTTGTTATTGTTTAACGTCACTCTCGAGATTTTTTCAGTCACCTGGAGACGCCGCCACTTGCCGGTAGAGAGCTGCAAATTTTGACCTATACGCGGCACTCGGGGCCTTTGAGCAGTGAAGGATCTTTTTCGTGCCAGCACCTACTGCGACACGGTTAACCTCGGTTTACACGGTCTAATCCGACGGACCGGTCTCCACGTCCCGCAGTGGGATTCGAACCTGCGACATAAGGATCAACTCCTTACTCCGCGATTCTAGAGCTAACCACTGCGCCATGCGGGCGACTAATTTGAAGGAAACTACATGTACACAACTCAGATATTATATTTGATTCAAAATCTCTGTCTTGATCTGATTGATTGATTGTTGTTTTACGTCTCGTTTGAGAATGTATTTACTCATATAGAGACGTCACCATATACCGGAGAAGGGTTTCAAATTTAGACCTTTACTCGGTACTCAGGGCCATCGGTGAGGGTTCTTTATCATGCTAACGCCTGCTGTGACATGGGGTCTCGGTTTTTAAGGTCTCGTCCGAAGGACCCGCAACTTTCACTTCAAAGTGCTGAGCGCTTGGCGAAGAAACGCCTTGATCCGAGTGTAAGGCTGCTGGGCAACCAAAATAGGAAACTTTCTGTGGTAAAACATTAGCCGTAGTACGAATGGTCTGGTCAGGCACCGGAAAGCCTTCGAAGTAATCTTTGCAAACCAAAATGTAGCAGTTGCCTTGTTTTGTTACTGGTAAGGGGCCAAGAAAATCAACACCAAGTCGTTCCCATGGTGCGCCAACGGGACAGTTTCCTAACTTGGCTTTAGGAGTTTTGTTTGGTGTTTTGATGGTTGCACAGGAATCACAAGACTGGATGAAAGTTTTAACTGAGTCTCTCATTTCATACCAATATAACTTTTGTGATCCTATGTTTCGTTCTTTTAGTGCCTAAATGCCCTGATAATAAGGAACAATGACAGAGTTGTAGAATCTCTAGTTTCAGTTCTTCTGGAACCATGAACTGTGTCATTTTATGATCTATTGTGGTTGTACATTCCTTATTTAAGGCGCCATTTCTGAGACAAAGTTGCTCCCATAAACAAAAATAGTCTTGTTGCTGAAGAATATTCTACCACTTCCTCTTTAGTAGGTTTACTTCCTGCAAGTTTCCACTTAAGCACTGGACCAATATCAATATCTTCCATCTGGAGACATTTTAGACTTGATGGGTTTTATTTTGACATCCATATTGTTCCTTCAGGTAACTTTTTAGAGTTGTCACTCTTTCTCGTCGTCACCCGAATAGCACCCCCTTGATTAAGGTCTTCCTAAGTTTCCAAAGTCTCGGCTCTTTTTTTTTTTGGCATTTAATACAAGGTCCACATTTCAGGCTTTCTAAAGTGTCACCCTCTGAACATCTACAGTCAGCTGGGTTCGGACATCTTGACAGACCGTCAGAATAACCGTGTTGTGTCCCAGGTCTGTACTCTTTCAAAATTGTAAGCTGAGAGTATCTCGATCCAACGAGCCACTCTTCCTTTTGGTTCCCTCCATTTGTATTGCCAGACTAATGCTTGGTGATCAGTCCTAAGGACAAACCTTTGTCCAAACAGATACTGTTTAAAATATTCCAAAAAGTAGCTAGGAACTCCATATCAGGCATACAATAGTTCCATTCAGCACGGTTTAGAGTTCTACTCCTGTAGGTAAACACTCTCTCACGTCCATCCTGTATTTGGCTCAATACGGCTCCAATGCCTACATCACAGGCATCTGTATCGAGAACAAAATGCCTCGGTTTGGGTCAGAATATCCCATTATATCGGGCCCAGTGAATTAAAAAAAATACTTTCTCACGCAAGTCTGTCCAGCGAAAAGAATTGTCTTTCTGTGTCAGCTCAGTAAGGGGTTTAGCTATCACCGAAAACTCCATCTTTAATGACTCTATGCCCAAGGAATATAACTTCATCCTGAAAAAGGTTACATTTCTCAGGTTTCAATTTTAATCCTGCGGCTGTTATTCTCTGAACCACTTGGCTTAGGCTGGACATGTGTTCGTCAAAATTTCTTCTAAATATCACTATGTCGTCCAAATATACAAGGCAAATGTCCCATTGTAGGCCATTTAGTGCCATTTCCGCAAGTCTCCGGAATTAACCTGGTGCATTGGTCAATCTATAAGGTATTGTTTTATACTCGAAATGACCATATTTTGTTACAAAGGCGATTTTTGGTATGTCTTCAGCCTTAACTCTGACTTGGTGATATCCTTGGTTACATGTAAATCAGATGTTGAAAACATGTAACTCCAGCAACGGAGTCTAAGCAGTCTTGAATCTTAGGAAGTGGAAAAGCGTCTTTGACCGTCTAGTTGTTTACTTTACGATACACATACTCGTATCTTTCCATTTTTGTCCTGCTAAAACCAGTGGTGAAGCCCGCTGGGATGTAGAATGCTACATATAATGCCCCTCTCTTTTATGTTGATTATAGCGTCTCTTCCTTCATCAACTAATATAGAAACTTTACAAGGTGGCTGCTTTATGGCCTACTGTCTCCTATATCTTTAACATGTTCAAATAAATCTGTTTGAGCCAAATCCCATTTATCCCTAGAGAAAGTTTCTTGATATTGTCTCAAAAATGTTAGGAAGGTTTCCTTTTCGGTCTCACTTAGCAACTGCGAGGAAGCCTCGTAAAGTAGGTCTAAATGCTTCGGTATAACACAGGCCATGGAATTTTCATCACCAAGCGCGGCTTGCTGGAACACCTCCGTGGCTTTGTCAGATTGCCGACCTGCTGGACCCTTCCTACGACATCAAAGAACTCGCCCACAGTACCCATAACTGTATCTGGATAAATTATATTGGTCTCATTACATGGACTGAGGATGCGCAGGGAAACAATTGTCTTCCCTCTAATGTTCACTACAGATAGCGCCATCATCAAAGGATGCTTTCTCTATTAAATCTTCGCTAGGCTCAAATAGAAGGTTCGCCACATACATCCTCTTCGTGTGCCCTCTGTATAAAAATAGGTTTAACCTGATATCTCAGACTTGACCACACATGAAATATATGGAGATAACGAACAGTATTCAAGCTCAAAGTCCATTAGACAATACAAAATAGGAGCAGAGCAAACACGGACCTCCAAACATCAGAGGTGGGATCAGGTGCCATGGAGGAGTGAGCATCCCCTGCCGACCGGTCACACCCGCCGTGTGCTCCTTGTCATGATTGGGAAATAACGGAAAAATCCGTCGACAATTCAGTGTGTAAATAATGGCCTAACAATTAGTATGAAAAACGTCAGTCAGCATTTGACTCAATGATAAATTGTATTTGCTGACAAGGTCATTGTATCAACCATTGAACTTACGAAATGATGACTTTAAACGATACAGCTGATATTCTTGTTTCATCAACTTATTTGTCAGTAATTTACCTCGTTTTAGAAATTGTACATACGTAGAGCATGCTCTTGCGTATCGAATCAACTGAGAGATATATACCCCGTATGCAGGTGATGAAGGTATATTGCTGCATAAGTAAGGGAAGTTGACGATTGAAAAGTTAAAGTCATCACGTTTATCATAAAGCTTGGTTGTTAGATTACCATTAACGTCTTTTTCAAGTAAAATATCCAAATATGAAACAGATGTGTCAGACTCTGTGGTATCTTTTATCTCAAGTTCACCAGGATATATCGTATCGACATAAGAATGAAAATAGCCATTGTTAATTGACAATACGTCGTCGATATATCTAAATGTCGAGTTGAACGCCACAGCAAGTGTTTTCTTCTTTTCACGTACAAGATTTTGGACAAATTCTGCTTCATATGAATACAAAAAAAGGTCTGCTAATAACGGGGCGCAATTGGTACCCATAGAAATTCCAATAGATTGTTGGAAGACCTGGTCTCCAAAAATCACATAGATATTGTCAATCAGAAACTCAAGCATCTTTTTAATGTCAACTTCAGAGTACTTGTGTGTACAATCAGAATGTTTTTTAAGAAAATAATTTTGCAAATGACCAATGACAAGGTAAGTATATTTACGAATTCCATTTTTATTGAAAAAGCAGCTGTCAATGATATCAAAAAGCCTGGACTTTAATTTATCGTGGGGAATGGTTGTGTATAAAGTTGAAAAGTCGTAAGTTTTTAAGCTGTTGATTTTGGTAAAATCTTATGATTTCAAATTTTCCAAAAGTTCCTTGGAATTTTTAAGTATCCACATCTGATTTACACCACTTCTCGAATATATTGTTGCACAGTACTCTTGAAGTTTCTCCTTCACCACTGTTAATATCTTAGTGAGGAGTAAAGATAGAGGCTTGGTTGAACATTTACTGGAACCCGCTATGTATCTTTGTTTGTAAGGATTTTTATGAAGTTTCGGAATCCAATCTCACATCTGAGAGTAATACCGTCTTGTACCGTCTTGCATACCCTGCTGTATATATGGGATTTCATGACTTTGAAACAGTATCACCCTTTACTGAGCAATATATCTGCTTTTCCACTGGATAGGTTCTGTAAAATGTTAACACCAAGTAACATTTAATCTTGCATATCTGCTACCAAGAATTTTTTCTCCAACGACAGTGTTCCAAGTTGTAGGTCAAATATTCCCTTCCCGTAAACACGTATAGATGATCCTTCAGATCCTTGTAGACTTGATGTTCCTCTTAGTTTATGTCTGTTGGTCTTGGCAAGCTTAGCGAACACTCTGTATGATATAGTGTGAGACGCACCAGTATCTACCCCATTTATTTTCCCCCGAATATACACTCCATCAGCATGTGGTAAACGATTTGAAACAAAATAATAATCTTGTTGATTTGTAATTGGGTCAAAACTGTCCGTCTGTCGGTCAGTTTCCTGGGAAACCGGCTCTTGACCCTCAATGACGGCTAATCCTGGTTTAAAGGCTTAGTGGTAGGCTTCTGTAGCTCCTGAATCCTAAGAGGACACCCCTTATAAAATGGTCTCCACTTTTATAGTAGTAGCCTTTACACTGCATTTGTCCATTTCCAGCTGCTACGTGATTGCGAGTCACGCCTGTCTGGGATCTAGCATTGTTTGCAGCATAAGGCCGTAAACTTAAACGGATCCCACCGTGGATGCCAAAATTGTAACGCTCGAAACGCCTGCCTTGAGTTGAGAACAAAAACTCCGATATAAAGTTCATAATTTTATTCAGTAATACAACAGCGAAAATAAATAACAGTGTGTAAAATTGACAAGTCTTAACCCTTTGGACAAAAGACAAAAATCAGTACAACTACTGATACGAACAGATATAAACTGACACTATTTCCAGTAAATTATTAACACTGATGTATATATTCCCCCGACCAAACTAAAACAAAAACGCTCTCTTTAAATGACTTCATTTACAAATAAAGTATTCCCGGTACTAGTTCAACTACTAGCACGCAGCAGAAATATTCCCAAACTTTTAAAGAAAATAGAAATAACTAGTTCTTAACTAGTAATAATAAATAAAACTAGCACAACGACTAGTAATATTAAATTAGCCTAGCACTTTATATGTACTTCAGCCACTTAGATACTGAAATAGTACACACCTTAATCTGGACAAATACCGGCGACCGTTCTTCGGAACACAAAGGAAAGGAGAGAGCACCCGATATTCAGCGTCTGTGTATTTATAGAACTTCCAAAACCCGCAATAATTAATAACCAATCATAACTAATAATTCCATCCCGTAATTAATCATAGCCAATCATACATAATTATCATCCATTAACGAAATCTCACTCTCGTATATCATATGTAAAATTATTACAATACGTAAATAAATTTATAAAATATAAGTTTACACTTCAAAAGCAACATTCAATTAAAAAGAATTTACAATCAAATAGGGTTTATGGAAAATATGTAGGAAAGGCTCAGACAAGATTTCTTGGACTAAAAATTGCTGGACTAATCGGTGCTCATCACATAATAGGACAAATAAATACTTTGAAAGTAAATACATGTATGTTCCAGGTACTTTCATGGTACCAAATTCAAGAAATCTACTAGGAAATATAGGTGAGTGTATATACATGTATAGTATAAATGTTGATTGAACGTCGAAAAGGACGTCAGAATTTGGTATGTTTAGCATACTAGAAAGTCTTTTTCTCGAACGAGAACATCGGAATATATTATAAAGGGCTTCTTTGAGAGGACTTTTCAAAGAAAATTTGCACGTATGGCTAGATGAAGACTGAAGGAATGTTACAGTAAATCAGAAATTCCATATTTCATCCTGTGGTTTGTTAATACATGTAACCACGATTTATGAAAGATTACATGTAGTTAATCATTATTAAACGTCCATAGGGGATTGGCTGGACTTTCGGACTATTATATACATGTACATGTACTATATAGCTCTCCAGTCTCCACTGAATTACTTTATAAAACTGAAGTATGCAGTTCTCTTTACGGATCTTAAGTAACAGGACTTTGACCCGTTATAAATAAAACGTTCAAAAATGTTTCTGAAGTGTTAATCAGTAAAGGGGCTAACCTTATATTGTAGTCAAGGGCATCCTAGCTTATTATTTCTCTTTGATTAACATCAATAACCAGTAATATTGAGCAAACATTATATTTTCTCAAACAAATACGCCGTCGTAACGAAAGTCTTATTTGAAACGCGATGCAAGATGCGCATTTTTAAGCAATTGTGGTTCATAGCATGGAACAGCGCGCACAGATGTCACGATAAGACGATAGGAATGGAGATGTTAATTAAATAAAGACACCCTGTATTGATTTCTCGGCATGCACATGGATTGTCAAATTTATTTATTTGTATGTGCTTATAATATGTGAATTAGTTATTATTTCCTACAGAGCACATATTGATTTATAGCAGTTGGGACAACGTCCTCTGTATCCTATAATGACTAAATGTTAACTTGAAATGTTGCATAAATATTTCATATCTTTGCCGGTGTGTAGTATAATTTTTCATAGGCAATGTGTTCGTTTTTATATTAATTTTTATGAACATTATTTTTATGAAGTGCAGTGGCTTTCAATTTTAGATCAAAGATTTGGGGGAAAATCTTACTTCATGTTACATGCGAGATCAGAATGCAACGATTCAGCAATTTTATTATATATTTAGCTTTCTTAAGTGTTTTAATGCTCTCGTATATGTATTCTAAATTAGAGACACGAAACCAGATGTATTCCCAAATGTTGAACAAGGGAAAGAAATCTATGCTTAAGGATGTAAAAAGGATTTTCAAATTTAATACAAAATATCCCGTGACTTTACATGGAAGATATATTATTAACAATAAAAATATGTGCCGAAATCACAAGAGGATATCAGCACTTGTTATGGTACATACCGCCATCTGGCATTTTGGAACGAGAGAAGAAATGAGAGCTACCTGGCTTAATATTACCCAGTACCGACCAGAAGTTGTTCGTGTTATATTTCTAGTAGGGACAACAAAAAGAAAAAAAAGTCAAGAAAGGTTATTTGAAGAGAGTGAAAAATACAACGATATCATTCAGGGAGATTTCAAAGACACTTATAGGAACTTGACAAACAAAGGAGTCCTGGGATTGAAATGGGTTACTGAAAACTGTATGAACGCTGAAATAATCATGAAGATTGACGACGATTCATTTATTAACCTTTTCAAGTTCTTCCACAATTTTATATATTTGAGAAAACGAAAGAACTTTCTTTTCTGTAATGTTTGGCATAAAAATAGCGTGAAAATTGAACGCGATAGAAACAGCAAATGGTTTGTGAGCAATAGATTTTTCAGAGGATACAACGCCTACCCTTACACTTACTGCAGTGGATTTGCTGTTTTTATTTCTACAGATCTGATTCCAGCATTATTTAAGGCCGCAAGCACAGCTCCTTTTTTCTGGGTTGATGACGTGTATCTGTTTGGAATTCTGCCTTCCCGTGTGAACAAAGTGGTGTATAGACCAATGGCACAATATTTCACTTTTAATCACTCCAGAGCACTTGATTGTTATAGGGAGTTTAATGGAAAATGTAAATATCTTGTCATGCAGGCAAAGCGTGGTCAAATTCGCGACATGTGGAATGCTATTGTACACGACAGAATATGAATTCGATGATTTATAAAATACAATAAAAGTTGTATTATCTTGATGTTGAATATCCTAAAATCTTGTCTATCATGATGTTCACGAAAAGTCCCTTTCATTAAATCTCATTGTTTAAAATGTTCTTATCCATATTATTTTCTAATCCGGGGAATATCTGTTAAGATTAGACAAATTTCACTGTATAATCAAAATTGCATTGTTTCTGTGTTATGTTTCAATTGATGGTAAAAACAAACTATAATTACTGAAACAAAACACAAAACGAACAACACCTGCTTATATTTGAAAATTTTCTGAATCTTAAATTTTTTATTCTGTGAAAAGTATAATTTTTTTACCTATTGATTGATAAATTTAATTCAAGTCTTAATTTGATAATTCTAATTACTAACTCGGTGAATAATACATGCATATAATAAATAACTCTTCGTAGCTAAAGAAGCTTCTCCAACTCACCACAATGCATCATAACATATTATAGACATTGTCTCTATTTGATAGAAAAATCAACCCAATTCAAGCAAACATAATAGCGAAATAATACAGTCGTCATCGATTCACTATGGTTTAACGTTTGGATAATATAATACAGTTTTAAATCAGGCCCGTAGGAAGCAATTTCAGTTTGGGGGGGGGGGGGGGGCACAGCCATACATTTTCAGTTGAGGGGGCACTATCAACTACCAAAAAAAAAAATTCTTCACAAGCAAAAAAAAAGGTAATCAAACGTATTCATTGAGGGGGCACAAGCATATATTAGCTATATTTTCTATAGTAATCTTTATATATCGGCAAAATTAGGGGGGGGGGGGGCACGGCCCTCCGTACCCCCCGGTTCCTACGGCCATGCAAATGACAAAACTGTCTATACTTAATAAGGGTGTGGGAAAATCACATAACTAATTTGTACCCTCTGCCTCCTAGGACATCATCCCACTCCCGCCGAAATATGGCTGAAATATTGCCAACTCGGCGTAAAACAACAATAATCAATCAATCAACCTAGGACATCAACCATCTCTAATAGCAAACACACATATAGAGATAAAGACATACAAACTAATAACAAACACACATATAGAGATAAAGACATACAAACTCCAATTACAACAATATTGTAATCATTTTCTCTCAATTTTGTTTCGGTACAAATCACAGGACTTTGGATCGCTTAAATCCGACTTTAAAAAATTGGGTGTATAAAAAAGATAAAAGTATGGAACTCCTTACATAGGGTACCCACTTTCGCTAATAAAATACTTTTAAATCAAATGCTCTAAAGTTTTACTTTTTATTCATATCTATTTATATATAATCAATCTACATTAGAGTCCAAGTTCATTCCGAAATTCTATGCATTTCCCGAGATATGGTGAAATCAATTCCCAATCTGATTAAAATCAGCTGTTCTGATACGCTACCGCTTACGAACATCTGAATCAACTCGTTTGGAGGTCACGTCCGAACGACCTGAAAATCTAAATATTTAAAAACCAGGTCATGACCTTTTGGATCAATGAAAATGCACGTTTCTTAATCAGCGTCGGGAGAAGACAGAAAATGGCGGCGGATTCGATTAAAAAAGTGTTAAAGTTGTTTAACATCACAAACATAAAGGAAGAGCAGAAACAGATCTTAAATTTGCTTTTAAAAGGAGAGGACTGCATAGCAGTATTGCCCACAGGTTACGGTAAATCATTGCCGTACCAGATGTTGATCCCTAAAAGAAGAGAAATGAACACCGACGACAACAGTAAAGTCATCGTATGCTCTCCATTAATTGCCTTAATGCGTGAGCAGTGCGAAAGGTTAAACAGTATCCCAGGCATAACGGCTGTTTACAAAGGTTTGTTGACGGTTTTTAAACTTTAGTTAATGAGGGAACATTGAGTTATTTTCACATTACTCTTTAGTACAACAGGTCTGGTACAATCAGTACATTTAGCTACGTAGCTTGAATTACCTACATACCTGAAGTAGCTTTATTTAGCTACTAAATCAAACTTATTTCTTAAATTAGCATTTTTCCCAGAAAGTGCAGAAAATTTCACTTTGATGCAGTGATAATTTTCAACTTTGAACTCCTCTGAAAACTATTCATGAAAAAAATCACTCTTGGAGATGCGTCTTTTTCTGCGCAATTGCAATCAAAGTTCTAAAAGTTTTGGGGTTATATACAACAGTTAATTTGGGACCTAACAGTTACTTCTTCAGTGAAATAACAAAGAAAACCAGTTTTGGTTAACATGGGCACAATGTGAAGTAATCATACTTATCCACACCTCATTGCACACAAAGGTGGTGTACAGTTACTCAAACAATGGAAATATATATTTTCCTTAAAAGTGTTCAAATGCAGCAATGTTAAAACTATCTCTTCTTTAGATTGCTTTTTAAATAATACCTGGAATAAATATTAGTAGACATTTACTTGCGACTCTTTGTCTTTTTAAAATAAAAAGCAAAATTGTGAAAGGTTGCCTTAAAATAGCTAAATAAAGCTACCTGAGGTAGGTAAATAAAGCTACGGTAGGTAACTTTAGTTACGTAGCTAAATGTACTGATTGTACTGGACCTGTACATGTACATGTAGATCTATATGAGACCCCAATCCTCCCCCTAGCTCTAGGTCAAGTATGGTAATTTGTTCTGTCTGTGTTACAATCTCAAAACATAAATTATTTGATAAAACTTGCCCCCCCCCTCCCAGGTGCATAAATTTGATGAACCATACTCCTTGACTTATGACATATTTAAATGATATCTACTGGGCCATGTTTTAAAACATAAAAATTATTTAATATGAGCAAGAACACAATGAAGATCCATTTCAATTGCTCATGAAAACATAATTTTTACAAATAAAATGGAATTAAATTTTAATACAATTTAATAAATCATTTTTTTTGCTATAGGTGGCAGTCAGGATAATGACCTACAGAAATTTAATGTGTCCACTATAGTTGTGGATGAATTCCATACAATTTCAACCTGGTAAGCATAAACATTCTTATTAAGCATGTATTAAAGAAAACTGAAATTTAAATTAAAGAACACCTATTATTAGAATTTTTTAAAACCAGACAATTAATTTCAAATTCAGAGTAAGTGAACATTCTTTAGAAATTAAAAATGGTAAACAGATTAATCAGAGATCGCACAAAATACATGTAATATGTGTTTTAAATTTTAGGGGTGAAGAGGAAGGCAAACAAGCATTTCGAAAATGGTTTTCACATATTGGAGAACTGCGGTCGATTCATCCAAAGGCATCTATTCTTGCTCTAAGTGCTACATGTACGAAAAAAATTTCGAAAAGAGTGTCAAAAATCCTTGAACTGCAAGCAGACACCATTGAAATCAGAATTTCGCCAGATAAAGAAAATATCAAACTTGTAGTGAAAAAGATCCCGAACATAACTGAAATGGCTATGGTTTGGGTAATTGATGCATTGTGCGACAAAACTTTACCAAGGACCATTCTCTACTGCAGTTCCATTAAGGATGCTTCCAACCTGTATTCCTACATTATTACGAAACTTCCAAAGTGTGCCGAGGTGCAGATGTTTCATTCAGAGACACCTGAGGACATCAAAACAAAAATTTTGAATGAACTATCAGACGAAGAAAGCACAACAAAACTTGTGATAGCCACAAGTGCATTAGGCATGGGAGTAGACATACTTAAATATTCAAATGTCATCCTATATGGTGCCCCAAAAAGCATTGTTGACATTGTGCAGGAAATTGGGAGAGTGGGTCGTGATGGGATGGAAGCTGTAGCACTTTTGCTACACAATTCTTACCATCTGAGAACAGTTGATAGTGAGGTGAAGGACTTTTTCAAAACAACAGAATGTAGACGTTTATCAATGTTGGCACCATTTCTTTCAGAAGGTGAACTTTCAGAACAAAAGGAAAAGACAAGATCACATTCATGCTGTGACCTGTGTGCTGACAAATGTGACTGTGGATCTTGTGATCTGACCCCTTTGGAAAAACTTTTCAACGTTGATATTGAGGAATTAAGTGACTTTAGTGATCAGAATTCATCAGACACTGAATGCTATTATAGTTCTCGCGAGGAAGACAACCTTGACACTCATTTTTTCCGATTAAGTACAAAGAATTGCTAAGATATGTGTTATGTATTAAATCAGGCTTGTAGAAAGCAAAAGGGGGGGGGGGGGGTGTTACAATGAGTGTGAATGTACAAAGGAGAAGGCTCGGACACTTTCTTGAACTGTCTACAAGTTAAGGTGACAGTGAACACTGAACCAGAATAAAACAATAACTTTTCTACTGTTTCATTTTTGTTTTTACTTTAATATATTTTGTACACTTATGGACAAGAGAGTTACAGATAAACTTAAAAAATACATGTTTATATTAGTAAAAAAAGCTTTACCAAATAAAGGTTTATTTTTCCTTCAAAGTACCTCAATAATTTCCATTAGTGATTTTTAAAAAAGCACTGGTAAGGCCAAAAAAAATAATAGTCTTGTTTCCTGCTACCAGCCTGAAAAAAATAGGGTAGGTAGGTAGGAAAATTATTTTATTTTATATTTTTATTTTATATTTTTCCCAACAACATTTTTTGGATATGAACTAATAAAAGATAAAATTAAACATGTCACAGGTCAATATTGTCTTTCAAAATCAAATTTCATATCTTTCTATGCACAACTCAAGTGGTATTCTATGAAAGTCCATATTTAAAACAAGAATTTCATGAAATGCTTGTTTGTGTTAACACGGAAAACGATTGCGGTGACAGAACACTGAAATTTTGGAAATTCTCTATTTTTTTTTTCTTCCAAAACTTAAAAAAAAAACTTTAGGGTTGGGTGCAAAAAAAATAGGGTAGGTCGGGTAGCAGGAAACAAGACTATTATTTTTTTGGCCTAAAATAAAAAATTGGAACATTGTAAAAAACCTAAAAAAAATTGTACTATTTAGAGACAGATGATATGAACTTCATTCAAAACCAAAATTGATCTATGCATAAATTTTTTTGTGTGTAGCATATGTCCTTAATATTCACCATTTTTAATCATGCAGCTTTAGATACTAGTAATTGGAAAACCCTTTAGCTTTACAATATAGAAACAACAATCTGATAGATATCTCATCTTTATTTTACAATTTTGACTATTGTAACACAAAACTTATCCTAAACTTTTTTTTTTTAGTTATTAAGAATTGTTCAGTATAAATTCTATTTTTTAAACATTTCTAAAAGTGTTTAACATTTCTTGAATCTGTACTCGAGAACTTGCATACATAAATATTGCATACATTATGGCTTCATATGAGATTTTGTAATTGTACACATTTCTAAAATAGATCTGTACATAAAAAAAATTAATGGTTTATGGCCATAACGGATATATAAGGACCCTTTATACACCAATGAAACATATTTTTGGGACATTGAGAAATCTTTGTTGTATAAATAGTCATTTATACCAAGGAAAAAATTATCAAAAATGAAAGTATTGATTAATACAAATTTCTAATGCTTATGTAATACATGTAAAATATAATATACTTATAAAAATTACATATAAAACTTTAAAGAATTGCAATTAAGTCAGAATGAATGGATAACTCCCAAAATGTTTATGGATAACAAAATAAAGTACATAGAATATCATGTATCATTACACAAAAAACTGTTTCTCGTTTTATAGCATAGTGTGGTCACATAATCTACTGAAAGTACTGTATATAGGGAAATTTTCACCCCCGTTTTATTTTCGCCCCTTTCGCCCTAGACACAAGTGGGTAAATTTAAGAAGGGGCGAATTCAAAGAAAAAGTATAACTGTGAATGGGGAAAATTAAAATGGGGCAAAATTGTTCGCAAGTGTGAAAAGACGAAAATAACATGGGGTGAAAATATCCCAGTATACAGTAAGTTGTACCTAAACAGTTTTGTTTCTCAAACGATGGAATGCAACAACAGGTGTGTGTCTATGTACAAGAGTAGCAAACCCTTTAAAACAATCATCAAATATGTTTTTGTTTGTACACAAAGACTTGCATTTTAACTTCCTTCCATCTACAAATGAAAATGCATTAATGTCTTGTAATTCAATCAAAATTTTTTGCACATCTTGTTCGTAAGATGGAAGATTGTGAAATCCTTTTCTGGCCGCAACACTACAAAATGTATCAAAATGCTTTACAAAATTTATAATGTGAGGAAACTCTTTTGAGTGTCGCAGGATACTCTCTTTTGTTTGGTAACCAGAACAAACAATTTTACTGTCCCTGTTTAATAACTCGACATATTCATCTAGGGCAATGTTATTGTTTTTCCCGCCTTGTAAGTTTACACACCTATTGGCAATAAGCCTTTCCTTTTGTTCACCATCCAATATACCTTCTGTTAAAGAAACAAGATGGATTGATCCAAAAGCATACTTAGTTTTGTTTGTTTTAACATAGATTGGTAGCTCATATTTTGCTGACCTCACACTACGGTGTCCATCAGCCATGTCAACTGCTGAGTCTAAATTCTTGTGAAGCATAGCAAGTTTAAATAGCAGTTGACAATAACTTCTCACTTCATCTTTCACTTTTTCACTTGATTTTTTTGTCTCAGGTGTTTTTGCTCCATGAATTTTTTCTTCATGCACTTTCAGAGAACCAACATATGTGTATGATTTTGGACAGAAATGGCAATGTACTCTTCCATTTTCAAGATTGGAAAGATAATAATTTTCAGGATGAGCAATGTCTGTTATGATATCTCGAAGGTCTCTCATAATGTCTGTTTGTGACCCAAAGAAGTATTCTTGCAAAATCTCCTGACATATTCCATTAAGCCAACCAACCTTTTCATCAGATGAGAAGTTTTGAAAGTTATCTGGCATTGGAATTTCTTCATCAGCAGTCTTGTCAAACTTTTGGAAAAACAAGAGACAGCACATTGCATCCAAAATGGTATAGTAGAGAAATTTGTATGGCCGATAAGCATTTCTAACTTCTCCCTTTACATTTGTGGAATTTAATAAATTTCTAAAGTAGTAAGCAGTCCCCCTATCACCTCCTGACCCTGTGCTATAGGTGAGTTTGCAGATTGCCTGAATGAAAATGAAAACTGATTAAGTAACTTTAAAAACAACATAGAACTTTACTTGTTTCAGTGATGCAGATCTCCCAAAAATTGATTGGGACAGTCTCTGTTCATATATTTGATACTAAAAAATTGAAGGCCTACATTAAAGCAGATAGATTGTACATTTACACTTTCAATATTCAATTCTGAATGGTAGGCAATCATAAAACATAAAAGTAAGTTTTTGTAACACCTTTAAAAATTGTCCATAGATAGAAATCTACAATTTAAAAAAGTTCACTATTATTTAGTCTCAAATCTGTAAAAGGTCAGACCCACATTACCATGCTTCAATTAATGCTTGAGTCAATAAATGATCTTGTAATGTACAGTAGCAAGTACATGTACCTCCAAGAAATTCATGAGACGGTGAAAATCTTCTATTTTAGAGATAAATCCTTCAAGTCTTGATTCAGCTGTCTCCCCATTCAGAACGGATTGTTGCACACCTTGTACACGTTCATCTGTTAGTCTATCACCTTAAGAAGAAAATAGTTCATCAAATTTCCCTTAACATCACAATCTTGGTCTAGTAAAACTTTCAAATTATGCAAGTGGTTTAACAATTCAATAAAACAAAACTTCATTAATAAGATTACAGTGTTTTCCAAAAATTTTATAGGAAATATGAAAACATATGTCTTACCACCAAAAAAAACCAGATTCTAATATTTCACCATTTTGGAATGGAACATATTTAGATTGCATATCCCTAAGTAGCTGTATCATATCAGCTGTTTTTGTTTCATTGGTGTCAAATAATCCTAATGGATACTGAAAATAGAAGTTAGAACAATATACAAATTATCCATGATGATGTACATTCTTTTATAAAAAGTATCATCAAAAATAGTACCTGTTTTGTTTTTTCTCCTGCTTGTGCACTATACTGATGGGTGAGATGTACAGGATAAATTTTTTCAAATTCTACTTTCATCTGAGGAACATTCTGGATCACTGAGCTCGCAAAGAGGAAAATCAGTTCATCCATTAACATACCCTGCTCCTCGATCGACGGAATAAATTTCTCTTTATCTATTGATGTGTCTGTTTCCTGGTCTTCTCCATTTCCCATGGGTGCACAAGTAGGGATTATCCTATCTACCACCACAACTATATTGAACAGGTGAAGAGATAAAGTTTTCTGTTGCGATGTCCTGAAAATAAGACATTTTATTAAAAAAATACTGATTTAGTCTGAAAAAGCTTCACCCAATGCCTGTATTCTTTCCAGGTGTCACCTATAGTGACAAAAACTACTCAAAGGAACACCTGTTGTGGCTTTTCTGTGTAAATTTAACAAAAGTATTAATTAAAGGATACTTAAAGTTAAGAACATCTAATACCTAAAGGCTGAGATAATGTTCTTGTCCCAGTTGTCTCCAACCAACTGGTACTTCACATGCCCTCCCTCAGCCCATTCCTTCCTTAACTGAATAATTTCTTCATCCAGTTTATCAATCCAGGATGCTAATTTGTTGTGTACAGATCCAGGGCTGACACAAAGACCAATTTTGGCTAGCCTTTGGATATCCTAGAAGGAAATGACAAATATTGGTGGCATTGCATAAAAGAAATAATTTAATAGTTCATGCTTGATTCAGTTAATATCATTATTGTTACAGTAAAACATGATTATAGCAAACAACCTTATAATGAATTCAAAGCCCAGTGATTTCCATTGTTTTTAAACTTTTTGTGAACTAACCGATATAATAATTTATGTTTATAGCAAATCAAAATTGTTTGTCTCTGGTGCTTTGCTGTATTATCAAATATATTACCCTTTGGGTACATCCACCATGGACAAGCATAAATGCAATGCAGTAATGCAGCCCAGACATTTCCTGACTACGACCATGCCATCCAGTTGCAACTGTGTGTAAAATGTGCATGAATTTCTTTCCTGTTGGTGCTACTGGTACATCACATACAACTGCACTGATCACTTTCAAAACATTGGGGGCTCTAAGTTCCAATTCCTTATGAAATTTATCCCATGTGAAAGACATCAAGCTGTCATGGTCCTTTTTGTGTAAGATTGACCCTGAATTCCTTCTGCAAATTTCTTTGGACTCTGTCTGTACAACCTTAGCTGCTGCAGTCACAACATCATCTGGGTTGGAGAGGGTCAGCACTTCCAGCACAGTTTTTTCAACATTAAGTGATTTAAAAATAGCTTTGCATAATTTCTGATGAATCTCATTCACAATTAGGGCTGTCCTCTTTCCACTTGGATAGGATATTGTCATCTAATTTATCCAAGAAAAGCAGTTTACATTAAATGTGTACACAACATATATGCATGCAAAAATCAATGCATTAACAGTTGTGATTACTTACAAAATCAATCATTACTTTACTGAACATTATAATAGATCATGATAAATATTTTTATAAGTAAAATTATATTTGAAAAATAAACAAGAAATATTTGAAGCTAATGTGGCCATTCTTAATGATAAATGTCAGAAACACAAAAGGTTTTAAACAAAATTTTGAATTAAATAAGTACATGTAACTGTCAGAATATATATATCTGGTTGGGCAGTTGGCCAGTTTCCCTTATGAAACATGCCAAATATGCCTTGCATGAAGTATATGAATGTACCAACCTTGTGAGAATTATTTTACAAGATTATCCAAACTTGAATTTATAACATAATTTTTGTTGGTAATTCATTAGAACTGCTTAACTTTAGGAGAGAATGGTAGATTTTCATATATAGGACAAGCATGCTCCCAAGATCTTCAATTTGAAATGCTTTAACAACATGTAATCAGGTAAATAAATATGTATAATTATATATTAATGTAATTACCTGATCCTCTTCCAGTGTGGTCATCTGAACCAAATATTAAAAAATAAATGAACCTGAAATTTTAAAGATAACTAGTATAGCATGCAAAACAATAAATGTTACCATGATTTAACAACAGAAATTAGTAACAAAAAATATATGAAATAGTAAAAAAAATCAAGTGAAGTGTAACAGGGATGAAACTATGTCTGTCAGACTGTAACTGGGACCTTATTTTAACAAGTGAATTATCACTGATAGTTTTTATAGTATTTGTCAATTCATACTATTGCCTGTTACACTTGCACATCTTTTAAACTACTTGGAAACAGTAATAGAAAACAATTCATATAAATTGAGGAACACTGTAGAACAATACGATCAGATGTGTGACATCAATTGATATATAGGTCTAAATTTTTCACTCTGTTCATTGGACAAAACAAAATGTTACTGAAGTCCCACATCTAATGTCGCCCATCTAATGTGAATTTTAATAATCATGATCAAGATGTAACCGTATGATCATATTGTTACCTAAATTGTAAAGAAAATGATTGAATACCAAAAAAGTGTGTAACGTAAAGGATAAAAATTCAATGTACAGCATACCTCTACTTCTCCTTGTAAGGTTGTATGAGTTTCACTAGGCCTATTGGAGAAGGAAGTTCCGAGTGATCTCCGGACTGGTGGCTTTACCCCCGGTACTTGCTTGGCGACAGGTAGTCCTCTATTTGTAAGGTCAGAAAAGGGTAGAATACTAATAGGCTGAACACAAGTAATTGGTAGGAGGGAGGCCACTTTCTTGGTCGGTTGCCGAATAATAGGGCTACGTAACATTCTTTTAGTTATCACCGAACGTTTCGGTGACGGAAGAGAAAGTAAAAAATTCTCTTTTACGTTCTCTGCTGAGTATTTTAATTTACATTTCACTTCGGATACTTCTTTTTCCATTTTACTGAGCCTCTCAACGGTCCGGAAACACTTCTGACATACACCTGTTTCACCAGCAGGATCACAGACCTCAACCCCAAGCGAACTACTGATAATTTTTTTTCGTTCTTCTGTTAATTTCAGCTTTTTATCGAAAAACTTCTGTGTAATCTCTTTTCCATTTGAGTCTATAAACGTGTGAATAAAAGAAAATCCGCATATAATGCATATATTCCCCAGACTTAACGTTTTTCTGGGAGTAGCCATGCCACTCGACTGAGCAGCCATCTTTGTTATCGTAAACATTAACGCAAAGAATCATGGGAAATCTTCCATTAGACGAATCTCGCCAGCGGCAATTTGATTGGCTTGTGGAAAGGTCGTTCGGACGTGACCTCCAAACGAGTTGATTCAGATGTTCGTAAGCGGTAGCGTATCAGAACAGCTGATTTTAATCAGATTGAATCAATTCCAAAATTGACCAACTTTGTTTTACTTGACATTAGCTTGGGCCCTGGTTATTCACATGTATACAGACGGTGTTTGAACTGCAGGGAACAGCTTCATAGTATTTGCACAATCTTTCAACATCTTAAAGATAATTTTTTACTCCAGATAGCAAGATTAAGACAGTAATGATTCCTTTCGCGAAATACAATTTAGAAAACGTTTGCTTCAACAATTCCACAGCCATGTTGTTTATTAATGTAAAAAGAACTAACGAACGAAATTTTCCCGGAATGTATAATATACCTTTTGATTTTTATGCCCCGGGATCGAAAGATCCCGGGGGTATATTGTTTTTGTCCTGTCTGACTGTCTGTTGTCAACTTTAACCTAGCCAATAACTATTGCGCTGTCAAGGGTAAGGCTTTAATATTTGACATGAGTGTTTATTTTGACAAGACCTTTCCTTGGATACCACCATATATGAGCTTTTGACCTTGGAGTTTGACCCAGTTTTGCAAAATTTTACCAACCTTTAACCTTGGCCATAACTTTTGAACGGTTGGTGCTAGGGCTTTCATACATCACATGTGTAATCCTTGTGACAAGACCTTACTTTGGATACCAACAACTTTAACCCTTTGACCTTGGAGTTTGACCTACTTTTGGAAAACTTTAACCTTTGTGATAACCCTTGAATAGTTGGTGCTAGGGCTTTCATATTTCACATGTGTAATCCTTGTGACAAGACCTTCCTTTGGATACCAACAACTTTGATCCTTGGACCTTGGAGTTTGACCTACTTTTGGAAAACTTAAACCTTGGCCATAACTTTTGAACGGTTGGTGCTAGGGCTTTCGTACTTCACAAATGTAATCCGTGTGACAAGACCTTTCTTTGGATACCAACAGCTTTGACCCTTTAACCTTGGAGTTTGACCTACTTTTGGAAAACTTTAACCTTGGCCATAACTTTTGAACGAATGGTGTATCGGCTTTCATATTTCACCTGTGTATTTCTTGGGAGAAGGCCTTTCCTTTGGCACCATTAATTTTGACCATTTGACCTTGATGTTTGACATACTTTTGTAAAAAAAAAAAAAAAAAAAAAAAAACTTTAACCTTTTCCATATCTATTCAATGGTTGCTGCTAGGCTTTTCATATTTCACAGGTTTATTCCTCGAGACAAGACCTTACTTTGGGTATCAACATATTTGATTTGCATTTCAGAAAGTTTAACATTTGCTATAAGTTGCCATACGGGGGCATCAGTGTTTCACAAACACATCTTGATTAAAAATTATACCGTTAAAATGTTGTTGGTAACTTAGTTAGACCATATGATAAAATCAGATTAAAGTTTGTGGAGACTGAGTGCTAAAAAACAAATATTCAGAGAGTATAGAATAAATTCCAGGAAGGATTCGTCCCGTCGTTCCAATTAGTGCAACTATTCAGAGGCCCAAGCTAATGTCGAGTAGAAAAATAAGATCAATTTTGGAATATTTCAGCATATCTCGGGAAGTATACGGAATTTTGGAGAGAACTTTGGTAGTAACGTAGATTGTTTGTATGTAAATAGTTATGAATAGAAAGTAAAGTTTTAGATCATTTGATTCAAAAGTATTGTATTGGCGAATGTGGGTACCCTATGAAAGGAGTTCCATACTTTTATTTTTTTTAACACCTTAATTTTTTTAAAGCGATCTAAGGGCCTGTGGTACAAATTAAGTAAAGCTGTATACATTCATCAAAGTTCACACATGAAATAAATTTAAAGATTTAAAATAAGGCTAATATAACAATATTGTTGATACATTCTCATACATCACAAAATAATAATCAGTAAAGACATTTAATGGCGACATCTTTATCGAGTCATGCCAACTAGAAATATACAAATTACATCTGTATCCATAGCAACAAAAGCAACATCTATATCTATAATTTTACCTACTTACGTTTAACCACAGCGGATTTCTTAGTAGGGGGCGATGGTGACCAGGACATGGTGTACAGTATCTTGTTTCTCTTTCCCCCTATTGTTCGTGGTTGGCAGTGGTTTGCGGGACTGCAAAACAACACTAAGGCGGAGCCATTCCTCGGCAAACGGTCCGTGTCTTCTAAAAGATCGAACCTTTTTGAAGGGAATTCACGGTCGGTCCTGTGGCTGAGATGACGGGTCAAGTTTTTGTTCATTGCTATAAAAATAATCACTTAATGTTTTGTCAGATCTCGACTATCTTTGGTCTGCTATCAGATGTCCTCTGTCTGGTTTTCTCCTTGACGACTGATCTCCTTTATGTCTTTTACTACCCAAGTAAATACACTTTTATCCAGTCCTCTCGCCTCTCCACAAACTGTTTCATACTCGTTTCATAGAAACTGGCGAAGAATACCTTCCTCCATTGAGGACGGAACTTTCTCCTCTCTTACAAGTTTTGCTGCCTGCTCCACCAACTAAGCCACATTATCGACTGACACTATGTTGCTAAATTGAACACGGACAGATCAGGGTTGAGGGTATCTGCTCCCACTTCTTGGTTATTAGGTCTTCCTGCCAGTGGAAAAATTTCACAGCCATAACTGTTTAAGAATCCCATCCTTATGGGGGCCGTACTACTTAACGACTCTGTATTTCAGATTAAAGGGACATGGACACAGATTTGAAGTTAATATTTTCTCAATTTTTCTGTATTATATCATGGCTTATTTGTTGCTATAGCATTTCTCACGGAAATATAATAAAATCTTATTTTATCCATTATTTATTACAGGTGAAAAAAATCTAAAATTAGAAATTGTACGATTCCTTTTCAAACACGTTTTTCTATCTTTACCAGAGTGAGTAGGAATACCTGTGTTACTGGTTTTGTAATGATAACAAAGGTAAGGTGTTCTTTGTTGTTTATTTTTTTTTATTTATTTATTTTTTTGTCTTTTGAGCTCAAGACTGCGTAAATTTCAGCCCCCCCCCCCCCCTTGTAATCTTAAATTTTGTGTTGTTGTAATATTAATTTTTGTAAATGTTACAAAAGCACTTTATTAAATGTTGAGCAATGTCGTCAATTAAATACACATTCAAATTTTCTGGTAATGAGGTCGTAATGAGGTTTGACATTCTGACAGTCGCCCCGGCCTGATATATCTATATAAATAAAATATAGAGCTCAAAATAGCTATTTATCGACATTTTCAAGAATTTGTAACAAATGTCCGTATTCTTGTGTTTAAATAAATAAGAACTAGTGTTTTCTCTTGTTTAGAACATCATGTCATAGAAATAATTCGCTTTTTATTGTGTCGTTTGATTGCACTCGGTTTCAGCCAAGCGCTTGGACTCCGTGACACTGAATGTTGTTTACTTAAAAGACGTGGCGACAGCAGCTGAGATCTGCGGTGGAAAATATACAGCAAACAGGTGATCTTTTAAAGAGAACAGTAATAAAATTAGAAATTCATTGCGAGCAATGAGAGGTCTTCCGTCCGATTATAAAAATAAAAACAAAAATTCAAGCTGAAAAGTGATAAAAGAAATTCAAACACTCTGGAGATTTAACCCTGGTCGTCAGTGTAAAAATCCAACGTGCTAACCATTAACTTTTTTGCATCACTTCCTGTCACGACCGGAAGTAACGGCGATACAAGATTTTCTCACCATTCAAATAAACTGATGACTGACTATCAGTCCTGAAAGTTTTAGACTTCAGTCGTTTGCTGTTTTCAGGACAGGTTTTGTTTGTTTATTGTTTAACGTCCCTCTCGAGAATTTTTCACTCATGGAGCCGCGATCACTTGCCGATGGAGAGCTACAAATTTTGACCTATACTCGGCACTCAGGGCCATTGAGCATTGAGGGATCTTTTTCGTGCCAGCACCTACTGCGACACGGGACCTCGCTATATACGGTCTCATCCGAAGGACCGATCTCCACGTCCCACAGTGGGATTCGAGCCCGCGACGTAAGGATCAACTCCTTACTCCACGACTTTAGAGCGAACGCTCTAACCACTGCGCCACGAGGGCGATTTGAGGACAGGTAAACACGCGACCGGAAGTGAATTTAAAAAAAATCTCTTAACTTTTCTCTAGACATTTGCAGTATCTACAACATACATAAAATTATTTCAAGTACTATCGATAAGCAATCTTAATGAGAAAGTTAAATATAAAAATAACGTAGTTTATCTCCTAAAACCGGAAGTTGACGTTTTTGTTTCCGGTGGAATCAAATATATCTCAAAACAGCGAAAGAGATGCAATAAAGTGATGCAAGTTTTAATTTAGGAAACGTTAAAATTTCTGATGTCTTTGATCACTTCCTGTGACAAGCGAGAGTGAAGACTGACGCGTTTAACCCAAATGGTTTTTATTATTCCTCTAGGTCTACATATGTATTACTCATAAAAGTTTGGTGTTTTAATCTTTTACCTGTTTTTGAGATCTCGCTCAGACTTTTCCATTTTGAGGACAGGAAAACACGCGACCGAAGAGAATTTTTGAAAGATATTTAAAGTTACATTAGACATTTGTACTCTGAATAACATCTTTAAAATTCATTTCAAATACTTTATCTATAAAGAATATTTTGGAAAGTAAAATACTCAAATAATTAAGTACCTCTCTTATAACCGGAAGTTGTCGTTTTTGATTTCGGTGGGACTAACATCTTTTGAATCTGCAGAAAAGATGCAATAAAGTGATGCAATTTTTAATTATAAAAAGAAAAGTTGAAATTTCGGTTTCTTTGATCACTTCCTGTGACGACCGGAAGTGACGGCTGACGCTGTAAACCTAAATAGTTTTGCCTTCATCTTAAGGTCTGTTGCTCATATAAGATTGATGTATTAATCTTCTACCGTTTCCAAGATCTTGCTCAGACTTCTCATTTTTAGGACAGAAAAAACACGCGACCGGAAGTGTATTTTACAAAGATTTTTGACTTACTTTAGACATTTGCAGTCTGAATATATATTTAAAATTCATTTAAAATACTTTATCTACAAAAGATATTAATGGGAAAGAAAAATACTCAAATTATGTAGTTTTTCTATTATAACCGGAATTTGACGTTTTTGTTTCCGGTGGGACCAACAAATTTCGAAACTACAAAGAAGATGCAATAATGTGATGTAAGAATCGATTTCAAAAGGAAAATTGAAATTTTACGATTTCTTTGATCACTTCCGTAAGCGACCGGAAGTGCCGACGACGAACGAAAAGTAGCGACTTTAAACTAAAAGAAATTTGATATAATGATCATTGAAAATATATGTGTTTAATAAATGTTGTCATATCGGACGATATTTAGTAACCGGTTACTCGTGTACTTACAAAAACATAAGTTTACTTTTTTTCAATTTGTATTTATTTAATATAAAGCTTGTTTAGATGCCGTTGTTTCACTGTTTTCAACATTTTTTTTACACTTCCTATTATTGTAATTCAATAGTTTAACAATTAAATGAACAATTTTCGGAATTTAAAGTTATGTACCAAAAACCGGTATTTTAGTCTCACGATACATGTACGTATTACGTATCACGCAATAAAAAAAAATCGTTATATACCGGTATACCGATAAAATCGGGCATCCCTAGGAACAAACGAGCGATCAGATCATAGGGGAAAAACGTTTAAAATTCTAACTTGCTTCTTCCTGGCAAGTGTGCTCAGGTAAGCGATGTGTCCCATGGGCCTGTTGGTGCTATTTGCTAGACAATAATAGATTGGAAAAAAAAAAACACAAGGAGGAATATTATTTATCCAGGTCCAAAGATTGATGAAAAATCTGAAACAATTTGAAAAAAAAAATTTTTTTCTGCAATTTGTGCTTGTTTCAAGACTTTTAAACACACCTACATTTCATCCAATTATTTATTACTTTGTTTGAATTAAAACTACTTATAAAATATCAAAATCCTGACTTTTATTTTGCTCTTAAATATTAAGCATCTTTCGAGACGACCCCGTACTGAATGCGTTTAAATTATATAGGTTATGCTGAATATAGAAATACGAATATCGGAAACCTCAATTTTCTTTTGTACACGGAAAAAAATTCATTTGAATGAAATAATAAAAAAAGATTAACAGTGATAAAGTGTTTTTGTGAAGAAAATAGCCGACCTCTTTGAATTTTTGTTAGGTGTTTTTTAAAAGTTAAATTAAACAGAACAACAATAGAAGTGAAAAAAAGATCCCATATTTAAAGAATAGATAAAGCATGCAAGGCGATTTAGAACAGTGTCGCATTACCCATTTTAAGTTGACCTAGTCAGGTACGGGTCACCGCCCCTTGAGATGCACGACACCAGTAAGATTAGTTGAGATCATATTTTCAGATCTCTGCTATGCATGCATGCATGCAAAATGGTTTACATTTCGCAATGTCTTGAACGTTTTGACACAGATAATCAGTAGTCTCTACATTTATATAAACAAGAGGCCCAAGGGCCTTAACGGTCACCTGAGTATAATACAACAATTTAGAAGTTAAATACACTGATAGTTGAAGCTTTGTTGCCCTAAAGCAAGAGAAGTAGGAAGATCAGGATCAACAAAATAATTTGTCTAGTATTCAGTATCAACTCATAAACTAAGTTCTAATCTGTCCCCCACTTAACACTATGCAGACTATTAACAAAGTATTAGTGCTTCTGTAATATTTATAAACCCATATTAAGACCTCTAGCATTGACCTCTCTTATGGTCTTTGAAGAACGTTTAATAAGATAAGTTATTTTTGTCTCATTTTTATTTATCTATTACTTACAGGTCTACCTGTTTATTAAAACTAAGAAAGTACTTTTTTAATTATACGATAAACATTCTTGCATAATTATCTTATTCTATTAACCTTTCAAATACATTATTTACAGTGATTAATTATCAAAGGTGAATGGAAAAGGGGAATAACTTCTCTCAGTAGAATACAAATTAATAGAGCCCTGCCCAGGACCAGAATGCTTAGACCAATGGTCCAGATGTTTAAAAATCTGGTAGAAATACGCTTCCTCATATCATTTAAACTTTTACACAGTTTGCTTCCAATATGCCCAGAAGCAGAGAAGAATTTCACAGGTACAATGCATTTTCACTACAGATTCAACAATGCCTTACCCTAACACCAGAACCCAAGACCAAGGGTCAAGAAATTTACAAATTTGGAAGAGTTACCCTCATCATCATAACTATGGACTTCAAAGAATTAACACTTTTCCACTATATTATCAAAAGCCCCCCCCCCCCCCTCGTTATGCCAGAACCCCTGACCCTAGGACCACAAGATTTAAAAATTCTGTTCGAAGCTCCCATTTTCATCTTAGCTAAGCAATTTATTTATCAGCTCAACACTAAGGAGCAGACAGGTTTAATTAATGATTAATAGAATTAATGCTTTTTCACTATATAATCAATAGAGCCCCACCCCCTCCTCAAGAACCCCAAAAACTGGGGCCATATATTTAAAAATTTTGGAAGAGGCATCTTTGTCTATCATAATCATGCACTTTTGTTTATATAATCTCCAGTAGCAGAGAAGAAGATTTTCAAAGAATCAATGCATTTTCACTATATAATCTATAGAGCCCCGCCCTAACACCAGAACCCCTGACCCTGGGGCCATGAAATTCACAATTTTTGAAAAGGCATCCTTATGCCTCATAACCATGCACTGAGTTTGTTTAAATAATCTCCAGTGGCAGAGAAGAAGATTTTCAAAGAATCAATGCATTTTCACTATATAATCAATAGAGCCCCGCCCTAACACCAGAACCCCTGACCCTGGGGCCAAGAAATTCACATTTTTTTTAAAAAGCATCCTTATGCATCATAACCATGTACTTAGTTTGTTTAAATAATACCCAGGAGCAGAGAAGAAGATTTTCAAAGAATTAAAGCATTTCACTATATAATCAATAGAGCCCCGCCCTAACACCAGAACCCCTGTCCCAGGGGCCATGGTTTTCACAATCCTGGAAGAGGCCCACCTCCTCATCATAACTATGTAGTTAGTTTATCACCTTAATGCCCAGGAGCAGAGGAGAAGATTTTCAAAGAATTAATGCATTTTCACCATATAGTCGACTGAGCCCCGCCCTAACACCAGAACCCCTGACCCTGGGGCCATGAAATTCACATTTCTGAAAGAGGTACACTTGCTCATCATAACTATGTACTTAGTTACTTTATTTAATATCCAGAAGCAGAGAAGAAGATTTTCAAAGAATTAATGCATTTTCACTATATAATCTATGGAGCCCCGCCCTAACACCAGAACCCCTGACCCTGGGGTCATGAAATTCTCCATGCTTATTACAATGATGCCAACAGTTTGACTGCTTGATGTCCAAGAGTAAAGAAGAAGATTTTTAAAGATTGCATTATTTTTGGTGGTTTTAGCCCCACCCCTCAGGCCCCAGGGGGGGCAGGGACCATGAAATTCACAATTTTTGTTTCCCTTTACCCATAGATGCTATGTACCAAATTTGGCTGAAATTGGTTGAGCGGTTCCAGAGAAGAAGCTAAAAATGTTCAAAAGTTTACGACCGACGAACGACGTACAACGACGGACAAAAAAGGATAGCAATAGGTCACCTGAGTTTACTTAGGTGACCTAATAAGGGCATCCGACTGACTGACTGACTGACTGGATATTTCCTTCTCGTGCCCTTTAAATAAATCAGACACATAAGAATAAACACTGTTGTTGATTTTTTATAATTTTGATGAATATTTAAAGATCAAAAAATTCTCCCTTGAACTTTTTGCTACGAATATTGTTCTTTCCCTTCGTTATGACTTTTCACTTATTTTACGGCTTATTCGGACAATTTCAAGCCTATTTTCCCCAAATGACTTATGTCGATTTCGAGAAATAACTGTTCCTCTACAGCCACATTTTCTGTCTTTTTACCATTAAAAACACCCTCGAGTCTTCTGTTATTCAAAATGTACACAGACTAATAACTAGAAACTCATTGCGAGCAATGAGAGGTCTTCCGTCCGATTTTTAAAATAAAACGTAAATTCAAGCTGAAAAAATGAAAAAAAAAAAAAAAAAAATCAGACACTCTGGAGATTTAACCCTGGTCGTCGGTGTAAAATCCAACGCGCTAACCATTACGCCATTTCAACTCCCTCTTCAAAATGAAAATGACGAATATCAAGAGTTTGGATTTATCAATTCGAAAAAAAATTATATATGTAGTATTTTGAAAAGAGGCTCTCTTACCCCTACAAATATTACAGAAAAATATTGAAGTTGAAACAATAGATTTTTTAAATTTGCTTCCGGTAGCGACCGGAACTAACGACGACGCTTGAAAAGGTCACTTAGCCAATCTAGAAATTATGTTCTATCATCTCTAAACAAAAAAAAAACAAAAAAAAAACACTCACCATCATTTATAAAGATGAAAACGTAAATTTAAGCAAACAAATTCGGGATTAAACCCCGATCGCCTTCGTGAAAATTCCATATGGAAACCACTACACCAGCGCATTTTACCAGCCATCATCGATGTTTACTTTCTATCATTGCCTGAAGTAACGAGCGTCAGGGAGGTTAAAAGTTTTTTTTAATATAGTGCGGAATTATATAGAGCTAGCTAGACAAATTTTGTGCAAGCAGATTCACATCGGAATTCGTTACTTGAGTTTAAACAATAACAAATAATCTATTACTGATGAACTGGTGATACTGTTTACTTCCTTTATTCTTTGTGTATTCAACTTTTTATTCCATGCAATTCCATATACCTGTATTTCATACAAACGTGTCCGTGTAATCTTTTTCTGCACTTCTGCATCAGACCATGTTTCTACTATGAAAGAAGAGTCACGATACATTATTTTGCACCAAAAGTCACGAGTAAATCTTCGCGCCTTTTCTTTGAAATGCATGTTCTATTGAATGTATGGTCTCCATTCTCATATATATTATTGTATGTGCCGTACAAATTACTCATTTTATTGCATTTGGAGGTCAGAGTATTTATGTTTTCAAAGACAGATTATCCATTTCATAATCTGCCAGATCCAAAAATTCCTTCATATTTCATTGATCTTTATGGTAGTTTCCTTCAACAAGACACTCGGCTGTCTCCGTAAACTCCGACCTGCCAATCGGTTTTTCAAAGATTTTTCCAAAAATCTCTCGGATAAAATAATTTCAGATTACAGCAGGACCACAGATTACAGCACATTGGTCCTGCAAATCTCATTAAAATCCATCCAGTAGTCTTTGAGAAATCGCGTGCACAAAATCAGATGGTCAGAAAAATAATAATTATAATAAGAAACAGTAGAATCACTATAAGGTCTTCCGTGAAGACGGACCTTAATGATTATAATATTTTAACTTGATGATAAAAATGATAGCCAAGTCATGAAGTACATTAGTTTAATATTAAAATGTTGAACTACATTTGTATATAGCTAAAAAACATTTCATTTTATTGCTTACTCATTAAAAATATATAAGTATACGGACCAATGTTTGTTATTAGGACGTCCATAATTATTGCAATCTAAATCTCAACTTTGAAGGTTTATCAAAACAGAGCAACCAGCCGAGGTGAAATAAATCCCCTTAAAGTTAAACTTCGAAGCCAAGACAAATAGAAGTCATTATTTCTGTAAGAAAATAATTAACTTTTGAAAAGATGTCCCAATAAATCATTTTTAACACCTAAATATATATTTATGAAATAATGAATAAATAAATAAAAATAATAAATTTTAAATTGCTAGTATTTTTATGGTGTAAAAATTGTTGAGGTTCGGATTTGAGGTGTTCTTAGTACCTACAAAACAAATTATTTTAGGGCTTTTGGTTTTATTTTCTTTTTCAGCTACTTCTCAAATTTAATGTTATATACATATACGTTCCGTGTGGAGAAAATGCACTCATTTTCAAAGTCGCCGCCCGTGTGGAGTAGTGGATAGAACATCTGCTGTAGAGTCGCGGAGTAAAGAGCTGATCTTATGTCGTGGTTTCCACTGCGGGACCATACATGGAGACCGGTCCTTCGGATAAAACGAGGTCCAGTGTCGCATTAGGTGCTAGGACGAAAAAGATCTCTCATTGCTCAATTGCCTTGAGAGCCAAGTATAGGTATAAATTTGCAGCCCTCCACCGGTAATTAGTGGTGTCTCCATATGAGTGAAAAATTCTTGAGAGGGACGTTAAACAACAAATAAACAAAGAAAACATATTCAAAGCCCGGTAATTCATTTTAGGGTTTTTATGTGGTGGTTTTTTTTAATACCGCGTTAACTACTAATAAGATACACAGTACCTAAATTATTGCTACGCTTAATTATGATATTGTCTAGAAGCTGAGCATACACCTGAATAGTGTTCTGTATTCATACACTTGTAAGAATTGCAGAGATCTGTAAAAATTAATGTGTATGAAAATATAATGAAATTTTTTTTTTCAGATAACCAGTGCTATATTAATCATATCGATATTAAGAATTCCTCTAAAGTTTGGATTCTTGATTGGTCATGACCATATGGAGTAACGAAGATACAAACAGTATGAGGTCAAAATTTTCATCGAAAAATAGAAGGAAAATATCATAAAGAAATCTTGTGAAGAACAGCATGGTCATGATGACTCGGATAATTGTTATGACCCTTGTAAATCTTTGGGGTTTTTTTTTGTTAAAATTGTTAAAGTTGGGATAAATGAAGCTTGAAGCGGTACGTCAAAAGGCCAGCCCCCTATAAACCAGTTACCTGCAGTCCGACTTTCCATAACCCCTTTGTCTGCTGTAAAGATGAAGTTGTTATTCGTGTCTTTGATCTGTATGAGTTTTATACAATTCTCCGTAGGAGTAAAGGTCTAAATTAAAAGCCCTTCACCGGTATATGGTTATGTCACAATATGAGTGAAATATTCTCGGGTAAAACAATATTCAATCAATAATTCAACATTACAAATGCGTTTTCTTTCCAACAAGAATTGTTTTTTTTTTAATTGTGACATTTTAAAGTTACGTAATTTTATCGTAAAATTTAGCCTAAAAAATGTACGTTACCTTATTCATTACTTTCAGCTGCTTTAAACAAAATATAAGATTATTAATATCAAAGTATATAAAGGTATAATAAGAACACAGGGTGTATGCATCTAACAACTATGGAATAATTTGATGAGATTTATTATCCTCCGCTTCGAAGAAGGGAGGGAATATTGCTTTGCTGCTGTCTGTCAGTTTTCCGTTCATTTTCTTCGCAGAGGTTGCACGCACTGAAATGAAACTTAGTATACAGGTTTTTAATAAGAATATCTAGGTCAAGTTAAGTTTTGGGTACGATCGAGCAATTTTTGACAGAGTTATGCCCCTTGGACCTAGAAAAATTCCAGTTATTTGCAGTTTCCGTTCATTTTCATCGCAGGGGTTGCACATACTGAAATGAAATTTGGTATACTGATTTATCATAAAAAATATCTAGGCCAAGTTCTGTTTTGGGTACGATTGAGTAAACCATAATAATGTATGTTCAAGGGAGGGGGATAAGTGTTTACAAACATCTTTTTTTTGCTAATGATTTACACTATAAGTAAGTTTTAGTATTTTGACTTCTTCCCTTTTTTAGTCATGCAAATTTCTACATGCTTAACACTCTATAAGTAATATGTATATGTTAAACTAAAAGAAATTTGATATAATAATCATTGAAAATATATGTGTTTAATAAATGTTGTCATATCGGACGATTTTTAGTAACCGGTTACTCGTGTACTTATAAAAACATAACTTTACTTTTTTTAAAGTTTGTGTTTGTTTAATATAAAGCATGTTTAGATGCCGTTGTTTCACTGTTTTCAACATTTTTTTTTACACTTCCTGTAATTGTCATTCAATAGTTTAAAGAATTAAATGAACAATTTTCGGAATTTAAAGTTATGTACCAAAAACCGGTATTTTAGTCTCACGATACATGTACGTATTACGTATCACGCAATAAAAAAAAAACGTTATGTACCGGTATACCGATAAAATCAGGCATCCGTAGGAACAAACGAGCGATCAGATCATAGGGGAAAAATGTTTAACATTGATCCAATTATTTATTACTTTGTTTAAATTAAAACAACATGTAGAATATCAAAATCCTGATTTTATTGTGCTCTTAAATATTAAACATCTTTCGACCCCGTACTGAATGCGTTTTAAATAATGTAGGGTATGCTGAATATAGAAATACGAATATCGGAAACCTCAATTTTCTTCTGTACACGAAAAAAAAAATTCATTTGGATGAAATAATAAAAAAGATAACAAACAGTGATAAAGTGTTTTTGTGAAGAAAATAGCCGACCTCCTTTTGAATTTTTGTGTAGGTGTTTTGTAAAAGTTAAATTAAACAGAACAAAAATAGAAGTGAAAAAAAGATCCCATATTTAAAGAATAAATAAAGCCTGCAAGGCGATTTAGATCAGTGTTGCATTACCCATTTTAAGTTGACCTAGTCAAGCACGGGTCACCGCCCCTTGAGAACTACGACACCAGTAAGATTAGTTCAGATAATATTTTTAGATCTCGGCTATGCATGCATGCATGCAAAATAGTTTACATTTCGCAATGTCTTGAACGTTTTGACACAGATAATCAGTAGTCTCTACATTTATATAACTAAGGGCATCCGACTGACTGACTGGATATTTCCTTCTCGTGCCCTTTAAATAAATCAGACACATAAGAATTAACACTGTTGTTGTTTATTTTTTCATTTTAATCAATATTTGAAGATCAAAAAATTCTCCCTTGAACTTTTTTCTACGAATATTGTTCTTTCCCTTCGTTATGAATTTTCACTTATTTACGGCTTATTCGGACAATTTCAAGCCTATTTTCCCCAAATGACTTATGTCGATTTCGAGAAAGAACTGTTCCTCTTTAGTCACATTTTCTGTCTTTTTACCATTAAAAACACCCTCAAGTCTTCTGTTATTCAAAGTGTTCACAGACTAATAAATGATTATAATATTTTAACTTGATGATAAAAATGATAGCCAAGTCATGAAGTACAATTAGAATTTTATTTTAGTTTAATATTAAAATGTTGAACTACATTTGTATATAGCTAAAAAACATTTCATTTTTATTGCTTACTCATTAAAAATATATAAGTATACGCACCAATGTTTGTTATTAGGACTTCCATAATCATTGCCCTCCAAATCTCAACTTTGAAGGTTTATCAAAACAGAGCAACCAGCCGAGGTGAAATAAATCCCCTTAATGTTAAACTTCGAAGACAAGACAAATAGAAGTCATTATTTCTGTAAGAAAATACTAGTTTACTTTTGAAAAGATGTCCCAATAAATAATTTTTAACACCTAAATATATATTTATGAAACAATGAATAAATAAAAAAAAAAAAACTTTAAATTGCTAGTATTTTTATGGTTTAAAAATTGTTGAGTTCGGATTTGAGGTGTTCTTACCTACAAATCAAATAATTTTAGGGCTTTTAGTTTTTTTCCTTTTCAGCTACTTCTCAAATTTAATGTTGTGTATATACGTTCCGTGTGGAGAAAATGCACTCATATTCAAAGTCTCCGCCCTTGTGGAGTACTGGTTAGAGCATCTGCTGTAGAGTCGCGGAGTAAAGAGCTGATCTTATTTCGTGGTTTCCACTGCGGAACCATACGTGGAGACCGGTCCTTCGGATAAAACGAGGACGAAAAAGATCCCTCAATGTTCAATGGCCTTGAGAGCCAAGTATAGCCTTCCACCGGTAATTAGTGGTGTCTCCATATGAGTGAAAAATTCTTGAGAGGGACGTTAAACAACAAATAAAGAAAACATTTCAAAGCCCGGTAATTCATTTTAGGGTTTTTTTGGTGGTGTTTTTTTAAATACCGCGTTAAACTACTAAAAAGATACACAGTACCTAAATTATTGCTTAATTATGATATTGTCTAGAAGCTGAGCATACACCTGAATAGTGTTCTGTATTCATACACTTGTAAGAATTGTAGAGATCTGTAAAAATTAATGTGTATGAAAATATAATGAAATAAAAAAACTTTTTCAGATAACCAGTGCTATATTAATCATATCGATATTAAGAATTCCTCTAAAGTTTGGATTCTTGATTGGTCATGACCATATGGAGTAACGAAGATACAAACAGTATGAGATCAAAAATTTTCATCGAAAAATAGAAGGAAAATATCATAAAGGAATCTTCTGAAGAACAGCATGGTCATGATGACTCGGATAATTGTTATGACCCTTGTAAATCTTTGAGGTTTTTTTTGTTAAAATTGTTAAAGTTGGGATAAATGAAGCTTGAAGCGGTACGTCAAAAGGCCAGCCCCCTATAAACCAGTTACCTGCAGTCCGACTTTCCATAACCCCTTTGTCTGCTGTAAAGATGAAGTTGTTAATCGTGTCTTTGATCTGTGTGAGTTTTATACAATTCTCCGTAGGACGAGCTTTCTCGAAGAACCGTAAGTACAATTTTATATAACAAAATGTTTATAGCCTAGCTGAGAATTTATATTATTAATATTGAGCTATGGTATGAGAGGTTATTTTTTTTTTGAAGGGAATCGATTTTGCTCTTGCTAAGTTTCACTTAAAATTTTTTTTTTCTTCTGATTGATTAACCTTTTAAAAAATTGAGAAATATACATAAATAAATATATCATAACCTAAAATAGGATAAAAAGTATCCGAAATATATGTTAAGATTTAATGTAATCATGATCAAAAGAATAACTCTCTTCTTATTATTTTCCCTCCATTTTCTCTTAATTGAAGACACTCATACAATGACTGGCGCAGTAACAACAATTAGTTTGTATTTGTTAAGTAGGAAAACAATTTGTTCACCTATCGTGTTGTAAATTTTGAGTTTACTAGGTGGAGGATAATGCAAAATTGTAAATTTTGCATTTACCTCCCCCTAGTAAATTCCAAAAGTTACATATGATACACCAACGGAAAAAGGATGTATATCTACCCTGCTCTATACTTCGTCATTGTCGTTCTATATTCAGTTTGGCTAAATATTTGCCCCTTTTTTTCTACGGCCATGGCATTTACTTCAATTAAATAATTTCCTTTTAAAATCTAGGAATTAGGAATTTAAACAAATGCAACCGCTAGGGGGATTTAAATGGGTTTTTTTTTTAATTTAATGCAATTAAGCTATAAATATATGTATATATTAGCATGTCCTTGACACCGTGTCAGGGTACCTTCGGGTTTATATTTCCAAATTATTAGGAAGAGACGGTTAATGTACGGGGATTTATTAACCATGCATTATACTTTTTATTTTTAATGTTCAGTGTAATGGGTCAGTATAACTTTGTCACGTGTTACCTCGAATAAATGATTTTGTTTTTCGTACTAAACATATGTGGACGAGCCCTCCTTAAAATATTCATTAAATATGCACCCGACGTGTTTTCCTCATTTGACCTTGAGAATCTACAGCAAAGGAGAGTTCAAATTTCTCAAAGCTATATAAACTGTACGAGTTATATCTGCATTGCATATAAGTACTCTTGACTAATTCACACGTGTATCATTTAAATGATTTTATAAGCTGTGTATTTGAGATTTGATTTAGCTTGATGCAATAAAACCTCGTAAAAATACTGGAGAATGCAAATAATATACATGTACATATATTCCTTCTGCAAACATGCCGGTTTTTGAGTTCACCGCATGACAAGCAGTATCAATGAATCGCAGAAAAAAACAAATAAAACGTTTTCTGAAAGGAAGGAAATATATTCTTATTGCATATTTTGTTTTCAATAAAACGCATACGTTCAAGTTCGTCTTGAAAATAACAAATACCAGACAAGAAAAATAACTCAACATGTTAACTAGTTATATTCTGGGTTTCAATTAATAAGCGATGAATTCAAGAAATGGGGAACATTTAATAGGCGAAAATCATAGATTTTTATTGAAGATTTCTTTCATACATGTATATGAATATATTCCATTTGATATGGTTAGAAAAACAAGCTAATTTATAAGAATTTTATAAGGTACATGTACGTGTACACAATAGTGAAATTAATAGAGACGAATGTGATTTTCTTTCTTTCTTATACTAAATATAAACAGGTAATTGTATTTTACTGAACTACCTCAAAATCTTTTCCCATGATTACTTATACATGTAGTACCAAAAATCGGCTTTTTTGCCTGAATTAAGAATTTAGAAAATACAAGCACAAACTTTTTAAATACAACAAAAAGTCCCCTTGCTTTCAAATAAAAGTCATGAAGGTATAAAACAACCTCTCACTTCGCAAATTTAACAACTGTACAAAGGTGTTGGACAGGTCTGACGGGTTTCAGTGTATAATGGAGATAAGGTTAGGTGTAGGGCGTATATAGAGCATGAATTCATTTCCAATTTAAAGTAGTATAGTAATCCTGTGAAATAATTTAAACTCGTTTAAAAAAAGTTAAGCATCAAAGTTTTAAAACGATGAATTTTGGGAAATTTTGATCTATACCTGTGGTGTACTGTCTTAAATGGTCAGTACTCATAGTTAAAACCACCTGTCAACCTGTGTAAATGAAAGATCCCTATTTAAGAGAATAGGAGACCTGCTTTTCAAATTCACATGTAAAATGCTATTTTTTCTCTCTCTTAATTCCATTTTCGATTGGACCCTGAAAATCAACAGAGGAAGGAAATTCCTTCCCGTTGTCTGAAACGGTATTCTATTATTGATTGTTGAATTTTTAGAAAATCACGAATCCATCATAAATAAATGTCATATTATGTTATAAATCTTTTTAGATTTGGTTAGATTAGATTACATGAGGTTTATCTATTTGGTTTTCATGTGTTTTTTGTTAACGAGGCATAGTTAAAATTGTTTATAATTAATTGATATACTTTATATTCCTTTACAGAGCTACGAAATGCGCTTAAAGAGTTTTTCAAAGACTACAGAGAGAGGAACGCAAAGGTTATTCGTTAATTAGTTAATTAGTAAAGGAGGAGAGGGGTTGCGTTCGAGACGGTAACATCATGCACCGATCCAGGATTTTTTTCCAGGGAGGGGATTTCCACTCCATCTCAGAATATATCAGGGCGTTGAATTTTTTCAAAAAGCAGAAGAAAAAAAAAACCCTGAACAACTTTTCCAATCCTTGGTGGGGAGAAGAGGGGGGGGGGGGTAGCTTTCCTTAGACGATTTCTAGTATGGCTATCCCCATCATTCTTGGTCATGATTGGTCCTGGTTTTGCTAGTGGGAGGGCGTATCTTCAGGGTCATGTTTTGGTTTCTTTACTATAACTTAAGTTTTAAGCTTCCAAGGATGGGGGTAGGCTGATCCTGACCCTCATGACACAATCTCTATGTATCCATGCATGAACAAGAAAATTTAACGGACTGATTATACTGTGTGGGATTTGTTTCACCAGATGCGTGTTTTTAATAAGTGTATCATGTGTATGGTACAGGATGAAATACGACAATGTGCATATATTGTAAATAATCATTTACTGCCATTGATGCGAGGATAAAGACGCATATATTGTAAATAATCATTTACTGCCATTGATGCGAGGATAAAGACAAAGTACTGTCAAACCTGGTTATCTCGAACTCGACGGGACCGATTGTTGATTGATTGTATGTTGTTTTACGTCCCATTCGAGAATTTTTCACTCATATAGAGAGGTCACCATACACCTGTGAAGGGCTTCAAATTTTGACCTTTACTCGGCACCCAAAGCCATTGAGCAGAGAGGGATCTCTATCGTATCGTATCGTTGTGTGACGGGACCGAAATTAAGCATCGAGATATCCGAGAGTTCGAAGTAACAGGGTTAAAATCATAAAAAAGTCGTTAGGACTGCCAATTAACTTTGACATATTTATCATATATATAGTTCTTATTATGTGATAATAGCATTAATTTTATGCAAAACTATATATTACAGGATGATGAAGACATCACACCATTTGTCCGTGGTAAGTGGATGATATGCATACTGTATATCGGAGTTATGTCCAAGAGACGATGCAGTTACGATATCGACAGATTACCTTTCTATAGTTTGCTACGTCATTTCTTTATACATATATATTAAAATGCTTTCTATTTACGAAGTTTTCCTTTCTGTCACGATATCGTATCATGATTTGTCACCCCCCCCCAAAAAAAATTACTCTGGCCTTTGAACATGTGAGTTACTTGTATACTATCACTTTATGAAATTGTAATTATCGTGTCGATATCGAGCTCTATCTTTTCAGATTCTGAAGACATTTTTTTCCAGATGACCTTAAATGTAATTTACTACCTTGGATAAAATTTATTTTTCGTTGTAGAGGAAACTGAAGATGACTCTTTGAACGTATCGGTGAGATGTTATAAAAGTTTATTAACACTTATCAGGATAAGTAGTCTTTTAAGTAACACCAACCTTACTGTACAAATAAATTAGACAAATATTGAGTGGGAATCTGCCCTAACCCCTTTCCTTTGCACTAAATTACTGATTTGGAATTAAGGTAATTTTTTTTTTGTCAGATATAATATTTGTTTAACAGCCATCAACATTAACTTGTGATTTAGTCTTTTTTTTTCTTATTCAGTCAGATGACAAAATGAATTTATGGTCACACATATTTTTGGATTCTCTAAAAAAAAAACAAAACCTTTTGACATGTAAATAAGCGTACACTACTTGCATAAGAGATATCTCCTGTTTTAAATTTATCTGTAAAAATAAAATAGCAGAAAAGCCTGCTTTAAGGTATATATTTGAAAATAAACTAAAAGTTTCGGATGTAAAAGGTGAAGATAACGAACTTTTATCAATCTCATGAGACGAATAAACAAAACAAATCGTGAACAGAGGAAACACACGGACCCCTGGAAACATGAAAGGTGGGATCAGGTACCTAAGACAAGCAAGCAACACCCACCGTCAGCCCCATGTATTGATGAGGCAGACAAGTAATCCATAGTCCTATTTAGTACAGAAGCAATGACTTAATAATTGATTAACGAGGAAAATTACAAGTTTTCAACAAAAATTCTCTTTTCTCCCTTCAGGAACTTAATTCTGATGACGAAGACGAAGCCGAAAGTCAAAAAGTAGATCTACCAGGTGGAGTAAAGAAGGTAAGGAAGTACCTCGATTTGATTACTACGGGAGATAACAGCATTTCCCCCACATCACGAATTCAAAAAAAGTTGGAAAAATTATGTTATAGCAAACTTTAACGCCCGCAGTTATGAATCAATCATTATTATTATTAGATTTTTAGGTCACCTGAGTCACTCAGGTGACCTATTGCTATCTCTTTTTGCCCGGCGTCGTCCGTCGTTCGTAAACTTTTGAACATTTTCAGTTTCTTCTCTGGAACCAGCAAACCAATTTCAACCAATTTTGGCATATAGCATTTATGGGTGAAGGGGAACACAAGTTGTGAAATTCGTGGCCCCTGCGCCCCCCCCCCCCCCGGGCCTGAGGGGTGGGGACAAAACCATCAAAATTAATGCAATCTTTAAAAATCTTCTTCTTTACTCCTGGACATCAAGCAGTCAAACTGTTGGCATCATTGTAATAAGCATGGAGCCCTCTACCAAAATTGTGAAATTCATGACCCCAGGGTCAGGGGTTCTGGTGCTAGGGTGGGACTATATAGATCATATAGTGAAAGTGCATTATTTCTTAAAAAATCTTTTTCTCTACTCCTGGGTATTACTGAAACAAATTGAATACATAGTTATGATAAGCAAGGGTGACTCTACCAAAATTATGAAATTCATGACCCCAGGGTCAGGGGTTCTGGTGCTAGGGTGGGACTATATAGATCATATAGTGAAAGTGCATTATTTCTTAAAAAATCTTTTTCTCTTCTCCTGGGTATTACTGAAACAAATTGAATACATAGTTATGATAAGCAAGAGTGACTCTACCGAAATTGTGAAATTCATAGCCCCAGGGTCAGGGGTTCTGATGCTAGGGCGGGGCTATATAGATCATATAGTGAAAGTGTATTATTTCTTTGAAAATCTTCTTCTCTACTCCTGGGTATCATTTAAACAAATTAAATACATAGTTATGATAAGCAAGGGTGACTCTACCAAAATTGTGAAATTCATAGCCCCAGGGTCAGGGGTTCTGGTGCTAGGGCGGGGCAATATAGATCATATAGTGAAAGTGCATTATTTCTTTGAAAATCTTTTTCTCTTCTCCTGGGTATTATTTAAACAAATACATGGTTATGATAAGCAAGGATGCCTCTTCCAAAATTGTGAATTTCATGACCCCTGGATCAGAGGTTCTGATATTAGGGTGGGGCTCTATTTATTATACAGTGAAAATGCATTAATGCTTTAAAAATATTCTCTGCACCTGGGCATATCAGAGGCAAAAAGAGTAAAAGTTTTAATAACTAAAGGAAGGGTATTTTTACCAGATTTTTGAACATTAGAACCTTTTGATCAAGTGTTCTGGTCCAGGCCAGAGCTCTATTAATTTGTACTCTACTGAAAGGAGTTATTTCCCTTTGCCATTTACTGGTGATAATAAATCACTGTAAATAATGTACTTGAAATGTTAATAGAATAAGAGAATTATGCAAGAATTTTTATTGTATAATACAAAAAGTTTTTTCATAGTTTTAATGATCAGGTAGACTTGTAAGTAACAGATAAATAAAAAATGAGACACAAATAACTTGTCTTATTAAATGTTCATCAAAGACCAAGAGAGGCCAAGAGATTTCAACAAGGAATTAAAAAGTACAGAAGCACTGATTATAAGTTTGTTTATATACTGTCTGGTGAGAGTGATAAATGGGGAACAGATTAGAACCTAATTTATGTACTGTTAATGAACACTAGACTAATTATTTTGTTGATCCTGATCATCCTATTTTATCTTGCTTTTGGGCAACAAAGCTTCACCTTATACTCTATGGATCCTCTAAATTGTTGTGTTATACTCAGGTGACCGTTAAGGCCCTTGGGCCTCTTGTTTACATTATCTTTGGACAGCATTCAAAAGAATCATTGAAAAACGATTGAAGAACCACGCACGCTAACTCTCGATTCCCGCATACATTTTACACCAATTTAATTTTCTATAAATGGCAGTTTGGACATTAAAACTTGATTGAATGCAAAGATGAGTTCATTATTAATTGATTAATAATTTTAAAACCAGTGTAAAAAACTTGATTGCTTTTATTTACTACTCTTTTCAAAAAGAGGGGTTGAAAATTTTATTCATTGATTGATTAATTGTATTTTGTTTAACGTCCCTCTCGAGAATTTTTCACTCATATGGAGACGCCACCACTTGCCGGTGGAGAGCTGCAAATTTTGTCCTATACTCGGCACTTACGGCCATTGAGCAGTGAGGGATCTTTTTCGTGCCAGCACCTACTGCGACACGGGACCTCGGTTTATACGGTCTCATCCGAAGGACCGGTCTCCACGTCCCACAGTGGGATTCGTACCCGCGACGTAAGGATCAACTCCTTACTTCGCGACTCTAGAGCAGACGCTCTAACCACTGCGCCACGCGGGCGACTTTATTCATTGAAATCAAGCTTTAAAAATCGCTATATTTTCAAAAACGTACGGATATGGATAAATGACCCTTAAAACTTTCCATATGTTTAAATTATGTAAAATTCAACATAAAAGATTGATAAAAGACCATATTTTATTTGTAGTCTCATTTTAAATCGGTAATAAAATGATCATTTTTGCAGTTTTTTGTCTGTTAACATATGTCCCTCCCCCGTGAAACAACAAAAGCTTTGGTATGAATTTGTGAAAAAAAAAAAACGATACATAAAACCCATAAAAAGGAAATTTTGTTTCACGGGGGGGGGGGGGATGTTTCAAAAATATTTTCCCGTTTTCCGTTGATTTCTATAGGAAAAACGCAATTTTTACCAAAATTTAAGAGTTATCTCTCTTTGTTTTCTTAGATAAGTTATGTTTTATGAAAATGCACATAAATATCTATATAAATTTGAATAATCATTCAAATATGTTAAGTTTTGAAATTTTCTCGGAGGTAGGCGGCAGAACAATACTATCGTTCGCAGTTCTGAACAAATTTCATAGTAAATGAAATAAAATTGAAAACTGTCAAACTGTATAGAAAATTTATTATTATTATTGTTTTTATTTATTTATATTTTACTGCAAGACAAATATGTATGAAAAGACGAGGCATATACTTTTTTAAATGAGTCATGAAGTTCCTAATGAAAACTCTATTAAGCAATACTTCTCAAAATCAGCTGAAGTAACCTAGAGCTCAGAGAGTATGAGATAGACAGTTGTTTATTGTCTTTCTAATTGTTAGTTTGAAGTTGTTAATGCTTCCTATTTTAAATAATTATAATTTTTAAATCAAATGTGCATTTTAATTGGGCCATTTCACAATATAATAAACCATTCGTTTTTTATGGTAAGTATTTTTTTAAGATGAAGATGAATAAATAACGGAAATGAAAGTGTATCTATAAAAATTAAAAACTGTATGGTTCGATCTTTTTCTCTCAGATTTTTTTTTTCATTTATCATCCTTATTCATTTATAATGTAAAAGTTTCTCACTTTCAGTTTAAAACCTACGACTTTTCAACTTTATACACAACCATTCCCCACGATAAGTTAAAGTCCAGGCTTTTCTATATCATTGACAGCTGCTTTTTTAATAAAAATGGAACTCGTAAATTTACTTACCTTGTCATTGGTAATTTGCAAAATTATTTTGTTAAAAAACATTCTGATTGTAAACACAAGTACTCTGAAGTTGACATTAAAAATATGCTTGAGTTTCTGATTGACAATATCTATGTGGTTTTTGGAGACCAGGTCTTCCAACAATCTGTTGGAATTCCCATGGGTACCAATTGCGCCCCCGTTATTAACAGATATTTTTTTGTATTCTTATGAAGTAGAATTTGTCCAAAATCTTGTACGTGAAAAGAAAAAACACTTGCTGTGGCCTTCAACTCGACATTTAGATATATCGACGACATATTGTCAATTAACAATGGCTATTTCCATTCTTATGTCGATACGATATATCCTGGTGAGTTTGAGATAAAAGATACACTGCAGAGTCTGACACATCTGTTTCATATTTGGATATTTTATTTGAAAAAGACCTTAATGTATTCTTACAACCAAGTTTTATGATAAACTTGATAACTTTAACTTTTCAATCTTCAACTTCCCTTACTTATGCAGCAATATACATTCATCACCTGAATACGGGGTATATATCTCTCAGTTGATTCGATACGCAAGAGCATGCTCTACGTATGTACAATTTTAAAACGAGGTAAATTATTGACAAACAAGTTGATGTAACAAGAATATCAGCTGTCTTGTTTAAAGTCATCATTTCGTAAGTTCTATGGTCGATACAATGACCTTGTCAGCAATTACAATTTATTATTGAGTCAAATGCTGATTGACGTTTTTCATACTAATTGTTAGGCCATTATTTACACACTGAACGTCGACAGATTTTTCCGTTATTTCCCGATCATGACAAGGAGCACACGGCGGGTGTGACCGGTCGGCAGGGGATGCTCACTCCTCCATGGCACCTGATCCCACCTCTGATGTTTGGAGGTCCGTGTTTGCTCTCCTCCTATTTTGTATTGTTTAATAGGCTTTTGAGCTTGAATACTCTTCGTTATCTCCATATATTTCATTCAAAAGATTGTACTCTCAAGTCTGCATGTGTTGAAGAAGAAAAAAAAAACAATCATTGGGGTCTCACAGTGCACATGCTCACTAAGTAACTTCGCTTCAATTATAAACATGAGATTTTGTAGTTCACAGTCACTCACTAAGATACTCATTAAGTAACTTCGCTTCAATTATAAACATGAGATTTTGCAGTTGTATATTAAGAGTTGTTGAAAACCAGTTAAAACACAAGACGAGGAATGCAGCGGACCTTACAGCTTTAAGGATTATCAATCATTAATAAATTAGTTATTCCTTTACCATTTACGTTTAGCCAACTAACACCCATGCTCACAACAAGGAGGAACAGAAGGAAGACAATCTAGATAGACACCCTCCCAATCAAAAGACAAAAGGAGGATTATTTCAGGTATGTCCTAGTATGAGCAATCCCAATCCAAAAACAAAAGAATGATTATTTAAGGCATGTCTAAACAGACTCCCTCCCAACCAAAGCCAAAAAGAGGATTGTTTAAGGTATGTCCTAGACTGAGTAGATTCTACATGGACTCCCTCCCAACCAAAAGAACAAAAGTTAAAGATTGTCGTAAAATGAGTGGATTCTAGAAAGACTCCCGTCCAACCCAAAAACTAATGGAATTACGGAATTATGGTGCCATGAACACGGATAATGTTTTGCTCCCTCCTTCAAAAAAATTGTTTTATAATTACAAAAAATTTACTTCTTCGGCTCACGTGAAAATACTTATTTCCATACGTGTTAAAGAAAGAAAAGTACAATTAATTTTTTACAGCTAATATATTTTTAGATTTAATATATTTGCATATTGATAACAAAAGCCCACCAACTATCGAAGAATTTATTGTCCAGATAAAAAAAGGAAGAAAGCTAGGGGAAAGTGAACTATTTTAAATCGATCCACTTCTGTCGTCGAAATTTGAAAATTAATACGATTTAATAGGATTCTCATAAATAGGGGTGTCTGTTCCAGACCTGGGGTATTAGTAATGTGTAATGGTAATGCATTGTAATCATTACATTTTTCAAAGTAATTTGGTGTAATGTGTAATGGATCCATTTTCAATTACAAGTAATCATAATGTGATGCATTACTTTCAAATTAATGTCTGTAATGACCATTACTTATTAACTACATTTCAATCATATTTGGTATTTTAATCTGTTTTTCTTAATGTATCTGAAACAAGTCAAGGTCACTGAAAGGTTATTCTTTTTATTTTTAATGTTACATGTACAGTCTTAAAATTAAAATTTTATATCTTACCATTTTTTAAAAAAAAAATGTTTATTTAATGATGAGAAATAGACATATTAAATAATTGTTTTAATAGGAAACTTCTTGACAAGACAGTTATAAATTTGATTGAAAAGAGCAGAAAAAAATATTAAAAGCAATCATAAGGTTTCAATGAAAGCCACATAAAAAGTGACAATACATGTATACTGTGACTACCAATTATGATACAAATTATATTTTTCAACTTAATTCTTTTTTTTCACAAAGTTCATTCAGGTGAAATGGACTTGGTAAGCAAGATACAAGATCAGTATGATCTACTTCAAAACTCAAAAGGAAACAAAGGCCAAATGTAAATACCGATATTGTCCATCATTCATTTTTGGTAGCTTGAGAGTCACTTCTAACTTCAAACCGTGTATCTTTGATTGTGTTTAATTTATATCTTAATTGATTAATTATGCCTGCCCAGCTAATTACAGGTGCTAATTCATTGAATTTTTAATACATACTCATTTTACATTTAAAGCATTATCAGTTAATTAAATATCACTCGATATTAAGACATATAGTATGAAATGATTATCATTTATTTAAAAAAAACAACAACAGAAGAACTAGCATGAGAGACTGAACAAAACTACAACATTGAAAGTGTTCCTATCCACCTTTGTTAACTGTAGATAAATGGTAAACTACACGAACATGATAAATGAATCCCAAAATACCAATCCTATGAGGGAAAGCATATTGACCGAACACAGAGTGTTGTTAATTTATAGATAAATTGTGTGGACATAAAATTTGTGTTTTTCTCTTATAAAATGTAATGTGTAATATAATTCATTACTTTAACAAAGTAATTGTAATTTAATTAAATAATTACTTTTCTGAATGAAAGTAATAGTAATGGTAATTGTAATGGTAAAAATTCCAAAGTAATTGTAATTCAATGCATTACATTTCGAAGTAATTGACCCCAGGTCTGGTCTCTTCCGATACACTTGAAGGTAAGAATGTGGTTAATTAACTGAAAAAAAAAACGAATGTTTTGAGACCTGTCAAAGTATATTTTTATTAAAAAAAAAAGGCGTTGTATCTTTTTCGGGTAGAAGTAAAATTAAATATAAAGGTGTACAAATTTCTGTTCTGTTTCATCTTGAATTATTCAAAAACAAATCAGAGTAAGGATTTCTTCAACGGCAGTAATCAAAGCATAGGGAAAGCATATTTTAATGGGTGTTATGCTTTTAATCTTTATTTTATTACATCACTTAATAGTTCTTGCATTTTCATGATTTTCGCAAAAATTTGGCTATGTAATATAATTAAGCTAAATTTAGGAAATAATATTGATAATATGCATACATATAAAACAAGAAGACATATATCCTCAATTAGTTAGTGATAATTAAAATTTATTACTTTTACCAAATAAATACTAACCATCATCTTCATCATATTATAATAATATTATTATTATCACCATCATCAATATGTGTTGTATGCTATTTTTAGAAAGCCAAAAGAACGTCAAAAAGAATATTTGAGGACACATCCACCGTCTGGGCAAACGGCAAAGTCCCTTATGTCATTGACGAATCTACTTTTGCCGGAAGTTAGTGTTGCATAATGTATTCATTTTGTTTAGTATAGTGGCAACTCCATCTTAAACATAACTGTAAATATGTATTTACTTTTTTAGATGAATTCATTTGAACTAACAACTCATTGTATACTTAAATAAATATTTTTATGTTCATGGTTAATTTTGTACTTTTCTAAATTAAGGGTAGTTAAAAAAGATCGTTGGTCATTAAAAATATCTAGAATGTTTACATTTTCAAAGTAACAATCTTCTTTAGGATATTAATATCGGAAATAGTTTATTTTGGGGGGTAAAATGCAGCTTTATAGGAGAATATTTTCATTATTTTTAAGGCGAAAATTATCTCAGCTTACTGAAAGACATACTTAGAGAGGCTATACGGCAGCTCAAAGAGAACACGTGTGTAGAATGGGTGCCAAGGACATCAGAAGACGATTACGTCAAGATTATAAATGACAAAGGGTGTGTTCTAGGGAATCGCCACTGTTGGGGGGGGGATGTTCGTGGGTCACCATTTTGTGGGTCACCATCGCCCACGAATTTATATGTCAGAAAACCGTAACTTTGTCAACGTATATGTTTATTGAATCTTCTGTAAATACGGGTTGTCCACGAAATATTATATCCGCAAGCCAGTAAAATTTTTATTGCCCACGAACACCGAACCCCCTACCCCACCCCGAATTAAATTGATTTTAAAGTATTTATTTTGTAATCCTCTCTTTCCACATTTTAAGCTTGAATATATTCTTTCTATACCACTTAATTCATAAATTCATAAAAAAAACGTGTTTTGTAGTAGTAGTAGTATGTATTATTAAATCTCCTACATATTCCTTTTCTCTATAATTAACTATTAATGAAAAGAAAATTACTTTTCTAATGAAATATTTACATTCTTCATCATTGTGTATGAGAAAGCTTCGGATAATGTTTGAAAATATAAGTAAATATAAGTAATATAAGATTTTAAAACATATATTTCTACAGCTGTTACTCCTATGTTGGAAAGATTGGAGGTGCCCAACCATTATCCATCCAGGCTGACGGTTGCACCACGGTATGTCCACCTTCTGAAAACACTGCATTTGTATTATAACTGTGCATTATACAAATCTTCTTGTAAATACCTAAGGGAACTCTTAATACTACACTTATACACCGAAGAGTTCAAGTTCCATGGTAGTCTTATCAAATTTAGATAAGCTTCATTTTTTTTTTTCAAGTTATGGTTTTAATTTTATTGATAAAGAAATAATTATCTCTTTTGATATTACAGATTCACACGGTTTTACATGAAATGTTGCATGCAATGGGAGCGGCTCATCAACAGTCCCGCAGCGACAGAGCAGGAATGACGTCAATGAAATGGAAAATGATCGAGTCTGGATATTTGAATAATTTTGAGATGGAAAATACAAAAAATGCGCAACCGTACGACTACAAATCACTGATGCAGTATGAACTTGATGTACGTATACTGTGATAGATATTGCACAAACACTTTTTCCTATATAATAATTTATTGTAATGGTAGTTCAATTACTTATAATATATAAAATTGATCTCAATACGAAGTTTATTTCATCTCTCATAGAAACACGCATACATTAAATATATGATTCTTTATCTATTAAATGCAAGATTGATGCAAATGTTATTTACGAATAAAGTGGTAGGTTACTGAAACCAATGTATAATTTTGAAGGGGAATATGATAGAAAATATCAACAAATGTTTTACACGTTTTTATTTTTTTAATTCTAAAGGAACCAAATTGAAGTTACCTGATTTGTGTCAAAAGATATAAAGATATTTTCTCTTAGGCAGATTACTATTATTATTTACTGGGGCTACAGTAGGTGATCCGCTTTATATGTGAATATATAAAGGGGGGGGGGATCTTTTCAAGAACAGCTAAGCCGTAAGTACATGATTGTATTGAATTTCATAATTATATGGATTCATTCTCAGTTAATGTAGATTCAAGTCTGTTCTATTCACGATCCCTTAGGGTAGAGTGTGGCTAAGATTGGATATAAAATTATTACATAAAAATACATAGAAAAAATCTGAAATATCTCCACAAGAACAGTAAAGCCATGATTGGTCATATTTATGTGGAAGCATCCTCAGGTAGTGTAAATTCAGGTTTGCTAAAATCATGACCCCTTGGGATAGGTGTGGGCCATAATAGACAAAAATTGTTACAAAGAAAATATCTTCGGAAATGTAAAGAACAACAAGGCCATTCTTGTCATATTTATATGGAAGCATTCTCAGGTAGTGTAAATTCTAGTTTGTGTACAATACCTCCAGGGGTAAGGTCGGGCTACAGTATGAGATCCAAATATGAATAAAGTATACAGGAAAAATCTTTAAAATATTTCTTCTCTAATGAACAGTAAAGCCATGATAAGGCAGACGAATATGCAAGCATCCTCAAGTAGTTTAGATTTAAGTTATTTCAGATGAAGGTTTTGGAGATTAGGTGGGACCAGAGGGCGTACATAGTACAAAATTTAAAAAAAAAGAGTTGCAAGATCACACTTTAACTTTTTAATAAGCAAATTAAACATAACTAACATGTGTAGAGTAGATTGTTTTTATATTTTTTATGCCCCCGGATCGAAAAATCCCGGGGGTATATTGTTTTTGTACTGTCTGTCTGTTTGTCTGTTGTCAACTTTAACCTTGCCCATAACTTTTGATTGGTTGGAGATGTGACTTTCATATTTCACATGTGTATTCCTTGTGACAAGACCTTTTTTTGGGTACTATCATATTTGACCTTTTGACCTTGAAGTTTGACCCAATTTTGCAAAATCTTATGAGACTTACCTTGGCCATAACTTCTGAACAGTTGGTGCTTGGGGTTTCAAACTTCACGTGTATTCTTTGTGACAGGGCCTTTTTTGGATACCAACAACTTTGACCTTGACCTTGGAGTTTGACCTACATTTGAAAAACTTTAACCTTGGCCATAACTTTTGAACAGTAGGAGCTTGGGGTTTCAGACTTCACATGTATATTCCTTGTGACAAGACCTTCCTCTGGATATCAACCTCTTTTACCCTTTGACCTTTACCGAGGAGTTTGACCTACTTTTGAAAAACTTAATCCTTGGCCATAACTTTTGAACAGGTGGAGCTAAGGCTTTCATACTTCACATATGTAATCCTTTTGACAAGACCTTCCTTTGGATACCAACCACGTTGACCTTTTAACCTTGACCTAGGAGTTTGGCCTACTTTTGAAAAACTTTAACCTTTGCCATAACTTTTGAATGGTTGGCGCTAGGACTCTCAAACTTAACATATGTAATCCTTGTGACAAGACATTACTTCGGATACCTACCACTTTGACCTTGACATAGGAGTTTGACCTACTTTCGAAAAACTTTAACCTTGGCCATAACTTTTGAATGGTTGGTGCTAGGGCTTTCATACTTCACATATGTAATCCCTGTGACAAGACCTTCCTTTGGATACCAAAATTTTTGACCTTGACATTTTACTTACTTTTGAAAAACTTTAACCTTCGCCATAACTTTTGAACAGTTGCAGCTAGGGCCTTCAAATTTCACAGGTATATTCCTCAAGACAAGATCTTTCTTTGGGTACCAACATTTTTTTTATCTTTTGGCCTGGATTTTGACTTGCATTCGAGAAATTTTAACCTTCGCCATAAGCTGCCATATGGGGGCATCAGTGTTTCACAAACACATCTTGTTTATTATATTTTTGAGCCCTGGAGGGTAGAGTTCAACCAAAATCAGAGATCCAAATTTCTATATGCATGTGTACAGCATCTTTTTTTCTCCAAAACAGCAGTAAAGTTATCAAAAAATTCCATCGACCGACTCATTCAAAATTCTGATACAGACTGACGACATGACGTGTCAAATAAATGTAAAATGAACACCCAGTCTTTTCAGTAGAATTAATCAATGTTTAACAATAAAATTAACAGTCATTTGGAAAGAATGGAGCGAATTCGATGTCCATCCCAGATATGAGTTTGGAGTACCTTATCACCAATACGAAAAGTTCTCTAACAATATACGACATTGGGGAAATCAATAGTGCCTATCAATGCACTGGTAAGCCAGGTCACATGACAGCTATTATACTTTTTTCAATATGAGGAATGTGCTTATACATGTATCATTGAAAAGCTGAAATTTGTCACATGACCATAAATTAATTCAAAGTCGTATAGTGAACTGGTTTAAGAGTACGATAATTATATTGAAAATACTGTATCCAAAAAATACAATTGCAGTACATAATACATGTAAGTTCTTCTGTATCGAATTGGTTTATTTTTTTTTTATAAAGCAAGCTGTACCAACAAATGTGAAAATGGAGGTGTTGTGATAAAAGGAGACGGAAATTGTGGGTGTAAATGTCCGCCTGGTCTGAAAGGCGCTGATTGTTCCGAATTGGACACCACTGACGGTATACAATTATCACTAGAATGCAAAATGTGAAGATGACGAACAGCGATCAATATTATAAATCCAGCAAGAAAAAAAATATCATGAACAGGACAAAAACAGAGATTTTTTGAAACACCAGAGATAGGGTTCTTAGGTGGATTAAGCATCCCCTGTCGACCGGTCACACCTGTTGTGTGCCCTATGCATTTATAAGGTATTCTGAGTACTTCTTAGTCAATTTTAGTAGAAAAACGATGACCTAACAAATGGTATGAAACATGTCAGACAAAATACGACCCACAAGTAAGCTGTATTTGCAAATAAGGTCATTATGACTATCGTTTGTTCTTTGTTTAAGGTCTCTCTCGAAAATTCTTCACTGGAGATGCCACCACTTGCCGGTGGAGGGTTGCAAATTAATACCTTTAAACGGCACTAAGGGCTATTGATCAGTGAGTGATCTTTTTCGTGGCAGTACCTACTGCGACCTCGGTTTATACGGTCTCATTCGAAGGACCGGTCTCCACGTGGGATTCGAACCAGCGACGTAAGGATCAACTCCTTACCCCTTGAGTCTAGAGCCAAAGCTCTAACCAATGCGCCATTCAGGCGACTCTAAATATCGTAGAATCTGCGAAAAGCTGAATTTAAGCGGGGGTGTTGAAATTCTTTTAATATCACCTTATTTGTCAGTAGCTTGCCTCGGTTTAAAAATTATGGTATTTAACTATGCTCTTGTGTACCGAGTCAGTCTGAAGACGTAAACACCATATGCAAGTAAGGCTGGAATATTACTATATAAATAATGGAAGTTGACGATAGAAAAGGATAAAGTCACCTTGTGTATCATACAGTTTAGTTATAAGTAGACCTTCATTGTCTTCAGTCATTAGAAATATTCGAATATTTAACAGATATGGCAGACTCTGTTGTGTCATTAATTTCGAGTGCATTGCGATATATCAAGTCGACTCATGAATGGAAGTAACTACGAGTACATGTTATTTATCTAACATCGTCCATACATCTTAACGTCGAACTTAAAGGTCACAGCAAACGTTTTATTATACTCATATAGATTTGTTTGTTTGTTGTTTAACCTCTCGAGAATTTTTCACTCATATGAAGACGCCACAAATTGCCGATGGGGAGCTGCAAATTTTGACCTATACTCGGCGCTCAGGGCCATTGAGCACTGAGGGATCTTTTTCGTTCCAGCGCCTACTGCGACACGGGACTTCGGCTTATACGGTCTCATCTGAAGTCCCGCAGTGGGATTCGAAGCCACGACGTTAGGATCAACTCCTTACTCCGCGACTCTAGAGAAGACACTCTAACCACTACGCCACGCGGTCGACTACTCATGTAGAAGTTTTTGAATAAATTTTGCTTCATAGGAATATAAAAACAGTACGGCTAATAAAGAATACTCGGAATTCAAACAGATCGTTTGAAGACCTGATCTCCAACGACTACATAGATATTGTCAATGGGGAAATTCAACATCTTTTTATTATCAATTTAGAGTACTTCTTTGTATGATCAGACCGATTTTTAACAAAGTGATTTTGTATATGACCAGTTACAAGATATGAAAATTTGCGAGTTCCTTATTGTTTTATGAACAGTTTCTATGATTTTAAAAAATCTGCTCTTAAGTTTATCGTTGCATAGAACCTAGAAAAGTCATTTGTTTTGATACTTGAAAAGTTTGAGATTTTACATTTCCAAGAAGTCTTTTTTAGAAAACCACTTATTGAATATGTAGTTGCGCAATACGTCTGAGGTTTCTCCTCATATCAGTTAATACGAGTAGTTTGGTGAGGATAAGGATAGGGGCTTGGTTGAACATTTAATGGATCATGAAACAAATCTGCTGCAAGGATTTTTATGAAGTTTTTAAATCCAGTGTAGGCACGGTTAACCAAACTCACTTCTATTGACTGGAATGTTTAAAATATTTAAAACTGAAAGGTTTTTTTTTTCCGAAAAATTCAGCTTTTGAAAGGGAACTCTGAATATAGGTGTGGAATGAAAACTGAGCTCTTCTAAAATGCTGTTGAAATAATGAGCCTTACAAACACAGACTATATTTTAAAAGCTTTGTTCGCAGAAACCAAAATATATTTTCAATTAAATTCTCTTTCTTATTTTTTCTTCATCATTAACAGTCAGAAAACGGAAGTAAAGATAGTTCGCATTTGCCCTCAAAATTATCTATTGCGATTCTTTTATGTATATCGATTCCGACAGTATCAAGGTGTTCTAATATTTTGCACATTGTCTAGCATACTCCTTGACAGAATTCATAAGAGAAAAACTTCTGTCACCAATTTAGGCTATTGTTGTTTTCAAACATTATGTAGATATTTGGAAATATGATTGAAAATGAAATTTTGTGATTGATAGGATGTGGGGGTTTCCTAACACTCAGTAGTGATGCAGAAAAGAAAACAATCGCTATGGACTCTTACAAGACTGATCAATTGTGCACTTGGATTGTCAAGGTAAATTTTATAAGATTGTAAGTTGATCATGGCTTTCGTTATGCGGGTGTTGAAATATATAATTTTTGCATTGAGTGTAATATAAGAAATTCTCTAGCTCCTCACAAAGATAATATTGAGCACGATGGTTAAAATTAAATTTTGTGTCATCCTAGCACAATTTTAAGGAAGTTTACTGTTGCTTACCTATGAAATATGGTACACTATTATATACAGATGAACTTTCAATTCTACAATACTTTTTCGTTGACCGTGACAATTTTATTTACAAAGAATTTTTTATAAAAATATATTTAGTTTTCATAGACAAATTATTTTCCAATTTCTTATTGTCAGGGACCATCTGGCACGCGTATAAAGGCCACAATAGAGTCAATGAATATCCCATATAGCGAATATAACGATTGCTATCATTGGCTAGAGTTTAGGGACTACCTAATTGGCGATAGAGGCAAAGAGTAAGGAATACATTTTACATACAGTATCTAAAAATAAACTGAAATTTATTAGTAATTTAATATATTGTCGTAAGGTAGGTTTTGCTATGTGGCTTAACAGATTTAAATCCTTTTTTGCTTAGATATGGAATGGTATGTTTTTCTATGCAGCTTAACAATATTCAATTTTATGCAGGAGATGCGGGACCACGGGAGGAGAAATCTTTACAAAGATGATAATTGGTGATCCAACAAGAATGATGATCCGCTTCAATAGCAAGAAACACAAGGACCATGCACCAGGGAAGGGGTTTTCCGTCTCAGTTCAAGCTGTCAAGTCGGGTAATACAAAAATGTCAGAGATATATTAATCAAAGAGAAGGTTATATATTTACCTTGTTTGTATCCTCGATTACTTCACAACCACGTAATAAAATAATAAGGGAAATATTGCTTGTTATTTAAAAAAGAAAAAAAGTAAGGAATAATGTACAAGAAAAATAAAACTGATGCGCAGGGGAATGCTATGTACATGTAGTATATTATCATTAAAGGATGTGTCAGCTCACCCTGTAAAAATGGAGCTAAGTGTACTGATATTTCTGGAGGCGGATTCACATGTGAATGTTTGAATGGGTTTTCTGGAAACGACTGCAACACTTTGGCGGGTACGATTTAAAATTTATTCAGGTTGATGTTGTTATTTTCTTCCTCTAAATCTTTAGCAAATTTTATATTTTCAACTACTTTCAAACTATAATTATGGATTTAAAAATACCTTAAGGAGTATTTTTCTATAAATTCATGTTGAATGGAGCTGTAGGCGAAGCGTCTGTACCCCCAGTGGTTTGTTCAGCCGCAAAATCTAATTAACTTTCTGACTTTAGCCATTGCTAGGAGTTTAGGACATAACGAACTGCTTGGATTCGGATTTTATCCCCTGAACAGAAACTTGCAAGCATTAGATTTAGAGGTTCGACGTGTTCTACGGACCATGTAATTGTCAGCTCATCCAGTAGATTCAATGCATTTATATATAAAAAATATTTGTTCCTCTTTCTTGTTGAAACCTCTCTAGGAATGCTGTTTTTATCAAATTTAAAAATATAATCTTTGGACAACACTGACAACAAATATTGAATGTTTAATCAAACAAAATTTAATGGGATTGTAATTCTAGTGGGATTTTTTATAAGAATACACGATTTAAAAACAAAGATTGCACAAGATACATGTATGTCTAATTTTTAAGATCAAACAAAATCTACAACTTAACCTTAAATGCATTTAAAGTGAAAAAAGAAAACACACATTACATTAATAGTTTAAAAAATAGGAAAATAATCCGAAATATCACTTATTAGATAAATGATAAAAATAATAAACAATTCTTTATGTATTATTTTTACAGCTGACGCCAAAACAAAGTGTGATTTCCAAAATGACTTCCGTGCATGTGTTTTTCATCCAGACACTCAAATGTCGACGTTTGAGTTTATACTCAGCAGCGTATGTATGCATAGTACTTAAATAGAATTTACAACCAAAAAAAGATTTTAATATTGATATATTAGTCTTTACAATCAAACTTTTTTTTGTAAAGTTCTCATTTCGTCCCCCACCATTTCCCCCTGAGATCTCATTTATTTTCACAAACATGTACAATAAAGACAATTTCAGTGGCTAAATAAAGTCCTTCTCAAAAAATACGACATTACAAAATAAGACAGACAGTATAATAGGATCTTGTGGAAGTTTTTTTTTTTATCATTTGTACTCCTTTATACAGTTGGAGCTCATGGGATATATTTTTATATCCACGGTATATAACAGCGTAAAACATGAAATAGCTTTATATAGAATATATGAAACCTGATAAAAAGAATCTCTCGTGGTTTGTGGTTGGATACGATTTTTTATCCAACTCGTGTGTTTTTATCACACAACTATCATATCCAACCAGAATTCATAGGAGATCCTATCTATGCCTCCCATCATTAAATTACTTACCTTGTTTGTAACCTTGTTTTAAGGCTGTAGATCCTAACTTTCCTGGAAATGAAAATGGCTTCCAGTATCTTGTCATCAGGAATTCACAATCCTATTTCCCTGACGGAAAGGCTTATTTGGTAACATCTGTCAATTTTGAGGGTAAGATTATTTTAATTATCCCTTTGCAACGAAATTGGATATATTGGATATGGGTGAATGCGTAACGGAAGTTACACAAGCAATGATTTTTATCGGGATTGATGTGCTCTTTTTGCGAGGGGATGCTCTGCTTTGCGCTGCCCTTGTTTCATCTGAGGCACTCCGATGAAATATTGCTATCTGTTCTAGCTGCACGTATTCTGATATATATGGTATACCTAAGTTTTTACCAAATCTTAAAAATGGTATCACACAAATCATTGACAAGAGTTCCCATCGCAGGTGGCAATGAATTGAATTGATCCTAACATAAAGGTATAATTGAAAATAGTTTATCATAAATAACTGAATACTTTGATTTTAATTACTTTTCTCATGACTTTTTTTCTATAGTAAATATCATTTATAATTTAGAAATGGAATTTAATTCCAGGACATCTCATTGATATACCATAATACTTCTGCTATAGTAGAATTAAATTTACTTATAAGTAATTGTTTAAGGTATAGCCACTTAATCCCTTTCTTTCTAGTGTTTACTTTTTTGTGCGTTGCTATATACATTCACCGTATGATACAAAATTTGGATTTCTAGCTTGAAATTTAAATCAGTTTTTTTTTACTCTCAAAGTGTCTTCTTCTTTATACAAAAACATACGTGATACCAGTAAAGTATAATATTTACGTTAGGAAACAGCTCATAAGCCGAAGGCCTTATTATTTTAGAATCTGAAAGATGTTTAAGCATGAAATATGGATACACTGAGGAATACTATGGCCTTGGGACAGACACTCAGGTTCTGGTTCACTACAAGGGAGATAACCAGGAACAGACGACAATACTTACCCTGGGTACCTCTGACATCATCGTCGGATCTTGGAATAGGACAGAAGTAACGATCCCCTCTGTAAAGGGTCTTAAAGTAAGCTGATATAATATGTTAATTTAATCCAAATTAATCTCATATTAAGCGATTGAGGGGCTGTATGAAAACTATTAATCCTTCTGTCTTTAATAATTCAGAAGTGAAAAAGGAATTAGAATACACGATCAGTATGTACTGATACCAGCAGACAAAGCTGGTAACAACATAGTCTTTGTTTGTAAGGCTCATTATTTGAATTGTTTTTAGAGTAACTAGGATTTAATTCTGCAGGTGGAAATCCAACTTACAACCATAGCTCCCTTTCTAGGGAGGAAATTCTTTAAAATCATATGTCCGTTTTAGATATTAATTTTCCCAACAATCAAAATGAATTTGAATTACCATACCCTTATTGGATTCCTAAACTTCATAAAAATTCTGACAAACAAAGATACATAATGGGTTCCAGTAAATGTTCTACCAAGCCTCGTGCTTTACTCCTCACTAAAATGTATACTGTAATGAAGGAGAAACTTCAGGAGTACTGTACAACAGTATATTCGAGAAGTGGTGTAAATAAGATGTGGATACTTATAAACTCCAAAGATCTTATAGAAAATTTGAAATCACAAAATTTTACTAAAATCAATAACATCAATACGTATGACTTTTCAACACTATATACAATCATCCCACACGATAAATTGACTTTTTGTCTTTTTGACATCATAGACAGGTGCTTTTTCAACAAGCATTCTGAGAGTTTTGCATTAGCAATACTAGTCCCCTACCGGCAAGCGTAATCTGGTTCCCATGAAAAATTGAAACTGCCATAATTCCGTCAAAAGTCAATGAAGCGGAACGAAATGCAACCTTGATCTATAACTGATCAAGATTGAGTCACATACCGTAAATCAGTTCAATATCTGCAAGCGTTTAGAAAAAAAATTGCGGAAAACCCTGAAAAATTGAAAAGGTCGCAATTCCGTCAAAAATCATTGAAGCGAAACAAAATGCAAACTTGATCTGTACCTCATCAAGATACACTCACATACAAAAAATCAGCTCAATTTCTGCAAGCGTTTAGAAAAAGAAGTGCGGAAAACCAAGTGGGACAGACTGACAGAGGGACAGACAGACGGACGGACAGACTCGGAGGAAACCTATAGTCCCCTCCGGTTTCACCAGTAGGGGACTAATAAAAATGGAACTCGTTAATATACTAACCTTTTTTTTTTGGTCATTTGCAAAATTATTTTGTTAAAAAGCATTCTGATTATACACACAAGTACATGTACTCTGAAGTTGATATTAAAAAGATGCTTGAGTTCCTGATTGACAATATCCATGTAGTTTTTGGAGATTAGGTCTTCCAACAATTTCTTGCAATACCGGGGCTTTTTTCGATCATGACAACGCAGCACAGTTAAGGCTACAATAAGGATGCGGGGCCTAATTTATACGGGAAATGCTTACTATGACATCACACGAAAATATAAGTTCTTAAAATTACCACAAAATGAAATGATTTGCTATTTTAAACTGTTGGATACCTTTAAACTGCATCAATACTTACTAATACATGTATCTTTGTCGTTGGTTAAATCCCACACAGCAATATATAGGGCTGGGACGAGAGAACTTTTTCTATATCGATACGTATTACGATATTTGAGCCAAGATACGATACTTATCACGATATGTTGAATCGGTTATAAAATCTATTTTTTGTCTTGAAATGAACAAAACATATATTCACAGATAAGAATAATTTATTGAAAGAAGTTGTATATCTATTTTAAAACAAAATTATTTTACACAAGGCCATCATTAAAAATATCTTTGTTTCCCCTAACCCGACCCAAAAGTCTCAAGTTGGGTCTGTAGGTAGGTAAATCATTTTTTTTTCTGACAGCAGTTTTGGAAATACGTTCTGAAAAATTGAATAATATCTTATGAATAAGAAAGAACAAAAGAAACCATTTTTTTAAACCGAATATTAAGCAAATGAAATGACATGTATGGTAATGTAATTCACAAATATTCTTCATTTGAACTTGTGAAATATCTCAGGCCAGCGTAAATTTATTGAAATCGAATATTTACAAAAACACAAGATTCGCATATACTCAATATCCGAGTACATTTTTCAAACCTACCATCATCTTCGATTACTTACACAGACAAAATGTCAAAGGCCTCGCGTGGCGCAGTTATTTTAGTTTTGTTTTGGAGTCACGACGTAATTCAGAAGCTTATTCTAAGTCACAGGTCCCGACGTGGGACGTGGAGACTGTTCAGTCAAATGAGACCGTAAACAACGCAGGTCCAGTGTCGCAGTATACATGTAGATGGCACGAAAAGATCCCTTACTGATGCTTAATGATCAGTGGCCAGTGCCGAGTAAAAGTCTAAATTAGGAGTCCTCTACTGGCCCAACAATTTTTAAAGGTATTTTAAGACAAAGAAACAACCTGTTTTCAAGGGCATAACTAAAGAAAAATAAACTGGACGTCTCAGGAAGCCGTATCATAAGCAAATTTTAAAGATTTCAACACTATTTGGAAAGAGTGTACATGTATAAACAATATATAATTCAACCAAACCATATCTAGCATGATTAAAGTTTCGTATATCTTATGTTATAGTCACGGAGTAAATACCTCATAGATAAAAGGAATAAAGAAACGCCATCTGAATTATATTTATCAAAATGAAATAATCATACAAAGACATATTTACAACTCCTGTAGTTCTATATAGTAAAAATAGGATCATACAAAAACTGTTTATTAGATGGAAACGAATCAAATGCAGTGAAATTTATTGATATGTATTCACAAGGTGGACCCCTCATCTGCTCATGAGGCAAGCTTTGTATTCTATAAAGTTGATAAACAAATAAATAAAAATATTTAAATTACCCTATCATAAAAACTTTTCAGTCGGCACGATTTAAGTGGGTCGGTCGCGCTAGGGGAAACAAAGGTATTTTTATTTTGGCCCAAGTGGTAATAATTATTATGTATTTCATATTTATATTCATATTTAGTATATTTATTTTATATATTAAACCCAAAATGTTAAGTAAACGAAGAAAAACAAAAGTCAGAAATTCTTTTGCGATATTTCGATATTTTTTCATATGTATCGATATGCGTATCGTCTTCACACAGAATCGATATTATCGTTATCTCAATATATCGTCCCAGCCCTAGGCCAATATATAAAGAATTCATTGATCGCAATGCACTTGTCAATGTGACGTCATATCGTAAAATTTGACCCAGTTTGTATGCAGTGAGAGGCGGAACAAGTTATGCTTTATACAATGAAAAATATATTTTGTAATATTTGCAGATATATAAAAGGTCATTAGCTTGCATGCGATGTCTGTTTTATGATTTTATTCATATACTTCCCGTACATCCCCTAGACAAGCGATACTGCCGTATATTTGTATAAAGATTCATTGAGGGGTAATAGAAGGGTCGTAATAAATCGATATATTGCAAGGGCATACCCTCAATGAATTATGCCAAGCTTGTACACACAAACGCAGTCGCCCGCGTGGCGCAGTGGTTAGAACGTCTGCTCTAGAGTCGCGGAGTAAGGAGTTGATCCTTACGTCGCGGGTTCGAATCCCACTGTGGGACGTTGAGACCGGTCTTTCGGATGAGACCGTATAAACCTAGGTCCCGTGTCGCAGTAGGTGTTGGTACGAAAAAGATTCCTCACTGCTTAATGGCCGTAAGTGCCGAGTATAGGACAAAATTTGCAGCTCTCCACCGGCAAGTGGAAAAATTCTCGAGAGTGACGTTAAACAACATACAAACACATAAACTCAATAAGTGTGAAGATATTTGAAAAGTGCTGCGAACCTGATGAAATCTTGCAAATAAATTATGTCTATATTTTATGTACTTGACCAGCAAAGTATTTTCTATGCGGTCTAAGAAATGTAATTTTAGCAATTAGATAGTAGAATCTATGTAGGTTCGCAGCACTTTTCACAAACTACAAAGAGTGTTGAAAATAATTATTAATTTAACTTAGATTTTTAACTTGGTTATGCCCTTGCAATATTGGAATTTATAGATGACCTCAATACTGCAGATATATATGCTGAAATCACGTGACAAGTCTAAATAAGAAATCTAATCGTCTTCAAAATGTTTTTTTCAATCACATTACATTTGTCCGGTAATAGTTAAGTCCTCAAAAGAATCGGCCATCCTTTTAAAGAATGTATTTTCTATCTAAAAAATTCGCCGATATTTTCATTTGGCACGTTACATGTAAATGTACTGCAAAGGAACACACGGTGGGTGTGACCGGTCGACAGGGGATGCTCACACCTCCATAGCATCTGATCTCACCTCTGATGTGTTTGAAGGTTCAGGTTTCCTCTGCTCCCAATTTGTATTATTTAAATGGACTTTTGAGATTGAATACTGTTCGTTATCTTTATATTTCATTTGAAAGGAATATTGTCTAAAGAAAATATGAACATTTTTATTGCCTAAAACAAAATGTACTTTCATAGGTTTTATGATCAGGTAGACCTGTAAATAAAAGATAAATAATAAATGAGACAAAAATAACATTTAATTTTCTTCAAAGACCAAGAGAGGCCAATGCGATAGAGTATAATATGAGGTTTAAAAAAATACAAAAGCACTAATTTGTTGTTAGTTAGTTAGCATGGTGACAGTGATAAATGGGGGGAGGGGCAGATTAGAATTTAATGCATGAGTTGTTACTGAATATTAGACTAATTATTTCGTTGATCCTGATCATCCTATTCCTCTTTCTTTTTGGGCAACAAAGCTTCATTTAACAGTTAATTTTATACTATATATATCCCCTATACCCAGGTGACCGTTAAGACCTTAAGGCCTCTTTACAAATTTCTAAAAATGTAGTATATTGATTCTTTTATTACACAGATTACAATAGAAGCAATAGAAGGATACCAGGGGATGGGATTAGATGACATTGAACTTAAACCAGGAGCCTGTGGTGAGATAAAAAGTCAATTGCATCATACAGATGTTTAATATTTCTGCAGGACTGAACTGCAACACAAAGAACGAAGTTGTAATTCTAAAGCTACATATAAGCAATTTAAGCAAACCTCTGTCATGTTTTCAGCTATAAATCCATCAGATTTCATCTTGTTTCAAATTTGATAATATATTGATAATTTAGAACGCATGTTACAGACTAACCTTAAAGTTTTTACCCCAGCAACAGTATCGAAGTTGGGCCACAATAGGCGATTACATGTAAAATGCGATCATAAGATTTTTTTTGAAAAATATCATCTATTTTTTTCTCTGAAGAACCAGTGGGCCAGAAGACTTGAAATCTAAATATACAGGGAACAATCTTAACATTCTTCTTGACTTCTGTAGAACCACTTGGCCAGAAGAGTTGAAATTTAAGTGAAATCTTCATTACATAATGCACATTCATGTTTGTTCAAATCATGACCCTCGGGATTCGGATGGGGCCAAAATTAGCAGTGAAAGATAACATAGGAATATAGAGGGAAAAATCTTTTAAAATCGTTTTCTAAAGTCATATAAATATAGAAGCATTCTCAGATTAATTCTGAATTCTAAATTCATGTTTGTTCATATCAAGACTCGAGGAGGAATGTGAGGCCACAATAGGCAAATCAAGTTTCACATATGAATATATTGGGAAAGCTTAAAAACATTTCAAGAGCCACCTGGCTTGAAGACTTGAAACCAATATGAAAGTCATTACATGGAGAAGGTTCAAGTTGTTCAAATCATGACCCCAGGGGGAAGGGTGTGGCCACAATAGGCGGACAAAGTTTTACATAGAAATAAACTGGGGAAAAAAATCTTTAAAAAATCTTCTTATGGATCCGGGCCAGAAGAGTTGAAACTTAATTGATAGGTTCATTAAAAAAATGAAAATGCAAGTTAATCCAAATTATGACTCCTGAGGTAGGGTTGGGCCACAAATTTACATAGGAACATATAAAAAAAAAATCTTCTTTCGAAGAACAGCAAGACATCAATGGTCATATTTATATGAAATCATCTTCAAGAAGTATATTTTTCAGTTTGTTCAAATCATGACCCCCGGGAATAGAACGGGACCACAACGTGCATTCAAAGATTTTCATAGGAATAGAAATTTAAAAAAAAAATCTTTACAAATCTTATTACGAATGACAGAAGCATGCATATGATTAGTCATATTTATTTAAAAGCATCCTCGGGTAGTGTAGATTCAAATTTGTTCAAATCATAACCCCCGGGGTTAAGGTGGGCCAACAATTAAAGTTTTACATAACAGGGAAAACTGCTGATGAAGAACGATAGGGCGATATTGACTCAGGTGAGAATTGTGTCCAATGGGCTCTTGTTTTGAATCATTTAGTAAATTATTTTGAAAAACTTGTCAAGAAAAATATGAGTTGTTCAAAACCTACATTGTAGTCATACACATAATTCCTTGAGACATGTACATGTATGCCACAGCTTCTTTTAAAAGTTCAAACCTTAACATTACAGAGAATGGTTCTTAACACCTTTATTTTTCTCTTTTTGTTAGCAAGAAAAACTGATGATGATGATAGCTGCGATCAACACGACAAAGCTTCTTGGAAATACTATTTCTGTCTTTTGTTTAGTTAGCAAGTACATTTTAAAACGATTTATCTTTATCAGTGAATAATGTATCCTGCATAATAAGCTTTGATAATAATGTATAATACATGTAGTTTCTCATTGATTTTATGATTAGAAACAATCTTTAAGATGCAAAAATAAGATATAGGTAATTATGCAATTTCATGAACATTTTCTATTAACAAATGATAACTAACATTGTAGTACTTAGTTGCTCCCTTTTATGCACGAATAACATCCTTAAAGCAAAAAGGCATACAATGAACTAAGTTGTCCAAGAGCTTTGTTCTGGAAATAGCCACCGTTTAACTAGAGTGTCTTCTACATGTATATGTCTTTTAATTGATAGTTGTCAGCATGTACTGAAAAAGATATTGTCGGCTTTATTCGGGAAACAACCCCGAGTGAAGCCAAATTTCAATTATTTAAATTGAAATTTACGCTTGAATACACCTCAGCGCGAATGGTTCTCTATTAAAAATGTGTACTGTGGAAACCTAGTTCATAGGAAACCTACTGACTTTAAAGCAGCTATTTTGGAAAAGGGAGCAACTTAGTAATTTTAAAAATATTTATATATGATGAATATAACAAAATTGCAAAAACCATTATATACTTTGCTTGCGACATTGTAATATATACAGATATATCCAAAATGTAAATTTAATTGTTCACAAAAGCATGGAGGTCTAAATGTTTTTAACTATACTTAAATGCCTTTAATGTTTAAACTATCACCATTCCCTCTCACTGAATTACATCATAAAATTTATATTTTCTATACATATGTGATGTTTTTTGTTTCTTCTTTTCTTTTTAAACCTTTTTCTTTAGAATCGGGTCAGTAGATCGGTACAAAAACACAAAGGAGCCATGACCGTAAGCTTAAAGCTTCTTATAATATATCAGTGGTTCAAAATGTCAAATTGTGTGTGATAATGATACTTATCAAAATTAATTCAAAAAGACAATGTTAAACAGGATTTGGGTTTCCATATTGACCTGTGTTATTATGTGTACAATGGATCAAAACTGCTAAATTGCATTTTTCTATAACAAACGGGATGACTCCAATTTTTCAATCGTTAGCTTCCCTTACTCATATTGGGTTTTTGTTTCCCAGTTGATTCGATATGCAAGAGCATTCTCTAAACAATTTCTAAAACTAAGCAAGCTTTTGATAAACAAGTTGATGAGACAAGGACATCAACAGTCTCGTCTGAAGTCATCATTTTGCAATTTTTATGGTCGATACAATAACCTTGTCAGCAACTACAATCTATCATTAAGTCAAATGCTAACTGACGTTTTTCATAATAATTGTTATACGCCATTATAAACACACTGATTTGTCCGTTTTACCCAATTATGACAAGGAGCACACGGCGGGTGTGACCGGTTGGCAGGGGATGATCAGTCCTCCATGGCACCTGATCCCACCTATGTTTTTAAAGGTCCGCGTTTGCTCTGCTCCCCATTTGTATTGTTTGAAAGGACAATGAGCTTGAATACTGTTCGTTTTCTCCATATTTCTTCTTCTTTCTTAAGCTTGCTTTCTCAATCGGAAGAGGCACATTTGCTAGTCATACTACAAGTATGCATTTAGTTTGATTGTTTGCTCAATACCTAGGAGCGGAGAAGAAGATTATCAATGAATTTATAGTTTCACTATATGATCATTAGACCACCGCCCTAACTTCAGAAACCCCCGACCCTGAGGCCACAAATTTCACAATTGCTTATAATAACCAGGCACATAGTGTATCTTATAAACATATTGGGTAAAAGAAAACGATTGGGAAAGAATTAAGACATTTTCACCATATGATCATTAAAGGCCCGCCAGAACCCTGACCCTGGGGCCTCATATTTCACAATTTTGGAAGCACCTCAGCTCATCATTATCAGGCACCTAGTTTATCTTCTAAATACATGTATACAGGGTAACAGAACATTACTTTAAAAGCTTTTATGCATTTTCACTGTACGATCATTAGAGCCCGACCATAGCCCTGACGCCACAAATTTCACAATTTTGGAAAAGGCATCCCTGCTCATCATAACCATGCACCTAGGTTATGCTCTAAATAAACAGGAGGAGAGGATAAGATTTTTTTTTTGTTTTTTTAGAATTTATGCCTTTTCACTTATGATCATAAGAGCTTTCCCCCTAACGCCAGAACTCCTGATCCTAGGGCCACAAATTTCACTTTTTTTTTTTCAAGAAACACCCATGGTCATCATAACCAGGCACCTACATGTAGTTTATCTTTTAAAATCTTTAAAATAAATTTATGACCGATGCATAATAGAGGTTAGTTTTTCATTCCCACATATTAATTGATTTAATAAAATAAAATCGTGTCTTCAAGGCATTTTTAATAATTTTTTTAGATGTAGTTTGGTTCCATTTATACGAAAGTCTATTAGGATCAAACTACGGTAAAAAAAAATCTAGAAGGCGTTATAATGCCTTTTCAAAAGGCGTAATAACGCCTTTTGCAAAGGCGTTATAACGCGGAAAAAGGCATAATAACGTAAATAAAGGCGTAATTACGCCTTTTCAAAACGCGTTATAACTCGAAAAAAGGCGTAATTACGCCTATCCAAAAGGCGTTATCACGCCTTTCCAAAAGGCGTTATTATTACGCCTTTCTAAAAGGCGTTATTACGCCTTTTGAAAAGGCGTTATTACGCCTTTCCAAAAGGCTTTATTATGCCTTTTGAAGAGCCAGTATTATGTCTTTGACAGATCCGTGCTTTTGAAGGGGGGGCCTACCATAAAAATTGGTATCTTAAAAAAAAAGAAGAAACAACCCCACCCCCCGAAAAAATAAACTGCCTAAACTTGAGGGGAATCATTTTCGAACTTTTCGGTAAAACTTTTTTAAATTGCCCGAGTTTAACCATACTGCAACAAAATGTTAAGGGACCAAGCAATCAATAAATCATTTTTTATATTTAAACTATAGCAAGACTATTCTTCTAAAAAGTGGGTAGGAGGACCCCCCCCCCCCCTTACCCCCCACTCGCATTCGTACTACCGGCCTGTTTGAAAAGGAGTTATATCCAAAAATGGAAAGGCGTTATTTTAAAATAATAAATAAGCGAAAGATTGAACCAAAGCCATCTTTATTTATGCAATATTTAGATTATAGTTTTAATATTATAAATTATATTATAATTTATAGTATTTTCTATATTCCTGCACATTTCGCAGATAGCTGTTTACATGCGTATTAAGAGAAGTCAACAATCTACTTTTGAAAATCCAGGATATAGGCAGAGCCAGCTTTGGGCTTTGCTAGCCATGTATTAAAAATTCATGTCAAATTTGAAATATTTTTCTCTCCTCTTGGAAAAAAAACAGACAAACTATTTGCATAGGTATAATGAGCAATTAGCTTCAACCAAATTTCTGAAATTCATACACCTTGGTAGAGGTGTCTGGCATCAGAGAAGGACTTAGTTGGTTTAAAACTGAAAATATTTTACACATTTAAAAAATTTTTCCCTGGAAATCTAATTCTCGTATAATCAGTCCCCAGGGTTTGCTAAGTAAACCATGTATTGAAAAATAAGAGGCGTAATAACGCCTTTTGGAGAGGCGTAATAATCCCTTTTTAAAAGGCGTAATAACGCCTTTTTAAAAGGCGTAATAACGCCTTTTGGAAAGGCGTAATAACGCCTTTTGGAAAAGCATAATAACGCCTTTTGGAAAGGCGTAATAATGCCTTTTTAAAAGGTGTAATAACGCCTTTAAGAAAGGCGTTATTACACCTTTGTTTAAGTCCTTTTTAAAAGGCGTAATAACGCCTTTTAGACAGGCGTAATAACGCCTTTTGGAAAGGCGTACTTAACCCATTTTTTTGGCGTTATAACGCCTTTTGGAAAGGAGTAATTACGCCTTTATTTGCGTTATTATGCCTTTTTCCGCGTTATAACGCCTTTTCAAAAGTCGTTATTACGCCTTTTTTCGCGTAATAACACCTTTTGAAAAGACTTCATAACGCCTTTAATTTTTTTTTACCATAGTTTGATCCTAATAGGCTTTCGTACATGTAATATTGTGTATAAAATATGGAGATAACGAATAGTATTCAAGCTCAAAAGTCCATTGAAACAATACAATTCGGGAGCAGAGCAAACACGGACCTCTAAAAATACCAGAGCTAGGATCAGGTGCCATGGAGGAGTAAGCATCCCCTGTCATCGGTCTCACCCGCCGTGTGCTCATTGTCATTGTAATGATGAAATTCGATGTGTAAACAATGACCTATCAAATAGTATGAAAAAAGTCATTGGACTGAATGGTAGAAGTTTTTTGCTAATAAGGTCATTGTATCGACCATAGAACTCGCGAAATGATGTCTTCAAACGAGACTGTTGCCTCAATTTAGAAATTGCTCGTACATAGAGCATTCTCTTGCGTATCGAATCAACTGGGAGACATAAACCCTATATGCAGGTGATAAAGGTATATTGCTACATAATTAAGGGAAATTGACAATAGAAAAGTTGAAGTCATCAAGTTTATTATAAAGTAAAGTTGTTAGGTTACCATTAATTCTTTTTCTAGTAAAATATCCCAATATGAAACCTTGCAAATAATTTGACATCTTTAGAATTGATTCATGGTACAGCTTTCTGATGTATTAGTGTGCGGCCTTTAATAAGGCCATTTAAATCTGGCATCCAAGAATCGTAAATTCCTAACGCTATCAATTGCCGACGGAGGGCTGGAATTTTGTGCTAGAGGGGCAGAAATTTTTTTTCTAAAATTTTCGATATAATATTATGTCTAATATGTCGCTAGAATGTTTCACACCGAAATGTAATAGATCGGTGTTTAGAAACTTTGTCTGGAAATTTAAAAATTACGAATTTCGGCACGCGTTTGATTGACACATATACTTGCACTTTCACGAAGTAAACGTTATCTTTAATACTTAAGAAATGTATAAATTAAGTTATGTATAAATGAAAAATATTAAAACTCTGATCCAGAAAATCCAGAGTAGAAATGTGAGAAAGCAAAACCAACTCACCAGTATTGTCAGTCCAGGCTCAGTGATGTATACAGAGTAAACAAATTGAATACACCCGGTAAAACGTGCCCTGCTAAAGGATATCCGATCCGATCCTCAGCCAGGAAGGATAACTCTTAAATATTTTATTTTATTTAAAAGTTACTCTGTGAAATCTGTGACATTTTTGTGAGCATTGTCAATTACTTAAAGGATGATTTTCAGAACCTGAGGATCGGACTACCTTAAAAACAGAGATGCTTGACGTGATGTTATGAAGAATGTCGTTATTCTTTGAATTAATTATAAGAATATTCATGTAAGTTTTATTCATTAAACTGAAACTATTTTTTTAAAATAAAATAGAAATTTAAAATTGTAAACAATGCCCCAGGATTTAAAATTAAGTGGAAATACTCGCTAAATACTACCATAACATACATTTTAGCGAGTGTGTCAAATTAAACACTAGTAGAATTTATCGAAAAAGAAGTTTTGGGTTTTTACCTGTCCAAATTAAAAGTGTTTGAATGACTGATTGTCATGATTTTTAGGGACCGATCTTTGGCCGTGATTTGACATTAGTCCCGAATGAATTTACCTGTATTTTTCCAAAATGTATTGGACGTTTTCCCATGAAGAAATCTTAATAAATTTGTTTTCTCAATCACTTTGTTTATTTCATGTTTCTCAATAAACTCAAGCAGAAATATTTTGTTGGTCAAACATTTTTGATTTCTTCATTAGATAATCGATACCAGTATTGTTCTTGATGTAAGTTATACACTGTAATATTTCAAACTTGAAATATTCTTGAGTTGTTTGTCAAAGTATTACAAATATTTGAAATTACGTCTCATATGACAGGGATTTTCTTGAAATCCCATTAAGTCTAATTGACACTGAAATTCTCAATCTTTGCCCCCCCCCCCCCCCCCCAAATCTCTGACTTACTTTTACAACGTAAACTGCATTCGAGCTTGAATGTACCATTATTGAATAATTTCTGAAAATTTCTAGTGAAATTTCAATTTTTCTAGTAAATGCTTTTGGCGCTAGCTAAAGTTTGCTCATGGTAATAAAAGTTAAATTTGAACCGTGGGCCCCTTTAAACTTATTCACCCAAATTCAAACGTCGGTCTATATGGGGCACAGCATTAATAACATATGTACATGTATATTTCTATACAAACTGGCTGCAAATTAGCAAAAACTGGCTATTGAGCAGTGACAGGACTGTTTTCGTTACAGCAACCACTGCAACACTTGACTTAACTTTGCTCGGTTTTAACGTCCCAAATTGGGATTGAACCTACATGTACGACGTTTTTGTTGCATTTACAATTATTTTCCTTTCCTATACACTAACTAAAACATTTATTTATATTTTAAACAAAAAAATCCATTTTGATGAGCCAAATTATGTAGAAACATCTACTACCTAGTAAGTCCTGATGATATCAAAAAAGAATTTTCTTACGTCACCAATTATGACCAAAATTAACATTCATTTGATAATCTTTAGAATTGGTACATGTATCATACTAGTTTGTATCCAATTGAACGGAATAATTTGGATATATAATATGCATGTTTAATACTTGTTATATTATTATTATCTGAAACTTGAATACCTAGGTACACAATTGTAGCCTGCTATTGCATCATTAAAATCAAAAATAGTGTTGTCTTTTTTTTTTTAAATATTTGTACCAGCATTAAAGTTAAAGTAAAGAAAATCAACGGATAACAGCGATAAATTATAGATGTCATAAAAGTTACAATCAATTTAAATTAAAGTTTAAATGAAAATGATATATATGTAATATTAAAAATATTAATCAATTCATACGATTTTTTTTCAACAATTCCCAAGGTTAACGAGCCCAGGTCAATATGCCGATCCTGAGCTAACGGAACAATCGGAACATCATACAGGCTTTTCCGTCAAGTCGAGAACAACATCAGATTTTTCTGTTAAGTCGAGAAAATTTTCATTAGAATTTGTTGTTACCGTCTTCCTTGAAGGCAGTATGTAGACAAGTGCAAATTGATTATTTTTATATCAATTTTCCAAATTTATCAGAATGTGATTTTAAGTATTTTTCGGACAGCCAAGGCTGACGTCATTAGTTATTACACTGCAGTCCTTTGCTGCACTTCATTTTTTGAGATCAAATCCCTTGCTGTCATACAGGTGTGTATTATGTATATTTGCAACTTGTTATCTAGTTGGCATTTATGTAAATCATTTTAATTGTGTATTTCTGTGCATTTCATGATTTGTACATGAGTTGTGTATTCGGTGAACTTATTTCCCGCCAATGCAACATGTGCGTTGTTTCAGTAGTTCATACAAGTCGATAGAATTATTAAATAGATAATTATGTAATTACACTGCTGCCTTTGGTTTACAATAAATGTAGTGAACTCACACAAGTCATATCACTTGGCTACAAGTATACAGACTTGAAATATTCTTCAGTCTCGTGACTATGCACTTCCTCTCTTTAATGAATGTTAGAAATTGCATGATGTGAAAATTTTTACATATTTCATTGGTGGAAATGCTGTTCAAAGCAAGGGAGATAATTTTCTGGTGATCAATTTTGCGTTTGACTTAATAATTTTTTAAAGATTTTAAATTAAAAAACATCGACAAAACGAGCAGAGGACTATAGAAATAAGATTTAAATTTTCTATTGCAATTACTAAAAGGTGTTTTTATATTTTCATGGGAAACGGACATGTTTTTATTGCATGCAAAAATTACAGTTTGAATTTATTCCTCTTTTATTCGTCCTTTTGCACGTCTTTCATATGGTAGGGCTTATGTTTGTAAAAAATTGATATAAAATACAAAACTAAGAGATGCTAAAGAATAATACGACCTGGTAGGTGTCGGTCAGTTTAATCGCAGTTTAAGGTTGTGCTAAAGACGGCAAAGCTTGTTGAAAAAGGCTAAACTTGCTTAATTCAACAATTCCCGAGATTCACGATCAAATGTCGGATCTGTATACTGATCCCATTTTATAAATGGAACAATCGGAATTTTACTGTAGAAACTTCCAGAAACAACCGAAAGAAATTGAAAAAATACCATCGTTTTGTCGATGAACAAATTAATTTACAACGACCATGTAATTAATGTTTTCTAATTTTGGTGTGTTGTTGAGATTCCTCTAAATACTACAGACGTATTGAGAAATTAACAATTTGATTTACATGGATTTCAATGGAATATGTTAAATGGAATATCTAGTTCGTGAATTGTTTTCAAAACGATTTTAAACATCGTCAACAGATTTTCCCCCAAAAAATGTATTGAAAGATATTTTGAAATATATTTACTCTGCTTTTAATCTGATAAAATATGGTGTTTAACAGGATGTAGCAGTTTATCACATCTTTCATACACAGCCATATCTAAGAATTCATAGTTCTTAATGTATCGCAATTTCACCGTCGCTTCACCCGTAAAATGAAAACTAACGTCCTTCACACCTAGTTGATCTTTTTATCATCCTTCACTTTTAAATTACCTTTTTATCTGCTCTGGTTTTATTGCATTTTACACTGCTTGGCTCATAACCTGTGTCATACTTTATGTCAACTCGGCAAACTACACATACTTTTCCACCCACATTAAAAATATATACTGATCAACATCGTATATAATTGAACACTTCTATCATAATCTGTAGAACTGCCAAACATTAAAAATAAAAACAAGCAAATTTGTGTAATCAAGCAAATTTAATGGTTCATCTCCTGCATCCTGAAAGCATGCATTTAAATGAGTTTTCTCTGATGAAAATGAAAAAAAAAATATAAACATGCTTTATTTTTGATCATTCAGGATTATCTTTATTTCAAACAGCAGAAGCTTTTGATAAAAAGACAACACGTAAAACTTGACTTGGAATTTTTTAACATTTATAAAAAGAAATAGGTGGGCGGCTTTAACGTTGAGTATCTCCCAAAACAGGCAACCTAGTACATCTATACTGATAAACATTTTTACATTGTTTATTAATTTGAGGACAATTCGGGTTCCGTAAGCATTCATATTAACACCATCAGTTTTTTGTTCAGTTTTCAGTCGCACTGGTGTTCCTTCCATAATTTCGTTTCTCTCGGCAATCTGAATCTTCTTGATCCTGAATTGTTTACAGACTTTCTGTATGGTCAGTATTACCTTCAGCAGCAGGTTAACTTTGGGTTTTGCTATGCTTTGATATGAGTTTTCGGTGCACTGGTCCAGGGGCACTCAATATATATTTTCTGTAAGTGACACCGTTCACGGTAGCTCAGTCGGTAGAGAGCTCGCTCCGTGATCGGGAGGTCGTGAGTTCGAATCTCGGCCGCGACTGACCTAAGTCAATAAAAAATGGGTAGCAACTGTTCCTTCGCCATGCGCTCGGCACTTTGAAGTGAAAGCTGCGGGTCCTTCGGATGAGACCTTAAAAAACTGAGGTCCCGTGTCACGGCAGGGGATGGCACTATATAGATCCCTCATTGCTCAATGGCCCTGAGTGCCGAGTAAAGGTCAAAATTTGAAGCCCTTCACCGGTATATGGTGACGTCTCTATACGAGTGAAAAATTCTCGAATGGGACGTAAAACAACATACAATCAATCTGTGATTTTTCTTTTGGCATGGAAAATGCAAAGAGCCAGATTTCCCAAGGATTGATTGTTTCGATGATGTTTTACGTCCCGTTCGAGAATTTTTCACTCATACAGAGACGTCAGTATATGCCGGTGAAGGGCTTCAAATTTAGACCATTACTCGGTATTCAGGGCCATCAGGCAGTGAGGGTTCTTTATCGTACCACGGGGCCTCGGTTTTTAAGGTCTCCTCTGAATGACCAGCAACATTCACTTCAAAGTGATGATAGCTTGACAGTTGTTACCTACTTTTTATCGACTTACATGTAGGCCAGTCGCGGCCGTGATTCGAACACAAGTTAGTTATGTCAAATCCATCTCACGCTCTTGTTCCAATCGACTTAGAAAATCAAGAGAACCCTGCATTCTTCTCTCCATTTCTGCCTTCGATGAAAGCCTGGGTACCCATCTCGCACCAGCTTTCAAAATACGCTCTGTCTTCCATATGATTTTCCAATTTCAGCAGCTCAAGCAAAGTGCATCGGCGGTCTACTCCATAAACGCTCTCAATTTGTCAACGAGGAAAGGACGACCTTGCAATAGGCTGCTGGACCTTTCATCATCCAAAGTTCTATTTTTCTAAAAAAATTTACGCCACTTGAAAACCAGTTGTTTACTGTACTTTTCGACAATCCAGTGTGTAAATAATGGCCTAACAATTAGTATGATAAACAAGACCCGCCCCTGCCTATGATACCTATGCACCAAAATTGATTTGTTTAATACCAAGGAAAAGAGGAGAGAACTTTAACAAATTAACGCTTTTTTCACTATATTATCAAAAGAGCCCCATCCTGTCTTACATTAGGCCCCGGGATCATGAAACATCTTAGGTCAAAAATATTTATGTTTTACTAAAATGTGTAGGAGTCAAGCAGGCCAAAATAAAATAAAAACATTTTACAATATTACTTTACAATAGTTCGTTATCCGCAAATTAAGAGACTAATTCAATAATTAATAAATATTTCAAAGGGGATTAAAATCTGACGTAAGTCCAAGTCTGTTTCTTACCGTATATACTCGCCTAAAAATCGGTCCGTCTATAAGTCGGTTGTATTTTTTAAGTTTAAATAAGAGGAATTGACCTGCTTAAACCAATCTTTTTATAACTCGCGTGTAAGTCGGATAAAGAGTTTTGGACCAAAGTTTAACTCCCAGAAAACCGACTTACAGGCGAGTATATACGGTAATCCACGGGCCAGAACCTCTGACCCAGAGGCCATAAAATTAGCACTATTGGAAGAGGCATCCTTCATCATCATGACTATGCACTAAGTATGTTTGCTAAATACCCTGGAGCAGAGAAGATTTTAAAAAATGCAAGTTCACTATATAATCAAGAGGGACCTGCGATAACACCAAATCCCTGACCTAGGGACTATGAAATTTAGATTGGAAGAGACATCTTTGCTCATCATAATCTTGCACTTTGATTATCTGGTAGATATCCAGGAGCAGAGAAGGTTTTCAAACCATTTTTTTAATTTTCTCAATATATTCAATAGAGACCGTCCTCCCGGGAACTCCGCCGTCGTCTCCAAGTTCGAATGCGACGAACCCAGCAAGGAGCTAACTCCGTGGCCAGGCCACCCTAACACTAGAACCCCGCACCCCAGGGTCCATGATATCCACGATTTTGGAAAGGTATCCTTCTTCATTATAACTATTCACTTCGTTTGATTTCTAAATACCCAGGGGTTAAGAAGACGACTTTTAAATATCTAATGTTTTTTAACAATATACTCAAGAGACCCCAACACCAGAACCTCTGACCCAGGGTCCATGAAATGCAGAATTTTGAAAGATGCACAATGATCATCATAACTATGCATTTCGTTTATCCGCTCAATACAAAAGAGATAAAGTACCAAAAGAGGTATTTTGTCTCTTGTTTTATTTATCTATAATTAACAAGTCTACCTAATCCAGGGGCCACGAAACTCACAATTTTGGAAAAGTAAACTCTTAACTGGTCAAATTAAAACTCAACCGTGCTCAACACATTCAACTGAAACTGTTGAGGTTTGAAAAAAATATCATTTCATTGTTTTAAATTTATAATACATAAATATTTATTATAAATCATGATAAATGTAAATTAATATAAGTAATAAGATATAGGAATTCTGTCAAGGTCTTGATAAGAATCCTTGCAAAGTTTTTTGACGTCATAATTCAACCTTACCTGAGTCGCCGAAGCAGTGATTATATGGGACTTAAAAAGTCAGCTGATCTCTGTGTGTGTGTGTTTTTTTTAATCATACATACACTAATTCGGATAATTAGATTAGGTTGAGGTCGGCACGAGACCCATTCTTAAAACAAAAAAAAAAATTGATTCCGAAATTTTCTTTTTCCTTACGTGACTCAGTTCAAATAAATTAAAACTTTGACATCTTTTGCTAAATTTACAACACTGAGGTTTTTTGATGAAGTCGTTAGAGTGCTGAGTCAGCAATATTATATAAAGGGGTCAACTGCACCAAGAAGGACTCGACCCCCCCCCCCCCCAACTCCTTTCATACAGACCGCTTATACTACAGAGTAAAATAAATCAGAGAATACTTTGCGGAGATTGCTAGATAAACATGGGAGTCGTATATAACACTTTGATCAGGTTTCCCCTTTTTTACAGATGATGCATTTATTGCACTTAAAATATATAGATAGAAAGTAAAAACATCAAGCGATATCAGTTACACTTGATAATCAATTCTCTACGGTCCGCCTGGCTAATGTCCTATAGAGATATAAAAAGCTCCTTACTTACCAGGGGGTACAGTAAACCGTCTCCATTCTAAAAATGTGGAGAGTCCGGGGAACTTTCTTCGTGTTATTGGTCGTTACCTATTTTTGTCATGCAGGGGGGAGACCAAGGCACAAAGGTAAATTATACTTATATTTTTAACTCACACAACGGTACAATATGTACTATGAATCATACTCTGAAATATCTTTTAGTATTTTTTTTTTTGTCTTATAAGAATATGCCCTCATTTTTTTTTCTGCATTACAATTGCCACTATAAATATAAAACACACACACAATTTTTATTCTAGTGATATTACCGCAATAAAAACAATAAAAATTGAAAAATAATCAAGAGCTTATAATATGTGTGTTTTCTTTAATGTTTTTCCATTAAAGTTGTTAACATATGCTTGCATCTGATAATATGTACGTCTTCAATAGATCTGTAGCGTTAAAGATCAATTGATTTCTATAATATACGCTATTGATACAATTATTTCATAATTTCACCAAAATATATATATATAAATACAATGTCAATGGTGCAATTAACTAAAGGCTGGTTTGTACTCAACCGATGTATAGAGCTCGAGGTGCACTATATCTTATTCATTTAAAATACTCTGAACAAAAATGGGTCACGATCTGCGGTTTTATTTTCTGGTTTATTAATTTGGTATGCTTGATTGCAAAGTTTCCCCCCAACACTTCTTTTATTTTTCGGAGCAAATCAATCTCTACGAAACTTGATTCAAATGTGGTATATAAATGTACTATCAGAATATGAAGAAGGGGATTTCTGAGTGATATATAATTTAAGACTAAAGGACACAATTGAAATGTCGGATCTAAGGCATTTTGTATATGTTAAAATCTTCCTATACGATACACAATGACTACCCTCGAACATTTAAGAAATGGATGTAGAAAAATCTTGTGAAATAAATCAAAACCCACGGAGAGTGTAATTGTTTTCTTAAATGCTACAACAAAACCAGCTTAGCAAGAAAAACAGCGATTTTATAACCTGTTCCTCACCTCAATTTGAAAATCAGTTCTTAATTCTAAATTTAAAAACGCATGATGCGAACTAAAGGAAAGTTCAAGTTTTTTTTTTAATTTTTGCAATGTCAAACATTCATAAAAATCAAATCAAGTGTGCAACATGTATGTATTATGCTTCTTTAAAAGATGCAAATGATGAAGATCGAATAAGGCTATTTTTGCTTGAAATTAAAAATTATTTGTCACAATTGACAACTGAAGTAAATGTTAATGTTCTTATATGGGTTCATGTCTTTTTCTGTATTGACACCATTTAATTGCTTGGCATTTAAATTGTTACAAAGTCCAATTCGGTAAATTTGCATTGCTTTTAAAAGAGATACTGTGTTAAGAAGGCAAATGAAGATAAATTAATGCATTGGAAGAATTCTTCATTGCTGACTAGTAACTAAAGAGGTATTCTTACATCTTGCAATTTCAGGACCTGCCTCATAAGGTATATGTATATTTTTAAAAGGTAATCATGAAAAAAAAATTGGATTAATTCTAAATTTCTTAAAACCATACTACGAAGAAAGGTGATGTATATTAAAAAGCTTCGAGAATCGATTCTTAATTGGGAGTTATTGTCACTGAGTATGATAAAAAAAATATTATAACTGATTTTTGTTTTGATTTGGCCCGATTGATATGACATTTCTTTCAACCAAATTAAAGGAATCAAAAATAGTTTCGCTATTTATATCTAAATCAAGTGCAGTGTAAATCAAACAGGGGATTCATCAAATGCACGATGCACCTTAAATGTTAAAAATATTGCTGAAAGATATACAATTCTGATTTAAGGCATGTTTTCGACCAAAGTAAAGAAATAAGAAATAGTTTGGCTATATATTTAAATCAAGTGCAGTGTAAAACAAGCAGGGTATTCATTAAATTCGGCGTTCATTTTAATAAAATATTGGCTAGAGTCTTATAATTCTGTTACGTAAGAGAGTTGTTTACAGTATCCCTCGTCAATTATGATGAAGTCATCCGATTTTGTTGGTGACTTTAAGGTTAGGACTCGAGTTAATCATATTCATGAAATCCTGGCGGTGCTGGGGAGGACATTATGGCTAACTGTCGAGCTACTCAAAGAACTCCAGTGTTACTAAATCAAATACAAAATAAGGATAAAATTACAAAGAAATAAATGGAAACCATATTAACTTTTAATTTAGACATAACAATGTAAGTCCAGGGCGTGAATATTTATAAAAGCCTTAGGGCATCAAATAAATTGCATCTAGCGATTATTAAAAATGGCAAATTTTCAATTAAAGGGTTCATGCATCATAAACTAAAAGTAAACATTTTAACAAAATTCCTGTTTTATTTTGCGTCTGACTCGGTACGTCGGGAGAAAGCATGTATCTTTTTATTATTTTATTTTAATTTTATTAAGTGTTCGAAGTTTATGGGATCCAACAGACAGATATTCAGTATGAGTAATTGGGAAATCGAAGGACTCGCGTTTTATTTGTTCCATATGTAGATCACTTTATGATTCATATTTGATTGTTGGTTTACCTTTTGCGTTTTTAAGGTTAAGAATTCTATCTCCATAATTTGTTTTTCAACAAAAATCAAATATATTTTGTTCATATTCAGCCATGTGAAAAAATAACAAATATGTTTTTTGGTCAGGAAATATTCGTGTCAATAGAACTTCGCAGGCTAACAAATGATCCCCTCTAACTGTATATATAACACAAGCATATTTCAATATATTCAGATCAAAATTAATTTTATGCTTTTAACGCAGTAGTGGAAGAAGAATTCTCTCCATTTTCACCCATTTCTAAACTTAGTTTTTTTCAAATTATTCATATTTTATCAAAATTCATATGAATATTCTAATGAAATTATTTTTATATGAAAATATTTAATAAGATAGTTATTGCAAATTCACCTAAGGTCAGGTAGCAAAAAAAGGAAATTATTTTCATTTAGCATTGTATCTTTATCCGTGTTATTCCCTTGATTGTTTTGTTGATAAATTAAAATTTTGTTGATTTACCTTATGATAACAGAATTAAATTATATATATATATATATATATATATATATATATATATATATATATATATATATATATATATATATATATATATATATATATAAACCATGGTAGTATATTTGATATTATTCTAACGTTACTTCCTGGCCTTTCCACATAAAATAAAATATTATGTAAAGAGTAATCTAATTTTTGATTCTACGAAATTATAAAATTTTGTTTACGTAGTAGCATTTCTTCTACATATTACTGTTTGCAGTTTTTGCTTATTCTCAGAAAACACTTGGTACGGGTTCTTTTGGTTCCTTGATTCTTAGAAATAAAGATGCTTTATGTATATATATATATATATATATATATATATATATATATATATATATATATATATATATATATATATATATATATATATATATAATTTATTAGAAGTCTGTCAACGCACGTGGTATCAGTATTGCATGCAATTTGAATCAAATTAATATTTTAGAACCTTGCTCGGGTAGGTAAAGAAGTATTTTCTTTCCTTATTCAGGAACTATTGCGTTATTCAGGGACTTTCTTATATATTTCCATTTTCAGAAAAGAAGGTAAATAACCTCCTGGCCTTTCCAGATTTCCAGATATATTCAGAACCAAGCAAATCCACAATTTAACATTCCGCGAAAAATATCCTGCTATACTTTTTTTTGCTTTTGCACGACTTTTTTTCCCGTTCCCCTTCCGTTACCCAGGTAAAAGCAAGCTAAGTTGTAAAACACTAGATAAAAGGTGTAGAATTTATAAAGTCCACAGAACGAATATGCATCCTTTCACATCCCGGTGCGAGCTCCAAATTTAAGTGTAAAATGCGAGATCAAATTCATTTTTTATCACACTGAATTACATGTACTACTCACGACTTTGTAGAACACTATGGGAGAAATACAGGTAAATATCCGATGTTCATTTCTTACCGTGACCATTTAAAAATCGTGGAAAGGAGGTATAAAAGAATGAGATAACAACAGAGCAAAACAAACATAACTGTTATTTATGGTTCTTTACAAAATTCCATAACACTTTTAAAGGTGCTTGGACACAGATTTGAAGTTAATATTTTCTCAATTTTTTTGTATAATTTCATAACTTATATGCTGCTATAGCATTTCACACTAAAATGTAATAAAAATCTAATTTCATCTTGAAGTTTTTAAATTTTCGAATTTCTGGACGCGTTGGATTGACACATCCTTGCGCTCTCTTAATACTTAAGAAAAGTAGCAATTTTTTGTGTATTAATGAAAAATATTAAAACTATAACCCAGAAAATTCAGAGTAGAAATGTTTGAAAACAAAATCCAATCACAGTATTGTACAATTGAACACACCCGGTGAATCGTAAACATTAACAATAACAGAGCTCGTGCCTTGTTTACAAAAACAGTTTACGTTTCACGGGTGTGTTCAATTTGTTAAACTCTTTACACATCACAGAGCACGGACTGACAATACTGGTGAGTTGGTTTTACTTTTGAACATTTCTTCTCTAAATTTTCTGGATTATAGATGTAATATTTTTCATTAATGCATAACAAAATCGCTTCTTTTCTTAAATATTAAGGATAAAGTTAAAATTTGTGTAAGTGCAAAAAATGTGTTAATCAAATGCGTCCCGAAATTCGTAGTTCCAGTAATTTCCAGATAAAATAAGTTTTTAAATATATTTTCGTGTCAAATGCTATTGGTCGCCCGCGTGGCGCAGTGGTTAGAGCGTCTGCTCTGCAGTCGCAGAGTAAGGAGTTGATCCTTACGTCGCGGGTTCGAATCCCACTGTGGGACGTGGAGACCGGTCCTTCGGATGAGACCGTAGAAACCGAGGTCCCGTGTCGCAGTAGGTGCTGGCACGAAAAAGATCCCTCACTGCTCAATGGCCGTGAGTGCCGAGTATAGGACAAAATTTGCAGCTCTCCACCGGAAAGTGGTGGTGTCTCCATATGAGTGAAAAATTCTCGAAAGGGACGTTAAACAACGTACAAACAAACAAATGCTATTGCAATATATAAGTCGTGATATTATACAGAAAATTTGAGAAAATATTAAGTTCAAATCTGTGTCTAAACACCTTTAAAACGAACTCGGATAGTCATGTTTCATCATCGGAAAGTTCAAAAAAAGTGAAAAAGAATAAAATATCTATTCTCACTGAGTCCAATGTTTTATAATACCAAACCAGATGCAGAAGGTTTTTTTTTTATCTAATACTCTATCTCATATGTACTATTTTGAAACTCGCATTAATTTTTTTCTGTAGAAACCAGAAAAACAAATTTTCACATTATATGTTGTTTTTACCACCTTTTATTACAAAGCTTTGAGAGATCGTCTTGTAGAAGATATTAGGAGACTTTTGGAACTTACTGAAAACGAGGCAATCCGGGTAAGCATTATTTCTGGTTGAGAACAAAAAACGTAATTGGGTGTTTTGTATAAATACTGTATGTTATTTAGTACATATCTTTTAGGCAATGGTTCAAGTTCGCCACAAATTGCTAGTAAGCTTACAGAAAAATATTTATTCAAATGAATACATGTTCAATGGCACATTGAGAAGAAATGTTAAATCCTTCTCGTGTATTAATCGAAACCCTAAAAATTACTACATTTTTTGTGTTTTAAAAAATAAATGCTTTCTGTTGTTGTTAGTATGGGAATTAATGTTGCAGCTGTTGCTGAAAAAAAACAACAACACATAATCCGCTTCCGCGGGTGATGTATTTTTTTTCTGCAATGTTCATTTCTGTTCGGACAAAGAAAGAAAGACATTTTATTGTTCATATTTATCTCTATATAATAATGATAGAAAGTAGATTTAAGAAAGATAAATATTGCATTATTGCTATGTCCATCATTTCATTGATGGAAGAGGGTCTGCTCAAAAATTTTATACAGGTGGCTTTCTTTGCTGCGTTAAAGCATTGATAAACGACCCTGGTTTTCATCAGAAATAAAGAGATAATATTCAGTGTGTAAATATTACATGTTTAAAAAGCTTTTTCAACTGGTAACGAATTTTCAAAGGTTGAAGAAGAGCGGGAAACTAAAAGCGAAAACCAGACGCACAACGAAAACGAAATAGATAATAAGGTTTGTAACCATTTAGGAGATATATAGGTTTAAAACCCATTTATCATTGTAGATGATAAGATACATGTAGGAAAAGTAATTAAAAATGATATGGAATTTAATATAAGCACAGGCAATCATAATACATAATGATCTATAATTTAAAGTTATATCAAGTGATCTTAAAATTTATAACACGTCAACATGTCCGAAGTTTAATTATTTTCACAATTCCTTAATTGTTAGCACGTGTCTTATAAAATCCCTGAAGAAAGCAATCGTATATAGAAAGTTTTTAAGACTTCTTGTTTTCATTTTTTCTTCCACATCTTTCTTAAATTTTTTGACAGTTGTTAAAAAATGTGTTTAAGATATTCGAGATGAGTTAGATTAAACTTCCATAAAACCAGACATATCGAAATAAATTGTTTTTCTAGAACATCGGTCCCGATGATCCATATGAGCAGCTGTTGTCCAGTTTTGGTGTAGTAGTGAATGGTAAAGTCAAACATGTGAGTTAATCTTCGAGGACTTTATATCAATTTTATTTTATTTTTTTTACATGTTATAGATTAAATTCTGCAAATTTTGTTTTAAAAAATCCAAACAAAGTAAATGTTTTGATTTTACAGTCTAAGTGGCTACATCCGGAGGACTCGGAAAAGTTTAAGGAACAGAAATTAGACAAAACCATAGAGAGAAAAGAAGAAATAGACAAAGAAGGGGGACCTGGAAAAGACGTATGTTTTTAGAAAATGTCCATTTTTTCTGTAATGCTTTGTCACAAATGATTTAAACATAGTATGTTTTAAATTGTATAAAGTATGCAATTGTCATTTCGAGGGTCAATGATATGAAATTAACATGGTTTGTTTATCATAATTTCAATATCTCTTGTAAAACCAGAGTAATATTATTAATCATATTTTATGTCGTTAGAAACGCAGAAAAAGAAATTTTGGACCGAGTTCGGCAAACTGGCCCAAAGGCATAGTTCCTTACATCTTTGATGATAATTTACGTAAGTTTTCATTATACCTTTTTAACTTGATCATTTATTTTGGTAGCATCCTGCTTGTTATTTAGCAGCTGTTACATAACAATCCTTATCTTTCTTTAATGTAAAGTTTGGTCATTTAAAAGCCGTGAAAATAAAGCCCATATATGATTATTCTACATTGAACACTGGATAATAGACAAAGAGTAAATATTTTAAAGGTACCCCTTTCTTACGTAATTTTGGTGGTTTCTGAAAGTCATTTTTACAGTTGAAAACCCTGTATCTATATTAGTTCAACCAGGCGAACAATAAGTTTTATATTCTTTGAAAAACATTTTATTAAAGGAGTGCGATAGTAACCAGCGCATTCCCCTTTCCACGACTTTGAATTCACCTTTTTCCTTTGCTTATCAGTCGCAAATAGGGGACCATTCCAGGAGGCAATTTTGTTGTTCAACAAATTCACTTGTATTCGCTGGAAGCCAAGGTCATCTGAAGTAGCCACAGAAGCAGGACATTCAGGATATGTTCGAGTTCAAAGGTACTTAGCAGGACGTTATTCCATATAAAGGACATCATGTTTATTTCTGCCCTGTTCCATGTTTTGGACATTATGTATAAACATTATGATAATGAATAACATAAACATTATGAAAGAAACATATTCAAGAGAAAGGGAACATGACATTCTTAAACTTTTTAAAATCAATGCTTCTTTTTGCTTTTTTAAATTTTATGTTGTGTTTTTTTTCTGGTAACCAATGTCTTTGTCTAATATGATAAATAATAACAATATTCTATTGTTTTAGCGGATCAGGTTGTAGTTCCGGTGTTGGGTTTTACGGAAATGATGAACACGTGATAACATTAGCAGAACCCGGATGTGGATCGGTAAGACGTGGTATTCGGTTGGAAGATCGATTTTTATTGCTAAATGATCACTCAGATTAGTAAATGACTCATAGTGCTGCAATTAGTTAACATTTCTCACACCCGCAGCAACAAACCTAAGTTAGTAAGAAATGGGTAGAAACTGCTTCAACCCCAAACTTTTAGCACCCTGAGGTAAAAAGTTTGGGTCTTTCGAATTAGACGGTAAAACTCAGCTGTTGGCACGATAAAGAACATCCGTCACTGCTCAGTGGTCCTTAGTGCCAACTGTAGTGCTAACTTTAAAGCAACTCATCGGCATCCGGTGAGGTTACATATGATTGAAATAATTTTGGAACACCCAACATTATAATTGTCTTCTTTCAAAATTATATGGTGAATTGTTAACAGCAAACGTCATTGAGTCGGTACATTATTGTTTAAAAAGCCTATGTTAGATCGCTGAAGACTTTATTATCATTTTACTGCTTTATATTATAAAAATACATTTTTAAACAGTAAACAAATTGTCTAAGTCATTGGTGTAGATCTTTACAATATACATATATATCTTAGGTCGGAATAGCGGTTCATGAAATGTTGCATAGAATTGGACAAAGGCACGAACAGTCTCGAAGTGATCGGGATAGGTATGTCAGAATTGTCTGGAAAAACATCGATCCCGATATGAAGTATAATTTCTACAGACGTTTGACATACAATCGGAATCCGTACGATGTAGGAAGCGTAATGCAATACGGTTATACGGTAAGTCTGCGATTTACGTTGATTTGAGTGGGCACTATCACTCTTTTGAAAATTCTGATTAATTTAAACAAAAAGATCCCTTCTTGATTTCCATTGGATCCCTTATTGCTACTATAGGTGTGAAAAAAAAATTACAAGAGGATGGTGATGATTTAAATTTCAGAATTATTGTTTGAAGTAAAAGTTAATTATACATTGACTTACTAAACATCTCCATTACACAAATGTTTTCTAAGATATTTACTGCTGGTGTTTAATTGCATTGAAATGAACGCTGCTGATGTCAAAATTAGTCAATTACCCTGATTGTGGTACGAGTACTGCATCAAAATAAATGAATTATAGACACCAATTTTATGCTTTATTTTCAGTCATTTGGCGCTGGAAAAACCACAATAGAATTAAGAGACAAAAACCTTTTATTTCTGGAAGTCCCAAGTGACCAGGTCTTCTCCTTTTATGATTTGAAGGACATTTTGGATCAGTATGAATGCACCGGTAAGAAGTATACACTACTATTATTTGTAAGATGTGCTGAGCATGACGTTGTATCCATATGTATGCATCGCTTTAAGATCATAAACTTTTATTCATATTCAATGAAAAGTTGGTGATATTTAATTTGCAACAAAATCATATATGTTTGTAGCATGGTTTAGATAATCCCCAGTAAAAGGATAATTCTCTTACTATTTATACTAACTTTTTTACTTGTATTTATACTAAAAGTAAAATCGTACGGTTTCGCGAAAAAGTATTTTGCAGTTTTAAAGGCGGGAGATTCGAAAAGATAATATCTAAACATAAATTTCATCTTATTCATTTAAGCACATTGCACTTCACCCCCTGTCTGTGAAAATGGTGGGTACGTGAACTTTACATGTCAGTGCTCCTGTCCTAAGGGGTTTACTGGGAGCACGTGCCAGACAGTGATTACAGATTCAGGTAATAAAGAGTAAAAGTTAATTACAACAGGTGCAGTTATGAAAGTATTGATTTTTTATTGTGTTTGGCCTTACTAGAATGAACAGGATAACTAGAAATATCGTGTAAAGACTTTTTAGACGAAATTTTCATTGGAATAGAACAAGTATCGTAGAAAAAAAAATAACATTCAGCCTTATGAAAAGAGTATTTATTTAGTTTTAATTTCTTGTATAGAAAAATTATTGAACTAAACTAAACATGCCTAACACCTTTCACGGTAGCTCAGTCGGTAGAGCGCTCGCTCCGTGATCGGGAGGTCGCGAGTTCGAATCTCGGCCGCGACTGACCTAAGTCGATAAAAAAAAAATAGGTAGCAACTGTTCCTTCGCCATGCGCTCGGCACTTTGAAGTGAAAGTTGCGGGTCCTTCGGACGAGACCTTAAAAACCGAGGGCCCATGTCACGGCATGCGTTGGCACGATAAAGATCCCTCACTGCTCAATGGCCCTGAGTGCCGAGTAAAGGTCAAAATTTGAAACTCTTCACCGGTATATGGTGACGTCTCTATATGAGTGAAAAATTCTCGAATGGGACGTTAAACAATATACAATCAATCAATAAACATGCCTAACCGATTCAGTTCTCAAACGCAAACTTAATGTAGCCTTGTGAAACCACATTTACCCTTTGATCTGTTCAGTGGCGGTCAAAGAATTTCATAACCGGGGGGGGGGGGGCTGCATCGAAGCCCCTAGTGATTCCAGGGCAAAGCCCTGGTGGGGGTCCGGAAACTGACGAATTCTAACAATTAGGAGGTGTTTTCATTGATTTTAGGAAAATACAAACAAAATATCAAAAAAAGAATCAAACGGGGGGGGGGGGGCGCACTCCCGGCGCTGGATCCGCCTTTGCTGTTGTCCCCAGCTGTCTTACTGTGGCGTATATTTTTTTTTAGATTGTGGTGGATTCGTTTATCTTAAGGAGAATGATCTTGTCCTAGAGCCAAACAAAGATGTATCAGTCACATCTCCTAATTACCCCGGCCCTACCGGACAGGGGAAAATATGTAGATGGGCAGTTAAGGTAATTCACAAATGAATATCGAGGCTTCATTCCTTTTCATACTTGGCCACAGGTCTTTCCTGAAAAGGCTGACGAAGAGGTGTTAACCCCCTTCTATAGCTTTTAGTAATGTAAATCGTTGTTACTAATCTGAGCTTTTCCCCTTAATCTTATTTTAGCAATGCTCAGGACACATTTTCTATGGAAATGCGATAACGTTTATATATACAAAAAGATGATTAATTGTTACATTCGGTCCTTGAGATTCATAGAGGTTTTAGTGTAGTTTATATGCGGCTCAAATTAAGCTTCTTGTAGAATAATACATCTTCGTAATTAATTACAGGCACCCGAAGGTTACATTATAAAAATGACCATAGATGACCTTCATATGGCCTATAACCCGGAAACAGTTCGGTGTTATCATTGGCTGGAGATTCAGTACAACCTTCCAGGACAAGCTGGCATCCGGTAACATTCATACAATAGCATCATAGAAACTTTAGTTGAAGATCAGTTGACGCTGAGAACAGAAATAAGCTTATTTCACAGGATGAACCCAGATCATTTAATCAACTGAATGGTCAATGAAAATTAGAAAGGGGAGCTTCCTCGTTCGGTGGATTTTCAGTATACTTTCAGTCATCGTTCAGTTAACTGAATGGCAGAAGTCCATCCAGTGCTTATTATCATTTAAAGCAACACTAGCAAATGATTAAGTGAGGTTCACATGTGGAAAGTTTTACTACTATACAATCGAAAACTCGTAAACATTTAATAAGTAACCAAACATATAATAAAGCAACACGGAACATATAGTAAGGAAATATGATACGCAACGAACAGTAAAGCAACAGGGGTGTAAAGTTATGTGGTAGACATAACAAAAATGGCATGTGCTAACATAACAGTGGTAAATGTTAAAGTAACACTTTTTACGGTTATAAACACCCTTGAAATTACCTTCCATTGCACTTAAATATAAGCAAGTCAGACTGATAAATAAAAAGCATTAAAAAGGAAGATATGGATGAAGTAATAGCAGTCATTTTGAGGATAAAATTTAAAAAAAAAATACATGTATTGGATACGACCTTAGGTTAGCTTTTTATTATATCATAGCCTTCGTCTGTTGCATTATGAAAATGTGACCATGCTTTATTGACATTGGAATGGCTGGTCTAACTTAATTGTATCATAATTTAATCTATTCATGGACAGTCGATGTGGTGATATCGTTGGAGAAACCTTCCTGACGTCAGTCGATTCACCCACATTAATGATCGTTACCATGGATACCAAATTTGTAGGCAGCAGGGTTACACGAAAAGGATTCAGACTTCACTTTGAAAAAGAGAGAGAGGGTATATTTAAGTACCTGTCTGATACTTATATTAGTGGCACTACATTCATACATTGATGTCATTTTTCTGTGCTTCAGATTTCTATATTCTTTGGTCATTTAAAACACTTCAATCATTACAATAAAACACGGTTTTAGCGAACTTTCTACTAATGATTTCATTCTTAGTGCAAAGTGATACCTACTAACTGCACTTTAAAAATAGTAATACAAACAGTAATTTTTTTAAAATGTCTTGATCAAATGACACCGTTTGCGCTTGTTACTTTTTTGTAACCGTATTTTTTCTATAGTGTGTAGGGACAACCCTTGTCAGTATGGAGTGTGTATTCCATCCGAGCAGAAGGCCTGTCAGTACAAGTGTGTGTGTCAGCCTGGATACACGGGGGGCAACTGTGATCAAGTCATAGGTATGATTGTGTTAATTAAACATATTGAGACTTATCATGACCGAGAATGAAGTGCTTTTCTTTGAACTCGGTATACTATGGATTGACCGAATGAATGGACCACATTTGTTATATATATATATATATATATATATATATATATATATATATATATATATATATATATATATATATAAAAGACTTCATTATACTTCTGTTAAATTGTTTCCTTTATAAAGTTAAGAAGGTAGCCAAACAAAAAGTGGATTAAAGATTTGGAAAAACATTTTTATAAATTTATATGGAACAATAAAACAGAAAAAATCTCAAGAAAAACAATGCAACTTTCCAAAGAGAATGGTGGTCTTAAAATGACCAATATTGACTGTTTCATTAAATCTTTAAAATTAACTTGGATCAGAAGATTACTATTTACAAAGTCTAGTTGGATCCCACTGTTCACTGAAATAACAAAATGTAATATTGTAAACCTGTCCCATTTTGGGCCAGAATATTCAAAAGCCAAAGCAAAGAATACACAAAATAGCTTTTGGAAAGAAGTACTGTATGTATTTTCTTAAGTCTTATAACATGTAACTTGAACCAAGGAGATATTTTGTTGGAACCTCTGTGGTATAATAATAAAATTATGACTCAAAATAAGTATGTTTTTTCAAGGCCATTGTATGAAAAGGGATTTATTGTAGTTGGTGATTTATTTGAAAGTAATGGTAACTTTATATGCTTTGATGATCTTGTTAAAGAATTTTCTTTAAAAGTCCCTTTTACTATATATGAAGGCATAAAAAGGGCAATTTTGCATTCTTGGCCAAATGTTAGAAATGTTGGTATAAATTCTGTCACAAGACCGTATCAGCCAAAATTTGTGGAAATCATCAATAAAGATACAAAAGGTTCTAAAACAATTTATGATGCATATTTGTCATTACATGTATATACTTCACCAAAGTGTGAATCAAAATGGGCTAAAGAACTGCAGTTACAGCAGGATTTTAATTGGAAATTAATTCATAAAAAATATTATTCAATAACAAAAGACACAAGGCTTTTATGGTTTAATTTTAGAATCATACATAGGATTCTTGGTACAAATAAGTATTTGTTTTTGTCAAAAATAAGAGAAAATAATTTATGTTCTGTATGTCAGCAAAATGTTGAATCAATTGTACATATTTTCTTTTATTGTCCTAAAGTTAACCCATTGTGGTCTCTTTTAGAAGATTGGATATTTGAAAAAACTGGAAAAATAATAAGATCTGATGTATGCACAGTTATATTTGGTTCTTCTAAAGAAGACACAATTATCAATCTTATATTGCTACTTATTAAACAGTACATTTTTATACAAACAAGAAAAAACCAAAATATAACTATCCAAAATATCATTAAATACTTATATGTGTATTATAAATTTGAAGAAAAATTGTATAAATTTAACAATGAACTTCATGTGTATAAAAGAAGATGGATTAACTGGAACCAGATATTTGAAAACATAAACATATAGATGAATTTATGTCATGTACATTATTATTTTAGTATATCTTGTGTATTCATATTTTTTTTTTTATATATTTCATGTTCATTCCTAAAAATCTGTATGTAAGCTTTCCAGCCGTGGTGTGTCTGTGTTTGTGTATGTGTATGTATGTTTGTTTATGTCTAAAGTCAGTCAATAAAAAAAAAAAAAAAAAGTTAAGAAGGTAAAATAACTACCTTTTATGGTCTGAAAATTTCCACGCAATAAAAAGGTATTAGTTTGTGACGTAATCAGGGTTTCAGCTCCTTCTTGCAGTGTTGTAATCTTAAATAAATATAGTATAAATACTTGCTCAAAACTATTCTTTTGAAGTTTTCCTGTTTTGCCTAAGAAACTGTAGTATCAGATAATTCAGCTGTCAGAAATTATGATATTCATCAGTGTAATAAAACGCTTATCCACTGGTGGTGAGTGGATAGCTCTTTCATCAAACCCTTGACAGGAACTATTCCTCTCGGGCAAGCCCTCAGGGAATAGTTCCTGTCGCGTGTTTGATAAAAGAACTATCTCACTCATCACAAGTGGATAAGTGTATATTATAACATAGACAATAAGTCAGATGAACAGAATTTGTCTGTCTTCAATCATATTAAGTTAATAGTAGCAAAGAGATATAAATAAATAAAAAGATCTGTTTGTATGAGTCGAAAAACAACAGATATTGATGAAAAATATATATAAACTTCTATCGATCTTTACAAATACATTTTTATTTCTATTTTGTGTAGATGGTGCTCAACTTAAATGTACTTTCGAGAGGTTTGAGAAGTGTTTCTTCAGCAATATCGAGGAAGGGGATAACTTTGAATGGGGAATTGGTTTTGTAGGTATTTCTCTTTTTAAATGTGATGAATAAAATAGATATACGACTTTGCATTTGACATATTTCCTTTAAGTTTACTGAATTGCAGAAGTCCATCTTGTGATCTTTCGTTACTCCTAAAAACTTGTATGTCTTTTACCTTTTTGGGTTCTTAAAATATACTGTATATGCAGACATCAAAAAAGTAATTGTTGATTATTTAAAAAAGTAATTGTTGATTATTTAAAGACAACTCAAGCCCTGTGACTTTATACATGTCTGAGATATTGCCGACTCATCGGTTAGCATTTATTTTTCAATAATTTATATACATTTAAACGAGTTATGAAACATAAGTTACAAAAAAAATCGCCTACTTAAATCATGAGAGCTAGATATATTTTTATAAGGCTTCGGATAACAATAATTTAAATTAATTAGACAGCAAAGTAGGTAATTGTGTTTTATAAATTGAAGAAACGAGTGATTTTGCGTCGTTAAAAGCTTAATTCTTCATATGTATTCGTTATTTTAATAATGTATCACGGGGAGCGATAATCACTTTGCCGTAAGCGTGAATTCATTATAAGCATGTTTGCTTTAAAAAATGTTTTACCGTATATCAAGTAAAAAACACTACATTTAAATTGCAGAAACATAGCATATCAACAAGGACGGGACCGGAGGGTGCATTCAAAGGGCAACGATTCTTATTTGCTGAAATGTCCTCACCCAGAAAACCCGGAGATAAGGCCATCTTCAAAACAAAAGTACCCCTGCCAGGTAACTTTCACTTGATTCAAAACCATAATTTAAACTGCAACTGGCATATACAGGGTATTCAATGGAAGAATTCAGAAGTTAAATGCTTAAGGAATAGGTTGTTTTACTTTCCTAAATTAAGGAGTTTATCTATACTTTCTCTGATTACAGAACAGCCTGGTTGCCTTTCTTTTGCATACAATATGTTTGGCAGAAACGTTAACAAGCTGTCGTTGTTTTCCGAGGGAACAAACACAGCTAAATCATCACTGTGGACAAAAGAAGGTAATCAAGGATCTGATTGGTTGACGGCGAAAGTAAATGTTCCAGCAACAGCGGGACTAAAGGTAAGACATCACTGCATACTAACCTAAGTTATGTTAAGAATCCTCTATACATTGCACACCAAAGCGGTCAAATTCTTTGGTATTTTTATGCATTTGGAGTAAATCACCCTTATATCTAAAATTAAATAAATTTGAAATCTAGTTAATAATTTAATTTGTAATCACTTTAGGCATTCTTAACATATTTTTCTAGGCCAGGGTAAATAAATGGAACACATTATTTGCATGTATTTTTCCCACTTTCGTAAACAAAGGGATATCTGTTGTCTTTAAGCTTTTTGCCAGGGGGTGAATGCCAGGTAACCTGGGTTGAACCTTCAATAGAAAGCCTCAGTAATAATACATTTATACCAATACCTTTCTCAATGTCCAAAAAAATGCTTAATTGTATAGAGACCTTAATGTATAGTCAGGTTTAATGCATTTTAAAATGAGTTTGTTTTAACTGCCAGTAGTTTTTTTTTATTTTCTTTAGCTGTCTTTTGAGGCTATTACAGGAGACTCTTGGGATAGTGACGTAGCACTTGATGAGATCACGTGGGAGCTAGGGCAATGTGGTGAGTACCGATGCACACTAAAGGAAAGCTGCAACGGGCATGTCATTTTCTGATGAGACAGATCCCATCTCTGATTTGTTTGGGGGTCCGTGTTTGCTCTGCTCCCGATTTGGATTGTTTTTATGGACTTTGAGGTTGAATACTGTTCGTTATCTCCATATTTCGTACACATTAAGTTTAGCTTCTGCATATCGTATCTGTATAATGTAAAATTGGAGAAAAATCAAATAGTTATATATCTAATATATGGATAAAAATCTTTCATACATTTTGGAATAAACTTTTCAGCTAGTTGCACTGTAATGTATTTAAAGAAAATTAATCCATAGATTGAAATGATGTTGAATATATATTTATTCAGACAATCTACATTAAATAATGCAAAAGATAGCACGTTCAAGTTAACAAAAATCCTTCCTTCTGCCCATAGGATGACTGCACTTAACGCCGTTTTTTGGGTGGTTCTTTTTTCGGTCACTTCTGTTACTTTTATTCCTTGCCTAATTTTACTTCAAGTCATTTTAATAGAGTTTGTTCAATTTCCAACAAAAATTTGTAATTTCATAATGGTTTTAAACTGCGTTGCAATATCTGGCATTTTTTGCTCATGAAAATGTCATAACTTCCTCTTTGTGGATATGTTCTAATAAAGAAGAAGACGCCCGCTTCAGCGGGTATATATACAAAATTTAAGAGTACGTAAATACTCCTCTGAAAGACGCAGGAAAGTCAGAGCATTATCATCATTGATTCTTGTCATTTTGACAACGACTCTTCTACCTGTATCTTTAATGAAACTTTTTTTTTATATTTGCCAAAAACTGGTACCTTTTAACTGCCGTTTGCAGACTCAACTGCTCACTTTATCCTAGTCACTAGACGTGACAAGTTGGCATCATGGACCTTTCCCAAGAAATATGGACATTCTGACAGCATTTAAACTGATTTCATCAAATCAAAAGAAACCCTAAACCCTTTATCTAAAACTAAAATATCATCCTTTTTACTCAGTTAAACAGCCTATTGCCCTCCCCAAAAAGATGTTTGTTTTAGATTGCAGCATCATTATTATTACCATCTGCAAGAAACAGTCCAAAAATATCAATGATAAATCCGTCTGAAGATCATAAGTGGTTTGGCTTGTGGACGGCCTTTGTAAACGCTATATCATCTCCTCTAAAAGGAAAAATATGAACTTGTTTATGTGCCATCTTTCCGCAGGATAAATGTGTCATTACTGCCAGATTCTGGAAGCTTCCTCTCAACTATTGTATGTTTTTTTTACGATATCTTCTCTACAAATATTCTCAAAGACCACATATTTCGGAACAAAATAAGTCACCAAGGCTTTTTTTTTTTTTTTTTTTTTTTTTTTTTGTTCATTTTACTCAAATACCGTTCATTTTTTTTAAATTGAATTATGTTCGCAAAATGCTGCTAGATAGCTCAGTTCTGAGTTTTTAAAGCAAAATAGCTTGAACGGTTCCACCTGAAACTATTCTATGTCGTAAACTATACACATGTAGGTCGAGTGAATTAAACTGGGTAGGATTCAGATCTGTAAGAGATACGTTATCTTCTTCGCTTAAAGAAACTGAATTGCCGAAGTCAACTCGAGATTTTTCCTTTTTTTAAAAGCAACTCTCTTCATATTGTCAGCTGCTCTACTTGTTCACTCGAAGTTATGTCCTTTGTGCCTCGTTTAAACCTAAACGAGTATTTCAGAGGTTCTGAATTTTTAAACCTAGATTTATCCACAGATGGACAATTACATAAAGTTGCAGTTAAGACATTGGCCATTCCTGCAATTAAAAGAGAAATGCCCATTTTTAAAATTTATTTTGTCACAATTTTTAAGTGTCCTGAAATGCAGTTATCCTTAATGACCATCGAATGATAAACAAGTATCTGTATGAAACGGTGATTCGTACATGCAAATTGTATAAGGGAACTCTGTGAAATTCATACAACTCTTAGGTGAAAAGTAAAAGCTAGTTTTACTAAACAGAAAGTGGTCAATAATAGTGATGTGTAAAAGAAGTAAGGCTATTCAAAATCGTTTTGGATGATAAGGCTTTATTAATTTTGTATTTTAGACATGACCAGTAAAAAGGACTGTATTGAACCAGGAAAAGAGTACGAAGGCACACGTGACTACACGAAAGGCGGGATCAAATGTCAAGCCTGGGCATCGAATGAGCCACACACAGTAACTTCAAGTAAGTTATTCCTATTGCAATCATGAATCTGTAGTTGAATATATGACATTCGAAGTTTTAACTACCGCAAATAAGTATATGTAGACTAATATCGTTTAGTTAAAATACAAGTAGAACATGTATGATATAATGATCAGTTTAAGTTTGCGATTCCCTTTTCTTTAGAGTATACCTACCTCGCCAATCAGTCTAACTACTGTCGAATTGCTGACGAGCCAGCGCCTTGGTGTTACACGACTTCTACCTCGACACGATGGGACTGGTGTGACGTACCATACTGTGGTATGTTCTGCAGATAAAGTTACAGTGTGCTGAAACCCAGATAATGTGGTCAATTGTATGTCTTTACCTAACATATACGCAACTACATAGTTCCTTTTGCTTATCCAATGTTTTTTCCTATTATTAAATTGACTTTTCTCATAAAAAGTTAATAACAGTTTGGCTAAGATTTGATAAATACGGAATTCATCTTTCAAGTCGAATTCAAAATTGCAAAAATATTTTAATTATTTTTCAACGAATGCATATTTTGATTGATATTAAATTTATTACTAATACCTCTCAAGCAATGCAATAAGTAAGCACGCCTCCCTTTAGTTTTTAGTAACCTGTATTTAACAGCTTCAACTGAGTGTGCTTATACACTGAACCAAGCTGATTACAGTGGAACGGTTAGTCATACAAAAACAGGCATTCCGTGCCAGAGATGGGACTCTCAAACTCCACACACACATTCATATAACAATCTCGTGAAGGATGAAAACTTCTGTAGAAACACAGACAACAGCGCTGGAGCATGGTGTTACACACAAGATCCAGATACTCGCTGGGAGTTGTGCGATGTACAACAATGTGGTAAGGGCGTGGAAAACTCCTAATCTTCATTAGTAATACGGAAAGGGGGTGTTCAAAAGTTTAAATTATCTTGCTGGGAATGTACATTTCAATATTTCATGTGCTGGCTTCAAAAATTTATTAGCCCAATACTGTTTTTGCTCACAGCTGTGAAATATTTGAAAGTATAGCAATGTGTAATACAATAAAAGAAAGACCAGATATAAAACTAGATAGAAGTTTGCGTAGATTTAGTGACACTTCAGAGTTTTAATGAGACTTGAGTATTATTTTTTCACAGAGAAAATTCAGAGCGACTGTATTATGACCGGCAGAGGCTTAGACTATGCTGGAACAATTTCTACATCTGCTTCTGGGAAAAGCTGTCTTAATTGGCCAGTCGGTATGAGCACAAACAGGGTTTTAATACATACTTTCTCAAAATTGCACATTTTTAAACAAGATTGTAATGGACACGAACTTTAACCGATCTTTCTCTGTCTTCTTCAAGTAGGAGACCTGACCTTTAAGATGGCTATATGTCGTTCCTCATGAATTGCTTAGATCACCGCTGAATGATTTAATTGTAAATAAAACATGAAAATAAACCCCAATGATTTCAGAATCAATGAAGGGAGATGCCAATTACTGCAGAAATCCTGACATGTCATCTAAGCCTTGGTGTCACGTACAGGGTGAAACAGGCCCAACGAAGGAATATTGTGATATAAAATCATGTGGTAATATATCCTTTATAAAATAAGAAAACAATACAAAAACGTCTCCTTTTGGTAAAATATAAGGTTTTAGATGATAACGAATCCATGAAGAAATTAAGGTACCTATATTTGACATTTCCTTACTTATTAACTTTGTCTTCCCATACGTATCTGATACTAGCATTATAGAGAAATTGGTTCAAAATGGAGATGCATACATAATTTTGGTTTGTTTCTTACAGCGGATTCACCATGTTTTCCAAATCCTTGTAAAAATAGGGGTCATTGTGAGGTGGACGGAACGTCCTACAATTGTACATGTCTGGAGGGGTTCAAAGGGGATAAATGTGAAATAGAAGGTAAAAGTACTCCTTTACACCAGCATACAAAAGTATAAAATATTTTAACATTTGTTAGTCTTCTCTTGGCTCTTTATTTCTAGGTAAGCTATGTCTATTCGTGTGTCAAGTTAATCAGCTTTTACACTTCATGCATTTCATATTAATTGAGATTTTTTTTTATTTGAGATCCTTCAAACTTTTATTTCCAAAAATGATCTTTATTTGTTTTAATATCCATAAATATTAAAATGTAATCCTCAGATGTACTGGAAGAGGTTGATTGTAAAAGAACTACCACAGGGTGGGAATATCAAGGGAAGATCAGCGTCACAAAGTCGGGGAGGACATGTCAAGCATGGGTATCCCAGACTCCCCATTCCCATTCCTTGGGAACAAACTTACCTGAAAATTACTGTAGAAATCCTGATAGTGAGCCAGCACCTTGGTGCTACACAATAGATCCAGACAAACGTTATGAGATTTGTGAAATTCCAGATTGTGGTAAATATGTAGATATCTTAAAATATATACAAGTACTCAGGAGATTAGAAAGAGTCAAGAAAAATATGATGTTAAGGTTCACTGATAGTCTGATACGAGAGATAACTCTCAGTGGCAAATATAACTATTAGCCTTTTATAAAATTACAAAGTTAAACGGCCACTTCTGACAAATTGTGTTACCGCAAGGTATGCTGAGATGCATTTCAGATATAAAATTTCCTTTGAAAAAAATCATTAGTCTTGATTAGTGATCAGGGGGTTGATGAACCTCAAAATCTAATTTAACTACTTTTTAAAGTAAAGGAATTTCATTTAGTGTGCGTCTTATACATTTAAATTATATAACATTCTCATTAACAGTGACTCCAGCATTAGAATGCCTCCCTAGCTCGGATCCTAAAGGTGAGCGCTATTACGGAACACATAATGTGGCAGATACCGGAGACTTATGTCAGGCCTGGAACAGCCAGTCCCCAAACACACATCGCTATACTTACCTTAGTGACCAAGCCAACTACTGCCGGAACCCGGATGGCGAGCCCGCCCCATGGTGTTACACTGTCAACCCTAACGTTCGTTGGAGCACCTGTAATATTCCTCACTGCTGAAATTAAAAACTTTTTACCGTTGACAACCATTTTGTTCAATATAATGTATTTTTTCTTTGATTTACAATATATATTAGTTTTTCCTTACTTGCTTTAATTTGTGCCCAAGTATCCATACCTTTCAGGCTCACTATATAAGCTTTTGTGTTTTGTATATGTGAATAATTGTAACCTTTTTACTGTTATATTAAGTCTTCTTATATGATTCTTTGTCTACTTCTACAATTTTAAGATTGATAATCTTTGAAATTTTGACAAAAACAGATAGATAGACATTGCAACACTTACATATTACAAAATTAACACCCAGTGGAAAAGAAGATATTTAAACAAGAGTGATTGCAATTCATACACTGGTCTCTTGTGTTCTCTTGTGTTCTTTGATGTATATTAAATAAATGCCGTAATGTTTCAGTTATGAAAAGAGTTTGACGTGACGGTTTAATTTTTCATTTTGCGAGCAAGAGTCTAAAGCCTTTAGCAAAATCTTAAAATCAGGGAATACATGTACAATAATAGAATACAAGAAAAGTATTATAAAATTCATTAAATCTTTTGATGTATTTAGTTAAATAACTTTTTTATGCTGAGGAATTTTAATACATACTTGCAACTGGCCAATAAATAATATTAGTGCACCTGTTTGAGTGTGGTGTTTTTGGTCAAGCTCCCCAAAACCATTAGTACTTCTTAAAAACTGTGTCTAGAGAAAAGAAATTAAAAAAAAAATTGGATCCACTTTTGTGCAAACCTTCTTGTAAATACGCGGCTAGGATAAGGTTGTCCGTAAAATATCAAACTGTTCCAACTATAGTAACTTCTCGGAACTACCTAGATATGACGTCATAGTAGCATATAACGTCAAGTCACTGCATACTTGAGCTGACAGGACGGGGAAAGTGTCATAACTTTTACATTTCTTTCATGTGACATGTATACTATTTTGGTGCTGTTGTTTAATTCAAGTGTGTTTAAGCTCAAGTATGCTATTATGATGTTGAACATTTGCAGTTCATATTGTAACTCCTTTCGTTTGTCCGATATGGACTAATTGTAGCAACCTCTAATGATAAAACGCTGCTTAATGTACAAATATCATTAAGCGTTACAACTGCAACGCTTAATGCCATGAATTATTGCATTAATAGTTGACATTCTAAACCACTAATGCTAAATCGCCGCTTAATGATAGAATTATAACATTAAGCGTCACAAATGCAGAGCAACACCGACGCTTAATGAAACAAGGAAATATCCACATAATCGACGGTTAATGATACACACTAGTATATCATTAAGCGTTTATTGGTTTTGATACTATGAAACTGGTTTCGGAACATAAAAGCTTGATAGTGATAACAAATATGAAATAAATAAAACGTGGAATTTTTTTTTGGAATCAACAGATGTCCGTTAGATCTTTCTTCGGTGTGAAGAATGGTTTGAATAATCGCGCTTCCCTTTTCAATCCGAAATTCCTTTGAAGGTATGTAAACTGAAACAGACGATACCACCACTTTTTACTCAACATATAAAGGGTGTTTTAACAAACATGTTCCGACTTTACATGTCTATATTTTTTGCAAAATGATTAAATATTATCAACATCATAACTGTTTTTAAGAGTATATTTTCCGGCAATATAATTGTCATATAAACAATATAAAATAACGTCATTATTTTTTCATTGAAGTTTTGATTCCATCTTAAAAAGTTGAGTTGTTGGGGTTTTTCTGGAAAAATGGATCTCTTTGGATGTTTTTGAACTATACCATGCAAACAGAATATCACCAAATCACCAATACTACTGCATTATATTGTGAAAAAGAAATAATCATATGAAAACCATCTTTCTAGGAAACAGACTTTGCAAAAAATGTCAAAATTTAAGCAACATGGGACTTAAAGAGACAAAATGGATTGCTGACTTCGAAACATTGTAATTATATTAAAGAAATAAAAAATGGCGGTAAATCAAAAATGCTGCTGATGTCCAAACTTAGAAAATGCCTTTCTTAAAAATAAATGAAGAACTGCGAACGATAGTATTGTTCTCCCGCCTACCTCCAAGTCAATTTTCAAATGTTAACACATTTGCTTGATTGATTGATTGTATGTTGTTTTACGTCCAATTCGAGAATTTTTCACTCACATAGAGACGTCAAAATTTACCGGTGAAGGGCTTCAAATTTTGACCTTTACTCGGCACTCAGGGCCATTGAGCAGTGAGGGATCTTTATCGTGCCAACGCCTGCCGTGACACGGGGCCTCGGTTTTTAAGGTCTCATCCGAAGGACCCGCAACTTTCACTTCAAAGTGCCGAGGGCATGGCGATGGAACAGTTGCTACCCACTTTTTATCGACTTAGGTCAGTCGCGGCCGAGATTCGAACTCACGACCTCCCGATCACGAAGCAAGCGCTCTACCGACTGAGCTACCAAGAACGGTTTAAACAAATTTGAACGATTTTTCATATTTATATAGTTATTGATATGAATTTTCATAAAACATTGCTAATTTGGGAAAACAATGAGAGATAACTCTAAAACTTTGGTTAAACTTTTCACCATAGAAATAAATGGAAAAAAATATTTCTAAAACATCCCCCACCCCTGAAAAAATTCCTTTTTACAGGTAAGATGGATTGTTATTTCACAAATTCATACCGAAGCTTTTTCTGTGTTCCAAGGGGGTGGGGTGGGGGGCATATGTTCACCAAAAAACAGTAAAAATGGTCATTTTATAACCAATTTCGAACGAGATAACAATTTAAAAATGTACTTTATCAATCTTATAATTTGAATTATACATAATTTTAACAAACGGAAAGATTTAAGGGTCATTTAACTATTTACGTGCATATTTGAAATTTTGGTGATGTTTTAAAGCCTGATTTTAATGCATAAAATTTTCTACCCCCCTTATGAAAATAGGTGTAAAAAAGGGGAATTAACTTTTTGACGTTCATTTTAAAATTAATAATCAATTGACTATTCTTTGTATTCAAAAAAAGTTTTAATGGCCAAAATGCAATTTATACTCAATTAGATGGGTATAAAATGTAGGCGGAAATCGAGAGTTAGCGTGCTTAGTTCTTAGCAATACTTCAACTTTTATAATGATAAAATTGTTTGGTTATGTGCTTCAAATTTTTGCAAAAATTTCCTTACATTAATACTGCTTAACTTTTTATTGAATTCAAAAAGTCGGGACATGATTGCAGAAACACCCTGTACAAAGAACTCATAAAAAGCAAGATTATTCTCAATACCAATTATTTTTCTATTATTGTAAACGGAGATTTCCTGAACATGACTGCTAAACTTCAATGTAAACATTCAAATGTTGGAGCTAGGCGAACTTTTATGACCGAATAACTTCCAGTTCTAGGTCACTTCTTGTCACAACATAGTGATACGGCAGGCTGTTCATGTAATATTTCTATTGGAATATTCGTCTCAAATCTAAATATAAGTAATAAAAAACAAGGTTAAAAAGTTCACAGGGAAATGAACTTGATTTGTACATGATCAAATCTAAGGGCTCACTGGATTTGATCACGTGACTAACCAAGTTCATTTCCCAGAGAACTTTTTAACCTTTTTCTTTATTTCTTAATTATTATATAATCCTATGGACCCTTTACAATCGTTTATTACATTAAGTAATTAATACTAAGGTCGCTGCTCCGAATACCACTACATGACGTAAAGATCCATCTTGCGGATGAATCGATAAATCAAGGTCGCACTGAAAAATCTGTCTCTGCTCAATGACCTTTGTAGAATTCTAGGGACAAGTAATGGCGAACCAATGCTAGTGAAACATTCGTACTGAGACCTAAAGCAAATTAATTGATTAATAAGGCCATTTTAAGAACAACACATTAAATCTTTAATGCATTCGGAATTTTTACTTGTAAGTTGTACATGTACAAATTATTTTCCGAGTGGAAAAGTATCTGCATCTCGACAGCAATAACAGAGACCACCGCAGATGTCAGAATGGTAGCCATCTATGACTTCATGAGAAAAACAAGGCTCTCTACACCAACCTCTGTTGTTGGCACAGGCTATATTACGGCATACATCATCGTCATCTTAAAAAAAACAGTGTTCGTTTTGGGTCCAATAATTAAATTAAAAGGAAGTGAAGAAGACATCCAAGTGTTGATAATTATATAATTACCACATTTGGAGTCATAAAGAACGATATTGCCACAAGTGTATAGATATGAACTTACCTTGTCTTTTTGTAATATGATGTTGGTGCACTGCTTGAATTCCATAGTACAACACCAAGGCAAAGAATAACCAGGAGCAACGGCTGTCCATGAAACTGTCGCCAGAGATGGCAAACCTATTGCGATAACATTGCGTTTGTGGGGTTTCTCTTTTCCCTCTTCTGCTTGCAAACAAAGGGAAGGGACGAACATTGTCAACAAGACCGTATAAAGTATTGCATAAAACTTAATTTTATCCATTGCTTTCTGAAAAAAAAAAATGATTGTTTTAAAAATAATTTTTTTGAATTCCAAATTGAATCGTTTTTGTTAATCTTAATCTTGTAATACCTCTGTTTATTTTGTGCTATCCTAACAAACAACGATTTCTCTCAGTTTGTGTCCGTTTATAAGGTATGTTAACGCACCTTTTTCGTCAACAGATAAAATAAAGTTCAGGCCGTTTCCTTGAGAAAAAAAGCACCTGTGAGCACATTTGACAGAATATCTCTAATCATAAAATGCGTCGTGTATTTTCATTTGAAAAATTGAGACATAAAACAGCAGGCTTCATATTTAATATACTCAATATATGATCTTAAAATGGTTTTGTGCACTAATGAAAATTGAAAGTTTAAAACTCAAAAAAGTGAATAAAACAAGAGGCCCAAGAACCTTAACCGTCACCCGAGTATTAAGTGTCGATCCATAGATTAAAACAAAATAAGCTGTTACATAAAGCTATGCTGCCCACAAGAAAGAAGGAGAAACAGGACAATCAGGGATCAGCAATATATTAATTTAATACTCAATAACAAATCTTAAAGTTGATCTATATATTTGCCTATATTTTCCGCCATTTGTCATTATCCTCATGTGGATTAAACGAAACACTAGTTTTTAGAGCACTATTAGTAAACACATTTCATTTTCCCTCACATTGTCTTAGTCTTTAAAGATTATTTATTGTACAAAGATTAGGTATTTTTGTCCCATTTTCATTCATCTATTATTTAAAAGTTAACATGACCATTAAAAACTATGAAAGTACTTTTCTATGAATTTTCTTGTATAATTCTTTTATTAATTGACATTTTAAGTGACAATATTTACAGTGATTATCTATCATTGGTGAATAGCAAAGGGGAATAACTTCCTTTGGCAGAAATTAATAAATTTACCAAAGGGTACAGAATTTCAAAATACAGCCCCACCCTAATACCAAAGCCCCTTACCCAGGGGCCAAGATATTCACAATTTTGGAAGAGGCACTCTTGCTCATTATAACCATGCACTTAGTATGTTTCCTCAATAACAATGGGTAGAGAAGATTTTCAAACAAATAACTAACTTTCCGCTTAGTTCCTGTTATTCTATGCTATCGTGTTTTGTTTAATTTGTCACTTCACTTTGTGTCCTTGGGATAAGAATTCTACCATCAGCTGAGTCCCAAGTCATTTGATGTCTTTGATGCGTAAATTAACTATCCATGATGAAAGAAAAGTTTCATGTTCTTATTTTTAAATCATAATTAAATAACAAATAAAAGTAATATTTTTTTTGGACCGAAGTATTAAAGAACAATTTGGACCAAAAAATTTCATTAATGCGCTACGTGCATTGATGACGTTTTCCGTCCAAATTTTTCTCTGATACTTCGATCAAAGAAAAAAATATTACATTCATTTCTTAAGTCAGTGATATTTGCACTATTAGAATATGTTATGACACAATGTGCATTAACTGCAAATCTTAAGCACAAAAAAATGGGTTTATCAGATGAAAAAATGCTTAAATGATCTTGCATTTATTGAAATAGGGTTAACAACAAATTAATAATGCAAATACCTTAGCATAATTAAACAAAGTATTTCAGGTTAGGCTCAACAAGTAATAATTGCTAGAATTGAAAGTTCGCAGAAATGTTCTTTTTATAAATATCTAGTTCATAGATTCTACCTACAATATGTCGCCCGCGTGGCGCAGTGGTTAGAGTGTATGCTCTAGACTTGCGGAGTAAGGAGTTGATCCTTTCGTCGCGGGTTTTAATCCACTGGGGGAAAGTTGAGACCGGTCCTTCGGATGAGACCGTATAAACTGTGGCCCCTTGTCGCAGTATGTTTTGGCACGAAAAAGATCCCTCACTGCTCAATGTCCCTGAGTGACGAGAAAAGGTATAAATTTGCAGTCCGGCAAGTGGTGGCGTCTCCATATGAGTGAAAAATTCTCGAGAGGGACGTTAAACAACAAACAAAAACCTACAGTATTATTTAAGAAAATCAATTCCATCTAAGTTTCAAAAATGTATATGCAAATTGAAATTATCCTCATACCTTTAAGCAATTGAAACTGGGAGATAAAACAAAAAAAAAAATGAAGCCCTCAGAAATTATTTTCAGGCCAAAATTTTATAAATATATTTTCTATTAGAATGTCCTGTTTATGAAGATTATTGTAGCAAATTTATAACAAAACTCTTTAAAAAACATCCATACATGTATAAATTACTGCAATTGCTCAATACTGAGGATTTTGATATGTGTAATCTCGACAAGTATATTTATTATAGCATGAGGCGAAGAGGTGACCTTGTAATCCAATATAATTGTTAGGGTTTTTTTCTTCCTTTTCCCTCCTCTATTATTTTAGTATAGACACATTGTTCTCCTGTAAATTACAGTCCCTGAAACGTTCTACTTTCCTACTTGAACGGTGAGCGAACGCTGAACGAACGGTGAACGAACGCTGAACAAACTTGGTGAACGATGTGTGAACGGTGAACGGTTAGCGAACGCAGAACGCGAACGGAACGCGAACGCAGTGAACGGTGAACAAACAGTGAACGCAAAATAAACGATTGATTCGGAATGTTTCTGATCTTTTTCTTGCATGAAACCATTCTGTTGTAATGTCAGGTGCCAAAAAAAAAAATAATAATAAATAAATTAACAAATCAATGATTAAATAAATAAATCCTACAAAATTTTCTTAAGAAAGACGATACATGCACATTAATCATCTTTTTTGTATGATGTTTAAATTCATTTTTTTTTATCACACGATTTTTATCACTGTAAAACATTGTAATTGTAACCGAACGCTGTAGTATAAAAGATAAAATTATTTTAGTTGGAAAATAAATATGTCTATTCTTATTTGATATAAATGACCATTACAAATAAGAGAAAACTTCTGACTTATAAAATGAATTACAACGGTTGTAACATCCATTCATATATTTCCGTTCCAAGGCGATTCCGTGTAAAATAATGAAAAAAAATAACAAAGGTCTGTGGACGTCTTTGCATTAATACACTCGTATTTTAAATTCTTAATGCAATAATATATTTATGTATTATTTCTATTCTTATGATAATTTATTGAGCAGACTTTTACATCTACCTGTAGACATTCCCCCGTGATTATAACCTGACAAGATAATACAAAGAGGCATATTCATATTATTTGTTTTAGATTGAAATTTCAGAACCTGATATTTTAGTTATATGCTGTCATAATTTTTATTAAACAGACAAATGAGAGATAGAGAGAGATATTCCGGTTTTGCCCCCCCCCCCCCCTTTTCAGGCTTCACCAAATGTTTGAACCAATATCAAACAAAAAATCTTATTTTTTTCTAAATTTATCAGGCAATGAAAGTAACTGTTTTTAATCAATAAATCAATTTGTTTGATAGTCATACTTGTTTTTCTTTTAAATCTCCTGCTTCAAGTTCACACGAAGTCCACGTGCTTGTCCTGTCAATCAAAATCATTCGACACTGTGCAGGTGTGAGAGTCTCGTCACAACGAAGACGAAGTGCTAGTATTTCCAAAATGTTTTAACGTTTTTTTTTTATCATACCTAGATTTGATTCCAAAATTTCTAAAACAAAAAACTATAAAATACATTTGGCATTAACACTTGAATTTGAAACATACTCTCTGCCAATTTGAAATACCACCGCCGACACGTGTATATTTTGATCTACTATTGTTTAATGACTTTTTTTTTTTTTTAGATGCATGTTGTTTTGAGACTGCAATGTTTGTGCTACAAAACACATTAACTTCTTTTTAAATGGTAATTAAAATATACTGGAAATACTGACAAAGTAACCGATTTATAGGGGGGGGGGGGGGGTCTTAAACATATCGAATGGCAAACGTATAAAGTTACGGTGACGGAAGAATTTATTTTCTCTATAACTATAGACTTTATATAGAGAGAAAATCCTGTAGTGTATTACATTTTTAATAAATATTTTTTTAAGCACACTATTAATTCTATTTGTTCCAAAGATATTTTATTAATAGGATATCAGCAGTACTATGTATAATTCTCAGAACTAGTTCTATCATGTATTTCTGTAGTAATTGAAAAAAAAAACCGTGTTAGATATAAATATTTTGGTAATTTTTCTGCAGTTTGTAAATAAATTGACTTGGATAATTATCTATCAATTAACGATTTGTCATCTTTAACATAACAACAAAATGTTGCGTGCTTAAAGTATCTAAATATTGCCCGTGTTTCAATTTAAATTTTCAGCATAGGTACATACTTATACCAACATTTATTTTCCAGAGTAAATTATCTTACAGCTAAGTTAGAATAATAAAAAAAAATGGTAAGTTCGAATATTGTGGATAATTTTTTCCCATGAGATAATAATTCTTTCAACACGATATGTAAATTATTAAATTAAAAAACTGTAAATCCTTACTAACAAAAAGATAAAGAATTCCTTTCACTTCGGGGTTCCGAATGACACTGAAGACTGAACGATAAGTGAACGCTGAACGCAAAGTGAACGAACGGAGAGCGAACGCTGAACGCTTTGTGAACGCTGAACGCAAAACTGTGAACGGAGAGCGAACGGTGAATGAACGGGGAACGCACGCTGAACGAACGGTGAGCGAACGGAAAAATGGGAAAGTAGAAGGTTTCAGGGACTGTTACCGCTTCTGTACTTTGTTTCTGATTGTATTATAGTCTACATACTGATAAGCTGTAGATCCTAAAGTAATAATACAGGAAAGTAAACTACAAAAGAGAAGACCATATAAGGAAGTTTGCAAATTAACTATACCATTGTATGAATTACTTCAAACGAAAGCTCAAGATCACCAGAATGCTATGAATCACTTTTAAAAAGCCCTGACCAGTGGGTATGTCTCAAGTTTCCAACTCTGGATGGAACCTTTTTACTGGACATAGATGCTTCTCGTCATTCCATTGGAACAGTCCTATCAATGAAGGTCATCAGTTATTCCAGTCATACATTACTGAAGGAACAACACAGATACTGCACAGCAAGGAAGGAATTATTAGCTGTAGTTAAATTCTGTCGGCACTTCAGATATTACCTTATAAGTAGGCCATTTATTACAAAAATGGACCACAACACTCTAACATGGTTGATGAGGTTCAGATATATCGAAGGTGGCTGGAAGAATTACCTTCATATGACTTCTAGATCAAACGCAGATCAAGATCTTCTCAGATTAATGCTAACTCCTTATCAAGGAGATATCCTAGTCAATGATTCTTGACTGGGACTGCTATGAAGCCTGAAAGTCACCTACATGTAACAGTTTTCCTTGTGGTGGATGTCATTACTGTACACGGGCTCACCATCAATGGTCACGATTCCATCTACTGATGTTGATGATATGGTTCCGCTTAGATATTGACCACAACCTGTACACAAACTCAACAACCCATTCAACCAAATTTTTGTTACTGGTCTGAGACAGTCAGATATCAAAATTTAGGTCAGCAACAAAGAGATGATACACATATGGGACCAATTTTACACTGGTTAGAAAAACACACAAAACCATAAGAATTTGAAATCAGACTGACCGGTCCTGAAACTAGGGCTCTTTTGGTATGCAGAAATAGACTCTTCATTAAAAATGTCGTTTTGTTTTCTGAAGGGTGAAATGTCCGGTTAAAATAATTTGTATTATGGTCCCCACATTTCTTAGACAAAAAGTACTTTCCCTATCCAATGATATTAAATCTGCAGGTCATGTAGGAAAAGAAAAAAAGTTAACAACCTTGAAATTCTTGAATCATGGCCAAATATGCCTACTGACTGCAACGATTACGTTAAATCTGTTCCGTGTGCAATACTTACAATAAGCCTACCATAACTGCGAGAGCCTCTTGGAAACCATTTTATGCTGGCCATTCCTTGCAGAGTCTTCATCTCGACAATCTTTGGCCATTTTTCCCAAAGCGAGACTGGAAGTGTTTATATTTTGCTTATGGTAGATCAATTATCAAAATGGATAAAATAAGTTCCTATACCAGATCAAAAGCAGAATAAATTCCAAAAATGATTGTTAAGTACTTCATTGTCAGTTTTGGATGTCCCTTAGAATATAATAGAAGAATAGTGAAAATTATTCGCTTTTTTGTAGAAAATAAAAATAGGACCTGGATAAACATCATCCTCTATTGGACAAGGCTCTGAATGAAACAGTACATAGACAAACAGGGTTTACGCCAAACCATTTACTTTTACATAGGGAAGTCATCAGTCCACTGCATATCATGTCTGGTTCACAGGATCAGATCCCGAAGCCTTGTGAACCTTCTGTCTGGGTTCAGGAAATGGAAAAATTTGTCTGAAGCACATGAAATTTGTAAGTCATATACAAAATCCTCACAACTTAAGACAAAAGAATAATTACGATTTACAAGTTTTTGAAAACACTTTTCAGATTGGGAATATTGTTCCAGTAGCTAATTTTCCGGCAAAAATTGGACATTCATTAAAATCCCCATGGATAGCACAAATATTAGGTCCGTTCCAGGTTTCACAATTTGTTACTTCTGACACACTTTTCTACCATTGGTAACAAATGTTTACTATTGTTAGCTTTTGATCTCCTTTCACATTAAGATGTAGGTCACTAATCTCGCCGACAGTCTAGACTCTAGGTAGGATTGGTGAATGACGTCATACCAGAAGTAAAAGTGGCGGGCGAATCGGTTTTTGGGTTATGCAAGGATATGTTTCCTTTTAATTTGATAGTAAATGGCGTTCAAAGGCAATTTCTGTTGAAGCAGTCGGCAGTCAACTTCATATCTGATAGAAAGTACATTATCTTAAACACATTTCCGCGATCAAAGTGTCTAGTTCTTTTCATCTTATGAATATGAATCGGACACATGGCTGATAGGTGCTCGTCCTCCGGATAATTAAACATTAAATAAAAACATGAAACAAAAAAAAATTACATCAAATGTTTTCGGATAAATGGTATCCCGCAATACTCAGCTTAGAAAGCAAAACATGTCTATAGTATATCTCTAGATCTGCGTGGTGTGTTTTATCTAAAGTTTTATATCAAATTATAATTTAGGGCCTATTTATTTTTCTACAGCATGAATCTCTCGACATGTTTTGTAGGCAAACGTAATTATGATTAAATATTTAAAATGTAAATAAGATTTTAGTGTTGAATTTACCAGTATAAATTGTAATTATTTTGTCTCCTCAGTCTTACAAGTTTTTATTTCAATATAGAAATGAAAACAATTTTCACGAAGGCTACAGTATATTTCATATTTTCACGACTGAAACGAGACTTTCTACATTTCCAAGATTGGGACAGACTATAGTAATGTAGTGTTCTAAAACAAACAAAGTGATTAAAGATTTTCCTTTTTCAGATCATGATATCTTCGTAAATGCCCTTGAAAATTATGTAGGCGAAAATGAGGTGACGGACGGAAGCCTATTACAATATCTTAATAACATGCAGTGGTTTACAACGAAGTATCTGAACTTAAGACCTGGGAAGCAAAATCTCGCCAAAGGTCAGGATGAACCTAGCACTAGTGGAGGCCAAGATACAAGGGAAAGTAGGGAGACATGCGGCGAAAATAGGAGTGCACCAAGCACAGGTGGTGAGGTTTCTAGTGTTGCCAATTCCAACGAAGACACTCTTGACAGCTATATACCTGACAAGGATTCAGATGACGATGTGGAGACAAAAGGAAGGCTTGAGTGGGGGCTTAACAGAAGTAAGAAGCTTCTGTCAATTTATAAAGAAAACATGAAAATGATGCAGGTTACTAGGAACAAGAAAAGAGTATGGGACAAAATTGCTGCTTCCTTAAGTACTTCGGAAGAGATGCAAATAGCAAGTGACCAGACAAGGGACAGATTTTACACCCTTAGGAGAAAATAGCAAGTGACCAGAAAAGGGACAGATTTTACACCCTTAGAAGAAAATATAGAAAATACACAAGACTGCCAGAAGTCAGGGAACAAAACACCCAAACCATTTCTTCTGGAACGCGAAATGGAGGATATTCTTAAAGATGACCCTACATTTCAGCCAAACTGTAAGTACGGTTCTCTGAGTAAAAGACATCCTGCTGATTCATCTGATGAAGAACCCGGGGAAACAGAGACACCCATCCTCATACAGAAAAAAGGAAAGTTACGAATTGTGATGAATTAAAAGATTTCATGAAAGAAAGAGACACCCAGCTTATGAAGACTCTTGAACCTATGCAGAAGAAACAATGAAATATTGGAGAAAATTCTGGAAAAATTGTAATAAGTTTTATTATATCTTGATCTTTCAATCATGAAATAAATACATGGAACAAATGCGTTGCAAAATTGTTCGCATAGGCGTCGGATGCCCTTAGCACTCCTCTTTCTTTAGCAAAACATACATAAATTAAGGAATTAACCGGCCTTTCCAAGTACATTGATCAACTAGGCCATCCACTATTAATTTGCTTCCGTAGCCTATGTATTTTCATTTAAAAGAGCTGGGGTGAGAACTACGTATACCTAAAATTCATGGGGTTCTTATTTATTACCTACATAAAACAACAGAGATAGCAATATGGATAAGAAGCCTAACACCGTGTCCTCCAAGTCCCTTCCAGTCAAGCCGTTCCTCCAATTACAGATTCTCATTTTCATGTTGATCAACTGTGTAAACGAAATAAAGTAATATGCAAATTTTGGCCATTCATCAGAATGAAAATATTCATAATTTTGAAACAGTCATTGCTAATTAAGTGTTGAAAAGCAGCTGGAAACTTGGGAATCAACAGGTAAATTTTTATCTATATATTTACTTTTCTTTTGGTATTGTCACTATTTTTGATTGTATATTTTTATAATGTATATTTATCTATTTATGATCTTAATTTATACCGACCGCAAGATTCATTCATCATTATTATATGCTTACAATACATTTAAATTTGTTGTAAATCATTGTTTTACCTTATTTATAAGTCATTCCATATTTGGACGTTCATTTCCCATTACTTCCGGTTGCGGGAATGTACATGTACAGGTTTTACCTGAAATGTGTCGTGATTTTGGTTGTGCTACATCACGTTTGGCTATGCTACGTCAAATTAGCGTTAAGGATTATAGACAATAGGTGTAGGAAATTATTTACAGATACATTATTACCAGAAATAAGAGACCGGATCTTAGCCGCAACCAGGCTTAACCATACCGTATTTAGTAATTATTATATTTATCCTATCTTACGAACTCATCACGGCGAACCAACGGGCCCCAGTACTGAAAAACGTTGCTCCATCTTGTGTCAGTCTCTTCTTGTGTAGCCATGGGAGGAAGTGAAAATTGTTTTAACTTTAAATTGCTCCATTCATCTTCACCGTCAGGATAAAAGCCTAAAAAAAAAAGAATGAAGTTAATTCAGTTCTTTAAAGAATGTATTGTCCAAAATTAGTAAAAAGCCTTTAATTTATTCCCAGGATCATGGACTTTTATGTTTTTTTAGATTCGTTTTCAATAACTTATTGTGCCTTCAAAGTATTAGTTTCAGAACTCGTATTCATTTTATGTAAGATATATTAATGAATGTTAAGCAATTGCAGACATGTACAGTGTAGCAGTACCAGTGATTTGAGATGGATGTTACCAGCTAAACCCTACTCATGATCTAAAATCTCATTTCTATGTAAACTGTGTTGTATAATTATAGGAAAAAGCCCAACATTTTTGTTTTTTTTACACTTGCATGTAACAGGTGGTTCTAATTTGTAAACAGGAATGATATTGGTTTTATCTGCAAGAGTACCTTGTAAAGTAAGTTCATACATTTAAGATTGATACAGTAAATGTAACACTTATTACTTCCAAGCAAAGTTTCTTTTTTCACTATATGGTATGAAGAAAGCAAAAGGGGACCTACTTCACATTTTTTTTTTAAATTGCATGTAACAGGTGGCTCTATTTTCTAAACTTGCTGTCATGGACATTTATGAACAATAGCAAGATTTTTAAGTGACCTTGGTGGCTTTATAAAACTATTTAAACCTCATAGAAAAGAAAGGCTCTGTATAAAAATGTATGAAGTTGCATTAAATATTATATAGATGTATTTAAAATACTTAGCAGGAGCATGTGGTTTTTTTCTTTACTAAATAAAAGATTCTGGCCATCAAACTTGTATTTTAAGTTTTTAGGTCGATCTTTTACGTACTTTATTGACCACTCATGCAGCCTCATTATGTGTTTATAGTGGCCAAGCTCCTATTTCTCACAGTGTGGATGGAAATGACAGAATATACTTTTTTTCAATTTTTTTGAGAAACTTTACTAGCATTAAAAGCTTTATTTTTAATTTATATGGGGATGAAAAGCTGAAGACTTTGCAGGGAAAAAAATTAACATGTAAATGTTTTCTGCAATGATTCCTGCTGTTCATCCCCATATGAAGAAATAATGAAAGATATTTTATTATTTTTATTTATATCTGTACCTTGGCTATTGTCTTCTCAGCCAGTAATACAGTTAAGGGGTTTTACACTTGAAACAAATCAGAATAGTTGCGAGATATAATGTGAAGGAAATCGAATGTTGGCGCTGAATAGTTCCAACAACTCATATGGCACATGACTTATTTCACAGAAGAGGCTCTTCAGAAAAAAAATAGCAAGTTTATTTTCTAATCTTAATTTGTTTAAAAATTGGGGCGGTTGGGCGGATTTCATTTTGTAATTATTGAAGTTTATTCATCATATCTTTATAAAGAAATAAAACGGAGAGAATTGACAATAAATAAATACAAAATATTTAATTATGACTGCCTACATTGGTGATGGGCGATGAAACACTTAACCTTTGACAGTTCGTAATTTTTTTTTCATACACAAGTCCTTTAAATAGTTTAGAAATTGACTGTATTCATTGTCTAATTAATAGCAATGGGTTTACATAAGAAATAGAGGAGAAAATATTCAGTTGATATAAAATTGTGAATATAAAGATATAATTGCAGTTCATGGCACTGAGGGACCCACTGAATCACAGTGGAGGGATGTTGAAGAGGAGGAGGAAGGCACGGAGGAGTTTAGAAACAGATATTTGTCAACTGCGTCTGTTGATCCAGAAATCTTGAAGGATGCAAGTTTTCTACTAAAAAGAATGGCATGTAAAAGTGAATTTCACAACAGACATAGCTGAATCTTGGATGGCAATACGATGCAAATTTGATGGTGGTAAAGTTCTGAACAGATGCCATAGAGGTTCAGGGCATGCACAGTATTTTGGAGGGACACTTGAAAAAAACTTTGCACACCATGGTTAACTGTTGTTTGGCGTAAAATAACTAGAGTGACTTCTGGAATGGCTTTCACATAACACGAGAGAGAGAGAGAGAGAGAGAGAGAGAGAGAGAGCAAGCAGAACATCTCCTTTACAACAAGAGCTCATAGAAGAACCCTGTCGTGAAAGCCAGATCCAAAAAGAAAAAACGGACTTCAATGATATAGGCAACTACCAAAAAAGCAAAACTAGAGTATTGAAAGGGAGCTTATGATGATTATATCGGTGTAAACAGAAATGTATTTGGTTTTATCTGCAAGAGTACCTTGTAAAGGGAGTTACTACATGTATTATAGAGAATGATACAGCAAATATAACACCTGCTACTTCCAAACAAAGTTTTTCCAATGCATGAAATGAAGAAAGAAAATAAAGGGGCTTACTTTATCACATTTTGGAGATGTGATGAGTCGTAACACAAATCAAAACTTCCTGTACATGCAACCGCAACCTCTCAAATTTGTTCCCTAAAACTAAACACGAGAATTTTCACTAGGAGGGTACCGTCCTTATATCTAAGCTAAAAAAAAATGAATTTCCGAGAGCGAATAGAAAAAACTCCATTTTCCAAACGAGATATTTTTGTATGAATAGATTTAATTCATTTGATTGATTTGACATTTTCGTAATAATGTTGATGCTTTGCTAAGCATGTAAATTTATTCTGGTGTCAGGAAAAAGTTTCCTAACCTATTTCATTAGCTTATGTCATTGGTAATGACGTCATGTTTCAAATGAAGTCTAAGTTACGTTACGGTTAGTCATTCCGACGACATTAATAAAAGAGTTTCGACCTTCTTTTCTACCTTGCCCATTTTCTGCAATTCCTACTGCTTAGAGCAAATAAATAGAACACTAAAGATGCACGAAAGCAAGACTAAGATGGTAATGCCACATATTCCGATTTTTTTCTGCAATTTCTACTGCTCCAAGTAAAGAAATGGCACTGAAGATGCACGAAAGCAAAACTACGATGATGATGCCACAGATTGCGATTTTTTAATAGTAAATAAAAAGTTTTTTTTTTTACTTATATTTTGATGGAGGAGAAGGGGGGGGGGGTGTCGGAGGTTTGCAACATGTTGAATTAAAATCATCCTCTCTCTTCCTCATCATCTACTTTTTAAAGATATTTCACTGACTTACCTGCAAGTATCTGCATTTGATGAAATATTTTCATTGAAGAAGCAGAGATATCTGAAGATTGTATGTACGTGTGTGTTAATATGACCATAAATGAAAACAAAAAAACGAAATATTAAATATAAATCGCCCCCTTTCTGTTTAAAATATTGTTCTTATTAAAGAAGAATTACCTGTCATGTCACAAAAGGAATCACTGAACACACATTTATAAACATATTTAATGAGATGAGTATTCAATATATTAAAAAAAGGAATATTGAATGCAAATAAACGTATATATATATATATATATATATATATATATATATATATATATATATATATATATATATATATATATATACTGAAAGGAAAAAGAAACACAGGGTAAACTTTTTAGGTGAAATAAGTTATATTTTTCAGACGTATTTTCCAGTTATCCTATCTAACATTTAAAATCATCTTTAATAAACTTGTAACCAAAATCTCATTTGATTTCATCCAATAATTCATGAGTTATTGAAACTGATATGACGGTACCCCCCAAAAGTGAAAATTCTCATCTCACATGTCTTTCTCGAGCATCTGTCACAGCCTTCATTCTCCTATGCATGGATCGAGTTCACCAGTGTGTTATTCTTCTAATAGGGATATTATTCAACCCTTCCGACAAGGCAGCCCTAATTGATCGAGACCAGCTTGGGCATTTTGAACCCTATGGCCGAAGTAGTTCCAAAAATGTTCGATGGGAACAAAATGGATTTACGGACACTAGTCAAGTGGATAAATGCGATTGTTTGCGAGAAAGGCTTGACAAACCCTGGATACATTGGGCAGGGTGTAAACATGCCGAAAAAAATGGCAAACGACGCACGCGAGCGCCAGTGAGAGGAATTCCAACGTAAAGTTGATGAGCTCACAAACCAAAACTGTAAAACTGATTTCCTTCAGTTTTGGGGTTTATGCAACGATAATGATAGTCTACTGAATTAATAGCAGTTTCAAGGTTAGGAGATGGTAATTATATAGCCGGCAGGGAGAATAGCCCGATCTTGACGTAGCGCTGTTACACGTCAACGTCATTGTCACGGTTGGTTGGAAACCTTTCTAGGCCCTATCTGACGACAGGTAAGAATTTCTATGGTGGAAAAATTCACAACAAACTGCACAGAAACCTATTGTCGCCCTTGTCCTTACTTGGGCAATGCAAAAGCCACACCCCATCGAACTTCCGTCAATCGTACCGTGGTTGCAAGAAATGCACATTGTCTGTAAATATCGAAAAATGATGTGTATACCTTAAGTGCAGCAAGTGGCACTACGAGATGTGTTGAAAAACAAGTCATCATCAATATGCACGTGTTATCGGCATTTTACCACTTTCCCTACGCGACATCATACTTTTCACGGTTGAGTAATTCTGAACACTGATTTTAATGCGCAGTAACCAAGATATCCCTCTGACCAATTTTCATAATTTTCGGTTATGCAGTCTAAAGATTTTCGCACATTGTGTTACCCTGCGTTTCTTTTTCCTTTGAGTATATATATATATATATATATATATATATATATATATATATATATATATATATATATAAAATTCCTTTGAGTATGTATATATATATATATATATATATATATATATATATATATATATATATATATGAGAGAGAGAGGGTGGAGGTTTAAAATGTTTTTCCCTAATGACCACAAGTAGATTATTTAATTTTACTCTATGATTTTTAATCAATGGATTTGTCACTGTTGTCTTTTTTCGGTTTAACATAACGCTTTCAATGTTTTTTTGTGGTATCAAAACAATAAAAAAGGACTGTTGCGGGACTTTAATGTGATCTTTGGAACTATTTAACGAGCTTTGAAATATGAAAATATATTTAATGTTAAAAATAAAATATGCATAATTATATTTGTGTTTGATAGACAACGTGCAATTTATGAAGGTTTAAAATATGTCAATAAAATTTTTCTGGGAGTGGAATCGATTGGAAATAAAAATCACGTGAATTGATTGCAAACTCAACTGAAGATTCTACGTCATTAAAGTATGCTGTGTAGTCCCATTCTGCATTGGGGCGTAGAACATGAAATATGTGGAGATAACGAACAGTATTCGAGCTCAAAAGTACATTAAACATTACAAAATAGGAGCAGAGCAAACACGGACCTCTAAGACATCAGAGGTTGGATCAAGTGTCAAGTGCCATGGAGGAGTGAGCATCCCCTGCCGACCAGTCACACCCGCCGTGTGCTGCTTGTCGTGATCGGGATATAACGGAAAAAATCGTCGACAAATCAGTGTGTATATAATGTTCATAATTGTTCATACGTAGAGCATGCTCTTGCGTATCGAATCAACTGAGAGATATAAATCCCGTATGCAGTTGATAAGGGTATATTGCCGCATAAGTAAGGGAAGTTGACAATTGAAAAGTTAAAGTCATCACGTTTATCATAAAGCTTTGTTGTTAGATTACCAGTAACGTCTTTTTCTTATAAAATATCCAAATATGAAACAGATGTGTCAGACTCTGTGGTATCTTTTATCTAAAGCTCACCGGGATATAACGTATCGACATAAGAATGAAATAACCATTGTTAATTGACAATACGTCGTCGATATATCTAAATGTCGAGTTGAACGCCACAGCAAGTGTTTCCTTCTTTTCATGTAAATGATTTTGAACAACTTCTGCTTCATATGAATACAAAAATAGGTCTGCGAATAAAGGGGCGCAATTGGTACCCATGGAAATTCGAATAGATTGTTGGAAGACCTGGTCTCCAAAATACACATAGATATTGTCAATCAGAAACTCGAGTATCTTTTTAATGTCAACTTCAGAGTACTTGTGTGTACAATGAGATTGTTTTTAAACAAAGTAATCTGGCAAATGACCAATGACAAGGTAAGTAAATTTACGAGTTCCATTTTTATTGAAAAGGGAGCTGTCAACGATGTCAGAAAGTCTGGACATTAATTTATCGTGGGAAATAATTGTATTTAAAGTTGAAAAGTCGTAAGTTCTTATGATGTTGATTTTGGTAAAGGTTTGTGATTTCAAAAGTTCCTTGGAATTTTTTAGTATCCACATCTGATTTACCACATCTGATTTACACCACTTCTCAAATATATTGTTGCACAGTACTCTTGAAGTTTCTCCTTCACTACTTTTAATATCTTATTGAGGAGTAAAGAAAGAGGCTTGGTAGAACATTTACTGAAACCCGCTAAGTATCTTTGTTTGTAATGAGTTTTATGAAGTTTCGGAATGCAATATAGATATGGTAATTCAATCAAAATACAACATAGGACTAGTCCTGTACACCTGTACCAAAGCATGTGAACATTTAAATTGGATCATCTGGTTTAAGACTTGGCCGTCTTAAATTCTGAGTCGGTGTACGTGGGACAGGCTTAACTCCTATCAGCGGCTTTTTCAAATGCCTTAAACAAAGAGAGTGTTAATTAGATCTTTGTAATTATCATCATCATCAGGAAAGGTTCCATAGATTTTTCATACATTTACATGTGTAAGCCACATATGAAAATTGTAAGTCGTCTAATCAGGTTAAGAGGCAAATCCTCTCTAATTGCAACCCTTCTTATGGACAGCACATTGCCACTACCATATCCTCCCCAACAGCTAAGATTCCTCCCAACACTCCCTCCTATGAACAGAAAGCTGTCAGTGACAAGATGGTGACAAGTGACGGTTCAAAACACCTTAAAAGAAATTTAGTAAGTATACAATAAATTATTATTTTTCTCCTGTCACTTTGACTAAAGTCAACAATCCCAGACACAAAAACTGTGATGTATGTAATCCTTTATAAGTAAACAAGTCTTATCAGGATGTCAAAATCTGGCATAGTGGTTGTGAAAATTATGATCAATTTGATGAAACGTACCCAATGCATCCATGTGGAGATGAAAACTGATCACACAGCAGTATACACAGGATGAAAGTCATCTCAATGATCACTGAAAAGTCTTGAAAGGGAACTGAATGGCCGAGTTACGTCCTGTGATATCGTGGTGCAAAAAACACTTCACCAACGTTTTTAGCTGTGTGTGATTCACCGATGGCCCTTGTCTGTAGAATATAACTACAAAGTTTCCGTTCATTATCAATAAAGTGACAGGTAATGGTGATATAACTTTCAATAGCTCGGAAAGTCCAACCATCTGTTGTTTATGACACAAAAGGTACTTCAGATAACTTGCTCAGCAAGTAAGACTTCGCATCAATATACATATCAGAGTGCCAGAAAAGTGTTTCCTAGATGGTATGGTATACCGTGGTTCTAAAGTATTTATCATCTTCTGAGATCCTTTGTTTTCAATGACAGAGAAAGGCCGCAAATAAGTGCAATAAATCGGGTCATAAGCATGCTAATTGCCCGGGACCGGTGAGAAATAAATGGCATAGGTTTGGGAAAAGTTCAAAACATTGCGTTAGTGATGTTTGTTTTTTAAATGACAGGACGTTTGTTTGATCTACAGATTTACATTCTGAATCCTCTGACTAAAACGTTTTCCCGTTCCGATATCGGGGTGATGAAGTACTACCTGTATATTAAAGCTTTTGAGTAGCAATTTGGGTCTTATCCATTTTTCTCCTCCCATTTTCCGATGTAGTCAAAAAAAGATATGCTCCCATATTCAAGACTTGTACGAGCATGGCGCGTTTTCAATATATATCAACAACACTTTGTTCAGTTCGTTGACACGGGAACTCGGTTTTTAGCTCTACTGGTCAGAGACAAGAAGAGCTTATGTGATAGTAAGGTGTCCGTCGTCCGTCCGTCTGTCTGTCCATCTGTTAACATTTTTTTTTCAAAATGCTACTCCTCCTACAGTTTTGGTCTGATTTCAATATAACTTGGCACATAATTACAATACCAACCAGACCCAACCTGACACAAAGCAGTCCCGGGGACTGCTTTCTGGGACTGCAAAAGCAGTCCCACAGCAGATCCAGTGGTCCCAGCAGTCCCAGTGGGAGGGGTTAATTAATTTAATTAGCGGAGCTTACTCAGAATGAGATTACCAATAAACAATGTAACTATAAAAGGCAGTTGAAATTGATGATCTTTTCTTTCTGAGTCGTATCAACAAATATTTACAATTCTTATGTTACAGTCATTTCTGAACTGTTAAGAAAATCACAGTACGCGTGTAGAAACAAATAATAATTATTGAACGAAGAAGATGTTCTCACCTATTAAAAACATGAATATTTAAAAACAATTATTTGGTATTTTTATTTTTCACCAAAATATATCAGTTTCTTTATTTTCTGTGACTGATATTGGTTTTCATATTTTTTTTTTATTTTTTATATAGAAAATTAAACTTGAATTGTTTATTTTGTACCAGAATTAGCTTTAAATAGATCTTAAAATTATAGAGCAAGGCCGATTCCCATACTATACTCTGAATGAATTTTTCTTAAGTATTAGAGCTTTTGAAAAATTCTTTATTATTCAAATATTGCCGAGTATTATATTTCAGTCATGATTATTTTCAATGACTTCCCAATTTAATTATCTTTAGATTCTCAGTTTTAAGTGTTTTATTATATAAATGTTCTAGTGTACATCTGTAAATCATCCGAATGGAACCCTCAGATTATGTTCAAAATCAATTAATCCCGAAATACATTTATACACAATTATTGAAACAAAGATTTTTTGCAGTACATAGATTGAAATTAGTGTCATTGTTGACCAGCGTGTTCAGTGATGTGTAACACTGATACCCAAATAACATGCATTGACTTTCTACTATTTATGCCCAAAGGCGATTGAAACCTCAGGTGTTGACACCATTTTATACAATTGTATCATTTGCTTTTTATGAATCGGCCATGTAAACACAAACAAAACAAATAAGAAATCAGTCACAATTCCCGATATTTTCAAATGTTTATTTTTTAAATATATGTAAATGTACTCTTTTAATAACTTGTCTATAAATTAAAAACTGATTCATAAATAAATCCCCAATAATTGTTCACATTGTTTATGTGACAGAAGAATGGTAGAATAATTTTATTTTATGGTCATTTAATAAATTATTAGGTTTTATTTGAGGGCGGTAAAAAAATAGCATGGAGTGTTCTTTTTTAGCATATGGTTTTAACTTCAATCAGGAAAAAAAATTCAGTACAGTACGTCCCTCTGAATATCTTACTGAAATGACAAGTTTGTTTGTTTGTTGTTTTTTTTTAAATAGTGCAAATGAAAACTGAATACATAATTTGACAGCATTTATTTATTAAATAGGCCTAGATATTTTATTTTTTCAAACACCTGCATTGAAGTTTAATTTAAGGGATAAAAATCATCCCCTGACTTCCATTTTTAACTACTTTCATTTTTAAAAATTAATTCTAGACTACAATTGTGTAAATTTACAGCCCCTGAAGACATTTAGTAATTACAAGTATAACTATCTCTATTTATTTAATTTTTGTAAGAAATACTTGTTTTTTTTCTAATTTTTTTTTTATCTTAACCACCTCTCTGCAGAAAGTAAACAAAACAACAGGGAGCTGTTCAGAATACACAAGGGGCGGAGCTATCATGTCCCTCAGAACCTTTTTCACGCATGAGTGAACAAAGCAGTCCCAGTGACTGCTGGGACTGCTTTCTAGAGCAGTCTCATAGCGGTCCCAGAGCAGTCCCGGGGACTGCTTTCTGGGACTGCTTAGGTGTCAGGTTGGGTCTGGTAGGTACTGTAAACTACACTAAGATACATGATTCTGTGTATTGGTTTTTGATTTCAATGAACGATGTTGGGAAATACTTTCAAAATGCTACTCCTCCTACAGTTTTGCTCTGATATCAATATAACTTGGCACACAAATAGACTATACTAAGATACATAATTTCAATGAACGGTGTTGCCATGGTTACTAAACGTAAAAATTCCTGTAAAAAACTTTCAAAATGCTACTCCTCCTACAATTTTGATCTGATTTCAATATAACTTGGCACACAAGTAGACTATAATAAGATGCATAATTCTCTATATCGGTTTTTGATTTCAATGAAAGGTGTTGCCATGGTTACTAAAAATAGAAATTTCTGTGAAATACATTTAAAAGCCTACTTCTCCTTCAGTTTTTGTCCGATTTCAGTATAACTTGGCACACAAGTAGACTACACTAAGATACATGATTCTCTGTATCTGTTTATGATTTCAATGAACGGTGTTACCATGGTTACTAAAAATAGAGATTTCTTGGAAATACTTTCAAAACGCTACTCCTCCTACAGTTTTGGTCTGATTTCAATATGACTTGGCACACAAGTAGACTACACTAAGATACATATTTCTATGTATCGGTTTTTTATTTCAATGAACGGTGTTGCCATGGTTACAAAAATAGAAATTTCCTTGAAATGTAATTTCAAAATGCTACTCCTCCTACAGTTTTGGTCTGATTTTTGTATAACTTGGCACACAAGTAGACTAAACTAAGATCCATAATTCTCTGTACCAGTTTTGGATTTCGATGAACAGTGTTACCATGGTTACTAAATATAAAAATTTTCTTGATATAATTTCATAACGCTACTCCTCCTACATTTTTGCCTGATTTCAGTATAACTTGGCATACATGTAGACTACACTGAAATACATAATTGTCGTTATTGTTTTTTGTTAAATGATGTTGCCATGGTTACTTAAATTGAAATTTCTGAGACTAAACCAAGGATCGTTATTCTATTTATTGCTGTTGCAAAGTTTCAAGTCCAAGTGTTACTTTTTTTTTCCTTTATAAGTACAACAGTAGAGCTACAGACTCTTCAGAGACTTCTGGTTAAGGTCTCATCCGGAGGACCAGCAACTTTCACTTCAAGGTGCCGAGCGCTAGGTGAAGGAACAGTTGCATCCTTCGGATGAGACCCTGCAAAAACCGAGGCCCCGTGTCACGGTAGGCGTTGGCACGATAAAGATCCCTCACTGCCCTATGGCCCTGATTGCCGAGTAAAACCCTTCACTGGTACATGTATATAGTGACGTCTCTCAATGAGTGAAAAATTCTTGAACGGTACGTAAAACATACATTCAATCAATCAAACATATCGATATATAACTAGGCGAACATCACCTGTAATTATATTCTACAATCATAATCAACAAAGGTATATGTTCCAATAAAACGCTATATTCTTGAAAGCAATATATATATATCCCTCCTTGTTATGATATGTAAACAAAAAGTTCGTACTTTTTTTTTAATCGTCGTAGTGATCTTCGGACTTGTGGGCCTTCGGACTAGTGAGCCGTCGGACTAGTGGGTAGACCCCCATGGTTATACATGTATAAATGCATGTGGTTCTAATTTTCATTTTACACGAACTTTTAAACTAAATGAATATATGTACATGTACTTAATTGAAGAAAGACATGTATTAATCATGATATCACTCATATCAGTATATAAGATGTGTTCTAGTTGACGTTTAATTTCAAGGACAGTACTACGCAACAACGATTCATATCTCTCACACTTCAATTCATGTGTATTGACAGTGCTGTAAATTTTGATTTGTGGGATCACTTGGTGCATAAGTTATACAATGGTCTGCACAGATGTCTTTTTATTGAAGTATGTGTTTTAAGTACAACGTTGCTCTTCTACTAGTTGAACTGGGAAATATCGTTACCCAAGGTCATTCCGGTGAGGTAGAGGTCACTGACCAATAAAAAAAAAAATAAATTTCGTGTACGGATTAGAATTTCTTAACGGTGAAACATTGTAAGTTCATACCTATACTAGGGTTGAACCTGAAAGTGTGTTATGAACTTCAACTTAGGACACTTGATTCAATTTTAGGTCATTTTTACACAAGTGTACATTTCTTGTCCTGACCTTATCTTGCAGTGAAGAACATGAGACGCATACAATGTGTATCGAAATTGACCCGAATTCATATCAGCAAGTTCAATATCACTGGCAGAAAAGTGTTTTATTCGTGTCTGTGCTTCTACCTATGTAAGGAGAATCATTGGAATTTCAAACTTTTTACAAACATTTGAGATGAGATCGTATAAAGCGAGGCCCCGTGTCGCAGTAGGTGCTGGCAAGAAAAAAAGATCACTCACTGCTCAATGGCCCTGAGTGCCGAGTATAGGTCAGAATTTCCAACTTTACACCGGCAAGTGGTGGCATCTCCATATGAGTGAAAAATTCTCAAGAGGGACGTTAAACAAACAAACAAACATTTGAATGTGTCATGACCTTTACATTAGGTCATTACCGGAAATTCACGGTCACTGGCAGAAGTTTGAGATTCGGGTCCGGCCTGGAGAAGCATTAGAAGTTCTTACCTTACACAAAGGTTGCATAAAATTGAGGGTGTGTTATGATCTTATCCGATGTTATTACATCAAGTTCAAGGTCACTTGTGATAAGTGTACAATGCATGCCCTGACCAGGTCTTTCAATGATGAACATTAGAGGCTCATTCTTGTCGCAAATATTACATGTAACCTTAGGAAATGTATGACCCAAGGTAATTCCATTAAGTTAAAGGTCACTGGCAGAAAAATTATTTTATTTGTATTTGGTCTTAAACTTTAAATATGAGTCTTATCGGAACTTGCTACTTGACGCATAAATTGCGTATGACATGAATGGTCCTAATCTGACTTGAAGTCATTTTGGTCATACTCAGGTCATTTGCGAAGAATATGTCAAATTTGTGTTCCTTCTCCAATTTTCTAATGAAAAAAAAACATTAAAAGTTCAAACTTCATAACAATATTACCTCTTGAAGGGTGTTGTGATTGTGACCCAAGGTTATTTCGGCATGTTACAGGTCACTAGCAGAAAAGGAATAAAATGTGTTGAGGTAATTATTCTCTAATAGATAAGTATTGGAGGTTAAAACTTCTAACAGATATCTCATGAGCTAAAAGTATGTCATAATTTTGACCCAAGGTCATTGTGGAAAGTTCAAGGTCTTTGTACGAAGTGTAAAATTCATATCAAATCAATAATTTTTAGATGGAGAAACATTGAAGGCCCCTTACTCATTCACGGAATACTCATAACCACAGGTGTCTTATTTTCTTAATGTAATGTAATGTCGTTTTGGGAAGTTAAAAGTCACATTTGGAACATTGTATACAATGTATGGGCGCTTAAAACGCAGCAGGGATATAATATTGTATGCTATCTCAAAGTGCATTTAGTTTAATGTAAAATGACCCAGATCATTATCCCAAAGCTGTTTACTGTTATGTAAATTTGGTATTTCATCCGCATTGATTTCCAATATACGGATTACAAATTTACCTTATGAAATAACGCTCCTTTTAATTTTTTGGGCCCGGAGGGGGGGGGGATTGAAAATGATTCAATATGAGGTTTCAAAGATATCGATATATTTGGATTATCTTTAAGTTATTAAACATTTTGGCAAAACAGAGGATAACGTACCAATCAACAAGATTTGTGTGAAACACATGATGCTCCGAAATTGCAGCTCATGACGAAGATAGTTTCTCAAATGCAAGTCAAGTTCCAAGATCATGAAATAAAAAATATTGGTTTCCAAAGAAAGGTCTTGTCAAAAGGAATACACCTGTAAAATATGACAGCCCTAGAACCAACCGTTGAAAAGTTATTGTCAGTGTTACAGATTTTCAAACGTATGTCAAACTTAAAGGTCAAGGATTAAAGGATAAAATCGCTGGAACCCTAGCGAAGGTCTTGTCACAAGGAATACATATTATGAAAGCACCGACAGCTAAAGATATGACCAAGGTTTGTTTTCAAAAATAGGCCATACTCGAAGGTCAAGGTGAAAGGGTCAAAATTGTTGCTACCCAAAGGAAGTCCTTTGGAGAAATCCGAGTTGAATACAACTCGTACAAAACATGTAACTTGACAAATTGACATATCAGTTCATGAAACGGTCACGGCAGCCTAGTGGAAGGGCGTTCGCTTCGTGATCGGGAGGCCCAGGTTCGATTCCCTCTTGCCACGGTGCGTCACACCTTACAAGTAAACAAAGGTAGTGACTGTTCCTTCGTCAGGTGCCCGGGGATAAGAAGTGAAAGTCAATTGTTTTGGGGGTTTCTTTGGATGAAACCTTAAAATTCGAGGTCTCTGAATGCGTTGGCGCGATAAAAAACCATCGATCAATGTTCAATGGCCCTGAGTGCCGAGTATAGGATTAAATTTCAAGCCGTTCGACGGCATTCGGTGACGTCTCTATATAAGTGGAAAATTATAGAATGGGAACTGTCGTTAAACAACACAAAATCAATCAGTTTGTATTTACGATGAAATGTTATTTTTATAAGATACTACCCTTTCTGTTATACAAATATAATCCGATTCAATTAAAATGAGGTACACGACTCCTTATTAGAATCGCGAATTCAATTTTACCATTAACTACAGAGAGGACTAACTTAGATATAGTATGGTATCTGTTTTAAGGTACTCATTGTGAAATGAAGGGATATTGAACACTTTTGAATGATTTTAAACTAGTTAACTATGTATTGCCTGATAACGATGATAGTGAAATGAACAAAATTCATGACTGATAACATATATGTAAGAAGCCATCTGCCCTTGATGAAAAGATTTTAATTTTGTCAAAATATCTGTGGTAAATGATTCACTTTTACTCCATATTGAATAAAGAGAGAGTTTATGCATATTTTCACCAAGAGATTTAGTTGAAGTTTAAATTACTTTTTACTTTATCTTAAAAAACACATGCGCTACCCATAGACTTCAATGTAAAATTCAAGGTGCAATTAATTGGACAATGATCAAAATTTTGTAAATTCCTTTGGTGGAGTATTTTTATTTGGTAACACCTTCCAGATGCTACTTAAGATTTAAAATATTGGACCATTCATTTATAAGGTACAAAATACGGTCGTTATACATTGACTACCTTAACAGTAAGGGAAAAAAAGATTTCATCAAGATAGCAATGTTTTTAAAACAATTGATCATGATGAAAACAGCGACGAACCAATCAATTCAACCGGTACTTTATACATGCACAGCGGTAAAGTAACCCAAATTTAAAAAACAAAACTCACATTAATGTTACAAAAAAAATGAAGTCAAATAATTGTTGTTTAAAACCTCTCAAATGGATCATTTTCCGTCAGCAGAGGTATATTTCTTTATAGGAATCCTTCCATTTTTATGGCAAATAAGTTAAACTATGATGAATTACTGGACGTAAGCGATTTGTCCCTATTGTTCTTTAACTCTATTCTGTCACATTTTTTAACATAGCAGGTGCGCTTTATTGAATGACAGATGAGAACATGTACGCGTGGGAAAATGAGACAGACATTGTAATTCTTTTGTATTCTCTTGCGACAGAGAAAAGGAATTTTTGGGGGAAAAATATTTTTTTCCGAGTGCAAACATGAGCGGCACGTTTTTAATCCAGGTTTAAGTTTTGAAACCAAATGGCTTATTCGTATGACTTTTTGCTACACTTGTCTTTCGTGATAACATTTTCACAAGGTAAGATTTTAGATACTTAAGACAACTGTGCCTTGGAATTTCTTAGAAAAAAATTAATCCATTCGTCGCGTATTTAAATAACTGATTGTTTGTAATTTCAGCGCTTTTAATATTTGAGAAATGCACCAGGCACTCACAGTGTCCTTCAAACGCTAGATGTCGCCCTAATGGATGTGAGGGATATATGTGTCGTTGCGTTTCACAATTTGTTTATAGTGACGATAGATCCCAATGTGTTCCAGGTAAGAATCGGAATTAAAATGCATTGAGGAATCTTCTTTGCTACAAGTAGTAGTTTTCCACATCAGTTTAATTTCTGCAATTGTGTCCAATATATCTTGAATTAAATAATCAGATAAACACGCATTCTGTCTATGATTTGAAAGGAAAATAATATACACCTGATGATTTATTAAAAATCAGATGACCCCGCTGTCGAACTATAGGAAAATACTATACACATGCGAAAAAAAAACCATATACCTTATGAAATGGTATAAATTCTCAGAATTGGAGAATTCTCTTCATCTGTCTTTTAACTTGAAATCTGTTAAAGCGGTCACATATTTTGATGTTAGATTATTGATGTTTAGGTTTTTAATTTTCTGATTATTTTAATGTCATTTACGGGGTCAGACTTGAAACTTTTCCTATCTTTTCCTCATTTCAGGCCATCATCGAAAACATTTATCCACAGACACGTTCCAAACAAATAATGACAATTAATCAATCCAAGGAAAATAATATATTTTAGCAGCTTATTTTTTTTTAAGTAAACTACTTACAGACAACATGGTAGCGCGTAGGATTGTACACGATAAAAACATGACTTTCCAATAAAACAGGCAACAGTTACCTATGTAATTCGGATATTTCACAGGTAAACTTATGGGAGAGGTTTGCGATGGAAATCTCAACAAATGTCTCTCCCCATTTGCTGTATGCATGGATGATGTGTGCCAGTGCAATGAGTTAATGGAACCAACTTCTGACGGCCATTGCAAGTCCCCGTATGAAGCCGAACTTCATCATTCTTGTGTAGATAAGATTTGTGTTCTGTCAACGGTATGTGATGGTGAAGTCTGTGTGTGTCCAGAGGACAAACGGGAGATAACCACGGAAGAATACTGGTTAGACCCACTAAAGGCTAGAAAATGTGTTGATAAAGAATACTCTGTAGGTATGCTCCCCTTATCTTTTATAAATATACATCATAAACTGAGTTTTCCTGATACGGGTTTGTTCATCATGTTTCCTTCTTTTCACATTATACACATCCTACAAAAACGAAATCCAGATAATTTAATTTAATAAATTAAATGGACAGATCGGGGTTTTTTTCTTGATACATTATCATAAACTATATACAATGTTGATGAAGTGTGAATTTACACAATGGGTTGTCGTCTTTTTTTCTGTTTACAAACAGATATATATACTCAGTGTACTTAATGAAAAACAAATTGGTACAATGCATTTAAGTAATTTTGATTTCATTTAGACCACTGCCACGGTCAACAAATTCAGATACCTCAGGGTTTGTTGGAAGAAGAAAATAGCACAACACCAAGTAATAAAAGTATTAAACTAAAGGTGGACATGGTGCAAACAAATGATGTTAGTTCGGAAAACATACCTTTGAACAAGGAACAAATACAGGAACCTGTCCTTTCTGAATATGTGGATGGTGGAGAAGAAACCCAACGAAAATTAATCCAAGAGGACGAGCCTGGTACAAATGATGTCAGAGCTCCAATACTGTCAGTCAATCCCGATAAAAAGGATATGTCAGCAGCAGTTGATAAGATAAAGGAGAGAAATGTCATCAAGGGTCAATCAGATACCAATGTTTTGGTGGATTCAAGCGAAATGATACCTAAACTCCAAGTAAACGAACAATACTCGAATAAATCGGAAGACAGAAGTCCTGAAACGTTTCCATCTTCGGACAATATTTCAAGTACTGAAGTTGAAAACTTTTTAAAATTCAAGACTCATCCTAAAAACAATAAAACGCATGTAGAAGACATAGATAAGCTACCATCTGACATCACTGAAGATTTCCCTACAAACGCACTTTCCGAAGAGAAATTTACTTCTGAAGACGGTTTAAATAAGTCTTCAAACAATCAAAATGTTACCATAAACATCCGAAATTCTTCGACTTCTTTTGAGGAGAGAAGTAGTTATCTGAAAAATGATAAATTTAGGGAAATTACGGCGGGGAATAAAAATTTACACGATCAAGACAATTTCATCAATAAAAAATTGGTGTCTTTCATAAAAATAAACAAGGACGATGACAGGCAACTAAACCAATTGGTTAAGCGTTTGATTGACACGTTATTGGAAAGGAATAAGAAAGTTAACATATATCATGGATGCAGCGTGGATGAACAGTGTCCAGAGCATGCGCAATGTAAAGGAAGAGGATGTACCTCACAGAAACAATGTTTGTGTAGAGAAGGATTCATGACGAATATTAACGGAACTAACTGTGTTCCAGGTACATATATTGCGCATTTTCTAACTTAAATATGCCATTTCCCTTAAGTATTAATATTTATATTATATACTTGAGCTCAAAGGTTTAGACAATTCCACAGAACGATTAGACATGATATTTAGCGACTGTTCAAACATTCTTCATCTCTTTACTGTCTCTTGATTTAACACAAAACTGAATTGTGTCTAGTTCAAGGAAAAAATCATAGGCTCATTATAAAGATATTAGATGCATATTATAACCTCCTCTCAATACTATAGACCGATGACCAAGAAAGAGTCCCCTTTTATCAGAAAGACACAATACAGACGGTATGAAAATCATAAAAATCCGTTTAAGATCCATTGCTAATTGCGGGTACTTCACCGTAAAACTTTCAATTGATTTCCACCTGAAAGAGTAAAATGGTCCATAACCATGCTGGGTTCGTATACACAAACATTCAAAAGGCCTTAAACATTTACTATAAACTAGAACTAACGTACCTGGCAGATCGAGATTTTTCTTTGTGTATGAGCAGTGCCTTTCCCATACTGAACGCAAGTTGTGTGATTTCACCACGCCTCTCTTTTCTTTAAATTCATTACAACCGCACGAAACTTGGAACGCACGACATCCTTTTTCCTTCGCCAAGCGACTTAGAGACATTCATTGTTCATTCAGTGAGGTGTCCATTTTTTCTCCGTTCAGTCCATTGTCTTCTTTAGCCAATATGCACCTCTTTTGTTTTTCGTGGGCAGCAGATAATAATATAAATTGATAAATAATGACATATCTATCGTCTGGCGCGTCAAACTTGTTCTCGAGACTCTCCCTCGTAATCAGAACACTTTTACATTTTACAAAGCTTGAAATCACTACTTCTCTTGCTATCTGTTGATTTCAAATACTAAGACAAATACTTAGTAAGAGGCTGTTTTGGTTCACTGTGTGTTTAAAACGGCCTGGGCAAATCGGCAGATTATAGAAAGGAGTCGTTTAATCTTTCACTTTCCAATTGACCTGGTGCTGAGTAAAGTCAACATCGACATATGGTGACGTCTTGTAAAAATGATCTTGCGAAGTTCGTAAATCGCAAATCAATTAATATTAAGCCAAATTACTTCTTCAAATCTAGTACATTCTGCTTTGGGCCCAAATGCCAAATAAATAAAATAATTCAAACAATTACTGCAATGCCAAAGGAAATTTCACCAGCACAAAAGTGACCGAGTAAATGTGTTCTTCAATTTTTTTTTTCTCATTATCTCTTTCCAGACGGTTCTCGCCCCTGTGTCATAAATGAGTTTCAGTGTGCCAGCTCTAGATGTGTGCCCTACTCTTGGGTATGTGACGGTGTCACCGACTGTCCCCAAAATGAAGACGAGACCAAGCTATGTGGGTATTGCGATTTAATTTTCTAATAGAAATCTACATCACAATTAATTAGCACTTTTGACTGTTCATAACTTCAAAAAAGAAGGGGAAAAAGACAAATGGTTTAAATCAAAATCTAAACATATATACATTTAATATGTAAGGATATTTAAGAATGCTGGGCTAACTTTAAAATGTTTGTTTACCCTCTCCCGACTCATGATGGACAAAAATGGGTCGGGTAGGTAAGTAGGAATTTTAATATCGATGCTGAATTTCAAAATCTGTTGAAACTGAAGGTAATAATACACTAAAAGTAGTTGCTGAAGAGTTGGGAAAATTCAGGAATGAATTAAAAAAAAAATCATCGTTAACATTCCTGCAGGTTTAAAAAAGTTTTGAGTCGGGCCATTTAAGCCAGTCGATCGGGAGAGGGCAAACAGTTCTTTTAAAGGTGGCCTTGATTAATTATTTTTTAAATTTTGTGGCTTAAGGTTCTACTTCACATAAAATGGATATCTCGCCAAGAGAACATCAAGAGGAGATTAGGCGCCTGGAAGATAAACTCTCACATGAAACCTTGATGCGCATGCACTTGGAGCGAAGTATACAGGAGTTAAGAGATGTTGTAAAAGAAATAAAGGAAAATGAAAAGGATATTACACACATGTAGGTAATCTACATCATTTTCATATATTCAATTCCTTATCCAATTTCTTGTGTTTTTTAAGCGTCTGTACTTCATATTAAGAGTATATGGCAAAAGAATATTGCCCAAAGGAACTTAACTCTTGTCAACGAGGCAAGGAGTTGACTCTTACTTCGCCTGTTCGGATCCCATTAATGTAGGACACTGTGACAAATCCTTCTGATGAGATTGTATAAATGAAGACCCTACGTTGAAATCCATACTGAGACTAAAAGATCCCTAGTTGTTCAATTGTCATAAATGTTCAGTACTTAAGGAAATGTTACAGTCTTAAACCCGCGTTGTATGGCGTCGGGACATGAAGGGACGTTTAGCTGACAACCAACCAAAAAATGTTCCAATGTTTAAATACAGTCGTCCAATCACGTCGAAAAATGAATAAAATATAGCAGATTCTACAACAAAAGGCGGAGCAGTTTCCTCTGTAATTCACAGATATTCTACATATCTCTCAGGCGTGTCTTTTTGGAGAGCTTAATAATATAAGTATTTCACCTTCATTGTAGCGAAAAGGAGACAATACAAACTCGTCAAAGGAGGCAAAATCCAATAACAGCGCCTACACAATCTGCAATGGATGAAGGAGATCGACAAATCTCGACATGGAGTGATCCCTTTTACGATGGTTTTATAGATGACATTCAGAACAAATTAAAAGGATCTGGTAAGTAGCATAGATATTTCATACAAGTTATTTTACTCAATATGAACTCAATCCTCAATGTATATGTATTGGATACTCGTATGAATATTTACTTAATAACTTTTTTTTATTTTAAAAATAGCAGTTTATTCACTTTGGGGAGGAAAGGTGTGTCCAAAACATGAAAACACAAGGACCATATACACAGGTCAGTATAATTATTATGGAGTCATGTAATGAAAATTATGAATTCAAACATCATGGAACTTGTGTTTTAGTATACTTTTTTTTAAAAAGAGGCTAAAGATTTAAATAGTTTGGATCCAGTTTATCTTTTGACTACTTATCGTAACAATTTTTCTCTTCCATAGGCTTTATGAGTTCAAGCAACATTAAGTCGGAGAGAGGAGATCCGGGTGATTTCCTTTGTCTCCCCCAAGTGCCAGAATATGACTCCTCATCGTCTGTAAGGAAGGTTTTCAATGAACATAAAAGCGTCGTCTCTGGTTTCACTTACCACTTAAGTTGTGCAGTTTGTCAGGTACAGCTCGTGTCTTCCGTCCTCATGATTCCGGCCAAAGTGACCTGTCCGGCAGATTGGAGGTTGGAATATGTGGGCGTCTTGGTCACTGCTGGTGACAAGAAAGGAGGAAGCAGTGCGCGCCATATTTGTATAGAAAAGAACGCTTTATATGAAGGTGGAATTGAAGACAGCAGGGATAAGGGTCCATACTTGTATCCTGTTGCTGTAGAGTGTGGAAGAATCCCTTGTCCCCCATACAAAAAGAATGACAGTTTGTCCTGTGTGGTGTGCTCGTTTTGAAAAAATAAACTTTTCTGTTTACTAAAATAAATGCATATTTATATATATTTTTAAAGTAATGTATTACCGTAGCAAGACTTGTAACTCTTTTTTAGTGTCTTTTATGCCAGAATATCTTTGTCTGCAATTTAGATTTTACGTATTGAAACGATAGGACAGACCATATCCCAGGCTTTATGCAGAATATTGCAGAAGTTGATCATCAAAAATATCAATCCTTCCAACGTTAAAAGCTCCTACTATCTGAAATAATTGGTCCTCGATACGTGTACGTAATCCCGAGCAGCTTCTCAAAAGTTCTTTTTGGAGCATGTTCCTGCCTATGCTGCTCAGGGACATTCGATTGGGTTTCCATTCTTGACATTGTTTTTACGCATTGAACATTGTTATTGGTCATACAGTAGTTGTAACCTCTCCAACTTAATTCAAAATTTAAAAAAAATGATGTTTAAGATATTGAATAGCGACCATAGAAATATCGTTAATCTCTTTGCATTGCAACAGTACAATTTATAATTTCACAAAATGTCTTCGTAATGAAAACATGCCCAAAAAATGGCATGCTCTGTGAAACATATTTAACCGTAATGATACAGCTATAAATCATTTAAAGATAATTGGAAAGCTTCAAATCTTCAAGGTGAAGACAGCGAACAATGATCGATCTCATAATAATATACAAACGATACACATTAATGAACAAGGTATAAAAGGGGGACCCCTGGAAATTCTAGAGGTGGAATTAGGTGCCTAGAGGAAGTATGCATCTCTTACTGTCCGGTCACACCCGCTGTCATCCTTATGTATTGATCAGGTAGACAGAACATCAGGGGCCTAGGATGATAGTGTGTCACAATAGAATTTGTCCGTGCACTTTTCTAACAACACTCATGTTTTATTCTTTGCGTCTACGTTTTGAAACGTTACATTTCATTCAAAAATGTGTGTTTAATTTGTTCACTGAAGCAATAAAGATATACACATTATATAGTTGAATAACTATATAAAATGATGAAAAAGACAGAGATGGAATTAATATTGAGATAAATTCACCGAGTTCTATATTTAAAGAGGCTATATTTCTGGAGCATACGAAGTGTTGAGAAAAAACGTTTTTACATATTTTTTATTTCAAATATATTGCATGACTCCAAATTATCAGAAATGTTTTTATACATATATATTAAAAGGAGATATTGCAAGTGTTTAACACTTTATAAATTTCATAATAATTAGACAGAAATGTTAATGTAAACAATTTCATGGAAAAACAATATTGCCTGTTAATGCAGAGTAAATATTATACAAGTGATCTCCCTTTCCTTATTATGCTGGTGTACTTTTGTAATACGGCGTGGTTCTAATACGCGATTCCGAGATACGTTTCCGACCCGATTTTTAAATCACGCAAATGTGAAATGTAGGGCATGTTTACTTCCGTTTTCATCGTAAACGATGGCGTCATTAGATACAGACTGCGATTACGACTATAATTTCAATTCTTCAAGTTTCTATGCTGAAAGACTTTTTATCCCGTAAAGGTATAGCTTTTTCAATATATTTAAAACATCATTTGATAAGGCTTTGTGAACTGGCAGTTGAAATTCAGAAGTGGCAGATGATTGCGGGGTGGTGATGTCAAACTGTTGGAGATAAAGTTTTCTAAAATATAACAAGTGTTGATAGGTGGTCTGAAGATCTCATAAAATTGCCGAACATTGAGATTTCCGATGTTTTCATAAAACTTTTGAACGATGGCTTGAGTACGTCATTCTCGGTTGAAAGCATAGAAAGAGACAAGACAATGGATACAGACTACAACAACCACGTTGATAAAGTGAAAGTGCCCCCCTGTCTGATTATTTTCAGTACATCAAGTGTGACACAGTTCCTGAGACTAGCCAGAATGCAGATCCGTACAAGACCTGGATATTTGTTAAGGGCATTATATAGACAGATTCACTCAGGTTGATGTAGTGTAAATATTCTGGTTTTCATAATATGACTACAGATTCTCCAGTAGGATTTAAAGCAATAATTATCAACAATGTTACTTCATAAAGATATACTAATGTTCATAAAAAAACATACACAGAGGGAGCCTTGTCTCAGCCTACAAGCATTTATGATTATGTAAATTGCTCAATACACTTAATTCATGTCATGAAATTTCATATTCAATACTTCATCACTTTGAACAAAAATTCTCTTGATTTTGGAGATGATGGGTCGTGTAAGCACTGTACGGCTTCGATATTTACTGTGGCTTCATTCTGTGAGAGGCACAAAGACTGTCACACTCAAGTAGGAACAGATATTTCGTGTGTTTGGGACAATTTTTTAAGCCTCATGTCATCTCATTCTGTATTGGCCAATGACATAAAACTACAGGACTATACAGGAGAAGAACCTGAAGTTAGCGCTCACCATTCAATAAACAACCCATGCAAGTCCTTAAACAACAACTCTATTAGAGAAATTGAAGAAAAAAATTGTTTCAGCTCCTGTGTTTTTACACAAAATGTGGATTTTTCTGTGAGCAAATACGTTATGATCCTTATGAAAGAGCTAAATCCACGAAGGGGCTAAATCGGCCCAGTCATCAAAATAAATGAAACTTTCTCACATAAAACTCTAAGATTTGTATGTTGTAAAACAATTTACTTTTTAACAATATCTCTTCTGGTTTTCTTTTTACATTCGTTTAAGTTTGGTATTGTTTTCTTTATAAATAGTATCACGTCATAAAGCTGACGTTACATACTTTAACGTCGTGACGTTGACATTTTGTATAAGAAAGTAACATCTGTACGTTAATGGAATAAAAATAACCAATATAGGCTCTTCTTTAAAATTTTGGGAAAATTTAAACTATGAATTTTTCAAGAAGTTCTGAAAACTTTTGGTTTATTTTTTGATTAAAGCTATTTGTACTCTAAAGAAATGCCAAATATTCGTTATATACAGCGTTTGTCTGGTATAATCGTTGATACATGTAACACGTTTTAAATGATAATAAGAGATACGTTAAGTTGAAAACAAACACAAGTGTTAATCCATCATATTTGAGTAAAACTGAATTAATGTAGTAATATATATACTATAGTAGACATGGATAAGGATTTTATCATTCTTAAATGTGTTATTGTATGGTCATACGGGGTACAAACAAAAAATAGACTTTTTTTTCAGAAAATACACAAGTACTCTTCAATAACGAAAACATAAAATTAAAATGAAAAGGTCCATTAAAAATGAATACGTTTGAAGTTACCATGTATTTTATTGTCATTTTGAGAATTTCGTTGCACTTCCGAAATTTATTACATTTCCCGGACATTTGAAATGAAATTGTCGTTCATACATGTAATACACGTAAAATAGTGACGTTTGACGGCAATCCTGCGCACCACAGATTATTAGGAAAGAAGCCACTACAGACTTTTAAACAAGAGTGATGCAAAGCATTAAATCGGTCGCAAAAAAATGAAGAGTCCAACGAAAACACAAGATTTTCAAAGAATTTGAATTTCAAAACGGAACCTGAAGTTAAAAAAAAAAAAAAAAACAAGATAAACGGAAATGACATGTATACCACTTTACTCAATATAAATTACTTAATCGAAATAAAGTTCACTAATTATGATAAATATGTTATATCATCAAAGAGAAACGTTTTTAGCTCACCTGAGCTGAAAGCTCAAGTGAGCTTTTCTGATCACATTTTGTCCGGCGTCCGTCTGTCTGTCTGTCTGTAAACTTTTCACATTTTCGACTTCTTCTCAAGAACCACTGGGCCAAATTCAACCAAACTTGCCACAAAGTATCCTTGGGTAAAGGGGATTCAAGTTTGTTCAAATGAAGGGCCACGCCCTCTTTTAAGGGGAGATAATTAGGAATTACTGAAAAAATAATGGCATCATTTAAAAATCTTCTCAAGAACCATAGGGCCAGGAAAGATGAAACTCATGTGGAAGCATCCTTAGGTAGTGTACATTCAAGTTTGTTCAAATCATGACCCCCGCGGGTAGGGCGGGGCTGCAATGGAGGATCAAAGTTTTACATAGAAATATATAGGAAAAATCTTTAAAAATCTTCTTCTTAAGAACAGCAAAGCCATGATGAGTCATATTTATATGGAAGCATCCTCAGGTAGTGTAGATTCAAGTTTGTTCAAATCATGACCCCCGGGGGTAAGGGTGGGGCCACAATGGAGGATCAAAGTTTTACATAGAAATATATTGGAAAAATCTTTAAAAATCTTCTTCTCAAGAACAGCAAAGCCATGATGAGTTATATTTATATGGAAGCATCCTGAGGTAGTGTAGATTCAAATTTTTCAAATCATGACCCCTGGGGGTAGGGCGGGGCTGCAATCGAGGATCAAAGTTTTACATAGAAATATATAGGAAAAATCTTTAAAAATCTTCTTCTCAAGAACAGCAAAGCCATGATTGGTCATATTTATATGGAAGCATCCTCAGGTAGTATAGATTCAAGTTTGTCCAAATCATGACCCCCGGGGTTAGGGCGGGGCCGCAATGGAGGATCAAAGTTTTACATAGAAATATATAGGAAAAATCTTTAAAAATCTTCTTCTCAAGAACAGCAAAGCCATGATGAGTCATATTTATATGGAAGCAATCTCAGGTAGTATGTAGATTCAAATTTGTTCAAACCATGTCCCCCGGGGGTAGGGCGGGGCTGCAATGGAGGATCAAAATTTTACATAGAAATGTATAGGAAAAATCTTTAAAAATCTTCTTCTCAAGAACAGCAAAGCCATGATTGGTCATATTTATATGGAAGCATCCTCAGGTAGTATAGATTCAATTTTGTTCAAATCATGACCCCCGGGGGTAGGGCGGGGCCACAATGGAGGATCAAAGTTTTACATAGATATATATAGGAAAAATCTTTAAAAATCTTCTTCTCAAGAACAGCAAAGCCATGATGAGTCATATTTATATGGAAGCAATCTCAGGTAGTGTAGATTCAAATTTGTTCAAACCATGTTCCCCGGGGGTAGGGCGGGGCTGCAATGGAGGATCAAAATTTTACATAGAAATATATAGGAAAAATCTTTAAAAATCTTCTCAAGAACAGCAAAGCCATGATGAGTCATATTTATATGGAAGCAGTCTCAGGTAGTGTAGATTCAAATTTGTTCAAACCATGTCCCCCGGGGGTAGGGCGGGGCTGCAATGGAGGATCAAAATTTTACATAGAAATATATAGGAAAAATCTTAAGTTTACAAATCTTCTTCTCAAGAACAGCAAAGCCATGATAAGTCATATTTATATGGAAGCGTCCTGAGGTAGTGTAGATTCAAGTTTTTTCAAATCATGACCCCCGGGGGTAGGGCGGGGCCACAATGGAGGATCAAAGTTTTACATAGAAATATATAGGAAAAATCTTTAAAAATCTACTTCTCAAGAACAGCAAAGCCATGATAAGTCATATTTATATGGAAGCATCCTGAAGTTTGTTCAAATCATGACCCCCGGGGGTAGGGCGGGGCTGCAACGGAGGATCAAAGTTTTACATAGAAATATATAGGAAAAATCTTTAAAAATCTTCTTCTCAAGAACAGCAAAGCCATGATGAGTCATATTTATATGGAAGCATCCTCAGGTAGTGTAGATTCAAGTTTGTTCAAATCATGACCCCCGGGGGTAGGGCGGGGCCACAATAGAGGATCAAAGTTTTACATAGAAATATTAAGGAAAATATCTTCTTCTGAAGAACTGCAAACCATGATTAGTCATTTTGATATGGAAGCATCCTCAGGTAGTGTAGATTCAATTTTGTTCAAATGATGACCCCCAGGGGTAGGATGGGGCCCAATAGGGGAAGGAAAGTTTTACATAAGAACATATAGAAAAAATATTTCTTCTCAAGAACAGAAAAGCTATGTTTAGTCATATTGATATGGAAGCATCCTCAGGTAGTGAAGATTCAAGTTTGTTCAAACCATGACCCCCGGGGGTAGGGCGGAGCCACAATGGAGGATCAAAGTTTTACATAGAAATATAAAGGAAAATATCTTCTTCTGAAGAACAGAAAAGCTACGTTTAGTCATATTGATATGGAAGCATCCTCAGGTAGTGTAGATTCAATTTTGTTCAAATGATGACTCCCAGGGGTAGGATGGGGCCCAATGGGGGAAGGAAAGTTTTACATAAGAACATATAGAAAAAATATTTCTTCTCAAGAACAGAAAAGCTATGTTTAGTCATATTGATATGGAAGCATCCTCAGGTAGTGTAGATTCAAGTTTGTTCAAATGATGACCCCAGGGATAGGGAGGAGCCACAATGAGGGATCAAATTTTTACAAAGGAATATGTGGGATTTTTTTTTTTTAAAATCTTCTCAAGTACAACAAAGCCATTTGTTATATTGACATGGAAGCATCATCATGTAGTTTAAAATTCAAGCCCCCCCCCCCTCCCCCGGTCTTTTCAATACTGAACTGATTGTGCTCAGGTGAGCGATGTGGCCCATGGGCCTCTTGTTTTATATACCCACAATAGATATGAAAAGAGATTTCAGATGACAAACACGATCGAATGAATTATTGCTTACTAATCGTTTTCTTATCATATTATCTTATCTTACACACTACCATGTTGGGGAGTACCTATTATAAACCCTTTTAATAAAATCATAAAGTAATGATTATCTGGTGATAAGTGAAAATTAAATTGAAACATAACAACATCTAAGACTTTTGTATAGTTCAAAACCAGTTTTAACATTTTACTCATAATTTTCGTGTAATTACTTAAGATAAAGTTTCGTTTCTCCATGTGCAATTTCTAACACAACTACACTGAAATAGATAGGTGATAATGAGTACAGAAAGCGATAAAATAATCATAATATCGTATACATATTGCATATGGACGTTTTCGGATCGTTACTCTTTGTAATTAAACAAAAATATACGAAAAACAGCTACTGGCAGTAGTAAATGGCTATCATTACAGACCATCGGAAAAAAAAATTATAGACCACATGTCGAGAGACATATTACCATACCCCCCCCCCCCCAAATACCATGTTCAAATGCCCGATCTATGAAGTTATATTCTATATAGACATCCTTTCAAAAAAACAAATATGATAGACAGGCAAAATAAGCAGTTATATCCATTAATAATAATAATACATTCAGGATACATTGCCGTAGGAACCGGGAGGTGGCCATGCCCCCCCCCCCCCCCCCAAATAATTTTGCCGATATATAGAATACTATAAAAAACAAAGCTACTATATGCTTGTGCCCCGTCAATTAACACGTCTGATGCCCCCCCCCTTTTTTTTTGCTTGTCAAGGAATTTTAGCAGTTGATAGTGCACCCATCTGAAAATGTATGGCTGTGCCCCCCTTCCCTCCCCCCCCCCCCAACTGAAATTGCTACCTACGGGCCTGGGATCTATAATAAATTTATTCAATGACCGAGTCACGAAAAATCAATCGTTTTTAAATTAAATTTTTATCAAGGAGATTGAAAAAAAAAATGAAAACTGCTATTGAATTTATTTTTTTTTATACTATATATACAAGGACTATCATAATTGGCATTGTTATTTATTCACTTTACTACTTTCTTGTTTAAATGGCAGCAGTAATTGGTCGAACTGTCCCACGTATTTAATGAGTGAGGGTGGGAATCCCGAAACCCCCCTCCCCACAATAACCCCTGTCTTTTTTATTTTTGTAAATGCAATAAGTTTTTTTTTTCTTTTTTTTCCTTCTTATTTTATATCAATGCTCTAATCCCACCTTTATGAATTTACACTACTGCATGTACATGTATAATCATGCTTGCAAATCTGGTTGCCCTCTCTCCCTTGGGCCTGTTACATTTAAGCGGAGTAACTCAAAATAGAAAGAGATAGCAAATAGCCTCCCTTTGACAGTTTTTTTTCATGTGTTGGCTAGGTCACAGCATGCATGCGATACCGAAATTACTTAAAACCATTAAGAGTTGTCACTGTCTTGGTAGTAAGTTATTCGTTTATACAATATAGGGCATTTTTCTTATAGAGGCCTATCACAAAAATTACACGCGATCTGTAAAATCAATCTATTGTTTATTTGATTTGTTAACTCGAATTTTCTAGGTTCAGTACTTCGTAACATAGTTTATGTTAAGAGATCTCTGATCGGTAAAGGTTTTCACTTGTAAATATCTATGGAACCCCATAGCTGCCTGAAGGTCATTTTCATTTTATATGAGGTGGTATAACCTTTATGTGAAGTGGTTAAGTCATTATATATAGTGGTAAAATCATTATATTCATTGATAACTTTATTATATGCAGTGGTTTTATCATTATATTCAGTGGCAATGTCATTATATGTAGTGGTTAAATAATGTAATGAAGTGATAGTACCGTTACATTATGCTGTAAAATCATTATATGCAGTGGTTTTTCCATTATATACATTACTGATATCTTTCTGTGATGTGATGAATTCAATATATACAGTACAAACATAATTTGTGTGATAAAGCAATCATTACATTGTATGAAACCCGCTGCATGTGGAGTGCCAAGTTAATTTCATTCAGTGCGACACCTTTACATGAAGTGAAAAATCTATTATGTGCAGTACTAACATCATTATATTATATAGTAAAATTATTATATATATTCCTTAAATCATACTTTGCAGTGGTAACATCTTTATACGAGGTGGTTAATTAATTATATGATGTTGTTAATTTGTTATATGATGTGGTCAATTCTTTTTATGCATTAGTCGTTTCATGTTATGCAGTGGTAACTTCTTTATCATCATCTAAACTGGTCCTCTTGCAAAAACATTTTTAAAAATGCGCGGAGTTCCAGTTTAAAGAGTGTTTGAAATGGTTTCAAGTAAAATTGGTAGGCAGTTTCAATTTTCTGATTTAATATTTTATCCATTGTGCTATAAGTGCTTAGTATTTTAGATTTTTTTTGGCGATTGTTAATTTCCATGTTGGTAAAATGGATAGACTGGGTTGGCGATATTTTATGTGTTTTTTTTTTTTTTTGCTTTTGTTTTTGTTTTTTTTTTGACATATTTGATAAAAATCTAATAAACTTAAAAATTATTCCGATGTTAAACACTGTATTTTAACTAAAAAAAACTTTTTCTTTTTGATAGTTATTTCTTTATTTGAAAATGCTATTTTTATGCAAAATACAAATTTTCATTAAAAAAAGGATTATTAAACCAGATCCGATCATCCGGGAAGAACCTGGTGCAAAACACCATAAATCATTTCATAATATGCAAATGTGCACTGGTACATGTATCTATATGTTAGTAGATGGAAGGAAACTGGATTACGTTAAATATGTAATTTGTTTAATACTTTTTTCGGGGGGGGGGGTGGTAAATTACTAATATCAACTATTTATAGGACTGTTTCTAAGACTTCAGAAAAGCTTAAATCACATTGAAATGCTTAAAATAAAAATTGCTGCATGAAAACATTTCATTTTCAAGTTTCATCTTTGCCGTCGCCAACGTGGCACGGTGATTAGAGTGTCTGCTCTAAGAGACGCGGAATAAGGAGTCAATCCTTACGTCACGGGTTCGAATCCGACAGAGGGACGTTGAGACTGGGCCTTCGTAAGAGACCGCATAAAGCCATAAACCGAGGTTCCGTTCCACAGTAGGTGTTGGCACGAAAAAAATCCCTCACTGCTCAATGGCCGTAAGTGTCGAGTATAGGACAAAATTTGCAGCTCTCCACTGGCAAATTGTGGCGTCTCCATATGAGTGAAAAATTCTCGAGAGGGACGTTAAACAGCAAACAAACAACCAAATTAAAATCATTTTAGCCTTTTTGAATAAAATGATAAAATTAAGAGTTATCCTTCAAGGCTGAGGATCGGATATCCTTAAACCAAGCAACTTACGCGTGATTAAAGTTTGACACAAGGCTTTGCATTAATAGTCCTATAATTACATGTATATGTGATAATTCTTTAATTAATTTATATTTTATCAAATGGCATGTAGATAATGAATAAGTATTTCGGATTTTTTATGTTTGACTTCCGGGAGATCAAATCCGATTTTAATGAACCATTGGCTTCGGAAGGAAATTGATAGTGGGGTGGCTAATTGAAATAGAAAAAAAATCAAACCTGAAAAAAAACTTGACAAGCAAAAAAAAAAAAAAAAAAAAAAAGGAAAATTGTTCTTTCTCCAAACCCGAAAATCCTATTTCGGGGGTGTGGTTGGGGGGTTTGCTCGAACATCTTCCAGTACCAAATTCTTTTAAACACTACCAATTACCCTTCTTTCACTACAATGAATCGTGCCTGTAGAAAGTGGGGAGGGGGGGAGGCTAGACCTACGCCCGAATTTTCAATGCCTATATTATGTCTACCTTTGTAAAAAAAAAGGGGGGGGGCAATAGCCCCCCTCCCCCGGTTCCGACGCCTATGTGAACCGGTTTTTCTTAAACGTGCCATTTCACTCAAAAAATGCCTTTCAAAGAATGAATAATTTTTAACATCAGAATAATTTAAAAGTTTATTAGCTTTCTGTCAAATATGGCAAAAAAAACAAACAAACAAACAAACAAAACACGTAAAATGTCTACTTGATTGCCTACCCGATTTACCAACCTCACGGGCGGATTCAGAGAGGGCCTATGGGGCCCGCCGCCCCCCCCCCCCCTTGTGTCCAAAATATACATAAGATTTAATAAATCAATTGTTTTTTGGTTTGGCTGTGGGCTACCTACCCCGACCAAAAACTTGTCGGGCCCCCCTTTTCAAGATTCCTGGATCCACCACTGAACTTGGAAATCAACAATCGCCAAGAAAATCTAAATTACTCAGTATTCTAAAATTAAATGCAATTTTTACAGCGAATACACATTAACCTATAAAAATGAGTCTTAAAATTTCAGCACAGTTGATAAAATCAGGAAGCTGTATAATAGAATCAGAAATTTGAAAAATCTCGAATAGTCCCGGCTTTTAATTTGCCACGGCCCGGGTTTCCTATTTTCAAACACTCTTTGAACTGGAACTCCGCGCATTTTTTTTAAATAAAAGGACCAGTTTAGATGATGATGAAGTTACCACTGCATAACATGAAACGTCTAATGCATATAAAGATTTGAGCACATCACATAACAAATTAACAACATCATTTTCTACTGCAAAGCATGATTTAAGGAATATATATAATAATTTTACTATATAATATAATGATGTTAGTACTGCACATAATAGATTTTTCACTTCATGTAAAGGTGTCGCACTGAATGAAATTAACTTGGCACTCCACATGCAGCGGGTTTCATACAATGTAATGATTGCTTTATCACACAAATTATGTTTGTACTGTATATATTGAATTCATCACATCACAGAAAGATATCAGTAATGTATAAAATGGAAAAACCACTGCATATAATGATTTTACAACATAATGTATCGATATTATCACTTCATTACATTATTTAACCACTACATATAATGACATTGCAACTGAACATAATGATAAAACCACTGCATACAATAAAGTTATCAATGAAAATAATGATTTTATCACTATATAATGATAAAACCACTGCATATAATAAAGTTTTCAATGAATATAATGATTTTACCACTATATATAATGACTTCACCACTTCACATAAAGGTTATTCCACCTCATATAATATGAAAATGACCTTCAGGCAGCTATGGCGTTCCATAAATATCAATTAATCTTTTGTCTTCGAGGTATCACACCGGTAATTGACCAATCAAAATGAACTTAGTCAATTGTAGTTCCATACATATAAAATTAATTTTTCTTTCTTTTGATATTTTTTTTTATTTTCTTCCAGGCTATTTTTACAACTTTGGTACCTGTGCTTAGTAAATTTAATGTACTTTGTAAATAAATAAAGTTTTTTGACAGGAACTATTTTTTTCAGGGCATAGGAGGCTACTTCCTGGGGTGCACTGGAGCTGTTTATAAACACATTGAAAACACGTGGATTTGAGGGTAGCCCTGTTTGCAGATGGAAAAAATCAGAAAATGCCGTGTAGGTACCCTGTTTTTTGGACTTGGCTAATGAGAAAGGTAATGTTTTATACTTTCTGCTAAATATTTTTTCATGAATTAATTTACCTGATTTTTTAAGAATTTTTTTCCTATATAGAAACATATAGTGAAAACAATTACCGGTGTGATACCTTAAAATGCCACTGGCGATTTCTGAAGTTTTACGCATGTTGGGTATGGGTTATAATAATAATACATGTAGTTATAATAGACTCTATATTGCGTAATACTAACCATTTGTATGCTGTCGATGCAGACTTCACGACATTTATGTTTTGTAAGGTGGCAAAACAATCATTATAAATAGGTCTTGGTAGTTGCATCCGATGTAATTTGTTTAATATTCTACGCTATTCTGACACGGCCACTCAGGAGAAAATAAAGATGTAGCATACATGTTTCTCGGGTGATCTCCCTTTGATTACATAGTGACCATGGTGACGAGGAGCCGGGAGTTGGAAAACAAATTCATGGCATAAATAAATAGGCTGTCAGAGGACAAGAGTACACATTATTTTTTTTTAAACATTTCAGCATAATGATTAGTTAAATATAGATCAGCTACTTGAAGGAAAAGTCTTGGGTCAGGACTGAGGCGCGTAGTATACAAAACGTCGACATTATTGCATCTACATGCAGTCATGCTTAGCGAGAGTTTTTCGTACTTTTCTGCACCACAACAAAAAAAATAACTAATGATAAATATAACATTCGCATTTCGAAACTTTTTAATATTTACAAAAACAATATAGAATCTTTTTCTTTTCTATTAATGTAGGGTAATCCCCGCTATTTTCACTGTGTGAGTCGGTGCTAAGATATTTGAATCGAACGAAAAGTATTTATTTCGATGTGGCCACACCCCTCGAACAAAATAAAAATATACTTTATTTATTCATATTTTAATCCTCTTTTCAATGGTATAAATTTTATTTTGTTCGAAGGGTGTGGCCACAGCAAAAATTTGAACTAAAGACGAAAAAATGCTTTATTTTGATAAAAATTAGCAAAGTGCACGTGTTTAGACGTTTTCTGTACAAATATGACGTCATCAAATAAAAAAAATTGGCATAAACTATTTAAGTTTGATACCCAAGGATAATGTTTCTATTTTTAATTTTCTTCTTCCCCTCAGTTTAATTTTCCTGAAAAATTAGGCCGATTTAGCCCCTTCGTGGATTTAGCTCTTTGAGAAAATTGTACAAAATTGTGAATATTTCTTCAACAAACATTTGAAAGTTGCAATTATGTCTAAGTATAGCTGAGTAACAAATTTGTGAATGAGATAAGCATGTAATGCATACTAATTTATGGCATTGATTATAACAGTGAGGAAAAACTTTTGGTCTAAGATACAGGATTCATTTATTCATAATTTGTTGATGGCAGAATACCTGAACTGATAAATATAAATTAGGAACAAACAATAAAATATTTCAATCATCATGATCCTATGATTAAATTCTTTCAAAAATAAATACAACATGTACATTACAGTTTGTATCAGACCTGGGGTAATGGTAATGCATTGTAGTCATTACATTTTTTCAAAGTAATTGGATGTAATGTGTAATGGACTCATCTTTCAATTACAAGTAATTGTAATGTTATGCATTACTTTAAAAAAAATGTCGGTAATGACCATTACTTTTCAATTACATTTTGGTTTTAAATCTCTCTCTTTTATTGAATCTGAAACAAATAAAGGTCACTGAGAAGTTATTTTTTTATTTATAATGTTAAAGTCTTAAAATTAAAATTCTATATCTTACTTTAAAAAAAAGTTTATTCAATGGTGATTGACAGACATACTAAATAATTGTTTTAATAGAAAACTTCTTGACAAGACAGTTATAAAATCAGTTGAGGATATTTTTTGAAAAAAAAAGAAATCATTAGGTTTCAAAGAAGCTACAAAACAAGTGACATTAATACATTTATTTAAAAAAACAGAGGAACTAACATCAGAGACTGAACAAAACTACAACATTAAAAGTGTTCCGATCCACTTTCTTTGTCAACTGTAGATCATGGTAGATTGGTAAACTACATGAACATGATAAATGAGTCCAAAATCCAAATACCACTCTGACTTACAGACCTGAAGGAAAGCATATCAACCAAGCACAAAGTGTGAAAAGTATTATAGATATAAAATGTGTGGTCATAAAATTTGTGTTTTTCTCTTATAAAATGTAATGTGTAATGTAATTCATTACTTAAACAAAGTAATTGTAATTTAATCAATTACTTTTCTAAATGAGAGTAGTGGTAATGGTAATTGTAATGGTAAAAATTCAAAGTAATTGTTATTTAATGCATTACATTTAAAGTAATTGACCCCAGGTCTGGTATGTATCAAGATGTCTTATTGGAATGAACATTCAGATACATAAAAGAGATCTTATTCTTTTGATTTAATTTAAGCACATGTTTCAGTTGTCATATTATGTGCATAGCTACTATTCATGATCATAGAGCATTCATGAACACATCTTTCACTTTGGATAGTACAATTACATGCATCATATGTAGATCATTATTCGTTTGTCAAGTGATGATACAAGATAAGTAAGAAAAGCAGATACAGTGACTATCTGACTTGCTATAATGGTTTTAAAGATAATGGCGTAACAGTTGACAACAGTTGAAAACATTTTAATCTCTGAATTGTCCTCTCTTTATGTATTCGAAGTTTAGCAATGTATCGTGTATCACGAACTTGAGAGGCTACGCGTTGTTTCCCCCTTTCCTAATTACATTTTATCGTGTAAGGTGGTATTATCAACTTTGCCTTCCTTTCAAGTAAGTACCCCTTTAAATAAAAAGCCATGGTCCACCATTACCTCATCTCCAGGAGAAATTAGGTCAAGAAATCCACTTTTAGCCATGATATATCTGTCTGAAACATTCCCTCCCCATAACTCAAACACAAAAGAGAAGGTACCAGAGGGAGTGATTCCAACAAGGCACTTTAATATAGTTATTGTATATTTGATGCTGTAGGGGTACGTGGCCGCTGAACAAATATCTCTGTTCAGTCGATTACTCTTCACTCTTGTTAACTCTTGTCCTAGGAAAAGCTTTCTTGAACGAGTATGGCATGACTTTCCTTACTTGTACTCTTGAAGCCATTTACTTTGAGGTCCAAATACCTATATAAAACACATTTACATAGTAATACTTTTCAAAGTCAAAATACTAGTATTCTGTGTGAATTATATCAAATTGTTTGTGAATCTAAATAAATATATATATAATATATTTACCAATTACCAGTAATTAATTTATTTAAGGAAATAAACCATTTGTTATATAATAAGATATTTTCATAAAATATTAACAATATTTAGATTTTTATTTGAAATTTAGACAAATTAGGGAACTTGCAGTTTGAATCTTATATTTCTTAGCAACACACCCTATATATGAGATTAATCCATGTGCTAAATATTTGGTATACCTGACTCTCACTACCCCAAACAAGTTAGCAAGTAAAGAGGTGTTGACACCAAGTCAAATTCTGGGGAGTGTCATCAAGAATTCTTCGAATCTAGTCAGCTTTATGGATGGCCCTGGGTTTTTTTACATTGACCCTCTTCACACTTCTTCTCTGTTGATGTAGAGGTATACATGTATATTCATAGCGGTTGTATTCGCATATGCATGCTGACGTTTTTCAATGGAGGTGGTTTCTGTTTTGGAATCTTGAAATTGTAGCGACTAAATAAGGTGGGGATAGGATTGTTTTCAGTGGGACAACCATCTGCAAAATGTAGGGGACAAACGGAGTGTATCGTTTAGGGGAAATCTTCTCGTCTCGAAAGACCTGCTGAGGCCACTGCCTTCGTAATTTGAGTTTCCTCTTAGTCTTAAAACTGGACCCCTTGCATCCAAGGATAAGTGCCTCAATTGGCCTCCCTTCTGCCTCACACCCTGGCAAAGAACACCAGTAGTGGCTGGGAATATCTGTATTCTTCCTTTTTTTAAGACGTCGAATAATTTCGTCTGCTTAATATTTCGTTGCGATGTAAACATTCGCCATTACACTGCCCTACATTTCCTTATTATCACGTCACTGCTGTGTGTAAAAGTCAGCCGTAAACCACGATTCCGGTGTATCTCGAAAGTTCCGTATTCGAAAATGTGCAAACATGACTAAATCATGAAATTTAAAAACTATTCAGCATATGGTAAGTATCATAGTGTCACATTGACCCTCCAATCAGTTTTCTATTTTCATACATTTATTTGAAATATTCTCATGCAAATTTTTAGTTCTAAATTCCTTTTTTTCTCCATTAAAACATTTTTATTTTTTCTTCGGTAATTTAATCCAAATTATGTTACACATTCCAACAAATGCATTCTTCTCTATTTCGAGTCACTTGCTTATTTACCTTGACAAGTATATATCTTCTTATTTGTGATAAGTTTTCTTTGAACATTTGTGAAATCTATTTGTGTCAAGGAAATCAAATGAAGCCGAATTAATCAGAGTTACTCGTTAAACAAACTAAGCTGCAGGGTAAATCACCCTCTTTAATGTGAGTTTTTAAGTAAATTGCTTTTCACACTTTGTTTTACCATTGTGACAAGATTAACTCAGGTTCCGGACAGGGGACGCTATCTCGCTTTGTCCGATCACTTATTCTTCGGATACTCAGAAATAAAGACGTAAACTGTAATCGTCTCCTGTCCTATTTTCAGGTAAAGTAACTTTTACATATCTTTTTGTATCATTGCAATTGTTTATTCATTTTTGTGCATTTTATAACATTGCAGTTGTACATTCATTTTTACGCATTTTAGAATTTTAATATTTTTATTGTTTATGTGCATGGACATCCTACCAAAATTGTATTTACACTGTATTGAGTTAATCTATATTAAGTAACATTATTTTATAAAGAATTTCTATGTCCCATATCTAAAGTCTTAATATCATCTATTAGACTGTTTTATTTGATTTTTAAAACTTAACTTGTTAAATTAAGTCAATCCGGAAAAAGCTCTCTTTTGCTATATTGGTTTTGGCTCTTACAAGTTGAAATCTTGAAAAATGAAACAACACACTTTCGGCTTTGTCAACAAATCTTTTATCGATGTCCGTTATGCAAAAATTGATCATGTAAGTTACTTGTTTTATGATTTTACTCATGTGTTTAATTTGTTGTCATATTCATGATCTGCTAACACACTTAAGCACAGAGTTTCTTAAATGTTCAGATCAGTACATGTGCACAGTTCAATAGTTCATGTAAACAAGTAGCATTCTAGCATATATAGCATTTTTCGTTTAGTTCAGATCATTTTATTATTGATGTCAGTTCAATCCTTTGTTTGTCTACTACATAAATCCACCCCCCCCCCCCTTTTTAGATGATAACCGGAAGTTAAGTAACTTATACCGGAAGTTCAATTAATGATGTAAACAAAGCCATGTGCTTGTGTTTTGGGTCAATCATTTTGAATTATCATCTGTCCTAAACAAACCTTCACTTTGCAAAGTGAGTTTTTCTATTATTTGAATAATTTCCCCATTTTGTTTTAACTCTTGAATAATGTTGTATACAGATATTTCATTTATTTTTCACTTCAACCCTGTAATGTTTGTAAATTTGTTGTTAGGTGTCATTGCACTTGAAACTATAGTGTACCACCAAACAGGCAATTTGTTATAGTGGTTGTATAATGCGTCTTAAGCAATTATTTTATTAATCTGTTATCAAATGTGTGAGATTGCCTTAACGGGGAACTACGCGCATGTCATATCATATATGCCACCTCACATTTGTGATTTTTAAAGTGATATTGCCAGCATTATTTTTGTGATTGCAAATGATTATATCTTATCACTTATTCTTCGGACACTCAGAAATAAAGACGTCAACTGTAATCGTCTCCTGTCCTATTTTCAGGTCATTATATCAGCGAACAAAAACATCGCCAAAAACTCGGTGATATAAGTATGGCATGTAAAGGCTTATTACAGTCATTTCTGGATTTTCTTTTTTTGTGTGTTATTTCTCAGAATTTTTATCGTGTAAGAAAATTAAACAGGACATTTTGTTCGTAATAAAAGTTTGATATCGATATGAATAAATAAATGATATTGTGAGACAAGTTTGAGTTTCGATCCATCTATGCTATACACTACATGTAATGTTTGTCTGTGTATCTTACCATCTGTTAAAACCTTCATGAAAAGTAAGGTAATTACATACGAGGGGTTATCAAAAAGTTCGTGGACTGACGCGATAAAATCAATAATATGTAGTCTTTGCTTACAAAATTTATGCGAAACATAAAACAACAAGAGTTTAAGAAATGTTGAAAATTTTAGCTTGATACGTTGATAATTTGCCAAATTATTCTAAAATTAAAAAGACTTTATGTGATCACCCGGCGCTGTCGCCGTTTAGTGTCATGACGTCCGCTTAACGTCATTGTTTCTTAATGCCCGCTCTCTCTACCTCATACACTTATCTTGATGAGATTACCTGGAGTTAAGTAAGGACTTAATCCGGTCTTATTTATATGAATTTACAATGTCATGAGCAGCTGTTTTCAATGCATATAATATCGTAAATGGATCTTTATATAGGGAAAGATCCTCACTTGATTATGCCAGAATACTTAGCTTGTTGGAGTTCAATTTCTACCACACATGATCAACGTCACTTTTCGACGTGACTGACTTTTGACACCCTGACTACAAATCGACACTAACTGTGCATATTTCATCTCTCTGAATCTTTTTGGGCATTAAAAAACAAGTACTCTGGATGCATTTTATTTTTCTGTAGCCAGTTTAATATTCCTTAGGTCAATACCAGTTTTTCCAGGAGCGAAACTCTATAGAGTGTTTGAAAAAGAAACCCCTCCCCCTTTTTGACGTTATTTTCAAGCCCTTACTCCATATAAAATTTACGATAAAATTTCATAGACATTACAGAATGGGGTAAAAATTGCAAATTTTACTGAACAAATGTTTCGTACCACATGCCTGAATTAACGAGATTTTTTGATGACAAATACTCATATCTAAGGAGTTTTTCTCAGTTACACTCAGGTAGAAAAAAACGTCATATTAGAGGTTGCGCCGCCTGGACATACCTTTGCTTACAAATACACTAAACAATTCATTAAAAAAAATAAAAAAATATGATTTATGGTTTAATCTATAGATAGAAAAGATGATGCTAATTAAAACTTCATTGATGTACGTAAAGCGGTTTTAATTTTATGACGCTAGTCCACGAACTTTTTGATAACCCCTCGTACTGTTAGCAGAGTGTTTAAAATAATAAACGATATCAGGTTCAAATGATTTAATCTTTTTCTAAACACCAGTTCATATATCAATTAATTCTGCTTCAATAAAGATTACATATTTTGAGGAATTTTCCTTACTCAGCGACCCGAATTTTTCAATCTGTAAATGAAATGACAATTAATAACATATCTAATAATAAATGTATTATGTATACTATTACATTGAAAAAGACCTACCAATGGTGGAATAATGTTTTGATTTATAAAAAAGTAAATATTGAAGAATGTACTAGAATCTAATCCTTAAAATCATTGATGTAAAAAGCAATATAAATACAATATATAACTTAACAAAGAAAGCAGACCCGCCCCCCCCCCCCCCCCCAAAAAAAAGACTCAAGAAATAAAGATAAAACAAAACAAACAAACAAACGTAAACAAAAAACAAAACAAAAGAATACCCTTCTCTAGACAAAAATTTAAAAAAAAAAAGAGATACCAATAAATAAAACATAAAAGCATTTGAAAAATAAGAAGTAAGGAAAAAGGAATCAATATTCAAATTTAAAAAGAGAACCAGCCAACTCAAAATCGTCGCATAAAATATCAAAAACAAAGGAAAAACGCAAGGAATAAAAAAATCATAACAATGCACATGTATTTATATTCTGTTTTGGTACTTACATTTTCGTTTAGCACAGCGCTGGAGACATTCGTGTATCGTTTGAAATCTGTTGTCGTTTCCTTCACAGCCTCCATAGATGAAAACCTCACACTGATTGGTGAAGCTGTTGTACCACCATCTCGGAAAATAACCCCTACAGGCTCCGGGTGCTTTGGGCAGGGTGCAAAGATCAGCTAAAATAATTACAAGTATTCACGATGTTGTATCATTATATCTAGTATTTGATCATATTTTTTTGTGTAATTTAGTAACAAAAGAAATTAAATTCACTCAACAAATTTGTAATTGTTCTCGTTTAATCGCTAAAGACAACCATAAGATATAATGAATATTTTACGACAACCAACAGATGTTATGTAATACTAACGGCACGCAGTTGATGTTATGTAATACATTCAACGACCAATGGATGTGCTGTAATACTTATGGCAATCAATGGATGTAATGTAATACTTATGGCAATGCTCATTTAATTAATACCACATCCAGTGGGTGTTCAAGAAAACTTACGGCAACCGATCAATGTGCATCCAACTTGCCCATTGCCTGTGCAAAAACATGTATTGCACCCATCGGTAGAAGGAATGCTTTCCCCGAGGGGATAATATCTACCATTATAGAAACAGCCACCTACAGTACAAAAAAAATTATAAACACAATAAGGGGTTAGCAACAAAGGCTTAAATGGTATTTTAGAATTCACATTTTATATGTAAATCGGTGTTTTTTCAGTATATATCCTATAATTAAAATATCTGATTTCCATGGTCTTTAGAAAATTAACTTTTGATTAATTGAAAATAACCTTTCTTTTAAATATAGAATTCCCTGCAGGAATTGCAAAAACACGGCTTTATTTGAAAAGAAAATTTAGTAACATCAATGTAGCACACAGGGCAATGTTCAAGAAAATGAAATACATATAAAAAAAAAAATAATTAAGAAAAAAAGTAGTACTTTTTCATTGTGAGAGTATCTCCCTTAACCGATGGGTCTCCCAACATTAAGTCTGTAATACCTGATTGTGGTCCTGGTTCGTATACTGGCTTTACACAGGAAGTTCTACAACCACAACCAAACGAGCAGCACTTTAAATCAAAAAAAAAAACTTGGAATTGATGATCAAATAAGTTATTTGTATATTAATCCATTAAATGTCTTGATTTTTTTTTAAATAAAGAATTGTGTGATCGGGGTACTGATTGATTGATTGGTTAATTAATGGATATTTGTTAGATCATGAGAGATACCAAGCTTTTAGAAATGCAATCAAATGGAATTTGAGATTATATTCGATTGATTGAATGTCCTTTTCAGGGTATCATTAGCACAAATCATTCAATTGATCAAATCCTGCTCCTATTTTGTATTGTTTAATGGACTTTTGAGCTTGAATACTGTTCGTTATCTCCGTATATTTCATCCTGTAACGCCGATTGAAATAATTTAAAAAAACGATATCTTATCATATTTAATTTATTGTGCCTCTATAATTATATATGCAAATATATATAGCAATAAAGTCTGATCAAGTGACTCACTGCATGTAAAACAAGATGTGTTTGTGAAACACTGATGCCCCCGTATGGCAGCTTATGTGAAGGTTAAAGTTTCTCAAATGCAAGTCAAAATCCAGGCCAAAAGCTAAAAAATTTTGGTACCCAAAGAAAGGTCTTGTCTCGAGGAACCTGTGAAATTTGAAAGCCCTAGCTGCAACTGTTCAAAAGTTATGGTGAAGGTTAAAGTTTTTTAAAACTAAGTAAAACGTCAAGGTCAAAGTTGTTTGTATCCAAAGGAAGGTCTTATCAGAAGGATTACATATGTGAAGTATGTAAGCCTTAGCACCAACCATTCAAAAGTTATGGCCAAGGTTAAAGTTTTTCAAAAGTAGGTCAAACTCCTAGGTCAAGGTCAAAGATGTTGATATCCAGAGGAAGGTCTTGTCACAAGGAATACACAAGTGAAGTTTGAAACCCCAAGCACCAACTGTTCAAAAGTTATGGCCAAGGTTCAAGTTTTTCAAAAGTAGGTCAAGGTCAAAAGGTCAAAGTTGTTGAAAGCCTTGTCACAAAAAATACACATGTGAAGTTTGAAACCCCAAGCACCAACTGTTCAGATGTTATGGCCAAGGTTAAAGTCTCATAAAATTTTGCAAAAGTGGGTCAAACTCCAAGATCAAGGTCAAATATCATGGTACCCAAAGAAAGGTCTTGTGACAAGGAATACACATGTGAAATATGAAAGTCATAGCTCCAACCAATCAAAAGTTATGGGCAAGGTTACAGTTGACAACAGACAGACAAACGGACAAACAGACAGACAGGACAAAAACAATATACCCCCGGGATCTTTCGATCCGGGGGCATAAAAATTAGCGTATAATTTTGGTGATTATTTCAGAAATCACTATCTAGTTTGTTGGGTATCCCAGGGACATCAACGACAATTGGAGACGTGGAATAATTTATGCGTAACAGGCGTTGATGTCCTGGCATACTCAACAAACTAGACAGTGGTTACTTAAATTTACATTCATATGTGAAATGTCAGTGTAGAAATCAATAAAAATGCTGTCTAATGGATTTAATATACACGCATTCCATGTTAAATTCAATAGTCTCCGCCCACTGACGCCAGAGGCAAAGACAGTGGCGAGAGATTGACATGCATATTACACACTTGACCTTTCACGCGGCGAAATTTACATTCAATCGTAAATATCAAGAAATCAACACACCTAACTTTCAAAGAGGTATCACAGAGAAAACAGCTGGAAATGTAAATAATTTTAGATAAAGAGATGCATTTGCAAATGTCAATATTAATCATTACACCTCACCGTAAAAACAATCGCTGTCACGTGTACATTGGGTCTGACCAATTGGACAATCACATGTTGTTATGCGGGGGCATCGTCCAGGTTTCTCCCCGTGGTATCCTCCAGCGCAAACAACACTTACAACCTGTATGTTATTGTTTTATAGAAGGTGAAGATAACTAAGTGATCAATTTCAACAGTCCTGTGAACAATATAATTGCAAAACTGGATTGATTGATTGATTGTATGTTGTTTTACGTCCCATCCGAGAATTTTTCACGCATATAAAGACGTCACCATATACCGGTGAAGGGCTTTAAATATAGACCTTTACTATGCACTTATGGCCATTGAGCAGTGAGGAAACTTTATCGTGCCAACGCCTGTTGTGACACGGGGCCTCGCTTTCGAGGGTCTCATCCGAAGGACCCGCAACTTTCATATCAAAGTGCCGAGCGCCTGGCGAAGGAACAGCTGCTACCTATTTTTTATCGACCTAGATCAGTTTCGGCCGAGATTCGAACTCACGGCCTTCCGATCACGGAGCGAGCACTCTACCGACTGCATGACCTACTGTGACGGCAATTTAAAACTGGAAGAAAAACACCAGATATAAGCTCAGGTTACTTTTGACATAAAACTAAGGTGAGACTTCAAAGATATAAACAATTGCAAATTTGTATATTTAAATACGCACATATGATGATAACATTCTTTTATTTTCAGAATTATTCCAAAATGTATATAAATTTCAACATTTGACTTGTCGGTTTTCAGTTCATTGAGCAGAGAAGACGCGTTTTAACGGATCCTTTGTAATCGAACTTGTTGAAAATTTTGTTTACATCAGCGATTAATAAAATTATATCAGTAAATTCCATTTATCTTTTTTCCTGTATAAGAGTATCCTCACTTACCAAGAAAAAGAGAAATTCCTGTGTTGGCCTCATTACTTGCAGTGTTTTACAACATAACAAGTTCTGCTGTTTTATAAATGTAGCAAGTATTTGCATAAAGTATGCAATTCACATCTTAACGTGGCCCAATGTCATCAATATGTCCCCGCCGGTTTTTATAAGGTTTTCAAAGACATTTTTATTTCCGTTAATAACATGTTTCCTCCAGCATATATAAGTTGACCTTTCTGTTATCAGGCGATTGAAATTTCAGACACGAATGATGAGTTGTAATTTTGGCAAAAAATATCTGGTGTCTCTGTAATAGTGCTTAAATAGACACTTGATGTATTTAACATTTGGTGAGTAATTAAGATTTCTTATTTCAATTATGATTCTTTATAAGATGGTTTTTTTTTAAATTAAAACTACAATTATTAAAATAATCATATTTTTATTCAGCTCGGAGTTATCAATCTATTTATTGATTAATAAATATATTCATCGGATTGATCAAATATCCAATTAGGTATTTATTTATCAAATATTAATTTAATGACTAAAGCTTATGCGACGTTTATGTGTTATTATTTTTTCATTTGAATGAATTTGGGACGTACTTTGACTTTAATAATTAAAAATACTGAAAGCTAACCTACTGGTTATAAAAATAGATATAATTACATAATATAACAATTATCAATTTAATTAGAAACATGCATTTTTAATTTCCTGCGTTGTTAACCTCAAATAGCTTAATTATCAAAGAAACATGAAAGGTTAAGCAGAATTACATCTCGATTGCATTTTTATTTTAATACAATACTGCACGCACTTAAAACAAGAAATTCACAAAATGTCAGGAACATTTACACTGTTTTCTTGTCTTTAAGTATCACAGAATCATAATTTACAGAAACACAATCTTTGGCTGAAGAGACAACATTTTATTTTATAAATCATAAATGGACTCATGTTTAAAATGGGATGATGGATTTGAAATATACATCCATTTTTATTGAATAGAAATACAATGTTTATATTAAGAAAACACGTTATTCGCACTCAAAGAAACAGACGCTTCCTGTTTAAGGCTTAAATATATCACAGTAAAATTTCTTTCCTTGTCACGTTTTCGGAATTTTGAATAGAAAAGAACACAAAATGTATTAATATAATGATTTATAGGAAAGTTCTTTTCAAAAATAAAGTTGATGTTTTCATGCTCTAATAAATCTTTAAAATGAAAGCAAGCCTTCAAGGAAAACTTTTTCCCACTCCTTAATCATTTTAAAAGTACCTATAATTAATAATCTGTATAAAACAGCAAACTGGTTGCAATTGTTCCGTCTACCCTAGCTATACGTGGCACTCACGGCGGATGTGACCGGTCAACAGGGGATGCTTACTTCTCGTAGGCACCTGATCCCACCTCTGGAATTTCTAGGGTTCGTGTTATATGCCCTACGCGCAGATTTATATTGTTTGTAGATTTATATGAGACCGATCATTGTTTGTTATATAAAAATAACGTATATATTAATTTTCCATTAAACTTTAAGGTGTATTTACGAGATTTTTTCTTTATTCTACAACAGTTTAGAAAATTCTGATCGCCGTAGATTACAAGGCCGTAACTGCTATTGAGGCAAGCGATGCAAATGCCTAACTAAAAATTCAGAGTTTTCTGAAAAGTGAAAAAGTTTAACTTTGAACTTTAATTAATCATGAGTGTCTTTGTACTAAATCAATACTTTCAACTTAAGTTTCAATTTCTGTAAATGGATCATCTCACCAGGTGCTTCATAATAGTTAAGAAAGCATATAAAAATAATTCAAAACTTGAAAACTTCCAAAGATTAGGTCTTTAACTTGCTAAAACCCAGGCTTCGGGAACTCTCCCCTCCCCCCGAGAATCCCGATCAGGACACTACCCTGGACCCGCTTGGGACACGGGTGACCCCCAGATCCCTTGCCTCACTAAACATTTGAGCCTAGTTACGGCCTTGGATTAACGACAAATTATGAATAGAATAAACTTGAAATACAACTTAAGAAAAATTTAATAAGCAGCACAGCTTCGCAACGTAATCTAAAACTAAATGAAAGCAGATGTTTAATTACTACATACGTGCTACCAGGGCATATATCATAATCGCTAAATACCGGTAATATATGTATACCTTGAAAAATAGTGTCGTCTAAGTTATTCAGTAATGGGCCTAATTCCTCCCCCCATCCATTCCCCCTTTTCCATTTCAATTTAGTATGTCGTAAAAATTCTAGCATGGTGTATTACTGTTTTAAAGGGATTTATTAAATTTGAATCATCAAAATTCTTCTAATAAATTTTCATAATTTTTTTAATTTTTCTACGTTATTGTAAAATTAGAACTCGATATTAAGGATACACCAAAGGTTTCCAAATGCCAGAATTTAATTTGCTTGTAATTCTTTCATTATCAAAGATAACATAATAAAAGTATGTATCATTTGAAAGCTTGTTAAATTTACTTTTTAATTGTCCTAATTTAAACTTTAATAAATAACTTATTTAAAAATTATTTAAATATTAATGTAAATTTTAATGCATAAATATTTTGTAAATCAACTTTTTTGTATTTAACCCCTCAAAGTGGAAATTTTGCCTCGAGGTATATTAAAGATTGAACTTAAAAACTGTATCTCAAATTTTTGATAAATCTTCTAATTCAAAAGTTACAGCCATTTGTCCTTCAATGTTAACAATTTATTAGCCTAATTTAACATTTCCCACAATAATTTCAAAACTAAGCTAGATATCAAAAATCTGAGATACGGTTATGTGAACACAAATTTGAGAAGCAACCCATCCAATTTTCAGAGAAATTGGTCAATAAATAAGGGAGCTGAATCCTTTGAAATAATACCACAAACTGTCTGATCTTACTTTACAGTAGAGGGCAAAAACCCATTACACAACAAAATCTGCCAAAGCTAGGAATATATGACACCTTGGAGATTCAGCTTCGGATACCTGTCACTTAGCCATATTTTCCATGCATATTCACAAGAATGGGAGGTTCTTTTCTGTATTTAGATGCTTTTAATTAAGTAAAATAGGTTCAATTCTGAATCAGAAAGATTTCCCGGCAAAATGACAAGAGCTAAGCTCCACCTCCTATTTTATGGTCATCGGTGATCTGTTAGATCTCCTTGTCTAAATCTAGAGTCCCTGTAGTTTAATTACTGATAACCTCTGTGTGGCTAGTGAAGAATTCCCCAAGTGGTCACAGTGATTTATTGCGTCTTTCATGAGCAGGCAGTCACAGATCAAATCAGAAGCTTCAATAACGGAACATTCACATGTGGTAGTGTTTATGTTTCATTATTGTTAAATAATTAGAAAACCATTTCATAATTACCCAAAATTTTACATGCATTATAAAGCGGTGATTAACTTCTTTTTCTTAGCCAAAAATCTCAAAATTGTTGAAAATCTTGAAAAAAGCCTTTGGTGTATCCTTAAAGATGGAAATCATATTGAATTTACATAAAAAAAAATTTAATTATAATTTATTCAAGTGACTAAAGCAGGTCTTGTCAAACAAAAATTTATAATGTCTACTATGTGTGCACACGAATATTTTTTCTCTGTACACATAGGTAAGCTTAGTACACAAATTCCTTCTTCAATGTTATGAAATAGAATGAAGCACTGGCTCCCGCACAAATGTATCTCACACATTCCACACCCGAATGATGTATCCTTTCTCTTTTTCGGGACAGACTTTGCACAGATTTTGCAATACGATCGTTTGCTTGACAGTCTTATAAATCTGTGGGTTCTAGAATTCAGAGACAGTTGTCGCCTGGCAGCTGTCCTTGGCGGTGTCCTGAAAGTTCCTTTAAGAACTGTACAAGGGCAAGGCGGTATCTGAGCTGTCTGTACCTCTTCTTTTGAAGGTCCCCACTCTTCTTCATAATAAGAAATGTGTCGATGATTGCCGTGTTGATTAAAAAGTGCAACACGTATTTCCACAATTTTTTACTGGGTCGCCCAACAGAATATGTAGAGCGTACAAGTAACTGATCAAAAATGTCAACACCTTGAAAAAACGCCTGGTATTGGCCGACATTCTGTTTCTTTGTTTGTTTGTTTAACGTCCCTCTCGAAAATTTTTCACTCATATGGAGACGCCGCCACTTGCGGTGCATGCGGTTGAGAGCTGCAAATTTTGACCTATACTCGGCACTCAGGGCCATTGAACAGTGAGGGATCTTTTTCGTGCCAACGCCCACTGCGACACGGGACCTCGGTTTATACGGTCTCCTCCGAAGGACTGGTCTCCACGCCCCACAGTGGGATTCGAACCCGCGACGTAAGGATCAACTCCTTATTCCGCGACTCTAGAGCGAACGCTCTAACCACTGCGCCACGCGTGACCCGACACTCTGTGATCGGGGAATCCGCAGTACAGTTAAGGCTACACATGAAGATAATATGGTAATGAGGTCATAATGAGGTTTGACGTCATGACAGTTGCTCCGCCTAGATAGATCCATATAAGGTAATAGAGCTCAAAAAAGCTATTTAATGATGATTGCGAGAATTTGTAATGAATGTCTGTATTTTCAGGTTTAAATAAATAAACATTAGTGATTTTCTCTTATATAGTAACAACACGTCTTCGAAATAATTCTCTTTTTATTGTGTCGTTTGGCTGCATTCGGCTTCAGCCAAGCGCTTGCACTCGGTGACACGGGCTGTTGTTTACATCTAAAAACGTGGCGACAGCAGATGAGATATGCAGTGGATAAATGCAACAATCAGGCAATCTTTAAAGAGAATAGGGATAAAATAAGAGACCTGGGCCTTGTTTATCTTTTTGATGAGAAGATGATGACTTAATATTTCGGGAAATCATGGAAAACTGAGACGATCCGCACTGCCTCCCTAGGTCCCTTTCTGTTCACTAAGGTGTGTATGTGCATAGGTATTAACATGTAGACATACTATTCTTTACATCGATGTAAAATAACCTTGAACATGTACAATAAGATGTATTGTTACAGTCCGTCACAAACTGCAATTCAGTGCCTTGTGTGTACCCCCCCTCCCCCTCACCCACACACACATACACAAAAACACACACATTATGAAAGTTGCACACTTTTAAATATGCAATGATGTTGTCCTTTGGCATACATGTACAAACATGTAACATAATATAAGCACAGCACGTCATGTTATCAAATAGTATAATTTAGATGCAGTCACACTTACAGTGTATTTGTGAAGTCAAACTGCACAGTGTACAATGTACATGTATGTGCACTGTACATACAAGAGTATAAGACCCTATAAATTTTAATTTATACCTCTGGCAATCAAAAATATGTGAATTTTAAGATTTCAGTTTTTACCAGTGCTTCATATTTTAAATTCATCATAGAACTTTTACTATCTGTACCACTAGGCTGTAAATTTGTAGAATTTCTACATTAATGAAGATAAAATGTTTGAATTTTCATTTGTCTAACTACATGTACATTAAGTCAGTCATATATGTATATACATGTATTTATGTACTGTTTATATGTATAATTTTTTGTCATTGTAGCTATCACAGAACTGGTTAAAACTGGCATTTACATCAGCTAGAACTATCAAAGTAGATGCATCAATTTCTCCACTGGGTATGATCACACTAAAGCATTTCACATTAATTTTATAGTATGTCAGTGTTAAATATTTTTTTTAATGTTGTATAGGTGAAAGAATTAAATGTTATCTCTGGTATATTGATTTTTTTTTTTACTTAAATTAAGTATAGCTACCAATTCGACTTTGCAAATGTCATAGGTTTCAATTTCCCAGAAAAGTTTTGTACATGTATCAAAAGTTTATTTCCATTTATTTTATGAATTTCAGAAAATATAGTATAGCATGGTTTGTTTTGTACAATGCAATGTCATTTCATTCTACAATAGTAATCATTATGTTTTTCACTCATTACATATATATTGTGTTGTAGCTACTCCCAAACAATTTGAACAATTCATTCAGGCAGCAAGTGTTTCCACCAATAAAATAAAAAGGTATGCTCCATATAAGCTCTAAACCATACATATTCCTGGCAAGATTATTGAAATGTTTTGATAATAAAAACAGTAGAGTCATGTATATGCTCTCCGTGTTACTCAATGCATTGTTTTGAGTATCACTTTTTTAAAACACCAATGAACCTTACATAATGGTTTTCATTTTGTTTTCAGAATTGATTTCATCCAGAAGAACTGTTTTTGAACTGTGGACTGTTTGAAATATTTTGCACCTGCTCAGAAATCCCTTCACAGCTTGTCTTTGAATTTGAAAGGCTGTTTTTAATTAAATAAATTTTCTAGATAACTAATACTTTGAATTTTTAACAGTACAATGGTGTGAAAGTTTGAAGGCTGTTAAGATTTGAGTATCTTAAGTTTACTTGCATGTATTCTGACAGGCGCGTAGCTGCTTATACGCAAATATGCAGGTGCGTACACATCGTTTACAAATCAAAAAAAAGGGGGGGGGGAGAGATTTGTGAGAAGAGAAAAAATATCAATACCATCCAGCAAATATTTGTGTTTCAAATTATTTTATCTCATACTGTTTCGATTCAAATTCAAATTCTATATTACCATGTCTTTATAAAAAATAAAATTTAAAAAAAAAATTGTAATATTTTATTAAATCATTGCCAAAACCAAATAAAACATTCATTAATTTGTAATTCTTCTACAACACATTGATAATTTATTTTAAGATCTTTGAGAAAATATCAACCGTTGAATGCTGTGATCCACTAGAATATGATTTGAAATATTATTTTGTTAAAAATTGAAATTATTAATTATATTTGTTGCCGAAAGATGATACCAATATATCTTTTTAAAAAAATATTCAGCCTCTACATGTACAATAAATTTGCACGGAAGTATTTAACTTTGTGTTAAAAACAATATTACTATGTCTTGTATTTTCTAAAGAAACTCGAAATGGCATGATTTTGAATGAAATATTTGGTGAAAACCATGAGCTTCCAGGGACTTCGCCCCTGGGCCCTCATCTGGACCCACTGGGGGTCTCAAAGCGGACCCCAGCCGTTCTCTGCGTACATTTCACTTCCATTCTGGTATGCGCCTGTCTGTGTTTTGGGGTACAACAAGATCTAAATTTCAGCATGTATATTGTGTTCACCTGTTATTTAACAGAGTATCTGTTTCTTGATTACAAAGTTTTTACTATGATTATCTTGTTTGCGCATTGATTGATAATTACTCAGAAACATGAGAATAAAGCCCCCCCCCCCCCCCCCTTCCCCCTCTACGCCGATATGATTTGTGCTACAATACCCAAATAAGTAAAACCTGATCTAAACACTGTTTAATAATTTATTTTTAACATGCCAGTAAGTATATGGTATCAAAGGAGCCAGAGGCAAACTGGTGATTGGGGGGGGGGGGGTTAGATCAGTAGAAAGGAAAACAGGTTATTAAATACAGGAGTAAGCACCCCAATCCCTTCCTTCTGTTCTTAAAGCTTTTTACGTAGTCTAGAATCCATAAACAGTTGAAGGTTTGATAACTAAAATAATCACATAAAAAAAACTTTAAAAAAAACTACTAAGTTCTGTTGGAGATATTTTTTCTGTGTGTCTACTGAGGAAGAATAGATGTTTTATCATTGATAGGGGCTGTCTATTTTTTTTTTTTTTTATTACAAATGACTGAATCCTTCAATATTTTTAACCATGGGCATTTTCCAATTCATTTACATGATGGATGTTGCGGCAAATTTTAGGCGAACGGAGGAAATGCGGTATAGGTGTCAAATACGTCTTGTGTAGCGTATAAAAGAACGAAGATATACAAAACAAAGTAAATTCAAAGATTTTTTTATGCATACCGTTTTGATTTAGTGAAATAAAGCCCAGCGCAGTCCGTAGGTATTATTTGTTTAAAATTTGCGAGGTACACACACTCTACTAAGTATCACAGAGTTATCTCCCATGCTGGGTCAATGATGCGTTTGAAAACTATATTTAGAATGAATGTGTTAAGATTTCAATTTTTAATCAAAAAGTGCAAGGGCAAGGCGACAACCCAAGAGGTAGGTTTTTATTTTAAATTCTTTATTTTACTGTATAGTTTTTAAAAAGTGATGCTCATTTCTTTGTAATTCATTAGGCAATTTAAAATTTCCGATTAAATGATGAAAAATACCCTATTTTTGAATACTGGTGTTTGTTTTCAGTGAATAACTTAAATATCTCAGAAATCTGACTGAATGAGCATCAGTTTTTCGATAGGCTAGATACCAAGGGACACAATGAAACCTTGTGCAGTTCAAATATTGTTTGTGTTGCCCTTGCACTTTTTGGTTAAATTTGACATTTTATATTTTGACCTAAAATCGGAGCTCACGTGACTTTAGAGGGTCACATGATGACAAAAAATACCGATGTGAAAAGCGATAGACAAACTCTTCATAAAGCCATTAAGATATTTCAGATAGAGTTTCATGCTAAAAAATAAGACGGTTGAACTTTAAGTGTCTCGTTTTGGGTGCCTTTTCATAGAAAATGTTGCCTTAACTGTACTGCGTCGAAATTACAGCCCCACTTTCAGCCACCGAGACGCATTTGAACTCGTTTCTGCTGGTGATGCCGTGGTCAATATCATAGCCACAGGTCGACTGTCCATCCACACTGTGGCACTCAGCTTGCCATCTTGTCTGACTTTGAACCAGAAATAAAAATATACATGCATCAATGTCTTGTGACAATCTCCTTAATGTATACATGTATTTATTACATTAAAGTATTATTCACTCTCAGATGTTAATTACACTAAAATTAATTAAAATTACATGTAAGTTTTCAAATGATGAAAAAAATACCTTATAAATTATTCTCCTGGATTCATACTAGGGACGTTCTTCAGATGAAAATCCCTTCTTGTTTCTCATAATTGTTCCACATGAAAATATCCTTTCTCAGGGAGTGATCTCGCGAGAGCAATTGATGTAAAACAAAAAAAACATAAAACACACAGATTTTTTTTTTCCTTCCAAGCTTTCACTCAATTTTGGACAACCGCCTGACCAACAGATGTCTCTCTGTACTAATCTCTACCTAGGTACGTGTTAATGTCTAATTGGTGACAAAAGCCAGCAACACTGTCACATCTTGGATTTTGAGACCCAAACGTGATGTCTTGAATGCAATGTACTGTTTCGTCAAAAATATATACAAATAAAATCGCAATCATCAAGTTTTTTTTTTTACCTGAAAATCAGACAAGTAGGAGGGGGGGGGGATGTTTCCTGTTAATTTTTATAAACATGTTCGTTCCGGTTGAACCACACTTTCTACTTTTTCTACTTTTGTTCAGTGTGGTGTGCTAGTTTTGAGTTAATACAAGTACATCAACTTCACTGTAGCGAAAAAGGGACAATACAAGCACGTTAGAAGCCAAATTCAGTAATATTTACTACACAATCTCCAATGGATGATTGATTGTTTGTTGATTAACGTCCCTCTCGAGAATTTTTCACTCATATAGAGAAGCAACCACTTGCCGGTGGAGGGCTACAAATTTTGACCTATATTCGGCACTCAGGGCTATTGGACATTAAGGAATATTTTTCGTGCCAGCACCTACTGCGACACAGGACCTCGGTTTATACGGTCTCGTCCGAAGGACCGGTCTTCACGTCCCACAGTGAGATTCGAACCCGCGACGTAAGGATGAACTCCTTATTCCGCAACTGTAGAGTAGACGTTCTAACCACTGCACCAAGCGGGCGACTCAGTGGATGAAGAAGGAAGTCATGGAGTGATCCCTTTTACGATAGATTATAGATGACATTTAGAACAAATTAAAAAGATCTTGACAGTAGCATAGATATTTCAGACAGGTCACCCAATAAGAACCCAAGCCTCAATGTATACGTATTGGTTACTTGTATGAATATTTACCTCAGAACTTTATTTATAAGTAGGAGTTTATACACTTTGGGAAGGAAAGTGTGTCCAAATCATGACAACACAAACGATGTACACAGGTCACTATATAATGGAGTCGTATAAAATGAGTTATGAAATTCAAAGATTGTTGATCTTGTCTTTTAGTATATTTTATTTTCATAACAGACCAATGGTAAAAAATAGTTTAAAGCCAAGGTTATCTTTTGACTACTCAACTTTACAGTTTTGCTCTAGGCATAGAAACATTTTTCTTTTATAGGGTTAATGAGTTCCAGCAACAGAAAGTTGGAGAGAGGAAGTGCGGGTGAATTCCTTTGTCTCTCCCCAAGTGCCAGAATATGACTCCTCATCGTCTGTGAAAAAAAGTTTTCAATGAACATAAAAGTGTCGTCTCGAGTTTCACGTACCATTTAAGTTGTGCAGTTTGTCAGGTACAGCTCGTGTCTACCGTCCTTATGATTCCGACCAAATTGACCTGTCCGGCAGATTAGAGGTTGGAATATGTGGGTGTCTTGGTCACTGCTGGTGACAAGAAAGGAGGGAGCAGTACGCGCCATATTTGTATAGAAAACAACGCTTTATATGAAGGTGGAATTAAAGACAGAAGGGATAGTAGTATCCTCTTGCTGTAGAGTGTGGAAGAATCCCTTGCCGCCCCCCCCCCCCTCCCAAAAAAGAATGACAGTTTGTCGTGTGTAGTGTGCTCATTTTAAAAAACCTTTCTGTTTACTAAAATAAATGCATATTTTATGAACACACAAAGTATCGGTGCTCAAAAGGAGAAAATGCTATTTTAAGCCTACTTTGAAGGGTAATTTAACAAATACATGTATTCAATTTTAGATCAAAAATTTAAATTTTGATAATCTACAATATTCAGTATATACCGGAGAAACTTCATGCAGATTATTATTTAGGACCTTTTTCTTTTAAACATGACCGTCACGGTAGCTCAGTCAGCAGAGAGCTCGCTCCGTGATCGGAAGGTCGTGTGTTCGAATCACGGCCGCAACTGACCCAAGTCGATAAAAAATAGGTAGCAACTGTTCCTTCGCCATGCGCTCGGCACTTTGAAGTGAAAGTTGCGGGTCCTTCGGATGAGACCTTAAAAACCGAGGTCCCATGTCACGGCAGGCGTTGGCACGATAAAGATCCTTCACTGTTGAATGACCCAGAGTGCCGAGTAAAGATCAAAATTTGAAGCCCTTCACCGGTATATGATGACGTCATTATATGAATGAAAAAGTCTCCAATGGGACGTAAAACAACATACAATCAATCAATCGAACGGGATGTAACAGCATACAATCAATCAATCAATCAATCTTTTGAACATGTTAATGTTAATTGGACATCTCTCGGTTTGTTTCAAGGGGAAAAAAGATAAATATAGGTACCTGTAAAACAGTTTTTTTCCCAGATGGTAGTTGAAGCTCATTTACCAGAAACTATGACTTTTTCAGTCTTCTAACAATTTATGAAATTCTGATCATCGGATGGTAGTTAAAGCTCATGGACATTGGATTAATTGCTTTTTTAGTCGTCTAACAATTCTCCGTTTCGCTTTTGGGAAATTTCATTCAGGTTTCGTTGCTTTTTTTGAATAAGTGTTATCTGATTAAAGATTTACAGGAAAAGGTATATTCCTGGGGTTTAAAAAAAGCGATTATACTAGACAGTGAAGTTAGATTAAAATTACGCAAATTACCATTCATTAAATATTTGAAAAAAATATTTCAATTGGAATAATCGGCTTACTTGTTATTGCTATGATCATAATGTACACTAATCCTTCTTAAAAAATGTTCTGTGTTTACAACTGTCTGCTTTTATCAATGCAATCATAGGGCAGATATATCGATTTCTAAACCATTTCAAAGAAGATCGAGATTTGCTTATGTTAATGTTGCAGAGAACAGAATTCATTTATTATTACTTTAATCCGAAATTCAAAGTAAAAGACTACAGTGGAATCATTACATTTCGTGGTGGCTCAATATTCGTGGAATTCGTGGGTACCCTTCTTCAGCGAATTTACATCCTCTACGAATTAATATACTAGGGTTCAAAGTCATATTTCCTTTTCGTACATACGAGTGAATACACGAAATTACGTCCCCACGAACCTGTTAAATGTAAGCAATCCACTAAAATTGGCCCCCACGAATTTTTTCCAAAGTATATCATATTCAATTATATAATGTAAATAGTGTATGAAAACATGAATAAAATGCCTTGTCTGAGAGTTATAAGATGGAATGCGGACCATGCTCGCAATATTTTTAAAATAAATTCGAAAATTACTGCGTCATATATTCTATCTCTCACTGCTTCCAGTTGCACCGTCTTTTCTCCGATTGCATTCGCTCAAACATGAACTTGCAAGAAAATATACAAAGGAAGTACCCAAAAAATGTTGTTTTCTTTTTTTTCTTTACTGCTAGTATGAATACACACCGAACAAATTAAGCCGTATTAAAAAAAGTTGAACAAATTACATCATTTCTTTTTTTCAAATCTACCAGCTAGATATCGTTACATTTGGAACTCTTGGAACGATTTATCTGCCCTTGGTTATGCTACTTCATTGACTTTACAGGGAAGGTATCATTCCAACGATAGAATATATATCTAAGCGAGTACATATGCTTCACATTTTTAAATTTATTTTTTTTATGTATTTTATAAAGTCTAGGATCTCTTTTATTCAGAATTTAAGATATTACCATGTAGAGTATAAATGCTGCATAAAATGAATTTATGAAGTAAATGTTGTCTCTGTCAAATTCAACAATATTTCAATATTCTGAACATTTCTGCAACCAAATAGAACACAAAACATGTCTCCATTTCTTTCTATGGGTGCCGTTCATGGAAAAAAGTCATATTCACACACGTAGCTGAAACTTCCGTTAGCAGTAAAGTCCCAGCACTCTGAAGCAGATACCTTGTATCGCAGATGATATTCACCCTCACCGCCTAGGTTTAGTGGACAGACATTTTCAAATTTAGTTCCATCGTGAAATCTGAAGATATTACTGCTGTCTTTTACAGCCTGTATCCATATATCATCTGCAGTGGCGTAATCTAAAACATAAACATTGTAAGGTGCTTACTTTCAATTTACAATCCTATTAACATTTAATATCCTCTCAGATTATATTTTAACTGAGACAAGCAAATTCAGTTAAGGAATGTTTGTAGGTTTTGTGTGAGTTACTGGTGTGTAAATTACACAGACTTGCACGTAGGCATATTTTTCAAGAAGCGAAGCGCGCTAGCGCTTCATGAAAAATATGCCTACGTTCAAGTCTGTGTGATTTACACACCAATAATTTTACACACTAAACACAATAATTTCACACACTAAACTTAAAAACATTTCTTATATTTACATTTTACATGTTCAAAAGCACCAAAGATATACTGAAATGTTTGAATTATTTGCTGCCCTATATCGTTACATCTTTATTAACGTCTCTGTAGCTCATTGTGACGTCATTTTAGCGCGAGTCTGTGCATATTTGTACGCGTGAGTATACACGAAAATGGCATTCAAATCAATTTCACAGTTGGTTTAGTAGAAAAACACAGCAAATGTAAATATAGAATTATGGTCTCCCACTTTTGTTGTCTTAGTGGTTGAGATGCTATATTTTATGGTGTATTGTAACTGTCTTGTTTGTGTGTCCGGCCCTGGCTTGTCTGTCCATCATACAAAAAAGATATAATTTTGTTAATTGATAAAAATTACGGCTAAGATTAAAGCTGTTCAAAACTGCATCAAACTTCAAGATCAATGTCATCAAGTCAAATATATTACGATCCGAAAGATCTTGTCCACAAGTGATTTACATGTAAAAAAAAAATATGAAAGCAGTCTCTTATGGCCAAGGTAAAATTGTTGATAAATAGGTCAAACCTCTATGTCCAGGTCAAGAAGTCAAAAATGAAATGATTGATTAATATTTCTCTGAAGGATGTTTTCATGGGTATTGTACATGTAAAATATGAAAGACTTATCTTCTCTAACTCAAAAGTTACTACCAATGTAAAAAAAAAAATAATAAAAAAGATGGAAAGTAAAAGTAAAGAGGTCAAAAACTAGAGTATATCACAAAAGGTCTTGAAACAGGGAATACACATCTCAAATATAAAAGATAAGAAAAGTTATAAGCAATGTTAAAATTTTTTGAAAATAAGGTCAAACTTCAAGGTCAATGAGTTAAAAATCATTTCGAAACGTCTTGTCACAGGTAATGCACATTTCAATTACGAAAGCCGTATTTTCCCTCAATCAAGTAATCACCAATGTTAAAATTTTTGAAAAGTAGGTGAAACTTATAGGTCAAGATCACAGGGTCAAAAATCAAAACACATCGGAACGTCTTGTCAAAGGTAATGCACAAGTCAAATATGAATGTCCCATCTTTTCTCATTCAACAAGTAAGTCAAACTTCAAGGTCAAGGGGGTCAAAATCATAGTATATTTGGAAATGTACATGTTAAATATTAAAGCCTATCTTTCTATTTCTAAAGTTTTGACCAAGATTAAAGTCATGTTAAAATTTTTGAAAAGTAGATCAAACTTCAAGGTCAAAGTCACATGGTTAAAAAATCGTAGTAAAATGGAAAGGTCTGGACACAGTTAATGTTCATGTGACATATGACAGCCATGTCTTTTCTCATTCAAATGTTATGTCCAAGGTTAAAGTTTTTGTAACAGACAGACTGAAAGGCAAAAGCGGGGAACAAAAATCACACCCGTTAAACATATCCTTTTGTTTACTACTTACAGTCCAGAAATTGTTGACAAATATGAAATTTATCGCTTGAATCCAATCTAATCAAATCACCATTTGCTTTCTGGCAATCACAAGAGGCTTCGTTGTAGAATGCAGGAGTTGACACGTATTTTAGACATGTATGAACGGATTTAAACCTCATCTCCGAGTATCCATCTGGGCATTCTAAACAAATGTGAAATATATTAATGTAAGAAGTTAGGGATAAGACACTGGATCAACTCATAAATCCAGTAAGCAAAACGAATCCTTAAAAGGGCAAAAACACAGGCCACAATTATGTACCTAACTGTAGCACTAGGCAAGTGACAAAAACATATCTGTTTATATTGAATGCTTTACACACTAGGCAAGTATCCATTGTACTTGTATAATTTGCATTCATTATCATCCCTGCAAGACTTGGGCAAATCAAATATGATCTTAAGGAGATCACTTTGGTCTAACACGTTACAATAAGCAGGGTATTTTTACCAGATTATTTAAATTCTTGGGCATGCAGCATAACTTCATATGTCAGTTAATTTTGTTTTATACTTCTATGGATCCTTTACAGTGTTGTATTATACTGAGGTGACCATTAAGGCCCTTGGGTCTCTTGTTTATATAAGCGTTCTCTGGGATGTATCGAGTGGAAGTAACTATTTTTGATTGATTAAACGTTGTCAAATTATCAGAATGGCGAGTGAAAGACCTCAGCAAGTGTTTTCTTCTCGTGTAAATTTTGTTTCTTAGGAATATAAATACAGGTCGGCTAATAAAAGAGCACAGTTATTACCCATCGGATTTCCAACAGATTTTAGGAAGACCTGGTTCCCCAAGACTACATAGAAGTTGTCAATGGGGAACCCCAGCATCTTTTTAATGTCAAATTCAAAGTACCTTTGAGTTGATTTTTTTTTTTTTTTTTTTTTTTTTTTTTTACAAAATAACTGTTTGCGCGTAGCGCAGTGGTTAGAACATCTGTTCTAGAGTGGCGTAGTAAGGAGTTGATCTTTACGTCGCGGGTTCAAATCCCACTGTGAGACTTGGAGACCGGTTCTTCGGATGAGACAGTATAAACCGAGGTATCGTGTCGAAGTAGATGCTGGCAAGAACTTTACTGCTCAATGGTCCTGAGTGCCGAGTATAGGTCTATATTTGCAACCCTCCACCGGCAAGTGGTGGCGTCTCAATATGAGTGAAAAAGATGTGTCATAACGCCACGAATGCCCCCGCAGGCAGCCAACATTTCAAATGCCATATTTAGTTTTAAATTTGTATTCGATCTTGACCTGTGTTTTCTGGTAAAATACCTGCAGATGCAATTTCAATCTTTTTAACCTTATACACACATCCCTACAAAAGTAAGAGAGCGGAAACTGAAAATTCTAATTTTTTTTCTAGGTTCTAGAGGGATAACTCTGTCAAAAAACATCGAACGGTGACCAAATTCGAACTCAACTATATACATATATCCATACAAAAGTTAAGAGAGCAGAAACTGAATTTTTTTTTCTAAGTTCAATAGGGATAACTCTGTCAGAATCATTTCAACCATGACCAAATTCTAACTTGACCTGTATTTTCTGGTTAAAATACCTGCATATGCAATTTCAACCTTATACATACATCCCTACAAAAGTTAGAGAGCGGAAACTGAATTTCTTTTTTTGTTTCTATGTTCAAGAGAGATAACTCTGTCAAAATTATAGGACCATGACCAAATTTGAACTTGATCTGCTTATTCCTATGAAGTATCCATTTTATGGCGGGGCATAAAAATTCTCGGAAGAGGCGTTAAACAAACAAATAAACAAGAAGTAATTTTGAAGACATGCTTTAAGCTTTGTCAGCTGAAACGAAAACATTTTCAAATAGTCTTTCTAATTCTTTTATCACTTCCGGTCTACTGAAAACATCAGGATATAGAGTTCACATTTTGCCACTTAAATTATTTCTTATGAAATTGTAAATGGACATCTCAAACTTCCGTCCATTCTGATACTGTCAAAGTCTTCCCATTCATATTCTTTAACAGGATTCATGATAGGAAAAAAGTTCTTTCGCCAATTGAAAGATCTGGGCTCCCCAAATCTAAGGATTCGAAGTATAAAAATTACTACTTGTAAAGATGGCGGGAAAAAATACGATGGATTAAATTTTAGCGGTTTATGATTTTTTTTCTGTGAACATTTAGTCATTTTTGTTTTTGAAGACGAACCAATAACATTCATTTAGAACCATAAAAATTCATGCTGTGCACTAAAAAAATAAAAATATACTGTTTTTCATTCGAAATAGGATTAGGAACAAGGTAGGTGGAACATCATTAGGAAACCCGAGGATTACTATTGTAACTTAATGTAAATTTAGATATTTGTCGTGAATAGTTTCTCATTACTACTGTCTTTGTTTTTAGAGAAAAACTGTTTAAAATGGCACAATTTAATAACGAACTAAGTGTCCATTGAAATTAAAACCACTTAGAGTTTGACTATTAGAGAAAGCATTGACTTCAGAATTTTTCGCAGTATTCCGTAACAAGATATATTACAAAAGTTCATTTACCACACACAATATGAGGATTTAAAAACTTTCGTTTTGAATAGTACATGAATAGTACATGCATATCTCTAAATAGAATTAATCAACTAGGCTTTCTTCAATGCAGATTTCATATAACTTTAGAACTTGATAAATCATACATCTCTAAACATTGCATACGTACTCTGATAAAATGAGATCCATTCCGCTGCATTCTGTACCGTCCCCGATAGAGCAAAATCACAACACATGCACTCATCTGTGAAAATGTGAACGCTAAACATATCCGACTTAAAACTTTGCAAACACAACAGCATGCAGTGGTTCAAGCTTAATGCTGGTGTTCCTATTTTGTGACACGAATTGGTTGGAACAGCATCAGTCCGGAAAAACAGCTGTTGGTGCACAATTTCTGATGGCATGCGTCGTGCAAACAATAAAAGGCTTAAGCAAATAAGTATCACCACTGGCATCGTCATGCATGTGTCCGCTAAAAGAGTAGTCCGTTGAATCACAGGCCTCTGAATTTCTATCAATAAGCCGTTATATGATTGATCAGAGTGATATATATACCCCCTCTATATATAAATACACCAGGTATGCAACGACTTTTTAACCCCCTCGCCGATTTGGAGCCGAATTTTTGGGGAAAACGAAAGTGTCTAACCTTTAGCGTGCAGAACTGTGCCCAAAATTGATTTTTCTTAAATTCCATCGCTTCAAATGCATCGAAATATAGACGCAATCAACCATTATTTTCCGCTTTTCAAAAAATTCTGCTACTGGCCACCGCCATGCGCTGACGTCACGTAAACAACGTCAAAATCAATTTTTTTTAAAATAAATTTTAACATTGGTTATTACTGTTAAATGGGAGAAGATAGAGCATTTGTATTTGACACGTGCATTACCTAGGACAAGACGTTGCCAAACATGCTACGATTATTTACCTTGTTACCTTGACCTTTAAGGTATATCATTTTTGACATAATGGCCTTGAACAAGGAGTTTGAAGAACACACGAACAGTTACAATATGCCATAAATAATTGCACCCCAACAACTAAGACAACGAAAGCTGGGGACCACATTTCTCTAAAATAACTTGTCTTTCTGTTGTCTCTTTTGGCTGCATTCCGCTTGCAGTCGATGACACGGAGTGTTGAACAGGGATGGGGTAATTGATAAAAGTAATTGAGTGTAAATAATTAAATTTTACAAAGTAATTTGTAATTGACCATTTCTTCAATTACTTGTAATTGAATATAATTAATTACAATGAACAAACTACCCTGTAATTTCAATTACTTTCCAATTACATTTCATAATATTATTTACTATGTGTTACAACACAGTTACAATTTAAAGTTATTTTAATTTATTCAAAGAATTAGCCCTTCTGTTTGTTTTTTTTTTTTCTTTCAAAATTTAAACTCTTTTGTATCTCAATAAATGAATTTGATATATTGGTTTGTTTATAAAAATATTACGTTGTTTTATAATTATAATCCGCATAAAGAATTAATACTAGTTTAATGTTGATCCAAAATTTTGTTCTACCTCCCATTGGTTTAGGCATGAAAACATTTCAATTTTTTGTTGCTTGATTATCAAAATAGAGTAGAAAATGATTGAATATGTCATTAAGACCTGCCTTGTTGCCCTTCAACTCCAAGTTGTAAATTGCTATCAAAACAACCCTCCAAAATTTTATATAAATTTATACCATGCTTTGTTTAAATTCAAAGTTATGACCATTAGAGGTGATTTATTATATACTATTAAGAATTATTTATATACATGTACTTTCAGAAAAGAAATAAATATTGAATCACTATTTTAACATTTAAACAGATCTTTATATACATGTATGCATTTGGTACCTGAAATAGTTATTCAATAAAACAAGTATTATTTGTCAACATTTGTAATATAAGGTGTTTAGCTTGCCTACCTGTAGCTGAAATAATTTATGGTTGATTCATAAACTCTTGAAAACTTGCTATTAATCAAAGAACTATATACGGTAAGGGCGTATTCCTGCCCCCATAATAGTCAAATTTTGAAAATCTGTTGAAATGAGAAATAGTGCATATATTGTATAAAATAATCCAAATTAAGACAATATATTATGAAATTGGAAAAATTAGTTGGCTTTTCTTGTCTCTGTGACGTCACAAACTATTCGCATTTTCGTTATTTTTAAAATAGAGGCCAAAATGCACAGAGTTTGTTCAAATTTGACTATAGTATTTATAGAGCGCAAGCTTGCTCAGGTACCATATTCACATATTTCATTGATATTATCATTCTACACATTATATCAAAAGATCTAGTCTGAGCAGACCTGCGCTCGATAATTTCCAATCAAAATACCGACGTAAAATACACTATTTTCTCTCAAAATCATTGCAATTTGGAATTTACGTCATTTTATTGACGTCATATCTAACTAATGATGTCATAGTTGATAAAAATATTTAATGCTTTGAAGTCTGCAAATATCCACCTGGTTTAGAACATAATTAAAGATTTCTCTATCAAAGTTTTATCTTGGGGGCAGATACTGGCCACTACAGAATATAGTCCTTTCATAAAGACAATCAATAAATTGATAAATGTACATGTAGGACTAGGTTTTAATATGTTTATTTTTAAATTTATTAATCATTATGTCAAACCCATTTACAATTTCGAACTATCCCGGGTCAGGATAGTTAGTACAACATAAATAACAGAGTAACATATATTTATTATAGCATTTCTACAAATGACACTATCTTATTTTTAAACATATGAGTTTTCGTTAACTTCATTAATAAGTCCATATTGTTTTTAATATTACTTTTATACCCCACGCAACATATTGCGTGAGGTATAATGATTTTGACCCGTCCGTCAGTCAGTCAGTCAGTCAGTCCTGTTTTTATTTGTCAGCGCAACTCCTCATAAACCGCTGCACAGAATTTCGTCAAACTTTGCAGTTATTTAGGACACAATGTGTAGATGTGCTTATTACCAGGAAATTCCGATTCCTTTATTTTCTCTGGGAATTTCGGCACTTTTCAACTTAGATTTTTGGCCATATTTTGAATATAGAGATGCAAGAAGTTTTGATGTGATGATTTTTTCGCAAGTAATGCCCCTTTTTGAATTATACTGTGCTTTTAAAATGCACTATGCCATTTATTACGTGTTGCATTGTCAAATTTTGGGGGAGCGTGGGGTATGTGAGCTTGCTCACTTTTTCTTTCATTTACATAAGAAAGTAGGTTTTAATATGTCGATAAAACACAAACATGACAGGCACCTGACATTAATATTTATTTCAAATATTCCCATTACCTTAAATTTACATGTATTTGTTTTTCAAGATTTTTGAAAATGAAACAAAAGTAATTGAAATGTATTTAATTACATTCTTGAAAGTAATTGAGACTAATTAATTACATTTGTAAAAATCAATGTAATTGTAATTGCAAGTAATTGACAAAATTTTCAATGTATTTGAAAGTATTTGATTACTGGTGTTGAATGTTGTTTACATCTAAAAACGTGGCGAAAACACCCGAGATATGTAGTGGCGAACGCAGCAATCAAGCAATCTTTTAAAGAGAATAATGATTGACTGATATTGTTTAACGCCGAGTCGGCAATATTTCAGCCATATATCGGCGGTAAAAAGTTATGTTCAGATTGAAAGACTTTTTGGGTTTCTCTGGTGGCCCCCCCCCCCCCCCCCCCAGTGAGCCTACTCTTTTTCAAAAACCAGAAAAACGATCTTTTACGTGCCAAGGGGGTTGTTATCCTTGACACGGGGCACCATTTAACGTCCCATCCGACAGACTTTAAATTTAAAAATATGTAAACAGTTCAATTTATAATAAGAAAGATTCGCTATTTAAAATGTACATATCTAAATCTTACTGTAAAAATCAGTTTCTTGCAAGTATTGTAAAATTGTACTAGGACTTATATTTGTAAAAAGGCCATGCATTGTTCGCACATTATTAAAAAGTCTACTTCGAACAGGCGTAAAATCAGAACATTCTAAAGGAATATGGTTTATAGTTATTGCACAGTCACAAGATATGCATTCCGGTCGATGTTCCCCGTTTAGTAAATAAGAATGAGTAAAAGCTGAACATGATTCGTAAAAGCAATGTGTCCGCCATTTTTGTTCGGATTCTCGCTATATCTGAGGACCCCTATATAAAGGGCCTGACTTGGACACTGTTCAGTATGATCAGTCGACACCGGTGTAGACGGACGTATGCTACACAGCACTCGAAAATAACTGTAATACCTCGTCTAATGCTGGAAAGTACATACAAAAGAAACTTACAATTACAGTTGTACAGGTTAGTGCATTATACAAACAAACACAGATACACGTAACTACAATAAAATGTAAACAAAGGTATTGCAAGTTTACCAGCACGAACACGGGTCGCCATTCCACGCCGATACCCGTGACAGTAAAGCAGTCAGGTGTAACGAATGCGAAGAGTATACCCTGGTATTGATGTATCGTAGATATAATATCGAAAATGGCGTATGCCTATTTACGAGTCGTGTTCAGCTTTAAAGCTGAACACGACTCGTAAATAGGCATACGCCATTTTCGATATTACTGTCTAAGATATCAGCACCAGGGTATACTCTTCGCATTCGTTACACCTGACTGCTTTATTGTCACGGGTATCGGCGTGGAATGGCGACCCGTGTTCGTGCTGGTTATCTTGCATTATCTTTGTTTACATTTTATTGCAGTTACTGACGTGTAATTGTGTTTGTTTGTATACTGCACTGACCTGTGCAACTGTTGTAAATCTCTTTGGGATCTTACTCTCCTGCATTAGAAGAAGCACACAGTTATTTTTGTCGCTACCAAGTGCTGTATAGCATACGTCCGTCTACACCGGTGACAATTGATTACACTGAACAGTGACCAAGTGAGCGGCTCTATATATAGGGGCCCTCAGATATAGCATGAGTCCAACCGAATATGGCGGACAGATTCTTTTTACGAAGCGTGTTCAGCTTTAACCTTGAATGTCCAATTCGTATAGGAATTTTCGCCGTGACGTAGCAAATCGGTCACGTGACACGCTGGTTGGCAAAATATTTGAAAATAGTAATGGCCGCATGCTGAGTTAACACAAAGAAAACGATGGTTGTATCATGCTGTGTTATCGGATGTGTAAATAGGTTTGATAAGACTAATCCCAAGAGCTTTTTCCGCATACCTAAGAAGCCTGAATCAAGAAGAAAGCTTTGGATTTCTACTATTAAGCGTCAAGACACGAGTGGAAAAGAATGGGAGCCTGCGGACCACGACCGCGTTTGCTATCTTCACTTTGTGACTGGTAAGTGTAATTTTTTATTTTAAAAATCATAAAATGTGTGATTATAAAGTCTATAATCAATATACTATTAATTTTAAAAATGAATTTATCTCTATCCTCCGAAGAAAATACCCCCAGCCAACTTGTAACATGTACACAGGCTGTATATAACATGTATAAAGAGGACTACTTTATGTAAATGTTGAGTTAATATTCTAGAACAAAGAAAACTGTAAACTGATGACACCAGTGACCACTTTTGATCATTTGTTAAAAAAATCATAAAAACAACTCGTTTACAAAAAAAAGTTTAAAGAATTTACCATTGTTTACCATAATGAACAAGTGAACTGCATGAATGATACTGATTTTAGGTTCAAAGAGCAATGATCAGTCATCCCCAGATTATGTGCCATCTGTGAATATGGGCTATGACACAAACAGACAGAAAAATCCTGACCAACGGAAGGCTAGATACCTGAGAGCAGAGAAGCGTGAAACAGAGAGACAAAATTTGGAGGTAGCCTCAGCCCTGTTGGATTTATCCTCCAAGGAGAATATTTCTACACCAGTCTCGGAGCCAGAGTTACCAGGTAAGATTAAGTTTCAGCTCATTTTCAAAACCAAAAAAATTATCTCTAGAACTCTTTTTTGTTAGTAAATTATAAAGTTGCTCTCTTTTATTTGGTATAATTTTATGGAAAATTAGCCAGTCATGGTGAATAAAAGCTGAATTAATTTTACGTTCTTACATGTATTTAGCAAGATTTTGTAATGAAGCATCTCTGGGAATTTTTTGAAATCACACATATTAATAAAATCATTAATATTTCAGATACAACAAGTGCATCTCAGCTTGACAGTTGTTTAAAGAAGATTTCCGAACTTCAACTTGAGAAGACACAACTTTATTCTGAATTGGAAAGACTTCAGTCAGAGTACAAGGTACTCAAGGCACAATTGAGAGAGATGTGCTTCGAGGAACAAGTGACAGGGAGTGACCACAGACTGCAGTTTCATACTGGAATTCCGTCTGTTGCATTGTTTTCATGGCTTCTATCATATGTGAACAGTGAATTGCCTACATGCAAAGTTATGTCAAGTAAGGGTATTCTTTTGTGCATTTTGATAAAATTAAGACTGAACCTACAACACCAGGACCTGGCTTATCGTTTCGGTGTCTCATTGACTACAATATCTGACATCTTCAACCGAGGTCTACCTATATTAGCAAAGAAACTGTGTTTTCTCATTCAGTGGCCAGAAAAAGAAACTTTGATCAGAAATATGCCTTTTGTCTTCAAATCCTCATATCGAAAGTGTTGCTGCATCATTGACTGTTTCGAAGTTTTCATTCAGAGACCAGGACACCTTACAGCAAGAGCACAGACATGGTCAAATTACAAACATAACAACACCATCAAGTTTTTAGTGTCTATTACACCAATGGGTGCCATATCATATGTGTCTAAAGCATTTGGTGGTAGGACATCTGACAAGGTCATAACATTGCGGAGTGGATTTCTTGACAAACTCCAATATGGTGACCAAGTGATGGCTGACCGGGGCTTTCTCATTGCGGAAGAATTAGCAAATCATGGAGCGACACTTGTCATTCCTGCCTTCACTAGAGGGAAAACTCAGCTCTCAGCGAAAGATGTGGAACAAACAAGGAAAATAGCCCATGTGAGGATACCTGTAGAGAGAGCCATCGAGAGGATTAAGAACTTTAATATCCTAAGCACTAACTTGAGTATGCATATGATACCTCATTCCGACAGCATTGTAACTATTTGTGCTGCAGTATGCAATCTCCAGCCAAAATTAGTGTCATAACTTTCCAACCATAGAGGACCATCAGCATCCTATGTACAATTGTTGTGTAAATTAAAAAAAAATTTGTAGTGATTGACTTTATTTGATCAACATTTAAAATATATTTGATAATTGTTTATGAACTTCCATGCATTCCAACCATCATCCTATCCAAATTGATTTTACTACAGAGTTATTGACTATATTTATCAACATTGAAAAATATACAGTTTAAAACTGTTTATGTACTTGTATGCATTCTAACCATTGTCATACTCGTTGGACTATCATCATCCTTTTGTCATTGTTTTTGCACACTGACATTTGTACCAAGTTAATGATTATTAACATTGATAGTTGTTCATGATTGACCTTCTGTGTACATGTATTATGAAGTCACTTGACATGCTATTTTCTATAAATTTATTAAACTATTGAAATCTAGATCTTATGTCTTTCATAAATCAGGCCATCATTAAAAATATGTTTGTTTGTACTCCGACCCACATTTTCAAGGTGTGTAGGTAGGTGGGTATTTTTTTTTTTTTTTTTTTTGCAGTATCTAAAAAACTGATTGTCATAAAACCCACAGACTTAACATTTATTGATGTTTTCATGATACACTGGTCAAAACAGTTTAATATTTATTGCTATAAAATTGTGTCAAAAAACAAGCATCTAAGAGAAATCATAAACCTTCTTTCAATTGGAACAATTTATTTCAATGGAAACCAAACCAAAAAAACTTAAATTCAAAGTACTGAAAAAAAATGATTGGGTAGGGGCGATTTGGACGGGTTGGTCGGAATACATCAAACAAATCATTTTTTATTGTTGGGTCATTGGCAGAATGTCCAAGGATGTCAGCCATCTTTTTATTAATATCTCATTCCCACTGTGAAAAGAAAAAAAACCTTTTTATTTTTAACCTTTAATTATAAGTCAGTTATTTGATCATCACAATCTTTCAAGGAATAAATAAATACAAACAAATTGTCTGCTTCAAGCACTGAATTGAATATCATTATCATCATGAAAACAATACATGTTGAGTCATTTTTACAAGTCTTGATAACATAGTCAAAGTCATACATCACAACTGGCACAAAGCCACTGACCACGAGGTTTACGCCGAATGTGAACACAACGGTAATGAAACCACTGATATGGACATCCTTCATTATCACATTTTATCATGCGCCCATACTCGGGTTCCCTGCAAATGCACCAAGTGGTCCTCTCATGGTTGTTGTTATCTGTCTCAGTCTCCTGGTCATGATTGCTTGTGGTAGCTTGTTCCTCTAACTGTCTTGTTACAATTTCCTGTAGGACGTAATCTTTCATAAACTTTTCACATTTATCGAGCAATGTTCTACAGAACTGTTCATCTACACAAATGCGTACTATCACCATGCTTGCACTTGGTTGGCACTTGGTAAACACCACAAAGTCACAATACCGATACTTTGTAATGCACATTTGCATCTGTACCTGGGTGTAATACCTGTGGCTCTCTTTTAGATGTAAGTGTTTATTAAGGCAGAAGTCTTTGTCTTTCTTTGCTGCATCCTGTACTGGAATGTCACGGTGTTTATAAGGACACTTAATTTCTAGAACACCTTTACCACAACAGTCACAACTTATGGTGCCATCTGGGCTAACACCCAAAAAGGGATGGGCAGGATCAATCACAAATCCAGATAATTGGCATTTAAAGTTCAAATGGTTTGTTTTCTGATGCATTGAATATGCCTGCCTGCATTCTTCTTCAGTCTCTGTCCCCCATCTCACTGCAGCATTCTTTGACAAGTCATAAACACTGTACCCAGCTATTCGCCGCACTAGGTTGTCTGGTGAGGTAGAGTCCCTCCGTACAAGAACGTCATGAGCTTTCGAGGCTGTGATTCTCCCCATCCTGTGCTGATACCACAAAGGACTAACATTCTGGTTTCTTGTGGCCTTTTCCAAGTTACTGGCTTGGGTTTGGGACACTGAATAAGACATGAATATTTCATCACACATTTCGGAGATGTTGCCTTCAAAGTCATCTTGTCTGAAAGTTGACAGAAGTTTGGGGAATTTTGGTTCAACAGGCTCTGTGTTCATGGTTGTTGGTACACTCAAGGAAGTGAAAAATGCAGCATTTGGTGCAATGTTATACAATTCCTGAAGAACGTCCTGTGAGGGAAGAGGTGTTGATCCATGTGCCTGAACTGAGTCTACCTCTTTTGTTCGTTTTCCCTTAATCTGGCAGTATATTTCAGTAATTGTTAATGGTAACACCTAGAAAAAAGGGAGAGAAATATTACAAAATGCTGGTAATTCATCTTCATAAAACTATTAAACTAAAAATAAGAGAAAAGTGTTACAAATAACAGCTAATGGAACAAAGAAATTATTCCTTTTTTTATTATTACCTCTTTCCGAAATGTAGAATTCCACTGACAAGCCTTGCAGGTTGAGCTGGATTTGGTTAAGCCCAGTTTCACTGCCATTTCTATTTTAAACAACAATGCAGCCACATGAGGCCATCATTAAAAATATCTTTGTTTCCCCTAACCCGACCCAAAAATTTCAAGTTGAGTAGGTAGGTAGGTAAATTATTTTTTTTTCTGACAGCAGTTTTGAAAATACATTCTGAAAATTGAATATCTGTATAAGTAAGAAAGAACAAAAGAAACCGATTTTTAAACCGAATATCATACAAATGAAATTTAACATACATGGTAAATTACTTCACAAATATTATTCATTCGAATTTAATTTTAAATTTATTGAAATTGAATTTTTACAGAAAGACAAGATTCGCAAAACTCAATCATCGACCATCCGAGTATACTTTTTTAAAACCTACTATCATCTTCGAGTGCTTACACAGATAAAATGTCAAGGGTCTCGCGTGGTGCAGTAATTCTAGTGTTTCGCTTTGGAGTCACGACGTAATTCAGGAGCTTATTCTAAGTCACAGGTCCCGACGTGGGGCGTGGAAACTGGTCGGTCAAATGAGACCGTAAAAAACGTAGGGCCGTGCAGTGTCACAGTATACATGTAGATGTTGGCACGATAAAGATCCCTTACTGATGCTTTACATGTATGACCAATGGCCATAAGTGCCGAGAAAAAGTCTAAATTAGGAGCCCTCCACCAGGCAGGTGTTCAAATGTTGTCGACCCAGCAATTTTTAAAGGTATTTTAAAGCAAAGAAACAACCTATTTTCAAGGGCCGAACTAAAGAAAAGAAAAATACACTGGACGTCGTACCATACGCCAACTTGAAAGATTTCAACGCTATTTGTAGTGAGAGTACCTGTATAAACAATATTTAATTCAACCAAACTATATCTAAAATGATTAAAGTTTCATATATCTAATGTTATAGTCACGAAGTTTACCCCATAAACAAAAGGAATGAAGAAACGACATCCGAATAATAATTATCAAGATGAAATAATTATACAAAGATATATTTACAAATCCTATGGTCCTATATAGTAAAAATAGAATCATACATGAAGTGTTTTTTTTAATATCAAAACGAATGAAATGCAGTGAAATTTATTGATATGCATACACAAAGTGGCCCCCTCATCTGCTCCTGAGGCAGGCTTTGTCATGCTTACTACGTACGTCAATTTTAGAAGACACATTTGTAAATACCATCTTAACACTCCTTAGTCATGGTATATTTAATTCACGAAATGTTTCAAGAGTGTAGGATTCTAATAAGTTAAAGCTGTATATTAAGATTGATACATCGCTGTTGTTTTATAACACTAAATAACCCTCTGTGGCCACATGTTGTGGGCACCAAATGAGAATAATAAAAAGTCGCCATTCTGATAAGAAACGAATTTTGATGAAATTGTATTTTATAAAGTTGATAAACAATAAAAATAAATATTTGAATAATCTTATTAAAAAAACTTTTCAGTCGGCACGATTTAAGTGGGTCGGTCGCGTTAGGGGAAACAAACCTATTTTTTATTTTGGCCTGACTGCAAACTTTTTATTAAAAATATCCAATAAATTTAAAATTTACACAACCTAAACATTTTCAAATTTACAAAGGCGATTTCATAACTTTAATACTGTAGAATTTTAGGAAAGTTATAAGAACTCAGAATTTTTTTCCAGATACAACAAATAATTTAGAAAATATATAAGCAATTTTTTAAACTATACTTGATCTTAAAATCATACCCTGCCATGTATGTACAATGGGCACAGTACACTGATCCAGTCGCCTTCTCCAAATACACCCATGGTTCATGTGGCTTGTCTCTGGCCCTCTGTGATGGTGTTACTTTCGTCTTCAGTGCCATGTAAGGACAACGCTCTTCAACCTGATGAGACATCACTTCATGTACATGTCCACTCAATACATACCTGCATACACAGTTATTACACACAAAAAAATAAATTAATATAAAATGTCAAAATATCATAACTACGCATTCTAATTTTAGGGCCTAGCCAAAAAAAGAAATATTTTGGTCGATGTCGATAATGAAACCAATGCGCCAGATAATTCCAGGTAAATCTAAATATAAAAATTTGCGAGCAGTGTAATTAGTCACTGGTAAGATGGCCATATATAGAATTCACATGACCTTTCGTTGTCTAATTCAAAACTTAACCTAAATTTTTGAACACCGAAAGATTATGAAAATACAATTTAAGTGTTGTGTGTAAAAAAAAAAAAAGAAGAAATAAGTAAAACTAACAGTTGTAATTTTGCAGTAAGAGTTACATACTTGTAGGCATTGAGTGATTTGTAGGCCTTCATCGACTCTTTTGTAAACAAAGATGGTGTGTCGATCAGGTACAGGTAGATGTCGCCGAAGGTCAAGTCTGGCCATGTGTCTGGGTTTCGACTCCAGTTCTCACTTAAATGGTAGGGATCAGGCAGAGAACAGATACCACGGTTGTATAAAAGCTTTACTGCATACCTCTTCCTTGCTTCCTCTGACAAAGAGTTTGTATAGGTTGAAAAAACAACGGTATATTTCTTCGTATAATTTGTACTCAGCGTCATTATCGACTTTTGGTTCTGCCAACCAATTTGCGCGCATGCCCGATTGTGACGTCAAGCTTCGCTTCGGCGAACATTCCTATTTTTGATATAATAACTTTGTCCTGACGTTTCAGGCCAAACTCAGCTGACTGGTTAACCTTGTTTTGTATTGCATATAGTTTACTATGATCACAAAAATCCCAAAATATTTGCCAAAGTGAATTTACGTAAGTTTTTACTAAATATTTCAGATCAGTGTAAGGAATTTTAAAGTGTACAATGTAAAGAGAATAGGAAATAAATCAGAGACTTGGGCTTCGTTATCTCTTTAACGATAAGATGATAAAGCTAGTTAGGGAATTAATGGTGTACTTAGGCGATCTGCATCGCCTTCTTCGATTCTTTTTTGTTTACGCACAGGTATCACCTTGCTACGGAAGCCGGTAGGTGCCAGGTAGAAAAATATTTTATCTGGCGGCCGCCAGATAATTATTTGGCGGCCTCCAGATAAAATATTTTTTCCACCTGGCACCAACCGGCTTCCGTACCATGCAGACATACTATTAAATGTTTAAATCAATGTGAAATACGCAGTACGGTTAAGGTGCCCAATGGAAATATCGGCGATTTTTTGCTATAAAGAATAATTCTTGATCAGGATGGCGATTCTTTTTAGTGCTTTACTAATATAGGACAAATGTAATTATGGTTATTAACTACATATTGAGAACGATTAGATTTTCTATTTAGACTTGTCACATAATGTGGCAGTTTTTAGCACGTGTATTTGCATTATTGAGGTCAGTGATAAATTTCAGCAGTGCATGGCGCAAGGGCATAATCAAGTTAAAATTCAAAGTTTAGTTTATATTTTCAACACCCTTTGTAGTTTGCGGAAAGTGCTACGATCCTATAGAGATCACACTATTCTAATGTTAAAATTATATTTCTATGGTTGCATACTTAATTTATTGCTGGTCAACTGCATTAAATATAGAAATAATTCATTCATTTTCAAGATTTCACCTGGATCGCAGCACTTTTCAAATAGCTTCATATCTGTACAGTTTATGTGTAAAAATTGAGTGTATGCCCTTGCTTTAAAGCGATTTAAGACTTTGACGTGGTTTATTCCCCGAACGTCTACTCGCTAAATCAACAATATAATTATCACACTCAATTAAGAGGCCCTCTAAGGAGCACAGGTAGTGTTTACCCGTGTTACCTTGGTTAAACAGTCTAAATTAAATATATTTATTTTCCAAGTAAAATTAAATACATTTTTATTTATGTATATTAAACATGGAGAAGTAATTTTTTTCACTTTGCAGACTTAAAGTGATTTTGAAAAAGATATATATTGTTATATTAAATATATTTAGAGTAAATGCTTTGAAACTTTAGTGAAAATGGATAAATCAAAAAAAATTATTCAGCACCATAAAAAAATATAACTTATATAAAAGGATATACTGAAAAGAATTTAATAGGGTAAAATGAAACGAGAAATGAAATATTTTTTTGTCTGTTTAAATTTAAATTATTATAATATTAAAGTTGATGCTTTGAAACACTGACTAAAAAAAAATTAGGATTTAAAATTATTTAGCACAATAAAATCTAGTCCCCCCATTTAAATAAAGGTAGTTTATTATAAAATTAAGAGTAAATGCTTTGAAAACTTGAGTAAACAAGATGTGTTTGTGAAACACTGATGCCCCCGCGTATGGCAACTTATAGCGAATATGTTGGTATCCAAAGTAAGTTCTTGTCCCGAGGAATATACCTATGAAATATGGAAGCCCTAGCAGCAACCATTAAAAAATTATGGAAAAGGTTAAAAAAAATTTCAAAGGTAAGTCAAACATCAAGGGTCAATATTTATGGTGCCCAAGGAAAGGGCTTCTCACAAGAAACACACATATAAAATATGAAAGCCCTAGCACCAACCATTCAAAAGATATGGCCAAGTTTAATGTTTATCAAAAGAAGGTCAAAGGTCAATAGGTCAAAGTTGTATCCAAAGTAAGGTCTTGTCACAAGGATTACATATGTGAAGTAAGAAAGCCGTAGCACCAACAGTTCAAAGGTAATGTCCAAGGTTAAAGTTTTCCAAAAGTAGGTAAAACTCCAAGGTCAAAGTTGTTGGTATCTAAAGAAACGTCTTGTCACAAGTATTACATATGTGAAGTATGAAAGCCCTAGCACCAACAGTTCAAAAGTTATGACCAAGGTTAAAATTTTTCAAATGTAGGTCAAACTCCAAGGTCAAAGTTGTTGGTATCTAAAGAAACGTCTTGTCACAAGTATTACATATGTGAAGTATGAAAGCCCTAGCACCAACAGTTCAAAAGTTATGGCCAAGGTTAAATTTTTTCAAATGTAGGTCAAACTCCTAGGTCAAATTCAAAGTTGTTGGTATCCAAAAGAAGGACTTGTCACAAAGATTACACACGTGAAGTATGAAAGCCCTTGCACCAACCGTTCAAAGGTTATGGCCAAGGTTATAGTTGGGTAAAATTTTGTAAAACTAGGTCAAACTTCAAGGTCAAGGTCTAAAGGTCAAATATGATGGTACCCAAAGAAAGGTCTTGTCACAAGAAATACACATGTGAAATATGAAAGCAATAGCTCCAAGCAATCAAAAGTTATTAGCAATGTTAAGGTTTTTGCAGACAAACACACAAACAGATAAACAGACGGACGGACAGAGCAAAAAATATATACCCTCGAATCTTCGATACGGGGGCATAAAAATGAATTAAATAGATCTAAAATATATTTAATACCTTGAAATATTTAATTTATTGCATAGATATTTTATTTCTATATAAACACAGTCATCTAAATGTAGGTTGTTTATTCATACAGTTAAACTCTATTGGAAGCCCACTTAACTGAGTGTGATAATTGTTGATTTAGCGAGTAGACACGTTCGGGGAACACACCCTTTACATTACCCTCCGATGTACCTGCATACAAATATACAAGAGGCCCATGGGCCACATCGCTCACCTGAGCACATTGGCTAGGCAAAAGCACAATCAGTTCAGTATTGAAAAGAAGGGGGGGGGGGGGGCTTGAATTTTAAACTACCTGATGATGCTTCCATGTCAATATAACAAATGGCTTTGTTGTACTTGAGAAGATTTTTTTTAAAAAATTCCCATGTATTCCTTTGTAAAAATTAGATCCCTCATTGTGGCTCCTCCCTATCCCAGGGGTCATCATTTGAACAAACTTGAATCTACACTACCTGAGGATGCTTCCATATCAATATGACTAAACATAGCTTTTCTGTTCTTGAGAAGAAATATTTTTTCTATATGTTCTTATGTAAAACTTTCCTTCCCCCATTGGGCCCCATCCTACCCCTGGGGGTCATCATTTGAACAAAATTGAATCCACACTACCTGAGGATGCTTCCTTATCAATATGACTTAACATAGCTTTTCTGTTCTTCAGAAGAAGATATTTTCCTTTATATTTCTATGTAAAACTTTGATCCTTCATTGTGGCTCTGCCCTACTCCCGGGGGTCATGGTTTGAACAAACTTGAATCTACACTACCTGAGGATGCTTCCATATCAATGTGACTAAACATAGCTTTTCTGTTCTTGAGAAGAAATATTTTTTCTATATGTTCTTATGTAAAACTTTCCTTCCCCCATTGGGCCCCACCCTACCCCTGGGGGTCATCATTTGAACAAAATTGAATCTACACTACCTGAGGATGCTTCCATATCAAAATGACTAATCATGGTTTGCAGTTCTTCAGGAGAAAAATATTTTCCTTTATATTTCTATGTAAAACTTTGATCCTTCATTGTGGCCCCGCCCTACCCCCGGGGGTCATGGTTTGAACAAACTTGAATCTACACTACCTGAGGATGCTTCCATATAAATATGACTCATCATGACTTTGTTGTTCTTGAGAAGAAGATTTTTAAAGATTTTTCCTTTATATTTCTATTTAAAACTTTGATCCTCCATTGCGGCCCTGCCCTACCCCGGGGGCCATGGTTTGATCAAATTTGAATCTACACTACCTGAGGATGCTTCCATATAAATATGACTCATCATGGCTTGCTGTTCTTGAGAAGAAGATTTTTAAAGATTTTTCCTATACATTTCTATGTAAAACTTTGATCCTCCATTGTGGCCCCGCCCTACCCCCGGGGGTCATGATTTGAACAAACTTGAATCTACACTACCTGAGGATGCTTCCATATAAATATGACTCAACATGTCTTTGCTGTTCTTGAGAAGAAGATTTTTAAAGGTTTTTCCTATATATTTCTATGTAAAACTTTGATCCTCCATTGTGGCCCCGCCATACCCCCGGGGATCATGATTTGAACAAACTTGAATCTACACTACCTGAGGATGCTTCCATATAAATATGACTCAACATGTCTTTGCTGTTCTTGAGAAGAAGATTTTTAAAGGTTTTTCCTATATATTTCTATGTAAAACTTTGATCCTCCATTTTGGCCCGCCCTACCCCTGGGGGTCATGATTTGAACAAACTTGAATCTACACTACCTGAGGATGCTTCTATATTAATATGACTCATTATGGCTTTGCTGTTCTTGAGAAGAAGATTTTTAAAGGTTTTTCCTATATATTTCTATGTAAAACTTTGATCCTCCATTGTGGCCCCGCCCTACCCCCGGGGGTCATGATTTGAACAAACTTGAATCTACACTACCTGAAGATGCTTCCATATAAATATGACTCAACATATCTTTGCTGTTCTTGAGAAGAAGATTTTTAAAGGTTTTTCCTACATATTTCTATGTAAAACTTTGATCCTCCATTGTGGCCCCGCCCTACCCCCGGGGGTCATGATTTGAACAAACTTGAATCTACACTACCTGAGGATGCTTCCACATGAGTTTCATCTTTCCTGGCCCTGTGGTTCTTGAGAAGAAGATTTTTAAAAGATGCTATTAATTTTTCACTAATTCTTTATTATCTCCCCTTGAAAAAGAACGTGGCCCTTCATTTTAACAAATTTGAATCCCCTTCACCCAAGGATACTTTGTGGCAAGTTTGGTTGAAATTGGCCCAGTGGTTCTTGAGAAGAAGTCGAAAATGTTAAAAGTTTACAGACAGACAGACAGACAGACAGACAGACAGACAGACGGACAGACAGACAGACGGACGCCGGACAAAAAGTGATCAGAAAAGCTCACTTGAGCCTTCGGCTCAGGTGAGCTAACAACAGTTTCAGTAAACTGAAATGAATGTAAAGGACCCTGACTTGGAGGTAGGCGGGAGAACAATACTATCGTTCGCAGTTCTTTTGATTGTATGAATTAAGATCGGGATCGAAATGTAAATATTTATTAGACCACAATAGCGCCGAATGTAAAGGACCCTCTCTACACTTCGCCCTAATTTTAGGGTACTTTTGTGTAGTTAGTCCGACCCACCTTTTGACATAAAATAAGTATAAATTGTAATATGTACTGAAGGACATAATTTAAAATAAATCCAAGTACATGTATTTTAAAAATTGTATTAGACCAAGGTAGAGTATTCGAAAACTTCATTGATTGTATTTTTTTTTTACTTTAGTAAGCAAAAATGATTTGTCTATATCAATACTTTACGGTCTTTGAAGATTTTTCCTGGATAAAAAAGACACGCTCTCTATATTAAAAATGAATTAGTTAATTTCAAAACATCCTCCTTTATGCTATATAAAATTCTCAAAGTCTAAATAACATTTTTCATCAGTGAATAGAGGGTCCTTAATTTGGGATCTGAGCTCTTCAAGATGTATTTGGTTTGTCCAAATAAACTGAGTACCGATAAACGGTACAAAGTGCTTAGAAAACGGGAAGTGGGCTTACCTGTAGTTAGGCTGCAGAGCAGTGGACGGTAGGGGAGTAGTGGGCCGATATACTCGAAACACGGCCTTATTTAGTATGAGTACACAAAAGAAACGGTCATCCAAACGTGAACTGTTAAAACAAATATTACTGGACAAGATGACAGACTTTAAACCTATCAGATAACGTTTACGATATAAAGTTACGGAATTAAAGCTAATATGGATGACAAGCGTAAACAAAATGTGCCTAAAAGCATGAGTTAAGTAAACAGTGGACTTTAAGAAAAATACTATCTTTGTACTAGGTGTCTAACTTAATTTGATATTCTTTGTCTTAATGATGAAGGGAGGGCTTATTTAATGAGGAATTTAAATGATTATGAAGAAAGAAAATGAGTTTTATCACATTACATGGTTAGCATAACCAAAATGCATCCATTGGGTGATCGATGTCCATATGACCAGATTTAATATTGTTTATGGATTGCAAGTAGGTTTTCAATGAACATAAAGGCGTCGTCTCTTGTTTCACGTACCACTTAAACCTTACAGTTTGTCGGGTACAGCTCGTGTCAACCGTCCTCATGAATCCGGCAAAGTAGAGATAAGGGTCCATACTTGTATCCTGTTGCTGTAGTGTGTGGAAGAATCCCTTGTCCCCCGTACAATAAGAATGACAGTTTGTCCTATGCGGAGTGCTCAATTTGAAAAAAAAATACTCTGTTTACTAAAATAAATGCGTATTTTATGTATATAATTATAGATATAAAATATTGGTGCTCAAAAGAAAATATTTTAAATCTACTTCGAAGGTTAATTTAATAATTGCATGCTGTCAATTCTGAGTTAAAAATGCAAATTTTAAAAATTATCAGTATATATACGGGAGAAATAGAATGACCACTGACATTCAAAAAGTTCAGGAAAACTGTTCTCTCAAACGTCAGTTCTTTGACGTTATGAATTTAACCTTCATACAGATTATCGTTGTAACCTTTTTATGTAAAAATTGGACACCTCTCGGTTTGTTTTAAGGAAAAGAAGATCAATATAGATACCAGTAAAGCGCAGGTTTTTTTGTTTTGTTGTTTCCTTAGATGATAGTTAAAGCTCATTGATATTGAATAATGATTGCTTTTTCGGTATTCTAAGATTTTTTTTTAATTAAAAAATCTGCTTCGCATTTGGAGAATTTTTTTTCAGGTTTCATAACTTAGGGGGTAAAAATCGTGACTTGATTGAAGATTTACTGAAAATGTGTATTCACGGGATTAAAAAAGCAATTGTATAATTGAAAATGAATTTAAATTATGCAGATTAGTATTCATTAAATGTTTGAACAATATTTCTATTGGAATAATTGGGTTATTTTTTTATTGCTTTGATAGTCATGTAAATTAATTCCTCTTAAGCAATTGTTTTGTGCTTATAACTTTCTGCCTGTTAACAATGCGATTATGAATCATATATATCCATTTTTCAGACATTTCAAAGAAAAAAGATATTTGCTTAATATGTTAATGCTGCAAGGAATAGGAACCTGACTTCCTTTTGAATATCGATATAAACGGAGTTCAAAATTAAAAATACCTCATCTATATGCAATGATCAAAATAAACAGTATGTGAACATATGAATAAAATGCAGAAAATGGGATGCAGTCCATGTTTTGCAAATATTTTTAAAAATAATTTCGAAAACTATTTGCCCCCATGTAGTCGACCTCTCACTGCTTTCAGTTGAATCATTTTCTCTCAGGTTGCATTTGCTCAAACATGTAATTATCTTGATCTTGATAAACCTATAAGGAAAGGTACAAGGGAAGTTTTCGTTGTTACTAAAATGAGTTCACTCTAAACATAAAAAACCCAATATTAATTAAACAAATTTCAATTTTTTTGTTTTTGCACATTTACCAGCCATTTCGTCGCCCGTGTGGCGCATATGTTAGAGCGTTTGCTGTACAGTCGCGGAGTATGGGGAAGGTCCTTCCATCACGGGTTCGAATCAAACTGTGGGACGAGATCGGTCCTTCGGATGAAACCGCATAAACCACGGCTTTAAAAAAAAAAAAATTTCCATTTATTTTAAATCTCGACTCTTGTTTATTCAGAATGTTACATTGTAGAGTGTAAATATTGCGCATTCGCTAACTGAATGAATATAAGTATAACATAAATTCTTTTCCATTTAGAAAAATTTCAATAGTCTGAGCATCTCTGCTACCAAATGGGAATCAAAAACATGTCTTTATCTCCTGTGGTTGCCGTTCATGGACAAAAGTCATATTCGCACATGTAGCTGAAACTTCCGTTAGAAAAAAAGTCCCTACATTCTGAAGCAGATACTTTATATCGTAGATGATTTTCAAATTCACCGTCTAGATTTAGTGGACAGTGATTCCCAAATTTAGTTCCATCGTGAAATCGCAATATGCTACTACTGTCTTTTACAGCCTGTATCCATATATCGTCTGCAGTGGCGTAATCTAAAATAAAAACATTGCTATGTACCTTTTTTTATTTACAATCCTATTATGTAACAGCAGTATTTATTGTTATACCTTTAAAAACTGGTTCCTATATAAATCTATATTGAAAAAAAAATTAACATTTAAAACGTTGTACTGGGCAGTCATAAGGAAATCGATGTTTGACCCCGTACTGAGATTTTGGACCGCTTACGTCACACTGGGCGGGATCAGCTAAATCTTATTTGCAGTCGTTGGTGTTCGACAGTGACAGAATTGGCCGAAAAAATACACATCATGGAAACCAGCACAAGGTATATGTGTTTTGTTAAAATAATAATTAAATAAAAGGTTTAACAAAACAGTTTTTGTCTGTGTTCTCGGGCAAAATGTGTTTTGTCGACCCCTCGAACCAAATTGTTTGCCTTCGGCTTAACGGCATTAGGCAAACAATTTAGGTCTGGGGTCCAAGGAAACGCATGTTGCCCTCGAATCCAGTCTATAAACGAATAATATTCTCCCATTTTATATTTCTACTGTGCAAACACCGCACCCGTTTAAGGACCTATTTCATTCAACAGAAAAATTACAGTATAAGAATGTTAACCAGAAGTCTCTGAAGAGACTGTAGCTCTACTGTTTTGTATTTATAACAAATGAGGAGAAAAGTAGCACTTGGACTTTTGTTGATTGAATGTTGTTTTACGTCCCGTTCGAGAATTTTTCACTCATAAAGAGACGTCACCATATACGATGGAAGGGCTTCAAATTTAGACCTTTACTCGGCACACAGGGTCATTGACAGTTAGGGATCTTTATCGTTCCAACGCCTGCCGTGACAAGGGGCCAGGGTTTTTAAGGTCTCATCCGAAGGACCCGCAACTTTCACTTCTACGTACCGAGCGCTTGGCGAAGAAACAGTTGCTACCTATTTTTTATCGACTTTAAAAGTCAGTCGCGACCGGGGCTCGAACTCACGATCTCCCGATCACGGAGCGAACGCTCTACCAAATAAGCTACCGTGACGGTCTTACTTGGACTTTGAATATTGCAACAATAATAACGCAGTTATGTTAAGGCTTCCCGAAGCTTTAAAATGCGCTCAAAACATAATATGTCATTGCGAGGTCGGTTTTGGTTTTAATTTATAATTATTGAACTTTAGTACTTCCAATTTATAGAGAGGGTTTCCTTGGCTATATATTAACATATTTATTATATCACATGACTTTGATCACGTGACCGTCATTTATAATTTTTTGAAGTGTTTCATATAATTCGCTTCGGCGCAGCTGATTAACACAATAATTATTAACATTTTGTTATATAAATAAACTCATCGTATCCTTGTGTATCCGAAATGTGCTTGGGAAAAGTCAGAGTATTACTTGGTACAAAATATTTCCTGAGAAATTCAACTTACCTACAAATTTGAGGGTATTTCCCACACAATATCGTAATCTGTATTAAAACAAAGCCAACACACATTTTTCCCAAGCAAGATTCAGTTAGAGAACAACTTCTTCTTACAGATTTCCACAAAAATTCTCAGATTAATCCTCATTAATCACCTGCGCCAGCCTCTTTTATACACACAAAATAAATTCTACCTCCAACCACGGGTATAAAACAGAGTACATTTCAAAAGTACATTTTTCATAAGCATTTTGAACATGCTGAATTTCAATCAAGGGTAGGTAAGCGGTGTAATTTTAAAATATTCGGACATATAAGACTTAAAAAACCTCTAACGACCCGTGAATTTTGCAATAGCTATCTAGCATTTTACAAGCAGTTTGAAATAAAGTGTAAAGTTCATGACACTCTCCCCGTCATAACACCTCAAGTTTGCAGTGACTTGACGTCATTTTCCATTATGACGTCATATTTTGGTAGTTCAGAGATGTGAAGGCACAGAGTGCACTGTGATATTCTACGGGAAGCCTTAACCTACCTGCGAAATAGAATAATGATCCTTTGTTTAGTCTCCTTTTGTGGCAAGATTTAATGCAATCAGACCAAAACTGTAGGAGGAGTAGCCTTTTAAGAGAATTTCACAGAATTTTTTTTATTTTTAGTAACCAGGGCAACACCGTTCATCAAAAACCGAGAAAAAGAATTAAGTATCTTAGTGCAGTCTACTTGTGTTCTTAGTTATATTGAAATCATACCAAAACTGTAAAAGGAGTAGTATTTTGAAAGTATTTCACAGAAATTTCTAGTTTTGGTTACCATGGCAACACCATTCGTCAAAAACCGACATACAGCTTTATGTATCTTAGTATAGTCTACTTGTGTGCCAAGTGATATTGAAATCAGATTAAAACTGTAGGAGGAGTAGCAAAAATTTAAACCATAAGCCTGATTATTTTTCCTCAGGTCTACTTCGGCTACTTACAGTCCAGAAATTGTTGAAAAATATGAAATTTATCGCTTGAATCCAGTCTTATTAGATCACCATTTGCTCTCTGGCAACCATAGAAGGCCTCGTCATAACTTGTTTGCGTTGACACGTACTTTAGACACGTATGAACGGATTTATACGTCATCTCTGAGTATCCATCTGGGCATTCTAAACAAATATGAAATATATTAATGTGAAAAAGGTAAAGATAACAAAAAGTGTTTAACTCGTTAATACAGAAAACCAGAAAAAGGATCGGGTGGGTGGGAGGAGTTAGCATCTCGTTTTCCGGTCAGATCCGCCGTGAGCCCTATATATCGACCAGGTAGACGGAGACGAAATACTCTTAGTCTAACAAGTCTTACAATTAGTACGAAACGCGTCAGACAGCATACCACCCAACGATAGGTTGCATATGCGAACAATCTCATTTCATTGACCGTATGATGTGCGAAAAGCCGACTTTAAACGGGATAGTGTATATCCTTGTAACATCAATTTGTTTGTCTGTAGCTTGACTTGATTTAAAAAAAATCTTAAGCAGAGAATGCACTTGCAAATCGCATTAGTTGGGAATCATTTATACCATATGCAGGTAATGTTGGAATATTGCTGAAAAATAATGAGAGCTGTCGATGGGAAAGCTGAAGTCATCGCTTTTTTTCTACTGAAAACGGAAGGATAAATAGTTCTGCCCCTTAATTTATAACGTAGTTCTTAATATACATCTGAAACAATTAATCCATTCTAACAAAGTGTCAAGGTCTTCCCTTTCATATCTAGCCCATCGTCTATCATACTGCTAAACAGAATTTCTTTCGCCATGTGAAAGCTCCCCGAATTCTGGGAATTATTAAATGATAGTAAAGGTTGTGGAAACAATACGGTTGATTACATTTTATAAATTTGATGATTAATGATTTTGCTGTGAATATTTCTTTTAAATTATTATTTGTTAGGTTCCTTTTGTTTAAAAAGAAACATTTTTTAAAATCGCAAAATTTTTATGAGACAATCAATATTTAAGAGATAAAAAGCAATGTGAATTTCACTAACAATGAAAACCCGGAGTTTTTTAAAAGCGTGGACCTCGGAATTTTTGCAGTATTCCATTACAAGATAAATAAAAAATTTCATATAGGTACCTACCACAAGTAATACGAGGATAAAAAAGAACTTTCATTATTAATTGATGAGCAGTACATATAGAATAGAAAGTTATCAATGTACGCTTGATGACAAGCAGATTTAACATAACTTTAGAACTTTAAAAATCAAACATATTCACAACATTGCGTACGTACTCTGATAAAACGAGATCCATTCCGCTGCATTCTGCACCGTCCCCGATAGCGCAAAATCACAACACATACATTCCTTTGTAAATATGTTGACGCTAATCATATCGCACTTGAAACTTAGCAAACATAGCAGCATGCAATGATTCAAGTTTATTACTGGTCTTCCTATCTTGTGACACGAGTTGGTTGGAACAGCATCAGTCCGGGAAAACAGCTGTTGGTGTACAGTTTCTAATAGCATGACTTGTCCGAGCAATGAAAGGCTCAGGCTAAAAAGTATGACCACTGGTATCATGTTACCCATTCTTTACCGTCGTCATGGATGTGTCTGTTAAAAGAGTAGTCCGTTATATTGATATTAATCACTTGCATTCATATATATAATGACGAATCTTCGCAGTAGAGTTAAGGTAATATGGTAATGAGGTCATGGTGAAGTTTGACGTCATGAAAGTTGCTCCGCCCTAATAGATCTAAGGAAATAGGACTGTAAGAATTTGATAGGAACGTACGTATTTTTATATATAAAGTATTTCATAATAGTGATCTTCTCCTGTATAAAAACATCTCGTCATCCAAATAAGTACTGTATAAGCAAAAAAATTATCAGGAGTACAATTATGGCATTTTTAGCGAGGGTCTTGAGATCGCTCAAATTGAATATTGCTAACAATTAATCCCCACATTGAAGGTAACTGTAATCTTTGTATTCATCAGAAAATCGCTAAAATTACTTCTCGCTTAAATTAAATAACATTTTTAGGAGAAACCGCTAAATTTGCGTCTTGCTAAAACTTCCATTTATTCGTGTTGCCCCCCCTCTCCCCCCGGGGACATTAAATCTCATTCGTATGTCAAGTTTATCCGTCACTAAAATTTAACCTTGGTTATTACCTTTGAATGAAACGGAAAGGATTTTCAGTGACAAGTCTTTCCAAACATACAGTGATTTTTGACACATCACCTTGAAGTAAGACCTGCTTTTCAAAAAATTTTAATATAACTTTTACTTTGACCATAACTTTTGATTGAGATTTTCCTGTGATAAGACACTTACTAATATACTATAACTTTTGACCTCGAGGCATTGACTTTGAACTAAGACAACGAAAGCTGGGGACCACAATTCTTTGAATTGGTTGTCTTTTTATTGTCTCAGTTGGCTGCACTCAGTTTCAACCAAGCGCTTGCAGTCAATGTCACGGAAAGTTCACATCTAAAAACGTGGCGACAACACCTAAGATATGCAGTTGAGAATGCAGCAATCTGATTGATTGTATGCTGTTCTACATCCCGTTCGAGAATTTTTCAGACATATAGACACGTCACATTAAACCGGTGAAGGGCTTCAAATTTAGACCTTTACTCGGCACTCGAGGCCATTGAGCAGTGAGGGATCTTTATCGTGCCAACGCCTACCGTGACACGGGGCCTCAGTTTTAAAGGTCTCATCCGAAGGAACCGCAACATTCACTTCAAAGCCCTTGGCGAAGAAACAGTTGCTACCCATTTTTAATCGACTTATGTCAGTCGCGGCCGTGATTCAAATACAAGACCTTCCGATCACGGAGCGAGCGCTCTACCGACTCGGGACCTCGGTTTATATGGTCTCATCCGAAGAATCGGTCTCCACTCTGAATTTTACTTCTTACGATGAAGTCATATTACCCACATACAAGGGGGCATTTTCCACTCTTTATCTCAATTCATTCAAAATAAGATAAATTTAATACCATCCCCCAGCAGACACACTTCTCTAGTAGATTCACACAGAACATCTTTAATTTATCTTTATTAATCACTTGTGCCAGTGTAATATATACACGATTCATAAATTTCAACTCTGTCTACGGACGTGTAAGGGGGAGCGTTTTATGGAGGGTAATCGTGTTCAAAAATCCAGACTTGCAAATTTGTAAATCCAAACTTGTAAGTTTGTAAATCCAAACTTGTAATCGTATCAGTTTCATAGTCTACATATGTAAGTAGGTAATTCCGACATCCTAGCATGTAGTTCCTAAAATACAACTGTGTTGACTTTCAGTTTATACTTTGAATGTGTGTATTTTTGATGTTGTAAACTTTGTTTTCCGGAATTTATATTTCCGCGCTCTGAATAAAACACAAAGACAATTGACAAGTCTACAAATGTAAAGTCTACACGTTTGTCGAATGAGAAGTAATGGAGGGCCATCAGTGCCAAAATTATTTTTTATGGTCTTATTTTCTTCATTTATTTCTTATTTTAATCGTTACATTTTGAAGGCGCGGATCTAGAAGGGGGTCCAGACCCCCCCCCCCCCCCGCCCGAGATTTGCAGACTTATTAAATGTTTATACTAAACGAACTGAAAGTGACCTTGCACCCCCTTCGAAAACGCTGATCTGTGTTAAGTTGACAACCCCCCTCCCCGCAACACACACACACACATGCGAGCGCACGAAATAGGGTTTTTCATGTTTGGGAAAGGAGTTTACTTTTTTTTTGCTTGTCAAGAAATGTCTGGGTTGGATTTTTTTTGACTGCGATGGACCCCCCCCCCCCCCGGATCCGTGCCTGTTCTTATTTATATTTTCCAGTTTTATTTTATTTTATACAAGTTTGGATTTACAAACATACAAGTCTGGATTTTTGAACACGATTACCCTCCCTAGCGTTTCACATTCAATTTTTGTTATTGTTTGAATATGTGCATATCGGATAAGGGAAAGGAATAACGATATTAAATTTCAAATGTTCAATAACATAACATCACATTGCAGCTTAAAAAATAAACCAGACACTTGAATTAATGAAACAACGAAGTAAAAAAAATCTACTTGTCATGTGAAAGGAATGTACAGTGCAGGAAACTAATTTTGTTACAGCATCGATGCTGATTTGAATGCTTCCTTTGCTTGCTGATTTAATGCTAGTAATCCTTATCCTGATGCTGTTTTATAATTAGGTCAATGCTACCGGAAGTAGCATCATGCTACCGGAAGTAGATAATGAATTTCAGCATTGCCATTTAAAGCAATAAAAGAGCCTTTTACAATTATTTGATCATAATATCTCACTATGTATCAATAATGTGAATACCTTAACCAATATTCTTTCTCTCTTTTTTAATTTTTTACTGAATTAAAACTCATTGATTTTCTGATGCTAGTAGGATAATGCTGATTTTATGTAGGTCAATGCTGGTTTTATCCTTTGCTTGCTGATGCTGATCCTGGTAATGCTGTTTTTTAAATGCTGATGCTGATGCTAGCTCGATCCTGATGCTACTAGTGCTTATGCTGATGCTGGTTTATGTAACAAAATTAGTTCCCTGCACTGTAAATGTTATGACACTTTCTCCTTCATGTCAGCTCAAGTATGCAATGACTTGACGTCATATGTTATTATCGTCATATCATATCTAGGTATTTCAGAGAAGTTACTACAGTTAGAACAGTTTTTAGAACAGTTTGATATTATACGGACAGCCTCATCTTAGCGGCGCGATCCTTCGGATGAGACCGTATAAACCGAAGCACCTTGGCGCAGTAGGTGCTGACACGATAAAGATCCCTCACTGCTCAATGGCTCTGAGTGCCGAGTATTTGGTCAAAATTTGCAGCCCTCCACAGGCAAGTGGGGGCTCTCCATATGAGAGTGTAAAATTCTCGAGAGGGACGCTAAGCAATAAACAAACAAATTATGTATATTGCCTAAAGTTTGTTATTATCACAAAAATCCCAAAATATTTGCCAGAGAATTTACGTAGATTTTAACTAAATATTTCAGATCAGTGCAAGGACTTTTTAAATGCATTATTTCTTTGCAGCATTGTCAACTTTAGTTTCTAGGGATACCAATATAATTTGGAATCCAACAAAATTCAACAAATCTACCATGTTAAGTGAAATGACAGTACCTGATTAACATATCCAAAATGCTTGGGTGATCAATGTTCACAAGATTAGTTTTTTTTTGTTTGTTTGTTGTCAACGTCCCTCTCGAGAATTTTTCTCTCATACGGAGACGCCACCACTTGCCGGTGGAGGGCTGCAAAATTTTGACCTATGCTCGGCACTTAGGGCCATTGAGCAGTGAGGGATCTATTTCGTGCCATATACTACTGCGACACGGGACCTCGGTTTATATGGTCTCAACCGAAGAACCGGCCTCCACGTCCCGCAGTGATTTCAGAAGATTAGTGTAAGATTTCATATTGTTTATGGATTGCAAGTAGGAGAGCGATATTCTGGGAAAACAAGATGTGTTTGTGAAACACTGATGCCCCCGTATGGCAGCTTATAGCGAAGGTTAAAGTTTCTTCAAATGCAAGTCAAACGTCAAGGCCAAAAGATAAAAAATGTTGATACCCAAAGAAAGGAATACACCTGTGAAATTTGAAAGACCTAGATACAACTGTTCAAAAGTTATGGCGAAGATTAAAGTTTTTTAAATAAAAGTCAAGGTCAAAGTGGTTGGTATCCAAAGGAAGATCTTGTCACAAGGATTACATATGTGAAGTATGAAAGCCCTACCTCCAACCATTCAAAAGTTATGGCCAAGGTTAAAGTTTTTCAAAAGTAGGTCAAACTCCTAGGTCAAGGTCAAAGGGTCAAAGTGGTTGATATCCAGAGCAAGGTCTTGTCACAAGGAATACACATGTGAAGTTTGAAACCCTAAGCACCAACTGTTCAAAAGTTATGGCCAAGGATAAAGTTTTTCAAAAGTAGGTCAAAGGTCAAGGTCAAAAGGTAAACGTTGTTGGTATGCAAAGGAAGGCCTTGTCACAAAGAATACACATGTGAAGCTTGAAACCCCGAGCACCAACTGTTCAGAAGTTATGGCCAAGGTTAAAGTCTCATAAAATTTTGCAAAAGTGGGTCAAACTCCAAGGTCAAGGTCATAAGGTCAAATATGATGGTACCCAAAGAAAGGTCTTGTCACAAGGAATATACATGTGAAATATGAAAGTCATAGCTCCAACCAATCAAAAGTTATGGGGAAGGTTAAAGTTGACAACAGACAGACAGACAAACAAACAGACAAACAGGACAAAAACAATATACCCCCGGGATCTTTCGATCCGGGGGCATAAAAAATTGTCTCTAAAGATTAAATATATATTGAAATGCAAGTTGTATTGCTGGTTGATTCGGCTGTAAAAACTGTTGCTTCATTCGGTACAAAACACATTTTAACCACTGCTGTATGTATGTTGTTCAATTACACGTATTTACGCAGTTTTTACAACAAAGAACGGATTAACTTGAGCCGTTGGAAACTGTTGGTATGTAAAAGTATGATTATATACAATGTATGACAATGAAATGATAAACAATTACACACATGTTCAGCATATAACATGAAATAGTTAACTACAAGTACAATATATACTTTCAAGAAGTTATTAAGATTACTATAACAACAATGCAACAGCATAAAATCTTCATCTCATGTTAACGAGTATCTGGAATGTCACAACATAAAACATATTGACAGTTTTTGTTCACTAATTTCAGTAATCTTCTTCTGTAGCAAGTTTTCAAATTCCTGGAGACAGAAGAACTGTGCTTCTTCTCTCTGGAGCAAGAAGAGGAGAGAAAGATCTGATGGCAAACAATTCAGGGGAAGTTCAGCACCATGACGCAGATAATTAAAGATGAATAGTTTTGGATCACGGTCAATGAAATAGGTGTAGATGTTGTCCACAGCATAAGGTTTCAGGGGAGATGACGGAAGGATCATCCTGGCCAAGAGAGAGCTTGGGTCAGCCTGCAAGGTAGGGGTACTTGTCTCGAACTTGGTTCTACCAACATTCAGATAGATCCTTTGTGTCTGTGACCTAGCCATACCCTGCTGTCTAATAATTTCCTTTGGTGCTGGCGAGTAGGCTGGAGCATTAGGGCTGCTAATGGTGTACTGGGTGGCAAGATCAGCTGGGAAAAAGTCAAGTTTGGAAGGGTTCCCATGAACAGACAAGGCTGCAGAAGATGCTGATGAAGAGGATGATAAAGAGCTGGAAGACGGACTGGAGGAGAGTCATGGTAGTGACATAGCGAGTGTCCTTGGAAGTGGCTGCTACTGTAAGAGATTGCAAGTTAGCTGTACTGGTTTTGGGTGGAATTGTAGAGGATTGAATGGTCACAGAGGGTACAGATGGTTGAGCATATAATTTCTGGAGTTTAGCAGGTTGGTAAGCTGCTTCAGGTTTTTCTCTTGAAGAGGATTCTCTGATGTTCTGACTGGTTTGTTTTTATATGTGATTTTACACGATTTTCCTTGGAACATTTATTCTTTTTCTTAGGAGTGACTTTGATGAGGCGAGGAACACGGTTTATCAAGGATGACAGATTCTTCTTGAAGAGGGCAAAGTCCTACTCATCAGAGGAAGTGAACTGTCCCGTTTTACGGTTTATGGGTGAGAAGGTAGCTCCAGGAAACTTGGATTAGTGATTGTCAGGGCGATTTGAATACTTGCTTACACATGCTACATTTGTGGCCATAACCACTGTGCTGTTCAATCATGTGCCTTTCGCACTGAAACCTCTTCTCGAATTCAAAATCTGTGCAAATCCGACATTGGCAGAGGCAAACATTCTGGAAGGTAAATAAAGAAATTCATTGATTATTTATATGTTCATCTCTATGTATATATATACTAAATAGTATACTGTGACATGTATGAGTAAAAATCACTTCTATCTTTATATAGGAATAGGTACAGTGGTCATGGAACAGAATGGATAAAGAAAAGGGCTGTGGAAATCAGGTAATTACAAATTTAAACCAGGTGGAGACATTTTCTCCAAGGTATGGCTTCAAACGGTCATGGTGTACCACTTTAGGTTTAGAATGAGGGGATTTCTGAACTCTAAATAGAATGTCACTTATTCTTTTGGTGACTGTAAATGGGCCAACCCAGGGTCTCTGCAATTTTGGACACCTCCCTTTTACACGCATGAGATTATATAACCATACTAGGTCCCCAGTTTGGTAAGGACGAGAAACACTTTTATTGTCGTAGCGACGTATGTTTTCAGAGGAGATCTTTCGATTTCCACGAGCAAATTCGTGTATTTTATCTAACTTTTGCTGAAGCTGATCAACATAGTCTGTATGTAAAGGTACAATTTGCTCTTGAATGGGTCTCCCAAATATAAGGTCAATGGGTAGAGTTGGTTGTTTCATGTTGTGAAGAACGATAGGCCAACATAAGCAAATTAATATGCTCATCCCAATCATTCTGGTTTTCAGACACAAAAGAGGTCGGCATGTCTTCTATTGTCCTATTGGCTCTTTCTACCATGCCATCAGACTGTGGTCTTAATGGGGTGGTACGGGTCTTGGTAATTCCCAACAAGCTACATAATTCCTGAAAAAATTCCGACTCAAAGTTGGCACCTTGGTCTGTATGAATAGACAAGTAGACGCCAAAAATTGAAATAGTTCTCTCTACAAGTTTTCTTGCTACTGTGTTTGCTTCTTGGTTTCTAAGTGGTATGGCTTCTAACCATTTGCTAAAATATTTTCCAATGACAAGTAGATATCTGTTGCCTTGCTTTGTACGAGGTAATCGTCCTAAAATACCTAAGGCAATCCTTTCAAATGGGGCACCAACATTAAAAGGTTTCATAGGGGCTTTGTATTTTCTTAGAGGATTTTTCTTGGAGGTACATATATCACATTTTTACATCACTTTTTGGACATCATTTCGTGAATGACACCAAAAATATCTGGATTGTACTCTGGACAAAGTTTTCTTAATACCGAGGTGACCACCGGTCACACTGTTGTGTAACTGTTCCAACACAAAAGTTTGTAACTCTTTTGGGACGTCTAGTTTAAAAGTGTAATCTTTTCCATCATCTGACTCCTATTTATAATATAGATCGAATGTCATTTTCTACCACAAGCGATTCCCATCTTTGCCAATAGTATTTGACAGTATCATTTGAAGGGGCTACATTTTGCCATTCAGGTTTTTGGGAATTCTTTTTCAACTGTAAAATGATAGACAAGTTTGGGTCTTTATTTTATAAGTCAACAATTTTATCAGGAGGAATTGGTATTTCAAAATTTTCTGAAGGTTCAGGACCTTTCTTTGTCTTTCTACAAATTTCGACTTTCTCAGTTCTCAGTTACCACTGATACATTTGGTACTTGGAACTTGGTTTGTTTCTTCATGGTCTTTTACATCCACATGCAAACTCTCTTTTATTTCAGATTTTTGGCAATGTTTACAATTAGAACTACAACAAGGATGCCGGGAGAGGGAATCTGCATTGGAATGAGACTTTCCTGCTCTATGTGCAATTTCAAAGTCATAAGATGACAATATCTCTAACCATCTTGCCATTTGTCCTTCAGGATTTTTAAAATTTAATAACCAACACAATGCTCTTGGTCGGTTCGAACTGTGAATCTTCTACCATAAAGGTAATGGTGAAAATGTTTTATCGACATTAAAATAGCTAGAAGTTCTCTTCTTGTAACACAATTATTTTCTTTCTGGACCACTAAAGGATTTGCTAAAATAGCATACAACTTTTTCACTATTGTTTTGTTTTTGGGATAAAACGGCTCCCATACCATGGTTATTGGCATCTGTGTCTAATACAAAATTTTGGGAAGGGTAAGCTAATACTGGGGCCTTGGTAAGAGCAGATTTTAAAATCTCAAAAGATATTTGGCAATTTTCATTACACACAAATTGTTTGTTCTTTTCTGTTAATTTCTGCAAATGTTTGGCTTTGTCTGCATAATTTGATATGAAGCGCCTATAACAAGAGGTAGGGCCAAGGAAACTTCTAACATCTTTTACACATTTCGGAATGGGCCAGTCTTGTATGGCTTTGATCTTCTCAGGATCGGTGGATACTCCATTTTGGCTTATAACATGTCCTAAGAAGAATACTTTGGTTTGTAAAAAAGTTACATTTCTTTGGGCGTAATTTCAGGTTTGCACATTTTAATCTTTCAAATACTTTTTCAAGATTTGCTAAGTGGTCAGTGAAAGTTTTAGCAATACAATAGTACCGCCTTGGTAAACTAAACACACTTTCCAGGACAGACCATTTTAAAACTTCCGTTAACCGTTCAAAGGTCGCAGAGGCATTACATAAACCAAATGCCATTACAAATTGCCGTAAACCACCCCTAGAAAAGGAAAAGGCTGTTTTGGGGCGATCTTATGAAGTAATTCCAACCTGCCAATACCCAAATTTTAAGTCTAAAGCACTGAAAATTTAAGCACCTGATAAGGCATCTAAAGTAACGTCTATACGGGGTAAAGGGTGGGAGTCTTTCTTGGTAACGTCATATAAATGACGAAAGTCAACACAGAATCTTAAGGAGTTGTCTTTCTTTTTGACTAGGACTAGGATGATCATGGACTTGTGGATGGTTCTATTACACCTTGGTCAGCCATGTTTTTTGTTAATTCAGTCTCGGCTTCTGCCATTTTGATAATGGTACACGACGTGGTTTTTGTCCTATTGGGTGTACATCACCAGTATCGATGGTGTGCTGCATGATATCAGTATGACCAATATCTTTGTCATTTTTAGAGAAAATATCTTGATATTGGACAAGTAAATTCTTAAGGAAACACATTCATTTTCATGCAAGTTGGTCACATTTCTGTTGTATAAATCTTGTATACTGGGAGGTACCTCTTGGGAACTATTCTTGGATTTGGTCATGCACACATTGTAACAGTCAATTTCATTTGACTTTTCTGGAACCTGGATATCAAGTTCATTTACTGGCTCGCAAGTGGCAGCAATGGTACTTTTATAAATTGCACAAGGTTTATTTTGTAGATTCAGAACTCTTAAAGGAACAACACCTTTTGCAGGATCTACCAAGGATCTGGCAATGAGAAGACCTTGTTTCTCAACAAAATGTTGGGTAGGTTCTAACACACTAGCACTCTTGGTAACCTCCTGACCCATAGGTCTACCTGGCACTATCATTTCAGTACCAGGGGTAACAACATGGTTAGTCACAGCAATTCAACAAGTAAATACCTCATTAGAATATCTAAAACAAGGAATTTTGTCACCTTGCACATCAAGGCAATTTTTGGATAAAAGCACATCACACTTGTGCTTGGTTAGGAAATCTATCCCTAAAATAACAATTTTGTATGTCGGCTATAAGGACATCATGGACAAATTTATTGTCAATTTGAATTTCTACCTGAGTTTGACCAATAAATGATGAAGATGCTCCAGTTGCAGTAATAAGCTTAGAATTAACTGGAGTTATCTGGGGCCTTTGTGAGGGATCAATACATATAAAAAAAAATTTCACTATCTATGGTAACATTGGCACCTGTGTCAACAAGCATTGTAACTGGAGCACCTTGGATTTGAGCTCCTATAAATAAACCTTCGTCCCAGATTTGCACTCATTTAATAAAACTGTTGTGGACCATTTGGAGGAAGTCGTTCCGTGACCCCCGGATACGACTGTTTTCCGTTTCCCTGAGATTGATCAGACTTGGGAACATTTAGTCTATTTTTTTTATTCTATTGGGGTAGGACACATTGGCTCTTTGGGGTTGGAAAGGCCTCTGGTTGTTCTGATTTACTTGTAAATTTGAGTCAATTTTCTAATCTCATTGGTAAAAGATCCAATGTCTTTTCTAAAGAGGAAAAACTTATTTCTTATTAAGTCCAATGTATCAGGATGACTGGATTGGTCAGGCTGTTTTTCATTAACAGTACGGATTGGACGGTTTGAGCACCTCTGTCTGTCAGCTAAACGATGAGTCTCAAGACGAATAGCTTGAGCCCCAGCTTCATCAATGTCTTTAGGGTGGGCCTCACGAATTCTTAGTCTCATGTCACTGTCAGGTATGGTATCTATGAAGTGATCTAGGGAAAGATTTTTTGTGAGAGAGGACGGTACTTCAGGATAAGCATGACGAGTTAACTTTTTGACAGATTGGGCAAGCTCTGACATTGTTTCATCTTTGTTTATAACTCTGGTCTGAAGTTTGGCATGGTAAATCTCGGCTCGGCCTTGAGATCCAAAACGTGTTGTAAGGGCTTTGACTAAATGGTTATAGTCTCGCCTCTCTACATTGGACAACTAATCCTCACTAAGGATGGCACGGGCATTGCCTTTTAAGGAACATAGTAAGTGTAATAATTTCTGGTGATAATCCCACCTATTTAATTCAGATAAGATTTCAAATTGGGTTAAGTATTCATCTATGTCCTCAGATCCTTCAAAGCATTGGGGTTTGATTTGGTGAACACTTGGGATTTGGGGTTCTAGGTTAGGACACTGGGAGCTAGATCTAGATGGAAGGAATTGGTTGGGACTCTGGGAAGAAGTTTAGTAATTCTCATTTTTATTCTCTAACGCAATAAAACTTGTGGTGGGACTTTGAGACAGGGACTTCTTGGTATTTTCAACCATTTGTTGAATTTCATCCATTCTGTTTCTCATGTTTGAAATCTTTTGATCAAAATCACTTTTCTTTAGATTAATATCTCTTGTAACTTCAAATTGTACACGAAACATGTTCCTATTGGTTTCATCACAAATACTTCTAAATTGTTGTGTCAATTCACTTTGAATTGGTCACTAAGGACACTGGTAATATTTTTCATATTGGCAGAATCAATGGTACATTGGATGCACCTGGTAAACCTTCTCCAGCACCAGAGGACAGGCCTATATCATGATCAACATGAGTTGATTCACTATCAGGCTCAAGCTCATTCTTGGTAGAATGATGGACATCATTTTGTTTGAAGAATACGTCATTGGATTCATTGGAAATATCCATTGTAAAATATTTTGTGATAAAAATGTCTATAAAATATTCTTGGGAACTTAGTCTTGTTTGTCAACTGCGAGGTACAGAAAAATTAATTCAATCAATTTACTAATATCCCCCTTCTGACACCAATGTAACGAAAAAGGCTGTGCTTTAATATTTGTAACAGACCTGGTATAAATAACTACTTTTCCTATACTGTACAGCATTTCGTTATAATAATACGTGGGCTCTGCACCTTAGGACAGTCAACAAAACAAGAGAAAGTCTTTGCATAAAAGAAACATATTATAATTTACTGCATAAAAGTACATAAACGCGATATTTGGAACTTCCTGGTTACCTAGGGAAGGTGTAAAAATAGAAGGTGCACCACTCTGGAAACGAATGTGCAACGATATGGAAATGAAGGGGCGTAGTAGACGTTGCTAAAGTAAACAGAACTACGGTAGGAGAGTATGCTGTAACTCTGGTAACTGGAGAGGTGCACACTATTACAAGGAAATATTCACCTGGTGCACACTATTACAAGGAAATGTGCACACTATTACAACGAAATATTCATCTGGTGCACACTATTACAAGGAAATATTCACCTGTAATTTAGAAGGTTTGTTAACCAACACCTTCTTGGCCATTTTAGTATTGGGTTAATCTGCGTAGTCTAATTGTAATCTCGGAAGTCTGACACCTTCAGCCAGCTTCACTTTTAATATACACAGAAGAGCTAGGTCGCTGTCCAATCAGCGAGCGGCTAACAAACAAAGTTGCGCGTTCGAAACTTCAAGCCAAAGTAATGAAACTTGGAGGGAAATCGAAGCACAACAGAGCTGTAAATATTCTGAACAGCTACCAAAATGAAAAGAGAACAAAATAAAACATGTCTGTGTCTATGGATGATGTTCATGGAAAGACGTCATATTCACACACGTAGCTGAAATTTCCGTTAGAATTGAAGTCCCAACATCCTGAAGCAGATATTTTGTATCGGAGACAATTTTCGAAGACACCGAGGAGATTTATTGGACAGACATCTCCAATTTTAGTTCCATCGTGAAATCTGAAGACACTACTGCTGTCTTTTACACCTTGTACCCATATGTCGTCTGTAGTGGCGTGACCTAAAATATAAATGGTCGCCATTGTGATGTCCTCCTGGTTCCATTTACTAAATCTTTTGTTTAAGATGGAGATTTATCATTTTTTTATATTATATATTATTAAAACAGTGAAAATAAGACAGAAGTTAAAATATCAATTTTGTACAACGGATAAATTAAAGCAGATGTCTATGCTGAAAATGAATAAACTAATTTGTGAAGCCTGGTCATATTTACTGCCGCTTTTATGTATAGAATCATTTTAGTTCTTACGTCCTTTATTTATTACTCACAGTCTAGAAATTCTTGAAAAATATGAAATTTGTCGTTGGAATTCAGTCTAATCAGATCACCGTTTACTTTCTGGCAATCAAACGAGGCGTCATGGTAGAATGCTGGCCTTGTGACGAATTTTAGACACGTTTGAACGGATTTATACCTCTTCTCGGAGTATCCATCAGGGCATTCTAAATAAATAAAAAATGTATTAATAATCCCTGTAAAACTTGAATACATTGCGGTGCTTTAAGTCTCATAACAATCATACATACGTACATTTTGTGGACAAACTAATAAGGCATCTATGCATCCGTTATAAAAAAAAATACCTGCAATGTACTTTAAAGAGGTTGTCTTTACCTATGATGTGTAAATGATTTTTAGTGCATTAATATTGTTTATATTAGAGATTCTGAATATGAAAGGAATCTGAAAACGAATATGAAAGGAATCTGAAAACGAATATAAAACGAATCCGAATTTTTCTTTTTTTTTTACATTTCTGTGAACTACTTTCCAAACACTACTTCTCTTACAGTTTGGTATGATTTAAATAGAGCTGGACATGCAAGTAAACTACAATGTGATACGTAATTCTATGTATCGGCTTTTGATGAACGATGTTGCCATGGTTACTAAAATAGAAATTTCTGTAAAATTCTTTCGAACACTACACCTCCTACAGCTTTAGTTTGATTGCAATAAATCTTGCCACAAAAAGGGACTGAACCAAGGATCATTTCTTTTTTTATTGCCGTTGCTAAATTTCAAGTCCAAGCGTTACTTTTCTCCTCCTTTGTTATAAGTACAAACAAGTAGAGCTACAGTCTCGTCAGAGATTTCTGGTTCAGTTTCTCATTTTCTCTGATAAGTTATTCTGTTGTTCTCTTTCTTCTCCGTCGGTCTCTCTCACTCTCCCTGATCCATCTTAAATGGATGTCTTCTGGATCGTCATCACTTTCGCCATGGCGGTCGTCTATAGATTCCGAAGACGAACTAGATTGACCTTGTTCGCCGAGCTCCTTGGCTTGGGCTGCAAGGTCACATTACTTCTTCGCTGAAGTAAACATACTGGGCCATTGGGTCTAGAGGCAGAGAGTGCGTCATTGGATTTTATGTTTTGTCCAATCTACATGGTACAGGCTCCGACGGCATAGTGTACTCAAGCGATCTACGCTGAACTAGGCTTACTGCCCTTCTGGGTCCAGGATTCAATGGTTACCTAGTCTGGGATTAGCTGTAATCCGCCGATCTGCTGGGTCCGTGCATCAACGGCTCTGTGTTTAACGGTCTCCGCTGAACTAAACCTACTGGTCTACTGGGTCAAGGGTTCGAGAGTACTGGTCCCGGACACGGAAGGTATTGTACTTGGTTAGCTCCGCAGTGCGGATTACAGGTCTCAATTTGCAGCCCTCCACCAGCAGGTGGCGGTGTCTCCATATGTGTGGAAAAATTCTTGAGAGGGACGTTAAAGAACAAACAAACAAACAAAATATTCATGTTCAGAGAAAGGGTACGTTGGCCATCTTCGTCGTCTTCGAGAGGGCAAATTCCTTTCACGGTAGAGTATACATGTATATCTCACGTGTTATGATATACCTGGTGAATTATCGATGTTTAGTGAATTTGTTCAGGACATAGGAAAGACGTTGGTCATTTCGGGCCAGGATGCATCTCGAATTGAAGTATGGCTATGTTGTAACGATGTAGAGAGCCCCCTTAAAACGATTTGTTTTGTTTATATTCCGAAATAGGAACTAGTTATAGGAATAGGAATCCCAGGGATTATCATTGCAATTTAATGTTAAAAACTAGATACGTGTGTTAAGAATAATTTTCCAATACTTTCTTGTTTTTTTTTAAAGATTTTTTAATCACTGATTATTAAAAAGAAACTCAATGACCGTGAAATTAAATCCACCGTGAATTTGTACTAACATAGATAAGTGTGAATTCCTAAACTTGTGGATTTAATAAGGTTTGCAGTATTCCTTTACAAGATAATGAAACAAGATAATATAGGTGATAAAATTTTAATGATGAGTAGTACATTTAGTACTTCAACTTGCATCTCAATGTAATAACAATTTAGAATGTAACCAACAGAGAATAGGTTAGATACGGATTTAGAATTTGTTAATTAATAAATTGATACATTTAAAATGCAAGTGTAAAATATTGCATACGTACTCTGATGAAAAGAGATCCATTCTGTAGCATTCTGCGTCGTCCCCGATAGCGCAAAATCACAACACATGCACTCATCTGTAAACTTGTTTACGCTAAACATATCCGATTTAAAATTTTGCAAACACAATTGCATGCAGTGGTTCAAGTTAAACGCAGGTCTTCTGATCTTGTGACATGAATTTGCTGGAACAGCATCAGTCCTTGAAAACAGCTGTTGATGTACAGATTCTGATGGCAAGATTTCTGCAACCCATAAAAGGCTCAGGCTTATAAGTGTAAACATTGGCATCACGTTTTCCAATGGATGCACCATTCCTAACGTAAATGTTTGCTACAAAAAAAGTAGTTGTCAATAATGTCGGTATCAATCACGTGTATTTGTATTATGGCGAATCCTTATATTTTGTGTAATTCAAAACCAGTTTTCATGAATTAAAACCTTTACATATTGAAGATACGTATAACGATGCATTCCAATATTTCCTTGATTTGGTATTTAAAGACCGATCGTCGATTGCCTTTTACTTACTGAGATATATAGCACTGCATGGAACTATTTCGATAATCGAAGCTCATTGCTGCCCTATGAATGCATAGCAATAAGTCTTTCAAAAGAGTTGGATGCTTTGCCTTTCATGTTTTTCCACCGATTTTTGTGTCAGCATTGATGACAAACATAAGTACCTGTTCAACTCTAATTTAATTGAATTTGGTAGCATAACGTACCTTTTATTCCTCATAAAGCAATATAGTGCTGTCATAATTATAACCAAGCATGACTTATATGCATTCTTGTCAGTTTGCTGAACTTTTGATACAAATTCATCAAAAACAATAACCAGTTCTTTCTCCATTTTCAAAAGTGGATAGGGAGGAAACAAACATGATGCTGGATTTAAATTAGTCAACAAAAAATCTGTCGTGAATTCACATCGTCAAATCTGTCTATTCCAAACCTCTTGTACAAAACTCTTAGTCTCTGGAAAACTTTTTCAACCATTTCGTCAAAAGGTCGGGGCTATCAACGATAATCAAAAAATGTTACGTAAAATGCCATTTGGTATTGAAATGTATTTTTCCCAATTGTGCTTTACTCGCATTCGTTAATACTTAATAAAAGTATTCTATTCTTTTTCAACCACAGCCAAAATGGGAGAAGACTGTACATTAAGTTCGTTTGTTTTACGACAGTGCTTTGGGGTATTGCTTTCAAAACTATAAAATCATGTTATAAATCTATACTTATAAATTAATAAATTTTGCAAATAAACTCCGAAACGGGTGCACACGAGTTCTTACTTACTCCTCTAACAATACACTATATACAAGATGATGTCCGTAAATTATATTTAGATTTCACTCGCATAGTAAGTGTCGCACATTAAGGAGGCTGGGGGGTCAACAAATTAACCACAAATTAACCACCAGATTTAACTTAATTTTTTAGATATGATATCTTAAGCTTTTGGCAAAGAAAAATTTCAAAAATTTTAGTTTTAAAATTTGGTCATTTTCTATATCTTCATATGGAGCTCTTCTTCTAAAGGAGATCAATATAGTCTAAAAATGGCCACAACCCCCCAGCCTCTTTAAATAAAAAGTCTATTTTTATTTTCTATAAACAGCCATGAAAAAGCAAAAACGTGAGTACGGTGGCATTTCCGGTTGGCGGATCTAAGTTACTGGCAGTTTTTAATGAAAATAACAAACAATAGTTTATTTATTTCATAAAACGTCTTCACTTTATTGTTCAATCAAAACTTGATTTACCTGATATAAAAGAAATAAGTTGTGATAACCGATTAAAAAGGGAAATGTGCAAATTATTTTCGTCATTCGCCAATCTTAATATTGACGGAAGCTTCTAGAACATAATATAGCATCGAGCCCGATGTTAAAAAGAAAAAACGAGGCGATTGTAGCTGCATGAACATGAAAAAAACTTTTGTGTGAATGATCATTGAAATAATGGTAAATCATTGATAACACTATAAGTTGTGAATATATTTATATATCGAAAGACTATTACATATATGTAGTAAGTTTTTCTAATAAATTTATCGGTAAAATTTGTATTTTCCTTACTGAAAGCATCGTCGCAACGAACCCGAAGTACAATTTGTACTTCGTAATAAACTTGCTTACATGAAAAGAGAAAATTAATGAATAAGGTATTGTTCAAATATAATTAAAGCTGTAAAATTTTGTGCTTTAATCAATACATTTCAGTTTTTTTTTCTGAATATAGTCTTTTGTATCAAATACTCGGTCTATTCATAGGGCGTTAAACAGCTAATTTGGGTCTTGGTATATAAATATATATGTACCGGGTACCTTATTGATATGTAAAAAAGGTAAAGTACATTTTTTACATATCAATAAGGTACATACATATTTATAAACCAAGACCCAAGTACCTGTGAATCCCCCCCCCCCCCAATCAATTTATCAGTAAAATGTGCATATTCACTCCATTTATCCTTGGCGGAAATGAAATAAGAGCATCTGAAGTACAATATCCATAACATTGTATAACCGGTTTTACAATAAATGTCAATTAAATGATATTGTTATTTTTCAAGACTTTACAAAAAGGGGGTGGGGAAGGAGACGTACATTTACTTCATGTGGGATTTTGAACAAAGTATTTTATTCCTTCTATGAGCCTGTAGGCTGTCAGTAGAAACTACAATATATTTTCTGTCGGTAGTGGTATAAATTCAATTTCCCGGGCTTGCGCGGGATTTCATTTTTGGATTTTAAAAATCGGCACGACGTGTAATTCTGGTATATTCATCGTAGTCTATTTCAGTTATGAAATAATCCGTCACAAAGTGATTTCTCTTGTGGGTAGTAAACACAAGGTGAGGGATCAGTACCACCTCAAGAGAAGATGAACCCGATTTTGTGAGGGAAGCATACAAGGTTTAGTAGCATCCGCAGAAAGGTGAAGGAAACTGGAAATCCAAGATAAATAATTTTTAAAAACCCCAACTCCTGAATGTAAGTTTAGGATCAATTTACATATGTGTCATGGAAACCTCTATACTTTTTTCACTTAGGTTGTAAAACTGTGCTGACAACAATTAATGACTTGTACTTGGAATATAGAAAATGTTATATTTATAATAATAAAACATAATTGATGTCTTAAAGAAAAGCAGAAACAAACATTTTTCCTATGTTCAGAAACTGATACACCATTGGATACTTGCTTTGGCGAGTCATAATTAACTACATACAGAGCATATAAGTTCCAGGACACATCAAATGTCAGATGGGTGCAGGTTTTGCTCAGATCAAATAAAAAAATGTCGACTGCATTCTGAGTTTTATGGTAGTTTAAAAAATCATTATTTAAGCAATTCTGATGACAGACCAGATGCTTGAAGTGAATTATGACATATTTTAAAACCATTTTAGAGCAGATTGTGACACAGCAGAGCATGTTGCAGAGGTGGTCAACAAATTTTCCCACGGCAATAAAGCTGTAATCGTATAGGACAGGAACGTAACTTATTACAACTGGAAGGAGTTTATAAAAAAATCACTTCAAACTAAGAAGAGGAAAAAAGTCCAACATTTCTAAACTAAAGTTTTACGAACAGGAGTTGTCATTTGCAAAACAGATGTAAACAGCCAAGATGTCCCCACTGTCTTATTAACAGAAAAAAAAGATTCACTTTATTATTTTCCCTATAAAGTTTTGCCGAGCGGTTTGAGCTGACATTTATTGATTGATTGTATGTTGTTTTTACATCCCATTCTAGAATTTTTTACTTATGTAAAGATGTCAACCTATACCGGTGAAGGGCTTCAAATTTATACCTATACTCGACACCTATGGGCCATTTAGTAGTGAGGGTTCTTTATCCTGCCAAATCTTATCGCGACAAGGGTCCTTGATTTTTAAGGTCTCATCCAAAAGATCCGTGACTTTCACTTTTAGTGCCGGGCGCTTGACAAAGGAACGGTCACTACCTACATGTAAGTTTAAGTCTTTGGTTTGACGCAGCGCGGCGGACGAGAATCGAACCCGGGCCTCCCAGTCACAAAGCGAACGCCCTACCACTAGGCTACCGTGACCGATTTGTGCATAGAAAGATAGTCATATTTGTTTAAACATATCAGATCATGTGTTAGAGGGAGAGCTCAGGGATGTAACAAGCATATGTAAAAATAAAATACTCGTGCTTCTGGGATTTAAAGACAAGCTAAATTAACTTGTCAGATAAAACTGTGACGATCGGGCTCATTGTTTGTGTGATAACAAGGTTGTTGGAAGCCGTGGTTAGTCCGGGTGTCTCTACTTTATATATCTGAGCACATTCGAGATAATTCAGTCAATTTTGCGACTGGCTGTCGAAGAAGCAAGTGCGGTGTTCGTAATGAAGAAATCTTACTGTTAATATAACTTTCAAAGGGGTCCCAAGATCCGCGAGTTCATGAACTATGACGTACGATTTACGTCACTCAACCAATAAGGGTTAGTCTTGCACATTTTTCGACTGGCTAGGGTTAGTCTTGCACCCACCTGAAAGATTAGGGTAAGTCCTTGCTCAAGTTTTCGACTGATTTGGGTCAGTCTCGCATCCATCCGAGAGATTATGGTAAGTCCTCGCACATGGGTTAGTCTAGCATCCGCTTGAGAGATTTGGGTCAGTCCTCGCATACCATCCGAAAGATCAGGGTTAGTCTTTTAGATTAAGATTAAGAAAGAAAGAAGATAAAGAAATTCAGTTGCATCTGTATTTTTACAAGATTTTAATGCAGCTTCAAAATCCCCGGATTTGTTTACATAAAAAAAAAATGGCTAGGTACGAAAGAAACGGCACCAACCATGTGCCGCACGCGCTTCGTTGACAATTATTTTTTGTCTCCTTTTCACTGAATAAACAATATTAATTACTTTTTTCCAGAGAATGAGGTTAAAAACTTCGTTTGAAAATGAAGTTAAAAGCTAAACTTTTAACCGTAGAATTCGATTTTGGGGTCAAAAAGGCTTAAAACATCATACTTTTTAGCTCACCTGAGCTGAAAGCTCAAGTGAGGTTTTCTGATCACCCGTTGTCCGTCTGTAAACTATTCACTTTTTCAACTTCTCAAGAACCACTGGTCCAATTTTAACCAAACTTGGTACAAGGTATCCTTGGGTAAAGGGAACTTGTTAAAATAAAGGGCCAAGTCTCCTCACAAGGGGAGATGATCAAAAAAAGACAAAAATAGGGTGGGGTCATTAAAAAATCTTCTCAAAAAACCACTGGGCCAGAAAAACTTAAACTTATGTTGAACCATCCTAGGGTAGAATAGAGTCTAAATTGTTCAAATCATGACCCCTGGGGGTAGGACGGGGCCACAATAGGGAATCCAATTTTTACATTGAAAAATCTTTAAAAATCTTCTTCTCAAGAACCACCGGACCAGAAAAGCTGAAACTTATGTGGAAGCATCCTGGGGTAGTGTAGATTCTAAATTGTTCAAATCATGACCCTTGGGGGTAGGGCGGGACCACAATAGGTATTACAAGGGGGGAATCTGGTAAAGAACAGCATGGCCAAAGTTACTCAGGTGAGCGATGTGGTCCATGGGCCTCTTGTTATTTTTTTCGATCGCTCACACGATCTCATATATACGAAAGTCGTCTACGGGCGACACTTTATCTTAGCGCGTTTTTCTGGTGACCGGTAAAGTCAAGTCGTTCCTTCCCAGGCGTTGTATTGTGTTCACTATTTTGATATACTGTGGTGCTTATACTGTATATACAAGCATTGATTTTCTTGTACCTGGCTGCAGCCTTTTGGAGGAGATCAACCATTGACACGACATGTAGTTAACCAATTATTTAACCTCCCATTTTTGGAGGGGTTAAAGAGATCATCTTGTCCGTCTGTCTTTCAGTGCGATCGTGTCCAGGCCATAACTTTATAATGGATACATGAAGTTGGAAGCTCCTACGTATACTCCGTTTAAAGAATTTTCAAAACCCGAAGGTTATATTGGCAGGTTCAAGGTCACTGGTAGAAAAATGTTTGAGCTTCGTGTTCGGTCGACAGCCTTTTAATGAAAAACATTGGAAGTTCATACCTCATACCAAGATTGCTTATGACTTGAAGATGTGTGTCATGATCTTGACGCAAGTTCATTGTCTCTTTTTTTTCTTTTTTTACAAAAATGTGTTTATTTCTGTTCTGACCATATCTTGTAATGCAGGACATTAGATTGATTGTATGCTGTTTTACGTCCCGTTCGAAAATTTTTCACTCATATAGTGACGTCACCATATACCGCTGAAGGGCTTCAAATTTAGACCTTTTATACTCGGCACTCAAGGCCATTGAGCAGTAAGGGTTCTTTATCCTGCCAACGCCTACCGTGACACGGGGCCTCGGTTTTTAAAGGTCTCATCCGACGGACCCGCAACTTTCACTCCAAAGTGCCGAGCGCTTGGAGAAGGAACAGTTGCTACCTATTTTTTATCGACTTGGGTCAGTCGCGGCCGTGATTAGAACACACGACCTTCCGATCACGCAGCGAGTGCTCAACCGACTGAGCTTCCGTGACGGTCAGAACATTAGAAACTCCCGTCTATTACAAAGAATGCTTAGGGTAAATATTAACCTTCAGGGTCACTAGCAGATGAAGTGTATTCTTTGTTTCAGTTTCATATCGTAGTGGATGCTTATTGGTAGTTAATACTTGACAAAAGATTGTTTTTGACTTAGTGTGTCATGGCCTTGACCCAAGGTCATTCCGGCATGTTCAAGTTTACTGGTGGGAAAAAAGTATAAAATTACTCTCACTTGGATAAGTATAGGGATTTGATATTTTAAACAAAGATTATTCTGAGGTTTATCATACCCTAAACCTAAGGTGATTCTTGCAAGTTCAAGGTCGGTCGTAGGAAAAGTACATGTATATAATTCATTTCAAGATTATAACCTTCAGAAAGTCAATATTTCACTGAAAGATTACTTATGACAATAAGATTAAAAAAAACACAAGCTAATTCAGAGAATTTCTGTCCCCCGCTTAAGGAAAAAGGTAGAGGGTGATAGAAATGGGAAAAAAATGAAGGTGGAGAAGGAAGAAAGTGCTATCCTTCACCTTTCAGGTCACATGACTTTAAAGTTAGATTTTCGTCCTAATTTGCTTAAAAATTGGCGCGGGTGGGCGGATTTTATTTTATTTATTTTTTTTTTATTTTCTATTACTGTAAACATCTACATAAAGATCTTTTCACATTGTAAATGCCAATATGGATATATGGAAATGATTGCGTATTCTTTAAATTGTGTACAAAAGATAATAATGATGAGAATGCCACACATATCTGCTTAGAGAAAACGGGGCGCGGATCCAAATATTTTGTACATATTGGTGCTTTACGTGTTATTCACCACTTCTCATTGGCTTTTTTCCAAGTATATATTTTTCGTTTGACCGACAAACATCTGTGCTTCTTCTGAAAATATCACAGATTTCCACTGTCTTTATAACGTCCAATTTTTCGTTCTTGACACGTGTTCGATATTGTCAAAATTTTATACAACACATTGTGTCTTATTTATTCTTCACTAAACAGTTCTATTAGATTTACAAATTAAGTCCGCCGACAGTCTGTATTATATGTAATAACTATCCACATGCTCTTGTGCTAAAAATAGTGCCACGCGGCTTTTAATACAAACGGGGATTAACTCTTGAAACTTGACCAAAATAAAAAAAAGAAACAACGGGGCGGAACACTTAGAGAGGGGCGGCCGGGGCCATAGGAAATTGTGGTATAAAATTTCATTGCAAAAGCTCAAAAGTATCTTGAGATATCGCCCGGAAACGAAAGTGTTACACACAGACAAAATGTATGAATTTATGACCTGTACCTTTTGACCTCAACATCAGTAGGGGTCTTCTTTTGGCCAAAGGGAGTTATGGTATAAAATTTCATTGCAAAAGCTCAAAGGATTTTCAAGATATTGCCCGGAAATAAAAGTGTTACACACGGACAGAATATATGAAAATATAACCTTGACCTTTGACCCAAAATTAAGAGGGTTTTTAATGGGCAGTAGGAAGTTGTTATATAAAATTTCATTGCAAAAGCTCAAAGGCTTCTCAAGGTATCGCATGGAAATGAAAGTGTTACACATAGACAGAATATATGAAAATATAACCTTGGCCTTTGACTCCAAAATTAGGTGGGTCTTTTATAGGCAATAGGTAGTTGTTACATAAAATTTTATTGCGAAACCTCAAAGGCTTCTCAAGATATCGCCTGGAAATGAAAGTGTTACACATAGACAGAATATATGAAAATATAACCTTGACCTTTGACCCCAAAATTAAGAGGGGTCTTTTATAGGCTATAGGAAGTTGTTATATAAAATTCTATTGCAAAAGCTCGAAGGCTTCTCAAGATATCGCCTGGAATTGAAAATGTTACACACAGACAGAAATACAGACAGACGGACGGACAGACAGGCCCAAATTAATATCCCCAACTTCAATGAAAGCGTGGGATCTTGGTAAGATCAAGGCCACATTTATAAAATTGTATATGGGTATTTTTGATAAAAAAAAATGCAACGGGGGTATAATATTTTGAGCTTTTTCACGGTACATGTAGTTCCCATAATCATGCAAAATTCAATTTAGTCAGTTACTCATCAAGGTAGCCTCAGATCCCTAAAAGAAGTTCAATATATGCAACGAAAAACAAAAAGGGACAGACGAAGAGGACACCTATATCGCCCTCCGGTTTCACTGATCGGGGGTCTAAGAAGAGCACAATATTATTCTCTTCTTTCGTTAGCCATTAAATGAGTCAATCAGCTCATCCTTTTTACTCACAAACAAACATAAAAGAATATCATTTTTACTGACCTGAGTAGGGCTGCAGCTGTACTACTATTTATGCAATTAGGATAAAAAAGGATGTTCTCCCATAGAAAATATTATTTTGCATGATATAAAGTGAATGAGTGAGTTAGCTTTGTGGCACAAAAAATTCAGAAAAACATTATTTATATATGAGTAGTTTAAATTCATGATCTCTAGACTCCTTTATATGTCTGCCAACTTGAGCTTTTTTAGCTTTACTGACATTTATATGATTTGTTTGTTGTTTAACGTCCCTCTCGAGAATTTTTCACTCATATGGAGACGCCACCACTTGCCGGTGGAGAACTGCAAATTTTGACCTATGCTCGGCACTCAGGGCTGTTGAGCAGTGAGGGACATTTTTCGTGCCAGCATCTACTGCGACACGGGACCTCGGTTTATACGTTTTCATCCGAAGGACCGGTCTCAACGTCCCACAGTGGGATTCGAACCCGCGACATGCGTATGAAAGAGTGCACTATAGTATATAACATTAAGTTAAGGTAACATATTTTCTTACGGACGTCAATGAGTTTCAGCGCTTATTTTGACAAAAAGAAGTTATTATGCAGTTATCTTTACAACTCAACAGAACTGATATGGTAGTTTAATTTTCGAGCTCCCTTAAATTTTAGATGAGATATCCGCGTTTTCAGTATGGAGAAGTTTATTTGGGTTTCATTGCTTTTTCCCAGTTGGTGATTTTTGTTTGCAGATTATTCCGGAAAAGAATATTCCGGGGATTAGAGAGGCACTATTAATGCGAATGAAATTTATTCAAAACAGTATTCATACAAGATGAAAAAAATCGTCGGGGTGGACTAATCTGTTTATTTGATTTGTTTATTAAGACTAATCCTTACTTAATTTCTATTCGCCATCTTAACTGTTAATATTGCTTCATAAATAAGTTGTATCGATCCATTACTAGGATATTTCAAAGAAATTAAGATTTATTTATGTAAATGCTACGGCGAATATATATTAGTTTTCGATTAATACAATTTTACCAATGAATCTATTTGGATGAGAAAAAAAATCAATTGATACAAGCCAAGGGTTCCAGAAATTATACCATCAGTAAAAAAAACATACTTTTTGAACCATCACAACTCTTTCGAAAATATGCTTTGATAGATAACATCATGATAAATGTAGTTCTGAAGGAACAAAAACAATGATGTTTCATTTCCACTTATTTTCACATCCTGGAGTTTCAATTATTTAAACTTGAACGCTGGGTGCGGTTTGAAAGTCAGAATGTCATATCTAATTTTAAAAATTAATTTAATAACTAGAATTCCCTTTGCTTTGCATAAGGCCATTCCAACCATATTATCTCTTTAGCGTCCACCTATAATTCAAGAACCTACATGTACCATCTTATTCACAATATTAACAAACCGAAAAATAGAACACACTTTTATAGTCTGAGGAAGTTCGTTCAAAGGATATGATTTCATTATTCAATTTTCTGCACTGATACATATATTTCTAAGTATAGTTGTCCTTCGTAGAATGTTATGTAGTGTTGATTCATTCTTTCTATATAACAACTAATGAAGTCTAGGTGTTTCACATTTACCGGTATTCTTCAAAAAGTATCAAAACTGATTATGATATATTAAGTAGGTTTGCTTGACATGCTATCATTGCAGGCCCGTAGGTAGCAATTGAAGTTAGGGGGAGGGGGGAGGGCACAGCCATACATTTTCAGTTGGGGGAGCACTATCAAATACCAAAAGGTCCTTGACAAGCAACAAATAAGGCCAACAGATTTTTTTTTTGAGGGGGCACAAGCATATAGTAGCTATGTTTTCTACAGTAATCTTTATATCGGCAAAATAATTGGAGCATTAACCACCCCCCCCCCCGGTTCCTACGGCCATGCATAGGGATTAGTATATAGAGTCCTATGAAGTAGTCCTTTATGAAGTTAAATGTAATAGAATTATGATGAAAGGAGAAAAAAAGTGACATTCATGGTCAAAGGGAGGTCAAACTCAGAAAATATGACACAGATGATTTGCTCTCACCAATTTGTATAAGTGTATTATTCTGGTTGGATGAAAATATTGAAAAAAAAGGGGGGGGGACTGCAAAAGTATAGAATAAAGAGGTCAAGGTGAGAAAATAATGACCCAGTTTGTCAGATAAATAGCTTCTACCATAATGTATCAGTGTATAAATTATGACAAAAATATCTTAAACGGGTTCTCTGAGCTAAATACAAGTGTGACAGACGGTTAAATGAGAGTAGTTTCTGATATTAAGTCAGGACAAAAATCTATACAAACAGATGGACTGACAGAAAGATAGGGTAAACCCAATGCAAAAAGAGGGACATAAAGCACTGGGTGATTCAAATACACCAATTCTGAAAACATTGTAGTAAAATTACGGTGATCTTCATTACATAACTGTAATCTACATTAAAAGATGCATGCTTTCATGGCGTTTTCCAATACCTAATTTACTTTTATTATTCTCTCAAGGGAGACAACCATTTGCAGGTACATGTGTATCCTCATTTTGTCTACTTCATCACCACGCCCATTTTTCAAAATAAAATTTTGCGAAGCACAACAAGTGACCATTATCACAAAAAGGGGTGATTGTCACATTTGACAGTGGGAAGGCTGAATCTCCCAAAAGGTGGTACTTAGCTGGGATCGAGATTCTTTAAATCTTCAAAAAGAGGACTATTTCTGAATACACTAGATTAAGCAATGAACCAGGATATCCACACAATACATCTATAAACACACTGCTTGGAGGTGCATATCACGAAAACATTTCCTGCAAATGTAGGAATCCCTATATGTTGATCCACTGATGGGGCTGTAGTGCCATTTAACGCACCACCAACATTTGGGAAACAGGCTGTCTCTGAAAGTTCATCTGCAATATCAGATAACATCTCCACTGTAATTGGCCAGGAAATAAGTGTCTTCACTATATCATGTTCTTTCATGGCCTCTGTAAAACTTGAGAATAAAGATGCAAGGTTCCCTGCTAGAGAATAAAGATGCAAGGTTCCCTTGTTAACACCAAATATATCTGCCACAGTTCTGAATGTCTCTGTGTGTCTTAAGTACCAGATGCATTCTAGTGTTCTTCTTTCAAGAGACACTGTCCTCAAACTTGGCATCTCTGGTCCGATTAAGGGTAAAAGTTTCTGAAAGTTCATGCATAAATTCTTATTTCATTGTTAGTGACTGAGAAAAATTAAAAAATCTACAAATTGGTGCATAAGAATGATCAAACCTGTGATACATATAGATAAAAGAATTAAAACATTCTTGGTTCATACGAAAATTCTTATATTTCAATAATCAAAAGGGAAAAAAATATGCGGTCTGTTCCAAGTGCACTAGTACTAGGAGTTAGAGCTGAGGTGTAAATAAAAGGAAAGACTTCAATGGCTGAGGTCAGATAATCAGGACCCTGCAAATCTTCTCATCCATAGTCCAGTAATAAACTTAAAATGCTGTCAAAATGTGGATCCTTAAATAAATATTTATCTTTATGAAGTTCAAAGACAAAAAATGGTACAGTGTATTAATATTTTTTAACTTTTCACGATTAATATGCAGATGTTATTATAAACAATAAAATAAATTTGATTGTTAATATAGGGATGAACGGTTGAGATCATTACAGAGATTATTTTTGAAATAAATTGCTCCTATTAAAACACAGAAATGCATATTTTTTTTTTTAATACACACAATCCATATTAAGTGTTCTTGCTTACGGGACTTGCGTGGTTTTCCAAATTACATTGAGTTTAATGTTTGCAGTTAATCTTTACAGCGAGTCTCTTGTATATTGAATACACTGGCGTTGCTATTCTTTAAAACAGTAGGTCTTTAAGCATAAAATCCTAAAATGTTAACTACATTTAGATTTTAAAATTGCATGTGTTTATCATTCATTATTTGAGAGTGCTGACCGGCGATTACTCCATAATTACATTATTCCATAATTACATGGAATTATAGATAATTTTGTCAAAAATGTGAGAAAGCTGCGCTGCTCTTTGTTTCATGCTTGAATAAAGAAATTTTCAGATTACAGAGTAGTTTATTTTTCACATTAAATTAATGGTTTCCGTAATTAATAATTTCCTCTATACTTACTAATTTTGTTGTGATTTAAATCGTGGTTAATGGCAACATTTGTGCAAACGAACATATTGACATCCTTGAAAAACAATTGTGGCCGGCTGTAGAATGCCTCTCCCTAATTTTTTGCATGCTGAGTTTTGCATGATATTTAAAAACCAAACTTAATATCCAGTCCCAATTTAATATCTGGCCTATAGGCTCCTCTGTCTGTCCTTTTGCCAAGAGATTCTCCCCTCTGTGGCGCCTTTGTATATTGTTTGAAAATGGTTTTTCTAGAAGGCCCCGTAAGTGCATGCATGCACCAAGCATTTTTCTGTGACCGATATGCTTTATATTTTCATATGTCTACTATAAAGGCAAGGGAAAAGGAAAAAGGTTCCTTAATTTTTTAAGTAGTTAATATAATACTTCAAGGAATGTAAGTTTAGCATTAAAATGTATAGGTAATCTCCCTTTAGAAAAGAAAATATAATTGAATAATAATCCCAGTCCTGAGTATCCCTTAAATCACTACAAAGATATTAGATTTTATATTGAATGAACTTGTCAAAAATTTGTAAAGCAAGACTATTAGAAATGATTGTTAAAAACCGAGTCGGCAATATTTCAGCCATATTTCGGCGCATGCACAGCTTTCTTTAACATGATCCATTCCATTTCTGCTTGCTCTATTTTGACCTCTGCAGAGTACCTCCAGATTTCTCTCATAGAAGGTAGAGTTCATCGTCACCAAAATGTTGATAAATGAATATTTATATATTAAACCTGTTCTATCCTCTTTGGTATTTTAATTCATGTGAAAGTACTAGTTTGCCTCAATCAAGTATTCAGTGTTGTTTGAGGCTGGTTAACTTGGTCAAAATTTTAAATATTAAATAACTTTATCATGTAAATATTATCACAACCTGATGGTGAAGATAATGAACAGTGATCGATCCCAAAAAAAACCCTACTAACAATATAGATCTGTAAACGGCATAAAACACGGACCTCCGGAGATTCAAGAGGCGAGATAAGGTGCCAAGGAGGAGTAAGCATCCCCTGTCGACTTGTCACACCCCTTGTGAGCCTTATATATTGATCAGGTAAACGGAATATTCCGTAGTCAAATTATATAATGAAACGCAAAAGAAACGGAACAAGCAGTAATCTACAAATATTTGAATTTTTTATCTAATTATTTTCAAAAATGAATACACTACTTAGGTAAAACTCGATTGAAAACATCAGAGATTTGATAAAAATGTTAAATGGTTATCCTTTAACTTTAGAAAGTAACGCATGACTGTAAAAACACCCCCATCCCGGCCATTCAATTACAGCGTGCAAGACAGTCATCCACAACAGTTGCAGCTTGATTTCTACGATGCAGTAGGTTCATCAATCTCGAGATATGAGCGAAAGAAATATTCTTTGCCATTTTAAATGCATGTTTTTCAGATGATGAGATCGAATTTTCTCTAGCCAAACGCAGTGTATTAACCCTTGGACTTCCGGTCCAAGGACTTTCATTCATGCTAATGATACGTAAATGCCTGTTGAGGCGTGATGTGGGTCATATTTCCATCTGCAACTCTCCATCACCTTTATTTTGAGATTTTCCAGCTAGAGCAATGGAAATGCGTACTTAAAGTTCAAATTCATCGGAAATAGAAACACTTAAAAATGATATATGTTGTAAATAATAGTTAAAAAGAGAGAATCACAATATTCGTAAAATTTTAAACCTCGTTATTTTCTTTATTTACCTGTTTAAAAATCGCCAAAAATAACGTTTATCAATAGAGTTACTTCCCTTTTTTGTGATGTCATAAGAGACAATCAACACCAGAAACTGGTAATATCTGGTAATATAAATATAGTATAAGTAATATAAATACGAGGGGTTATCAAAAAGTTCGTGGACTGACGCGATAAAATTAATAATATGTAGTCTTTGCTTACAAAATTTAAGCGGAACATAAAACAACAAAAGTTTAAGAAATGTTGAAAATTTTAGCTAGATACGTTGATAATTTGCCAAATTATTCTAAAATTAAAAAGACTTTATGTGACCACCCGGCGCTGTCGCCGTTTAGTGTCATGACGTCTGCTTAACGTCATTGTTTCTTAAAGTCCGCTCTCTCTACCTCATGCAATTATCTTGATGAGATTACCTGGGGTTAAGTAAGGACTTAAACCCGTATTATTTATATGAATTTACAATGTCATGAGCAGCTGTTTTCAATACATATAATATTGTAAATGGATCTTTATATGAGGAAGATCCTCACCTGATTATGCCAGAATACTTAGCTTGTTGGAGTTCAATTTCTACCACACATGATCAACGTCACTTTTCGACGTGACTGACTTTTGACACACTGACTACAAATCGACACTAACTGTGCATATTTCATCTCTCTGAATCTTTTTGGGCATTAAAAATAAGTACTCTGGATGCATTTTATTTTTCTGTAGCAAGTTTAAACATTCCTTAGGTCAATACCAGTTTTTCCAGGAGCGAAACTCTATAGAGTGTTTGAAAAAGAAATCCCTCCCCCTTTTTGACGTTATTTTCAAGCCCATAATTGTTTGGACACTCCATATAAAATTTACGATAAAATTTCATAGAAATTACAGAATGGGGTAAAAATTGCAAATTTTACTGAACAAATGTGTCGTACCACATGCCTGAATTAACGAGATTTTTTGATGACAAATACTCATATCTAAAGAGTTTTTCTCAGTTACACTCAGGTAGAAAAAAACGTCATATTAGAGGTTGCGCCGCCTGGACATACCTTTGCTTACAAAAACACTAACAATTTATTAAAAAATAAAAATTATGATTTATGGTTTATTCTATAGATAGAAAAGATGATGCTAACTAAATGTGTAAAAATTCATTGATGTACCTAAAGCGGTTTTAATTTTATGACGCTAGTCCACGAACTTTTTGATAACCCCTCGTATAATAAAGTGCTCTCGATTATCCTAAAATATCTTCGAGAAATTAAAATTCAAATGCATCTTTGAATGATATGATCTATTAGTATATAATTTAAAAATTAACATTTAGTATATATACGTGATTTTGATACTACAAGTTTTCATGAAAGTATTAACTTTGCATTGAAATAATAAATTTTACTACGTCTTTTATATTGTAAACAAAAACTAAATGGCCTAATTTTTATTTTACCTGAAAATGAATGAAATAACTATTAAAACGCAGAAGCTTCTGTGCCTTCACCAGCACTCAAGGGGGGGGGGGGAACCTCCCCACTTATTTCCAAACCTTACCTTTTACTATTGAAAATGTTATTTAAAAGGGTGATTAATCCCCCCCCCCAACATTGGTTGAAGCGTACTTAAATCATGGTAATTTGGTAATGTATTTGAAAGTTGGAGCCTAACACCCTCACCTCCCGATCTCCTGCCGCTCTCTGCGTACACTTCACTCCCATTCTGGCTACGCCAAAAGACGCTTTCATTTTGAGTTTGGATTTTTTTCTTTTGGCTTGTCAAAATTTTTATCAATAATCTTTTCGGCTTGTCAATTAATCCCCCCCATATTCAGTCTGCCCCCCCCCCTTTGGCTATTGATTCTTTCACCATGCTAAACATTTTTTTTCTTTGAAAGAATAACATTTATGTACACAATGAAAAAAACAACAACATGCAAATGGTATTTCTTTAATCATTTCCTACTCTACATACATCTCGCTTATCGCAGATTTGTCGGATGGGTATATCAGCGCCTCGGAAAGAACAGATGAATTCTTGTGCGCAGGCACCTGACGGATTGTTAATGTATATACCCCCATCCCCACTGAGTTTTTTTAGACACGATAACTTAGCAAATATACATCAATTCCTTGTCTATCATACCAATGCTTCGATATTTGATATCTTTTTCCATTTTTGTCAAGTTGTAGAGATTGTTCCTTTACGGTATATCAGTCATTCTACGATAAAAGGACCAATTCAGGGTATAAAACATGAAAAAAATTATTGTTTCAAATAGCAAATTGAACGTCATAATTCTCTAAAGGACACATCAGTGTAGTTGAAAAAAAGAATTGTCCACAAATTTGGTGTAGTTAGGACACTTAAACTATAAATGTTTCGTACACATGATTGGAAAGGGGGAGGGGGAGAGGGCAATGTACACGAACCATTCGTCAAGTGCCTGTGATCTTATCTATATACTACTCAACTGTAACGAAAATCCTGAAAACCTTGCCCTCCAAACAGTATTGTGGCTAAAACCCAAACTGACCAATAAATATACAATATAAATTTGAAATAAAACCAAAAAATTCGTGAGTCGTTTTGTGTTTAATAAAACTGTAAACTGGTCATGTAAAATGTCGCTCAGATAGCGTCGCATGTTGATTGGATTCAAAACCATCTCTTTTTAAATTTAATGTCCATATTTTCCCCAATTTCGGGTCTTTAGGAAATAAATATATACTTATGTCTTGTCCCAATTTATTGGTACAGTTAAATGCGCACATGGCAATATCTCGCCAACAATAACGTTCCAAACCCGGCAATATAAAGTTTGTACTTTCAATTTCTCGTTGTCTCTTATGACGTCACGCAACAAGGGAGAGAAGCGATTTACAATAAAAGATCCACTTGTCACACAGGTAAATTTAAGCGACGATTAATGATGGGAATTAATGACAAAAATTAAACAGACTATATAATGTTATTCATATTGTTCCAAATGCTGATAATCATGAATAATTATGAATTTTCAAAAAAATATTATACTTGATCTTTAGGTCATTTTCAGGAAGCCTTGGCATCGCTTACGGAAAAGAAAGGGGAATTTATTTTTCGAAACATTGCTGCATTACTTATGATAAACAGTTACAAATCCTTAAAACCTCATATTATTGCCAAATGTTTTGTTAAACATGCAATTTTTGATTTCTGTAAAGCAGACTCAAACTTAACTTCCGGTAATGGTATGAAAATCATTCAACCGTTAAATTACTGTTATTTACAAAGTTGAAGATGTCCTTACTTTTTAGATACAAAATTGTATCCTATATGTAATATTTCCCCCTAAAATATGATGCTGCGTTTGAGAATATATCAAAACAAAGAACTAACAATTGGTATGAAATATGTCATTCAAAATACGACCTAATGATAGTTTATATTTGCCAACAATATCATTATAACGACCATAGAATTTACGAAATGGTGACTTTTAATCGAAGTTATTGAAATCCCCGTAACATTTGCCACTCTTTTGATATTTTCACTGTGAAAAATATCACTTTTAGATAACACTTTTATTCAATGGATAACTTTTAGTATATTACTATTGAAAATGTAATGAATTTATTTAATGATGAGAATTACAAATGACTGGGAGTCATGAGTATTAGAATTGAACTCGAAAGAAATAGACTTAAAGAAATCATAGATATCACTAAAAACTTCTCCCGATTTTCAAGTGATAAAACGCATAGTCAGAATTGTACCGATTTCTTAATTTTCATTCAGATTTTATCTATTAAATAATGCCATGGATCCAAAATTTTCTCATTCAGAAAAACGGTTTCCAATACCGTGAATTAGCATGTTTCTAGAAATTTTAATAGATCTATCGTCTTATTCAATTTTTCCCCATTTCGTTATAATTACAGGATATTTATCAATTGTGACAATGACAGATTGGACCAAAAATTCAATTGGTCTACGACAGATTTTTCAAGTAGTGGCCAGATTGTACAAAATTACTGTCTGATCGTTGCAACAGTAATTGTCGTTGATTTTTAAGCAGTATGCATTTACGTCCTCATCGAGTTGAAACAGCACGGCGTGAGGATGGAGGTATTTCGAGGTAGACCTATGTTTGCTGTGTGTATGATCCTCTTGCAGATTATTTTTGGAGATTGTGTAAGTAACTTAAAATTAATTACTTCTATACCTGTAAGGAGATAACCACTAAATTGGGGGGGGGGGGGGCTGACATTTTGTGGGGATCAGATTTTGTATTTTTCAGACCAGTCAAGGACAGGTTATTATATAATCAACATGATCAAGGAAGAACTGACTATTTTTTATCTTTATCATTGAAGCACTGAAAAAAGTCTGACAAGCCAAAAAAAAAAAATTAGATTAAATTAATAAAATAAAAAATAAACCAACCTTCTGAACTTCAAAACTTAATTTCATGGGGGTGGTAGTAGTTGTAACAGTCAAGGAGATTAATTATTTTCTTGCCAGCTGAGGACATATTATTTATTTTCATCATTAAACAAATATTAATTCCAAAATCTGCCACCCCACTCCCCTTCAGAATCAAATGGTCGTCCCCTGATTTGTTTTGTGTGTATTTAGGCTATAATGTGCAAATTTTTTTTAAATTTAACACAAAAGTGCTATTAAAACGAAGCCTTCAAAACATTACAAATTTACACATACATCAAAACACTCAAGACAATTGAATTTTACATAACTAGAACAGAAGGAATGCAAGATACATCATATCAACATGCAAAATATTGAAAATAATTATGTGTACATACAAGATAATATGTCTTTTTATCGGATGAATTTAATTGTAAACACCAGCAAAATGCCATTATATATGCAACATATTTATGTTGACTTGCGACTTATTTATATAAATATGTGAGTTAAGCCAATAAAATTACCTTGATATGCAACTTTTTTATGTCAACATGGGTGTTAATTAAGTCAACATGCATCATTTTTAATGTTAACATACGATATAATTATACTGACATGCTATTTGTTAATCTTACATATGAGATATCAACATAATTCGCATATCAACGTAATTAACTCGCATGTTAGCATAATTAAAAATAATTAAGACGCATGAAAACATGATTATGTTGCATGTGTATATGTAGGCATAATTAACTTGCATGTCGACAAAAGAGAAGCATGACATACATAAATATGGTGCCTCATGTATGATGTCAACTGCTTGCATTAGTAGGTAAATTTACCTATAATTAAATCGGATTTTCAAAAAAAAGTAACCTACATGTCATCTTATTTTCATATTTCTTACATGTTGACATTCTTTTTTGCATGTTGTCGTGCATGTTGTCATAATTTAACTTGCGTGTAAGGGGGGGGGGGAATATTTACCATAGCTAAAAACGACTATTTAGTGGAGATTACTTTGAATCAATGTAAACAGTTAAAAAAAAAAATGAAAATTCCTCTTTCAAGATCTGAATAATATTGAATAATATGCAAATTTCAAAGAGCACTGAAAACCCCACTGGCAACAGAAATGCACGTAGCTTTTTAAACAGTTTTCTATCATCTTTATTGCATTTGTTAAAATCAAAAGAGCTTTCTGAAATATTAAACAGGAGATGCAGGTTTTACGGCCAATGGGAAAGGCAAAAATACAACCCTTATTTCTGAATGTGTATCCCAATGAAGAGAAGACACAGTTTATGATCCATGGTCGATTCCAGGGTCCCCTTGATATGGAAGCAAAGTCAGGATCCCTTGCAAAAGGTAATATCCTTTACTCGTCACCTGTGGGCAAACCCGCTGAAATATTATACTTACGTAATTACTTTGCGCAGATTATTTGATCAGCTACAGGATGTAAGCGCGATGGCACATCAACGAATCAGAGTTTGCGTTACGTAGGTATGTTCGACAATGGCATATATAGTGAAAAGGTGAACATAACGTAATTTACTCCCGGTATATCGCGAAATAAAGTCGTGGCGAATACCAGTCTTGTCTGCTGGAACCATTACATATTGTTCATGTAGTCCCTCTAATTCTTTTATCACCTCCGATATAGTGAAAACGGAGGGATATATGGTTCTCATTTTGCCCTTTAATTTTCTAATACGATTCTTTAATATATTTCTAAAACAGTTAATCAATTCTGGGAAAGTGTTCAGGTCTTCCTTTACATATTTAGCCCAATGTTTAGCATAATCTTTGACAGAATTCATAATAGAGTGCAATTTTTCCATAGTTAACACAAAAGTTACAGTCATACAAAGCCAGTCACCGATGCAGTGATCGATCTCATATATCCTTTTTGTGAAAGAAATAATTTAATCGAGAGCATGGCAAAAACAAGGATCCTGGAAACATTAGATTTGGGATCAGATGCCCAAGAGGAGTAAGCATCCCCTGTCGACCGGTCACATCCACTGCGAGTCTTTGGTATTGACCAAGTAAACGGAATAATCAAATAGTCCAAATTAGTATAAAACGAAATGTATCCCAGTATTGTACCTGACTGGTAATGTGAGTGATCTATACGACTTTTGTTCTAAAACAAAATTAATATAAGCCGCCATAATTGCATGTCAGGCAAATCCGTAGACGTACAAAGTAATTTAAAAATAAAGAGCTCGAAATTTTCTCTCAGACTTAGTTTATAATCAGCAACGATATTTCAGCGTGTTTGCTCATGGGTGATGAGTTAAATGTGACATAACTCGTGGGTATCCGACGATACATATATCTCGTACTTTTTTGACCCCCTGTTGGGACCAAACCCTACAGTGTAGCTCCTGATCCGCGAGTTGAACAAACCTAAGTCTACATTTAATGGGGATGCTTTCATTTCTGTTTGGCTAATTGTTGTCTTTAATTTTATTCTTAAGATATAGATTTCAGATATAATTGCCAAATGTTCCGGTGATATTTTTAAAATTAATAGATAATTATGATAAATTTTTAGGTATTTTTTTCAGATATTGTTTATAAAAAAAAAAAAGAATTGCCCCTGTTACTTTTCAAATCAACTAACGGAAACATTATATTTTAGTTTTAGACAAGACAGATTTCACATTGTTCGAGGCAATTATACTGTTTACAAACGACACCGGTGCCAACCGCAACATTATACTAAAATCGAATTCGACTTCGGAAACATTGAAAATGGCTTTAAACATTTCTCCAGGAAGCAAACAGCAAACTGACTTTTACGGAACAAACTGTGAGTTTGAAGTAAAGGGTTCTAGTGATAAAGCAAAATATTCCGCCATAGTTAAAAATTGCGGACCCGAGGAAGACTACACCATGTACCAATATTTTAAAGCTAATCTTAACCTGCGTGATGAAATTGTCCGTGTAACGTCATTTCCAGAAAGTGAAAATTTGTGGAACTATGTTAATGTGTCAGAGAACTATAAACCCGAGAAAACGGCAACCGCCATTTTGAACAAAGATTCGATGGCAGAGGATGGCGTCAAATTGAAAAAAATCGATTTCGATTTGTTTGCTTTAGGGAACAGACCAGCACAGCGAAGACAAATATGTGAAGCCCTTGTCTGGACATATAATCTTGTTTAATATTCCTAAAAATACTCCCGATTTTGAGCAGGATTGCAACAATGTTCATGATTTAAGGAAAATGTGAATCTTTATTGCTTAGGCAAAATACAAATGGAGATGAAACTCATCTTAGTTCTTATGTTTTCTATAATGTAGATATTGAAATATAACCCTGTCTTTCTAAACATTTAGACTAGTTATTTTAAAATTTGTGTTTCTTGGCTGGTTTATCAGACGATTTCTCTAAGTTACTTTTAATGACAACTTCAGGAATATTCTTATTCAACATTTAGGGGCTGTACATAGCATATCAGCCACAACATAGACTTTATTGATACACATGAAGAAAGTATGTTAGCATCATCTTGGAGAAAATTCAAGCTATGGTCAACTGAGTCGCCCATGGCCAGAAGCCATCGTGCAGGGGTTTTCTGAATATATTGATATTTAAGACAAATGCGCATACAAATCAAAGAACGCCAAGATACTTTTTTTTATTTTTATCTTTAAAATAATTCATAATTGGCATTAACACCTTTTAAATGAAATGCGTTGATAGCAAACAGTAATCGTGTTCAAATGTCTCATTAACCTGTACAAAATGTGGGCAGAGCAAAAACTTCACAGGTGGGATTAGGTACCCTTTGAGTAAGTATCCCCTGTCGACAGGTCAGAACTGCCCTGACCCCCTTACCATGATCGAATAAACGGAGAAATCCGTACACAATTCGGTATGATTGATTGACTTTAATATGTTGTTTTATTTCCTTTCTAAGAATTTTTCACTCATATAGAGTAGTAACCATATACGGTGAGGGGCTTTAAATTTAAACCTGTACTCGGCCCTGAGGGCCATTAAGCAGCGAGGGTTCTTTAATGTACTGTGACCTCGGTTTTTTAAGGTCTAGGTTTCATTCGATAGATCAGTGCCTATCACTGCTTTTGCATATGTTGCGCTTGGAACAGTTACTACCTATGTTTATGTCTTAGGTTTGACGCGGCACGACGAACGAAAATCGAACCGGGCTTCTCGATCATGAAGCGAACGCCCTACCACCAGGCCATCAAGACTAGTCCAATGCCGGCCTAACAATTTGTATGAAAGACGTCAATCAGCATATTCAAAGGAAAATGGAAATGTTATTGACGAGTGGTACCTATACATTGTTCAAGTCACAGAATAAAGACTTAGAGATAGGTCTTTCAACATTTTAATCTTTCAAACAACAAAACATGTATGATTGTATTGCAGCAGATTTGTGGGTTTTTCCACGTTTTAGTCCTTTAAACCAAAACAGGTAATGATTGTAATGCAACAGATTTGTACGTCAAACATTGCCAAGACACTTTGGCTCACAATATGAACATATCCGAGAAAGGGAGAACAGTTTCAATAAGACAGTTTGTATTTGTGGAAAAGGATGAAGTATAGACAGAAATAATGTAGAGACTATGATTGGAACTCGGAAACTGCATCAAGTAAGAAATACCCAGACATCGATTAAGTGGAAAGTAGTGTCGTCTGGATTTTTGCTTAAATTGTGAAATTGTAAAAATCCATGTCCTTTGTTAAAAATTAAATTTACGGATGATCGTACTACTTTCTTCTCATGTGATATATTTATTTACTTGACCGAGTGACCATACTTTTGGCCACTTGCATATGTCAGGGTAAAACCTGGATCAGTGTAATCCAGGCTTAAGTTTAGCTCAAATTTGTCGAGTCACTTGCACACACCAGTAATACTCAGATGAGATCAGCTCAGTATATTACCCTAGTTCTGAACCTAGCAACAGGGAGGTTTCAACTAAGGTCTGGCATAGAATGGATGATTGATTGTATGCTGTTTTACGTTCCGTTCGAGAATTTTTCACTCATATTATAGAGAGGTCTACATATACCGGTGAAGGGCTTCAAGACTTTATTCGGCACTCGGGGTCATTGAGCAGTGAGGTTGCTTTATCGTGCCAACGCCTACTGTGACACGGGGCCTTGGTTTTTAAGGTCTCATTCGAAGGACCCGCAAATTTCACTTCAAAGTGGCGAGTGCTTGGCGAAGGAACAGTTGCTACATGTACCTATTTTTTTATCGACTTAGTTCAGTCGTGGCCGTGATTCGAGCACACGACCTTCCGATCACGGAGCGAGCTAGAATAGATAAAATTGATATGGTGAATTATGTGGAAAAGCTCTTAAGAAGAGAAAAGGCAATAATAGATAGACAGAACCTATTTTTATTTTATTCTGAAGAAGAATTTAATGACAAATTTAGATTAAGTAAAGAATGTTTAATGTCCGTATTACAAGAAATTACAGAAAAACTGGAACCAAAACAAAGAAACTCTCTGCTATTTCTCCTCTCAATCAATTATTGCTTGCATTAAGATTTTATGGAACGGGGAGTTTTTTGAGAGTTTTAAGAGATTTGTCTGGTGTTCACGAGAGCACTGTTTCACGAATCGTTACAAGAGTACCAAAAGGACTTGCAACCCTATATAAAAATTATGTTTTATTTCCAACCGGGAATAAGCTTTTAGAAACACAGAGGAATTTTATGCAGCAGAGTGGAATTCCTGGTATGGGCTATAGACTGTACTCACATTCCAATTCAATCACCAGGAGGTGAAAGTGTCGAATTATTTCGGAACAGAAAAGGTTATTTTTCAATTAATGTTCAAGCCATATGTGACCATGAGTTGATGCTTACCAACATGGTTGCTAGATGGCCTAAGAGTACCCACGATAGTAGAATATTTTAAAATAGCAACATTTGTACACGGCTGGAAGGAAAAGAAATTCAGGGAATTCTGATAGGGGATAATGGATACTCACTCATACCCTACTTGATTACTCCTTTACTCTAGTGTACAAACAGGGAGGAAAGGCGTTTCAATTTTGCACTTTGTAATAGTCGAGTGAAAATAGAAAATGTATTTGGAATATGGAAAAGGAAGATTTCCATGTCTACGACATCAGCTCCGACTTATGTTATCCACTGGTTATTACAGCATGCTCTGTGTTGTATAACATTGGAAGGAAAGCTGCTGTCCCTGTTCCTGATGCAAGTGATGACGATGCAGATGATGTTCCAGTCCCAATTTTGCCAAACCAAAATCAGAGAGGACAAGCTCTGAAGTCTATCCTCATACGACATTTTCAGTAATATATGTACATTAATTAATATACTGTGGAATCATCAATGTTCGTGGGGACCAATGCTCGTGGATTTTGTTGGTCACCCTTATCAATGAATTTACATCCCCACTAACAATTATTTTGCCAGCATATTTATTCATTGAATCTTCTGTATATACGAGTTACCCATGAAATAGCATCTCCAGGAACCAACAAAATTTTGCCTACCCATGAACATTGACCCCCACGAATTAAAAATGATTCCAAAGTAAATTATCTCAATTTCCCAGACACATTTTAAAAAAATAATTAGACAATATTGAGAAATATATTGGACAAAGCTGAATTTGTTACAATTTTTATACAAATGGTTGCCAAACACCAGCAAAATTATTGGTTACATCATTGCTCTCTGAGGCAATTGGATTATTATTTGATCCGCGTCGCATCATTTCATTTTCAAGTTTCTGTTTCTTCAATATAAGAATACTTTCCTTTAGTTTCAAGTTTTTCATTTTTTGTTTATGTTCCACTTAAGCCATTTCAAGGAGTCTTGGTTTAACTTTGTCTTGATATCCTACTGTTTGCTTTCTATTCTTTGTTTCACCAGTAGCAGTATGTGGAGGGGGGGGGGCGCTGGAGGTTGACTTGGATAAACAGGATGATTGTGACGATTCCTTCTCTAAGTTTGAATCGTCAATATTTTGTGGGAGTTGTTCCTCTTTTTCTGCTTCATCACCGTGAAAACTTGCATCATCATCAAATGCGTTATCAAGTCTGTTTATTTGCTGAAGAATCATTTCACCGATTGCGCTTGAAAATTTATCTATATTTTTCTCCATTACTCCTCCATCAGTCTTTTTTTCTGTCTCTTCGATCTTTCGCAGAATCAGCCTTTACACGCGCTTTCAAATTTTTCCACAAAGATTTTAATTGCATTATACTTCTGGTATTTACACAATGCCTTGTATTGAATGCATTCTCAATATTTTCCCATTCCTTTTTTCTTACAGATCATTCTTCCATCATTTTGTTTACGTTAAATTGTATATATTTTTTCACTCACTAATTCAAGAAGTATAGCCTTTTCCAATTTTGTAAAATTTGGTGCCTTCTTTGATGCCATATTCAAAATGAATCCTGGTTTAACCTACACTCGAGTAAAAGATGCCTGAGTGACAGGTCAGGAACCCAACAACAGCTCCCCTGAGTACAACATAGGTTGAGGTTAAGTCAAGTTTACCTGATCCTTTATAGCCACATGCATACCTGTAGCTCAGGTAACCTTGATTTAATAGGTGATCTGGGGACTAGATAACCCTGTCTTAAACCTGGCTTAAGCTGCACTCAGGTGAGAAGTAGTTGGGTTGCAAACCTGTGACTCAACTCTTTCTTACCTGAATACGGCTTAAGATTATCTCATTCCTTGAAAATAACGGTAACAAGACAGAAGTCAGCAAATTTTTCTGAATTAGAAAAAGAAATTTTGTTAGAGCTTATCCATGGTAAGAAGGACATCATAGAAAATAAGCAGAATGATGATAGAATGGTTAGTAAGAAGAACACAGAATGAATAAACGTTGAGAAGAATTTAATTCTAAGACACGGTGTAAACAAGAGAACCATAACACAGTTGAAATCATTATGGAAAAATCTAAAAGCCAGAACGAAGTCTGTTGTTGCTAAGGAGAGGAGAGACAAGAAAACGACAGGTGAAGGACCATCTGGGAAAAGCTTGTGTAACGGGAGAGGAGAAAAATGCAGCGGACCAGACCGGGATTCGAACCCAGGCCCCCTGAATCTCCAGTCAGGTGCTCTACCAACTGAGCTATCTGGCCACCGGCGATCGAAGCCGTCTGACCGCCACACTTGGATAAAATTTCCAGCACCATATCCGAAATGCTTCCACAACAAATTTTTAGTTTGAAAATTCATATGACGATGATGCAAGGCTCCATGGGGATGAACCAGAAGATGACAATGAAGATTCAGATGATAATGACGAGGTATATTTTGGTTAACATTATTGCATTAAAACAATTTTAATTAAAATTTCTTTGCATACATGTACTAGTATCCGCTGTAGATTTCTTATTTTTCAACCCACCATTTTTGTCAAATTACGAGAACATGAAAAAATCGGGCGCACCCAACATTTATAATAATTTTTTATAAAGAATCCGTTATTAAAAATAAAGGTGCGATTTTAAAATACGTGAAACAAAATCTCACGATTTTACAGTGTTATTAAATCCTCGCGTTTCATGAGAAATCTAATGTATGCATGCTTTATTGTATTTTTTGACAAAAACCATTACATCAATAATACTGTATATTTTATTTACTCATAATAATTACAATCATTGTTTCACTTTTCACAGATACTGACAACCAACACAATTCAGGAGGATGTGCCGATAATGTCGAAAGAATCCGCTAAACCGCCACAACCAGCGTCCAGAGTTTCTGGTACTAAACGAAAGCTGCTGGTCCAGGACGTCAAGACCAAGTCAAGAATAGGCTCCTGGAAATGACAGAAATAGAACATAGTAAAAAGATGACAATCCTCCAGTTGCAAGAGGGCATACTAAAGTTAAAGAAACAGAAACTAAAGAACGAAATGAAATTAAGTGAACATAATTTGCCAGTACCTCAACCACTACATGTGGGGGTACAGATTCTAACAACAACAGTTGCTATTTCTGGCAGCCATATGCACAATTTATAGTATTTTGCATATTAACAAATATAAAGCTTACATTAAACATTTAAGAATTGAAAAATTAAATTTATAATCAATAAAACTTACTTGTTCGTTTTTTTTTTTTACTGATAATGTATCAAAACTGCTCTTAAAGCCTCCCCCCCCCCTTGGTTTGCATTTGGTGGCACCGGAACTAAAACAGCTGTACCTCCTTCATCGTCATCATCTGGTACCGGGATGGCAGCTTTCCTTGCAATATTGTACAATACTGCGCAAGCAATAATAATGTGCAAGGTTGTAGAAATCTTAAACCTCAACTGGTTTCGAAGGCAAGGAAAGCGTCTTTTCCAAATGCCAAATACATTTTCAATTTTAACTCGACTGTAGTGTTACTCAAAGCGAAATTAAAGCGTCTCTCCTGTGGTGTCCGGCAAGTAAGAAGGGGTGTTATTAAATAAGGTTTGAGAGGGTATCCATTATCTGCAATCAAAATCCCAGGAATATTTCTTCTTTCAAAACTAACACAGACACTACTGTTCTCAAAAATCCGACTGTCATGGGTACTTCCCGTCCATCTTGCAACCACATTTGTAAGCATTGGATCATCGTCACAAATTGCTTGCACATTGATGGAGAAAAATCTTTTCCTGTTACGAAAAATTTCTGCCGTGTCACCTCCAGGTGATTGTATTGGATGATTGATTGTTTATTGTTTAACGCCGAGTCGGCAATATTTCAGCCATGTTTGGGCGGATGTGAGTGTAATGGGATATGGATATGGGTACAGTGTATTGCACCCACTATTCCCGGAATACCACTATGGTTCATAAAACCTCTTTGGATTTCAGTTTGTTTATTTCCTGATGGAAATACTACATAATTCTTGTAAAGCGATGCCAATGCAGACGATACTCTCTTCACAATGCGAGAAGTTTAACTTTCGTGAACTCCAAAGAGATCTCCAGAAACTCTGAGGAAACACCCAGTTCCGTAAAACCGTAAAGCTATTAGTAGTTGATCAAGAGGTGCTATTGATGAAACCTTTTGTTTTGGCTCCAGGTGTTCCTCAATTTCATTTAATGATTATATTACACATTCCTTTCTTAAACGAAATCTGTCAATAAATTCCTCTTCGGATTAATTCAAAAAAGGGTTTGTCCTGTCTCTTACCATTCTTTATCGCCTGATGAGTCTTTCCACTAAATAAATTTGGTCTATATATCTCATCAAAATAATATTCTATCACTTATATAAACTTCCTTTAAACCTGCCCATTACCTGGTTTACAGTAAACCACAATTCTGAGCTCTACTCGGATAAATCAGAGAGGTCTGCACGTGATTTGATAATTTTGAACCTGACTTAAGCCTAGATTACCTTGATCCAGGCTTAAGGAAACATGTGCAAGGGGCCATATGAAACCCTGAAAGAAAACAAGATGCCCAAAGGTCTTAACGGTTCTCCGAGTATAAAACAACACTGTGAAGGATCCATAGAAGTATAAAATAAAAGAAACACTGATAGATGAAGATATATTGCCCGGAAGCTATAGAAATACGATGATCAGGGATCAACAGAATAGTCGTGTACAAAGTAACAAATCTTACAAAGCAGATTAATTTATTTGCCTGTACTAGTGCACTTTCCAGTGCTAATACATCCCATTTATCACCATTACGGTTACCACACAGACTTGAATAGAACAATATTGCTTGAGTACTTACATTAACCTCTCTTGGTCTTTGAAGAACATTTAATGTACAAAGAGATATTTTTGTCTCATTTTTATTTATTATTTACAAGTCTACCTGACCGTTGAAAACTATGAAAGTATTTTTGTTTTATTCAGTAAAAAATTAATGTATAATTGTTATATCTAATTCACCTATCAATTACATTAAAGTGATTATATAATTTCATCGGTGAATAGTAAAGGTGATAACTTCTCTCAGTAGAGTACAAATTTCCCTTTAAGATCAATAAAGCACTGCCCAGCACTAGAATACATGACCCAGTGGTCGCGAATTTCTCAATTCTGGTAAAAAATGTCTTTGCCCATTACAACTCTGTACTCTGTTTGCTCCTAAATGTCCAAGAGCAGGGAATTTTAAGAAGATTTTTAAAGCATTAATACATTTTGGTTTCAAAGAAATAATGCATTTTACTAGTTCATAATAAATAGAGTCTCATCCCCTCCTCCATAACTTCTATCGCAAGGGCTATGAATTTCACAATCTTGGAAGAAGCATCCTTGTTCATCATAATTTTCCAATTAGATTGTCTACTAAATACCCAGAGGCAGAGAAGAGTTTTAAAGAACTTATGCATTTTCACTTTACGATCACTAAAGCCCTGTCCTTATACAAGAACCCTTGACCCAGGGGCCACGAATATCACAATTTTGGATTAGGCACCCTGGTTCATCATAATAATGCATTTAGTTTACTTAATATACCCAGGGACAGAGAGTAAGATGTTTAAATTATTTTCACTATATAATTAATAGAGCTCAGTACTTACACCAGAAACCCTGACCAAGGGGCAATGAAGTTCACAATTTTTGAAGAGGCACCGTTGCTTACTATTACCATTCATTTTGTTTATCTGCTAAATACCCAAAAGCAGAGAATAATCTCGAGGAATGCTGTGTACACGTAAATGCATTTTCAACAAACCCCTAGCCCATTACCAGAACCCCTGACCCTGGGGCCATGAATTTCACAATTTTTGAAGAGCCATCCGTACTCATCATAATCATGCACAATTTGTTTGCTAAAAACCCAACAGAGCCCCGCCTTAGCACCAGAGTCCCTGACCCGGGGCCATGAATTTCACAACTTTGGAAGAGGCAACCTTGATCATCAAAACCATGCACTTATTTTTTTTTGGCTTGATACCCAGGAGCAGAGTATAAAATTTTCAACAAAATAATGCATGTTCACTATATGATCAATATAACCCTGCCATAAGACCAGAACCCCTGCGCCAGAAGCCATGACTTTCACAATTTGGAAAGAGGCGCCCTTGCTTATCATAACCATTAACGTATTTTTTCTGCTAAATACCCAAGATCAGAGAAGGTTTTCATAGAAGAAATGATTTTCACTATATTAACTCTAGCTTCTAGCTATATTATCTCTAGCTTCTAGCTATATTATCTCTAGCTTCTAGAGAAGCTGAAAATAAGCAAATATGAACATACGACGACGGACAATACAGCGATAGGGTACCCGAGTGATAAATAAAAACATACATCTCTACACGTCTACACAAAATAAATCTAAGAACCATAAGTAAATAAAACCAAAAAAAAAAAAAAAAAAAAAAAAAAAAAACCATCTCCATACATAATTATTGACCATAGGTGATCCAAAGTTTTTTTTAACAGATAAAGAGTTAGACAGTCATTAAACTATATCCCCCCCCCCCCCGAAAAAAGTCTTCCATTAATGGGGCATAAAAAATCTCTCTCGAAGCAAATTATGTGCTGTTAAAGAAAGTTAATAAATTATAAATTAATAAAATACAAATTGGAAGTGGGGGTGTCTGAAATTGAGTTGCGTACCCTGTATACGAAGATTGTACCTGTGAGGCGGTGGTTCCGGATCACTGCCAATTCTGAATCAATTTGTAAGTATTATGCAAATGTCTTAAGCTACTGAAGTGATTGCAACATTCAAAGGTTTCAGACATTCGAATGGAACGGCTATAGAGAAATACAACGCTGCAATTTGTTGCCCCTGTAATCTGCACGTGAAGTAAGCGAGATTAACAGACCAAATCTCTACTTTGTTGTATACAAAATATGTAAAGTAGTTCATTTTTGGTCACAAATTTTATTTCATGGTCACGATTTAATTTAAAAAAATTCTCATACCATGTCCTATACCAGTAGATTTCGATGCTTTTCAATAGAGTCTTTGTTCTTCCCCAGTGTAAACCTTTCGGAAATAAAATAAATTTATTGATGATTGTTCAATTCTAAGGAATTCTAATCCTGATCCGTTATTTCTGGAAATCATTGAATGAAATTGTGATAATCGTTTCATGGTTATTTTGGATTGCTTGTGCAATAGTAGGGTGTCCGTGCAGACGTCTGTCTGTCCGTCTATAACTATATTTTTTTTAATCAAAATGCTACAGTTATACTATTCCTCCATTTTTGTCTGATTTCAATAAAACTTTGCATACTAGTTGACTACCGTCTACGATATTAAATTCTGTCTATCATTTTTTGATTTTGGTGAACGGTATTGCCATGGTTACTAAAAATAGAAATTTCTGTTAAATACTTTCAAAATGCTACTTCTCCTACAATTTTATTCTTATTTCAATATAAATCGGCACACAAGTAGACAGCACTATGATACATATTTCATTTTATCAACAAATTATAATTTATTCTGTACACATGTTGGAAAGGGTATAATTCAAATTTTTGTGATACATGTTACATTAAATGTAGAGAGAGGGCGAATTAAGTTTTTAGAACTTGTGCCCAATCCCATTGTATATATTTATTGCAATAAATTATGTTCAATTAAGTCAAATCAAATCAACAGATTATACAAAATCACAAAACAAGTGTATAATCGTATAATGATATAAAACCGAGTCTTGTGTACGGATTTATACAAAGAAAAATCATTTCAGACGCAAACTGTCAAACAACAGTTCAAACACACTAGGACAGTGTATAGGAGTGAAGTGACAGGATAATTAATTTTGATTCTGAAAAGCAGTCCAGTCCAATACGAAAAATCGTAATATTACGAAAAATTGTAATATTACGAAAAATCGTAATATTACAGAATATCGTAATATTATTCTTATATTATTATTTTTCGTAATATATTTAAATTACGGAAACTCGTAATATAGCTAGTTGTGAGAGACTATATTACGAGTTTTCGTAATGCAAGACAAAATTAAGCAATGAAAGAAACTGAATGGTGTGTAGCGAACTATGACGTCAGAAATATATAGAGGATATTCAATGTTTTGTAGATGAATGTGGAATTTATTTCACGAGTGGGACAGGATTTTTTGATATTTTCACGAGTGCGAAGCACGAGTGAAAATATAAAAAAAAATCCTGTCTCACGAGTGAAATAAATTCCATATTCATCCACAAAACATTGAATTTTCTGTTTATTACATTTTCTTTGATTTTCCCTTTGTCTCTGTCTGTTCTTAACACACTGTCATAGGCTTGACGTCATAGTTGAGCGGTTGAGACGTCATAGCTTAGCAGTTGTGAGATTGAAAACATTACATAGCATGAATTTTAGCAACATATTTGGGAAGAAAATTGCCGTTTTAGCTCCATGAAGATGGTTACTTACTAGCTCTATCTTATGACAGGCCAGAAATTATTTTTTACTTACTTTGATATCCTTTCACACTGTGAGAAAATATCATTTTGGTATCCTTTCACACTGTGAGAGAATATCACTTTTATTCAATAAATAAATCACAGTATTTCACTGTTGAAAATGTAATAAATTAGGTTTCAATGATACTAATAACACGTGGTCACTTTGGTCAGTGACGTCTATCGAAAAATACGGAAACGCAAGAAGAAAGTACTGCAAGCGATGGGTGAGTGCACATTTTGTTCTATTATTCTTAAGTGAGATTTTTCCAAGGGATGGGACCAATTTTCCATAAAACTTCAATGTATCCTCAAGCTTTTCACATTGTTCCATATTACCCGAAATCCCTAGATTTCTTCCTAAATCTACCCTAAAAATCAGACCCTCGTCTCAAACAACGAGATGTTACGGGGGATAACTTGTACGACTCTCGTCAAGCTCTGACTCCGCATGCATTTAGATTAAACATGTTAAATGCATCGAATTCGAAACTAACAAGAAAAATGAGGTTCTTTACCGAGGCGAAGTTGAAGATTTTCAAACATTTCCTGATCCTTACAAAAAATCAGAGTTAAAATTTGAGACACAATTTAAATATACGCCATTGCTCAGATACAAAAGTACATTCGTATGAGCATGTCAAAGTAGATAAGAAACACATCAAGGGCCGGAGGGGGGGGGGGGGGTAAGAAAAACTGAAAAATCCCAAAAGTTTAATTATAAAAGGAAATAAAGAAATAATAATATTTTTTCCCCTAAATTTTGTTTGTTTAATTAGTTTGGGTTTGTTTTTATGTGTGCATGTTTTATTATATTATCAATATTTTATTATGTTCCCCAAACGGAGTTTGGGAACATATTGTTTTTACTCTGTTTCTTATTATTATTATTATTATTAAGGTCTTCCGTCTCCAACGGAAGGCCTTATTGTTTTCGTTCGGTTTCTTTTTCCCTATTATTATTATTATTAAGGTCTTCCGTCTCCAACGGAAGACCTTATTGTTTTCGTTCGGTTTCTTTTTCCCTATTATTATTATTAGGGTCTTCCGTCTTCAGCGGAAGACCCTTCTATTATTGTATTGTTTCTTTTTCTTATTATTATTATTATTATTTTTTTTCCTACACCGGTATCTCAGTAACGGTTCGGTGGATTTTTATGAAACTTTCGGAGATGATAGGGAACGATGTTCCCTCGGTACGTTTTTTTCATTTTTGATGATTTCACTTCCGGTCGCGAAATATGACGTATTTTTGACGTTTTTCTGCAATTCCGGTCTGTCCTACTCCAAAGAAACTGCGCAAAATAGAAATTTGAAATTTTCAGGAATGATAGAATTGTGACCTTGACATGTGCACCTGACTTTTGAAATTTTAGGAAGATGTTTAAATTTTTCAATTTTTAAAGTTAAATTTTTCAAAAAAAAATTTTTAATCTAATTTTAAATTTTTTTATATTGTCAAATAGATCTTGGCGAGAACTTTCCAAAAATGTATTTGTTTTGCATGTGAGTACATTAATAAACAATATATAAGCTCAGGTGTGTTAGGACACTTGAGTGCAAGTGTACTTTTAGATCTTTTCTTTAAAAAATCATTACTCTTTTATTTCTTGACCGATTTTAAAACTTTTTACACCGTCAAATAGATCTTTACGAGACCTTTCCAACAGTATATTTGGTTTTATTGTAAGTGCACTAATAAAGAAAATATGAGCTCAGGTAAGTTAGCCTTTTGTTTTGACAGGACATGTCAAAATCATTGTCAAGGACACTTGCGTATAACCGTACTCTTTGATCCTTGGCAGATATCCTTTGATTTCTTTTAAAAAGCATTACTCTTTTATTTCTTGACCGATTTTAGAACTTTATACACCATCAAATAGATCTTTTCGAGACCTTTCCAACAATGTATTTCTTTTGTTTGTAAATGCACTAATAAAGAAGATATGAGCTCAGGTATGTTAGCTTTTTTTTGACAGGACATGTCAAACTCATTATCAAGGACACTTGTGGATGACCATACTCTTTCATCTTTGGCGGATATCCTTTTATTTTTAAAAAATCTTTACTCTTTTATTTCTTGACCGATTTTAAAACTGTTTACACCGTCTGATAGGTCTTCCTGTGACCTTTCTTACAGTATATTTGTTTTGATTTTGGGTGCAATTTTAAAGAAAATATGAGCTCAGGTGTGTTAGAGAATTTTGACGGCCCATGTATAAGTTATCGATTTTCTTCAGCGACGTTTAATACACAGTGACCTAGAAGAAAGCAAGGACATTCAATTAAGTCTGAAATAGTGATTTCATAATGTACCTGTGATTATGAAAATTTGTGTATTCTATTTAAATCATTGAAAGTTTTGAATACTGTAATTTCAAATTTTAAAACCTTTAAAATCGTAGGATTTTGATATATCCTCTAATGTTGAAAGCGATAAGCTCCTACTTGATGAATTTTTATTACAGCATTTAAAACTTCAAAAATTTTCAAATTTGGAATAACTTAAAAGCCTTAAAATATGAAATCAAGGACTTCTAAAATAATGAGAACATGAATGAGAGTGATTTGGAGTCTATTGGAGGTCAAAAAGAGTGAAATTTAAACGATTTAAATTTTTTTTTTAAAAATTCAAAACTGCTTCCAAAGATGGAGAACATCATACAATGAGGTGAAATCTCTCAAAGGTCAAAGGAAGTAAAATTTTATAGATTTAATTTTTTTCAAAAAATTTAAACTGAATCCAAATGTTAAAACAAGGACTGTCTCTGTATTTTGAAAGATGTAGAACATCAAACAATGTGTTTTGAATCTCTAAAAGGTCAAATAAAGTGAATTTTAAAGGATTTAAATTTTTCAAGAAATTTAAATTGAATTCAAATGTTAAAACAAGGACTATTTCTATATCTTGAAAGATGGAGAACATCATATAATGTGTTTTGAAATCTCTCAAAGGTCAAATAGAGTGAAATTTAAACGATTTAAATTTTTCAAAAAATTTAAATTGAATCCAAACGTTAAAACAAGAACTATCTCTGTATTTTGAAAGATGGAGAACATCATACAATGTGTTTTGAAATCTCTCAAAGGTCAAATAGAGTGAAATTTAAACGATTTAAATTTTTCAAAAAATTTAAATTGAATCCAAATGTTAAAACAAGGACCATCTCTGTATTTTGAAAGATGGAGAACATCATACAATGTGTTTTGAAATCTCTCAAAGGTCAAATAGACTGAGATTTAAACGATTTAAATTTTTCAAAAAATTTAAATTGCTTCCACAAACATAAAAAACGCAACAAATGATTTTCTCTTCCTTCAAAATATGTAAGTTGACTTTTGTTTAATATTTCAGTGCAATTTAAATTTTTGGAAAAAATTAAATCGTTTAAATCTCACTCTAATTGACCTTTGAGAAGTTTTAAAACACATTGTATGATGTTCTCCATCTTTCAAAATACAGAGATAGTCCTTGTTTTAACATTTGGATTTAATTTAAATTTTTAAAAAAATTTAAATCATTTAAATCTCACTCTATTTGACCTTTGAGTGATTTCAAAACACATTGTATGATGTTCTCTGTCTTTCAAAATACAGAGATAGTTCTTGTTTTTACATTTGGAAACAAATCGAATTTTTTGAAAATTTTAAATTGTTTGAATCTCACTCTATTTGAACTTTGAAAGATTTCAAAACACATTGTATGATATTCTCCATCTTTCAAAATACAGAAATAGTCCTTGTTTTCACATTTGGAAGCAATTTAAATTTTTTGAAAAATTTAAATTCTTTAAATCTCACTCTATTTGACCTTTGAGAGATTTCAAAACATATTGTATGATGTTCTCAATCTTTCAAAATACAGAAATAGTCCTTGTTTTAACATTTGGATTTAATTTAAATTTTTTTAAAAATTCAAATCGTTTAAATCTCACTGTATTTAACCTTTGAGAGATTTCAAAACACATTGTATGATGTTCTCCATCTTTCAAAATACAGAGATAGTCCTTGTTTTAACGTTTGGATTCAATTTAATTTTTTTGAAAAATTTAAATCGTTTAAATTTCACTCTATTTGACCTATGAAAGATTTCAAAACACATTGTATGATGTTCTCCGTCTCCCAAAATACAGAGATAGTCCTTGTTTTAACATTTGGATTTAGTTTAAACTTTTTTAAAAATTTAAATCGTTTAAATCTCACTCTATTTGACCTTTGAGTAATTTCAAAACACATTGTATGATGTTCTCCGTCTTTCAAAATACAGAGACAGTCCTTGTTTTCACAATTGGATTCAATTTAAATTTTTTGAAATATTTGAATCCTTTAAATGTCACTCTCTTTGACCTTTATGTGATTTCAAAACACATTGTATGATGTTCTCTGTCTTTCAAAATACAGAGATAGTCCTTGTTTTAACATTTGGAAGCAATTTAAATTTTTTGAAAAATTTAAATCGTTTAAATCTCACTCTATTTAACCTTTGAGTGATTTCAAAACACATTGTATGATGTTCTCCATCTTTCAAAATACAGAGATAGTCCTTGGTTTAGTGGTTGGTTTCAATTTAAATTTTTTGAAAAATTTAAATCGTTTAAATTTCACTCTATTTGACCTTTGAAAGATTTCAAAACAAATTGTATGATGTTCTCCAACTCCCAAAATACAGAGATAGTCCTTGTTTTAACATTTGGATTTAATTTAATTTTTTTGAAAAATTTAAATCGTTTAAATCTCACTCTATTTAACCTTTGAAAGATTTCAAAACACATTATATGATGTTCTCCATCTTCCAAAATACAGAGATAGTCCTTGTTTTAACATTTGGATTTAATTTAAACTTTTTGAAAATTTTAAATCGTTTAAATTTCACTCTATTTAACCTTTGAGTGATTTCAAAACAATTGTATGATGTTCTACGTCTTTCAAAATACAGAAATAGTCCTTGTTTCAATCAAAATGACACCTCATCGAAATCGGACGGAAGACCCACTCGTTGCTCGCAACGAGATCGGATCTAGTTATTATTATTATTCTTACCGATTTTGTGCACGCAAGTTCTCGGTAACGTCTTGGCCGATTTTTATGAAACTTTCAGATCTGATAGGTATTGATCTGAACCTTATTGGAAATTTTTTTCGTTGATGACGTCACTTTCCATCTCGAGATATTTAGGATTTTCTGATTTTCAGAGGGTCGGCTTGTCCTGGAAACTCCTCCGAAACGACTTAAGATATTGAGTCAAGATTTTCAGTGAAGGTAGAGGAAGGTTTGTAGATTTGCAGGCAGGTGTCCAAATCTCTCTAGCGCAAAAGGCGCCGAAGCTCGGTAGGGCTCAAAAAATGTCTCAGAAACATCTCACAAAATTTTACACCTTTTCTTTCATATCTTCATACATGTTAAGAATTTGTTAAAACATATAGAAGAAAAGTTGTGCAAAATGATACAACCTTTCATTTGATATCAAGAAAAAGGGGCTGACCCCTAAAATTAGGGGCTCAGAGGCGCCAAAAGTCTTTCATCTTTAACTCTTTAACGATCAATAATTTGTAATACATTACTGAAGCAAAGATGTTTATCTTAATGATTTACAACAATATATGATAAGATTCTGATCATATGTTACATAATAAGGGGTCAAAAGGGGCCAGAATGCTAAATCTTTGATGCTGTATATCTGGAAAAGGGAAAATATTTTGATAAGCAATACTGAACAAAAGTTGATCAGAATAATGTTCTAAACAATATGCACCCTTTCAATTTTTGTCAAACGGCCCCATTAAGGACTTGGAGGGGTGACCCCTAAATATTTCCATTCAGTATATCTCCACAACGAAAAGAAATCTCTCAATAGTTGTTGAACAAAAAGTCTTCAAAATCACAAGACCTTTTATTTGATATCAAGAAAAAGGGGCTGACCCCTCAAATTAGGGGCTCAGAGGGACCAAAAGTCTTTCATCTTTAACTCTTTAACGATCAATAATTTGTAATACATTACTGAAGCAAAGATGCTTATCTTAACGATTTACAACAATATATGATAAAATTCCGATCATATATTACGTAATAAGGGGTCAAAAGGGGCCAGTATGCTAAATCTTTGGTGCTTTATATCTGGAAAAGGGAGAATATTTTGATAAGCAATACTGAACAAAAGATGGTCAGAATAATGTTCTAAACAATATGCACCTTTTCAATTTTTGTCAAACGGCCCCATTAAGGACTTGGAGGGTCGGCCCCTAAATATTTCCATTCAGTATATCTCAACAACGAAAAGAAATCTCTGAATAGTTGTTGAACAAAAAGTCTTCAAAATCACAAGACCTTTTATTTGATATCAAGAAAAAGGGGCTGACCCCTCAAATTAGGGGCTCAGAGGGGCCAAAAGTCTTTCATCTTTAACTCTTTAACGATCAATAATTTGTAATACATTACTGAAGCAAAGATGTTTATCTTGACGATTTACAACAATATATGATAAGATTCTGATCATATGTTACGTAATAAGGGTCAAAAGGGGCTAGAAATCTAAATTTATGATGCTTTATATCTCGAAAAGGGAGAATATTTTGATAAGCAATACTGAGCAAAAGATGGTCAGAATAATGTTCTTAACAATATGCATCCTTTCAATTTTTGTCAAACGGCCCCATTAAGGACCTGGAGAGGTGGCCCCTAAATATTTCCATTCAGCATACCTCCACAACGAGAGGATTTTTCTGAATAGTTGTTGAACAAAAAGTCTTCAAAATCACAAGACCTTTCAATTGATATGAAGAAAAAGGGGCTGACCCCTCAAACTAGCTGCTCAGAGGGGCCAAAAGCATGTCATTTATAGCTTTTTGATCATGTTATATAAATCAAAAGAAGGAAATCTAGATAGGGAAGTCTATATATTATTATCTTTGAACAAAGATCATAGTCAAAATCATATCTCATCTTATCGAAAAATCGGACGGAAGACCTACTCGTTGCTCGCAACGAGATCTCATCTAGTTATTATTATTATTCTTACCGATTTTGTGCACGCGAGTTCTCGAAAACGTCTTGGCCGATTTTCAAGAAATTTTCAGATCTGATAGGTATTGATCTGAACCTTATTGGAAATTTTTTTCTTTGATGACGTCACTTTCTATCTCGAGATATTTAGGATTTTCTGATTTTTAGAGGGTCGGCTTGTCCTGGAAACTTCTCCGAAACGACTTAAGATATTGATTCAAGATTTTCAGTGAAGGTAGGGGAAGATTGGTAGATTTGCAGGCAGGTGTCCAATTCTCTCTAGCGCAAAAGGCGCCGAAGCTCAGTAGGGCTCAAAAAATGTCTCAGAAACATCTCACAAAATTTTACACCTTTTTTTTCATATCTTCATACCTGTTAAGAATTTGTTAAAACATATAGAAGAAAAGTTGTGCAGAATGACACGGCCTTTCATTATATATCAAGAAAAAGGGGCTGACCCCTCATATTAAGGGCTCAGAGGGGCCAAAAGTCTTTCATCTATAACTCTTTAACGATCAATAATTTGTAATACATTTTTGAAGCAAAGATGCTTATCTTAACGATTTACAACAATACATGATAAGATTCTGATCATATGTTACGTAATAAGGGGTCACAAGGGGCCAGAATGCTAAATCTTTGACCCTTCATATCTCGAAAAAGGGGAACATTTTGATAAGCAATACTGAACAAAAGATGGTCAGAATAATGTTCTAAACAATATGCACCCTTTCATTTTTTGTCAAACGGCCCCATTAAGGACTTGGAGGGGTGGCCCCTAAATATTTCCATTCAGTATATCTCCATAACGAAAAGAAATCTCTGAATAGTTGTTGAACAAAAAGTCTTCAAAATCACAAGATCTTTCATTTGATATCAAGAAAAAGGGGCTGACCCCTCAAATTAGGGGCTCAGAGGGGCCAAAAGTCTTTCATCTATAACTCTTTAACGATCAATAATTTGTAATACATTACTGAAGCGAAGATGCTTATCATAACGATTTACAACAATTTATGATAAGATTCTGATCATATGTTACGTAATAAGGGGTCACAATGGGCCAGAATGCTAAATCTTTGACCCTTCATATCTCGAAAAAGGGGAACATTTTGATAAGCAATACTGAACAAAAGATGGTCAGAATAATGTTCTAAACAATATGCACCCTTTCATTTTTTGTCAAACGGCCCCATTAAGGACTTGGAGGGGTGGCCCCTAAATATTTCCATTCAGCATATCTCCATAACGAAAAGAAATCTCTGAATAGTTGTTGAACAAAAAGTCTTCAAAATCACAAGATCTTTCATTTGATATCAAGAAAAAGGGGCTGACCCCTCAAACTAGGGGCTCAGAGGGGCCAAAAGTTTTTCATCTATAATTCTTTAACGATCAATAATTTGTAATACATTACTGAAGCATAGATGCTTATCTTAACGATTTACAACAATATATGATAAGATTCTGATCATATGTTACGTAATAAGGGGTCACAAGGGGCCAGAATGCTAAATCTTTGATGCTTTATATCTCGAAAAGGGAGAATATTTTGATAAGCAATACTGAACAAAAGATGGTCAGAATAATGTTCTAAACAATATGCACCCTTTAAATGTTTGTCAAACGGCCCCATTAAGGACTTGGAGGGGTGGCCCCTAAATATTTCCATTCAGCATATCTCCATAACGAAAAGAAATCTCTGAATAGTTGTTGAACAAAAATTCTTCAAAATCACAAGATCTTTCATTTGATATCAAGAAAAAGGGGCTGACCCCTCAAATTACGGACTCAGAGGGGTCAAGAGTCTTTCACCTTTAACTCTTTAACGATCAATAATATGTTATACATTACTGAAGCAAAGGTGTTTATCTTACCGATTTACAATATATGATAAGATTCTGATCATGTTACGTAATAAGGGGTCACAAAGGGCCAGAATGCTAAATCTTTGACGCTTTATATCTCGAAAAGGGGGAATATTTTGATAAGCAATACTGAACAAAAGATGGTCAGAATAATGTTCTAAACAATATGCACCCTTTCAATTTTTGTCAAACGGCCCCATTAAGGACTTGGAGGGGTGGCCCCTAAATATTTCCATTCAGCATATCTCCATAACGAAAAGAAATCTCTGAATAGTTGTTGAACAAAAAGTCTTCAAAATCACAAGACCTTTCATTTGATATCAAGAAAAAGGGGCTGACCCCTCAAATTAGGGGCTCAGAGGGGCCAAAAGTCTTCAACCTATAACTCTTTAACGATCAATAATTTGTAATACATTACTGAAGCAAAGATGCTTATCTTAACGATTTACAACAATATATGATAAGATTCTGATCATATGTTACGTAGTAAGGGGTCACAAGGGGCCAGAATGCTAAATCTTTGACGCTTTATATCTTGAAAAGGGGGAATATTTTGATAAGCAATACTGAACAAAAGATGGTCAGAATAATGTTCTAAACAATATGTATCCTTTCAATTTTTGTCAAACGGCCCCATTAAGGACTTGGAGGGGTGGCCCCTAAATATTTCCATTCAGCATATCTCCATAACGAAAAGAAATCTCTGAATAGTTGTTGAACAAAAAGTCTTCAAAATCACAAGGTCTTTCATTTGATATCAAGAAAAAGGGGCTGACCCCTCAAATTAGGGGCTCAGAGGGGCCAAAAGCAATTCATCTATAGCTCTTTGATAATGTATATAAATCAAATGATTGAAATCTAATTAGGGAAGTCTATATATTATTATCTTTTAACAAAGATCATAGTCAAAATCATATCTCATCTTATTGAAAAATCGGACGGAAGACCTACTCGTTGCTCGCAACGAGATCTCATCTAGATATTATTAAGGTCTTCCGTTTCAGACGGAAGACCTTATAGTGATTCTACTGTTTCTTTTTATTATTATTTTTTTTTCCCCCTTTTCTTGTCGGAGCGTTTTCTCAGAGATGGCTGGACGGATTTTCTTGAAATTTTCAGGGATGATAGAGAATGAAAATACCCCTAGGCGTTTTTTTCATTTTTTCAAAATTCACTTCCGGTCGTCAGATATGTCCGATTTCCGTTTTTTTCAAAAATATTTTGTCCCAGTCATATCTCAGAAAAGGTAAGAGATTAAGACACCAAACCTATACGGTTAATAGATCTTGAGGAGTAGGCAAAACCATTTGGGTTAAGAGCGTCAGCCGTCACTTCCGGTCGTCACAGGAAGTGATCAAAGAAATCGAAATTTTCAACTTTTCTTTTTTGATTTTTTTCTTTCATTACATTGTTGCATCTTATTTGTAGATTCGAAATATGTTAGTCTTACCGGAACCAAAAACGTCAACTTCCGGCTATAAGTGAAAAACTGCATAATTTGAGTATTTTACTTTCCCATAAATATTTTTTATACATAATGTATTTGAACTGATTTTTGAATATGTTATCAAGACTGCAAATGTCTAGAGTAACGTCAAATATCTTTGTAAAATTCACTTCCGGTCGCGCGTTTAAATGTCCGCAAAATGAGAACTTGTCCGAGTGAGATCTCAGAAACGGTAAGAGATTTAGACACCAAACTGATAAGAGTATTAAACCTTGAGAAGTAGACAAAACAATTTGGCTTAAGAGCGTCAGTCGTCACTTCCGGTCGTCACAGGAAGTGATCAAAGAAATCGAAAATTTCAAATTTTCTCTTTTGAAATAAGACTTGCATCATATAATTGTATCTTTTTCACAGTTACGAGATGTCTTGGTTCCACCGGAAACAAAAAACGACAACTTTCGGTTTTAAGAGAAAAACTACATAATAGGGGTTTTGAATTTCCCCCAACATATCGCTTATAGATAGAGTTCTTTAAATGATTTTTATATATGTTATTGAGACTGCAGTTGTCTAGATTGACATGAAATATCTTAATAAAATTCACTTCCGGTCGCGTGTTTTCTTGTCCACAAAATGAAAAGTTATTTCAGCGAGATCTCGGAAACGGCATGAAAGTAAAACACCAAACTTGTAGGAGTAATAAAACTTGGTGAGAAGGCAAAACACATAGGGTTAAAAGCGTCAGCCGTCATTTCCGGTCATCACAGGAAGTGATCGAAGAAATCGAAAATTTCAACTTTTCTTTTTAAAATTAAAATTTTCATCACTTTATTGCTTCCCTTTCGCTGTTTTAAAATATGTTAAATTCCACCGGAAAAAAACTTTAAACTTCCGGTTTTAAAAGATAAACTACGTTATTTCGTGGTTTAGCTTTCTCATAAATATCACTTATAGATAAGTAATTGAAATGTTTTTTTTTTTTTTTTTTTTTTTTTTTTTTTTTTTTACATATGCTGTAGATACTGCAAAAGTCAAGAGAAAATTCAGAGATTTTTATTCAGTTCACTTCCGGTCGTGTGTTTTCTTGTCCTCAAAATTAGAATTTGTTCTCACAATTGTTCGGCAACAGTAAAAGACTGAACTCTAAAACTTTCAGGACTTATAGTCAGTCATCAGTTCATTTGCTTGGTGTAAAAATCGTGTGTCGTCATTACTTCCGGTCGTGAGAGGAAACGAAGCAAAAAAGTATATTTTAAGTTATTTGGTTTCTACATAAGTTTTAGGCTAATACCGACGTTGGAAAAGACATGTTCATGCAAACAGGAAGTCGTATAACGGAAGACCTTCTCATTACTAGTAATGAGTTTCTAGTTATTATTATTATTTTTTTCCCCTTTTTCTTGCCCCCCTCGATTTCTCAGAGATGGCTGGATGGATTTTCTTGGAATTTTCAGGGATGATAGAGAATAAAAATACCCCCAGACGTTTTTTTCATTTTTTCAAAATTCACTTCCGGTCGTCAGATATGTCCGATTTCCGTTTTTTTCAAAAATATTTTGTCCCAGTGATATCTCAGAAACGGTAAGAGATTAAGACACCAAACTTTTACGGTTAATAGATCTTGAGGAGTAGGCAAAACCATTTGGGTTAAGAGCGTCAGCCGTTACTTCCGGTCGTCACAGGAAGTGATAATAGAAATCGAAAATTTCAACTTTTCTTTTTTGAATTTTTCTTTGCATCACGTTATTGCATCTCATTTGTAGTTTCGAAATATGTCAGTCCCACCGGAAACAAAAACGACAACTTCCGGTTATAAGAGAAAAACTACATAATTTGGGTATTTTTCTTTCCCATAAATATCTTTTATAGATAAAGTATTTGAAATGATTTTTAGATATGTTATTCAGACTGCAAATGTCTAGGGTAACGTCAAACATCTTAGTAAAATTCACTTCCGATCGCGTGTTTTAATGTCCGCAAAATGGAAACTTGTCTGAGTGATATCTCAGAAACAGTAAGAGATTAAGACACCAAACTTATATGAGTAATAGATCTTGGGTAGTGTGTTAAACCATTTGGGTTAATTACGTCAGTCGTCCCTTCCGGTCGTCAAAGGAAGTGATCAAAGAAATCAAAAATTTCAACTTTTCTCTTTTGGAATAAGACTTGCATCACATAATTGTATCTTTTTCACAGTTTCGATGTGTGTTGGTCCCACCCGAAACAAAAAAACGACAACTTCCGGTTATAAGAGAAAAACTACATAATAGGAGTTTTAAATTTCCCCATACATATCGCTTATAGATAGAGTTCTTTAAATGATTTTTGTGTATGTTATTGAGACTGCAGATGTCTAGAGTGACGTCAAACATCTTGGTAAAATTCACTTCCGGTCGCGTATTTTCCTGCCCTCAAAATGAGATTTTATTCACATCATTGCTCAGCACCAGTAAACGACTGAAGTCTAAAACTTTTAGGACTGATAGTCAGTCACCAGTTCTTCTACGTCATGTGAAAATCGTACGTTGCCGTCACTTTCGGTCGTGACCGGAAGTGATGCAAAAAAGTGAATTTTCCAAGTTTTATTTTTCTTTTTACAGAAATGTTTGGCTAATGCAGATGTTAGATAGACTATAACCATGCAAATTATTTTCACTGGAAGTGCCGTCCGAAAAATCGGAAGTTGTCTCAAACATGAGTAGTTATTCAAGGAAACTTTTAGGGATGATCAGTTGTGAATAATTTAGGTGTAGAATGAACATTTTATTTGTTTGGAGTAATTTCGGTCATGATGAAGTAAGATAAAACATAGAAATTAAAGAGTTATTTCCGGGATTTTCTCAATGACCTTGACCTATGATCTTGACCTTTGATGACCTTGACCTTTGACCAAAAGGTCAGAATCAATAATTAATTTACTCCTCTTCCGCTCCCCCCCCCCAAAAAAAAAATTCAGACCAATATCAGCCTAGAATATTTCTGTAAATCTCATACAACACCTCGCATCGACATAAAATTTCGGGGTTTTGCAGAAGACACCTGAAGAAAAAGTTTCCTGAAAGTTTGACGGTTAAACTCTAAAGTATATGGAAATTATGAATTTTAACGGCAAACACTTCATCTTTTTTTGTATCTGAATTTAAGGTGCCGATGAACATAAAAATTAATTAAAGCTTTTCTCGGTTATTTCTTCAGTTGTTATGATTAGCAGTCAATTCTCTTGATACGATATGATATTTTAATACCAAGCATTCTTGATTTACTTAGTAGGTAGAATTTATTTCAATTTTATTTAGAATTAATATTCATCGAATGAATGTCGGAAACAGCGATTTTTTCCTAGCAAATAAATTTTCACGCTCTCATTGACACCTTTTTCTTCCTAAAATGCATATATGAAATTTTAATTTATGCTACTTACATTTAATTCAATCAACACAGCGATGCTTATTTTAATCTTACCTATTATTTCAGGATATTCAGTCACATCCAAACCCGATCCGACATTTTCATATATTTGTAAACAAAGTCTCGACACTGCAGTTCTAATGCATCATAGGCTCTGAATGATTAACTCAATGCATTCCAATTATAGACAAACTCAAATATTTTTTTAAACCGAAAATCTGCATTTGCATTATACACCAATCGTGTTTCTCAATCTATTCAATACTGATTACTACATTCCATAACAAACAAAAGAACACGTGTTTTTATTCCTATTTATTCCTAAACAATTAATTTACTACCTACATTTTCATCGGAATGCGTGGTCTAGTGGTTAGCGCGCCTGCCTTACAAACCAAAGGTTTGGAGTTCGATCCCTGCTGGAAGAACTTTTTTTTTCATTTTCAGCATTTTTTCAAACCAGTTGACAAAAGAATCAAGAAAACGGAAGACCTGTTATTGCCTAGGCAATAAGTATCTAGTATTCTTAATATTATTGTATAGACGAAATTTTGTAAAGGACTTTGTCCGCTCCATTTCTCCAGAACAGCTTAAGATATGAAAGTTAACTCTGTCAGATATCATAGATAATGACTTGTGGATGTCACCATGAATATTCTTTCCGTCGTCAATACTTCCGGTCGTCACAGAAATTGGATTAAAATGTCGATTTTTTTCAATTTCTTCGTCTTTCTAACTTCTTTTTTCTGTAATATTCATAGGGTATGTAAAGCCCCCTCTTTGAAGATTTTACGTATTACCAGTTTCTTGATAGGATTAAGAAGGAATTAAATATCTTTAAATATCTTAGAATTTCCGAAAACGTAGGACCAACGTTTCTCAAAACACTACAAAATATTGATTTTTTCCCCGTATATATAGTTTGCGGGGACTGCTCAGTTCTCATTCACGTAGGACGCGGTGTAGAGGTAACACCTACCTGGTGATTGGGATAGGCCAGAAAAACCTTCCTGTTGCCATGGAAACGAGTTTATATTAAATAAAAACGGTTGTATATGATATGTGTGTGTGCATTTTATTCGCCTCTCTTTTTTGTCTACTGTAGAAGACATTGTCATATTTAACACCCCACCCCCCCATTTTCTCTTTTTCGCTTTTATGTTTTGGATTATTTATAAAATGACCTTGACCTTCATATCACAAGCAACTCTTCTTGACGTTTTCAAAATTATAAGCCTTAATTCTTTCTATAAAATAATGGTAATTTACATCTTTATGTTTAAGACCCCCCCCCCCTTCCTCGAAGCAACCAGGTAGAATACACAGATATAATATTCACAACTTATACGGAACTTCTTAAGAGTTTCATTAATAAAATTCAGTTCTCCTGATGTGATTTGATATTTTGCTACCATTCATTCTTCTTCTGTTTTGTCTATAGAATTTATAATTATTTTATTTAGAATTAATTTATCCTCAGAAAGTAGTGATTGTCAGCTGCATTCATTAGCATTTCACGTTTTCTTGTATATCTATTACTTCCATATTAATAATTTCATTAAATAATATTTAAAAGTATTAAAACTTCATTTCTATTAAATTTTATTCATTTGTGTATCCTTGGATCCGCTCCTGCAGGTGCGCGAAAGCCTCATCACTACTGTAAACAAATTATTCATCGCGCCGAAAATGTTCATGATTCCGCTAAATTAAGAAAGTTTACACATAGTTTATCATCTCATAAACAACCATCAGCCCTGTCCAATGCAGAAATGCTCGAATTGAAGGGGAAAATTCAGGAATTGTTTTGCGTCAGCCATGTTTTGACGTGAACCTTACACGGCATTCTCTTATTAAGGTCTTCCGTTTCAGTCGGAAGACCTTATAGTGATTCTACTGTTTTTTTCTTTTTATTATTAAGGTCTTCCGTTTCAGACGGAAGACCTTATAGTGATTCTACTGTTTCTTTTTATTATTTTTTTTTTTTCCCCTTTTCTTGTCGGAGCGTTTTCTCAGAGATGGCTGGACGGATTTTCTTGAAATTTTCAGGGATGATAGAGAATGAAAATACCCCTAGGCGTTTTTTTCATTTTTTCAAAATTCACTTCCGGTCGTCAGATATGTCCGATTTCCGTTTTTTTCAAAAATATTTTGTCCCAGTCATATCTCAGAAAAGGTAAGAGATTAAGACACCAAACCTATACGGTTAATAGATCTTGAGGAGTAGGCAAAACCATTTGGGTTAAGAGCGTCAGCCGTCACTTCCGGTCGTCACAGGAAGTGATCAAAGAAATCGAAATTTTCAACTTTTCTTTTTTGATTTTTTTCTTTCATTACATTGTTGCATCTTATTTGTAGATTCGAAATATGTTAGTCTTACCGGAACCAAAAACGTCAACTTCCGGCTATAAGTGAAAAACTGCATAATTTGAGTATTTTACTTTCCCATAAATATTTTTTATACATAATGTATTTGAACTGATTTTTGAATATGTTATCAAGACTGCAAATGTCTAGAGTAACGTCAAATATCTTTGTAAAATTCACTTCCGGTCGCGCGTTTAAATGTCCGCAAAATGAGAACTTGTCCGAGTGAGATCTCAGAAACGGTAAGAGATTTAGACACCAAACTGATAAGAGTATTAAACCTTGAGAAGTAGACAAAACAATTTGGCTTAAGAGCGTCAGTCGTCACTTCCGGTCGTCACAGGAAGTGATCAAAGAAATCGAAAATTTCAAATTTTCTCTTTTGAAATAAGACTTGCATCATATAATTGTATCTTTTTCACAGTTACGAGATGTCTTGGTTCCACCGGAAACAAAAAACGACAACTTTCGGTTTTAAGAGAAAAACTACATAATAGGGGTTTTGAATTTCCCCCAACATATCGCTTATAGATAGAGTTCTTTAAATGATTTTTATATATGTTATTGAGACTGCAGTTGTCTAGATTGACATGAAATATCTTAATAAAATTCACTTCCGGTCGCGTGTTTTCTTGTCCACAAAATGAAAAGTTATTTCAGCGAGATCTCGGAAACGGCATGAAAGTAAAACACCAAACTTGTAGGAGTAATAAAACTTGGTGAGAAGGCAAAACACATAGGGTTAAAAGCGTCAGCCGTCATTTCCGGTCATCACAGGAAGTGATCGAAGAAATCGAAAATTTCAACTTTTCTTTTTAAAATTAAAATTTTCATCACTTTATTGCTTCCCTTTCGCTGTTTTAAAATATGTTAAATTCCACCGGAAAAAAACTTTAAACTTCCGGTTTTAAAAGATAAACTACGTTATTTCGTGGTTTAGCTTTCTCATAAATATCACTTATAGATAAGTAATTGAAATGTTTTTTTTTTTTTTTTTTTTTTTTTTTTTTTTTTTTTACATATGCTGTAGATACTGCAAAAGTCAAGAGAAAATTCAGAGATTTTTATTCAGTTCACTTCCGGTCGTGTGTTTTCTTGTCCTCAAAATTAGAATTTGTTCTCACAATTGTTCGGCAACAGTAAAAGACTGAACTCTAAAACTTTCAGGACTTATAGTCAGTCATCAGTTCATTTGCTTGGTGTAAAAATCGTGTGTCGTCATTACTTCCGGTCGTGAGAGGAAACGAAGCAAAAAAGTATATTTTAAGTTATTTGGTTTCTACATAAGTTTTAGGCTAATACCGACGTTGGAAAAGACATGTTCATGCAAACAGGAAGTCGTATAACGGAAGACCTTCTCATTACTAGTAATGAGTTTCTAGTTATTATTATTATTTTTTTCCCCTTTTTCTTGCCCCCCTCGATTTCTCAGAGATGGCTGGATGGATTTTCTTGGAATTTTCAGGGATGATAGAGAATAAAAATACCCCCAGACGTTTTTTTCATTTTTTCAAAATTCACTTCCGGTCGTCAGATATGTCCGATTTCCGTTTTTTTCAAAAATATTTTGTCCCAGTGATATCTCAGAAACGGTAAGAGATTAAGACACCAAACTTTTACGGTTAATAGATCTTGAGGAGTAGGCAAAACCATTTGGGTTAAGAGCGTCAGCCGTTACTTCCGGTCGTCACAGGAAGTGATAATAGAAATCGAAAATTTCAACTTTTCTTTTTTGAATTTTTCTTTGCATCACGTTATTGCATCTCATTTGTAGTTTCGAAATATGTCAGTCCCACCGGAAACAAAAACGACAACTTCCGGTTATAAGAGAAAAACTACATAATTTGGGTATTTTTCTTTCCCATAAATATCTTTTATAGATAAAGTATTTGAAATGATTTTTAGATATGTTATTCAGACTGCAAATGTCTAGGGTAACGTCAAACATCTTAGTAAAATTCACTTCCGATCGCGTGTTTTAATGTCCGCAAAATGGAAACTTGTCTGAGTGATATCTCAGAAACAGTAAGAGATTAAGACACCAAACTTATATGAGTAATAGATCTTGGGTAGTGTGTTAAACCATTTGGGTTAATTACGTCAGTCGTCCCTTCCGGTCGTCAAAGGAAGTGATCAAAGAAATCAAAAATTTCAACTTTTCTCTTTTGGAATAAGACTTGCATCACATAATTGTATCTTTTTCACAGTTTCGATGTGTGTTGGTCCCACCCGAAACAAAAAAACGACAACTTCCGGTTATAAGAGAAAAACTACATAATAGGAGTTTTAAATTTCCCCATACATATCGCTTATAGATAGAGTTCTTTAAATGATTTTTGTGTATGTTATTGAGACTGCAGATGTCTAGAGTGACGTCAAACATCTTGGTAAAATTCACTTCCGGTCGCGTATTTTCCTGCCCTCAAAATGAGATTTTATTCACATCATTGCTCAGCACCAGTAAACGACTGAAGTCTAAAACTTTTAGGACTGATAGTCAGTCACCAGTTCTTCTACGTCATGTGAAAATCGTACGTTGCCGTCACTTTCGGTCGTGACCGGAAGTGATGCAAAAAAGTGAATTTTCCAAGTTTTATTTTTCTTTTTACAGAAATGTTTGGCTAATGCAGATGTTAGATAGACTATAACCATGCAAATTATTTTCACTGGAAGTGCCGTCCGAAAAATCGGAAGTTGTCTCAAACATGAGTAGTTATTCAAGGAAACTTTTAGGGATGATCAGTTGTGAATAATTTAGGTGTAGAATGAACATTTTATTTGTTTGGAGTAATTTCGGTCATGATGAAGTAAGATAAAACATAGAAATTAAAGAGTTATTTCCGGGATTTTCTCAATGACCTTGACCTATGATCTTGACCTTTGATGACCTTGACCTTTGACCAAAAGGTCAGAATCAATAATTAATTTACTCCTCTTCCGCTCCCCCCCCCCAAAAAAAAAATTCAGACCAATATCAGCCTAGAATATTTCTGTAAATCTCATACAACACCTCGCATCGACATAAAATTTCGGGGTTTTGCAGAAGACACCTGAAGAAAAAGTTTCCTGAAAGTTTGACGGTTAAACTCTAAAGTATATGGAAATTATGAATTTTAACGGCAAACACTTCATCTTTTTTTGTATCTGAATTTAAGGTGCCGATGAACATAAAAATTAATTAAAGCTTTTCTCGGTTATTTCTTCAGTTGTTATGATTAGCAGTCAATTCTCTTGATACGATATGATATTTTAATACCAAGCATTCTTGATTTACTTAGTAGGTAGAATTTATTTCAATTTTATTTAGAATTAATATTCATCGAATGAATGTCGGAAACAGCGATTTTTTCCTAGCAAATAAATTTTCACGCTCTCATTGACACCTTTTTCTTCCTAAAATGCATATATGAAATTTTAATTTATGCTACTTACATTTAATTCAATCAACACAGCGATGCTTATTTTAATCTTACCTATTATTTCAGGATATTCAGTCACATCCAAACCCGATCCGACATTTTCATATATTTGTAAACAAAGTCTCGACACTGCAGTTCTAATGCATCATAGGCTCTGAATGATTAACTCAATGCATTCCAATTATAGACAAACTCAAATATTTTTTTAAACCGAAAATCTGCATTTGCATTATACACCAATCGTGTTTCTCAATCTATTCAATACTGATTACTACATTCCATAACAAACAAAAGAACACGTGTTTTTATTCCTATTTATTCCTAAACAATTAATTTACTACCTACATTTTCATCGGAATGCGTGGTCTAGTGGTTAGCGCGCCTGCCTTACAAACCAAAGGTTTGGAGTTCGATCCCTGCTGGAAGAACTTTTTTTTTCATTTTCAGCATTTTTTCAAACCAGTTGACAAAAGAATCAAGAAAACGGAAGACCTGTTATTGCCTAGGCAATAAGTATCTAGTATTCTTAATATTATTGTATAGACGAAATTTTGTAAAGGACTTTGTCCGCTCCATTTCTCCAGAACAGCTTAAGATATGAAAGTTAACTCTGTCAGATATCATAGATAATGACTTGTGGATGTCACCATGAATATTCTTTCCGTCGTCAATACTTCCGGTCGTCACAGAAATTGGATTAAAATGTCGATTTTTTTCAATTTCTTCGTCTTTCTAACTTCTTTTTTCTGTAATATTCATAGGGTATGTAAAGCCCCCTCTTTGAAGATTTTACGTATTACCAGTTTCTTGATAGGATTAAGAAGGAATTAAATATCTTTAAATATCTTAGAATTTCCGAAAACGTAGGACCAACGTTTCTCAAAACACTACAAAATATTGATTTTTTCCCCGTATATATAGTTTGCGGGGACTGCTCAGTTCTCATTCACGTAGGACGCGGTGTAGAGGTAACACCTACCTGGTGATTGGGATAGGCCAGAAAAACCTTCCTGTTGCCATGGAAACGAGTTTATATTAAATAAAAACGGTTGTATATGATATGTGTGTGTGCATTTTATTCGCCTCTCTTTTTTGTCTACTGTAGAAGACATTGTCATATTTAACACCCCACCCCCCCATTTTCTCTTTTTCGCTTTTATGTTTTGGATTATTTATAAAATGACCTTGACCTTCATATCACAAGCAACTCTTCTTGACGTTTTCAAAATTATAAGCCTTAATTCTTTCTATAAAATAATGGTAATTTACATCTTTATGTTTAAGACCCCCCCCCCCCTTCCTCGAAGCAACCAGGTAGAATACACAGATATAATATTCACAACTTATACGGAACTTCTTAAGAGTTTCATTAATAAAATTCAGTTCTCCTGATGTGATTTGATATTTTGCTACCATTCATTCTTCTTCTGTTTTGTCTATAGAATTTATAATTATTTTATTTAGAATTAATTTATCCTCAGAAAGTAGTGATTGTCAGCTGCATTCATTAGCATTTCACGTTTTCTTGTATATCTATTACTTCCATATTAATAATTTCATTAAATAATATTTAAAAGTATTAAAACTTCATTTCTATTAAATTTTATTCATTTGTGTATCCTTGGATCCGCTCCTGCAGGTGCGCGAAAGCCTCATCACTACTGTAAACAAATTATTCATCGCGCCGAAAATGTTCATGATTCCGCTAAATTAAGAAAGTTTACACATAGTTTATCATCTCATAAACAACCATCAGCCCTGTCCAATGCAGAAATGCTCGAATTGAAGGGGAAAATTCAGGAATTGTTTTGCGTCAGCCATGTTTTGACGTGAACCTTACACGGCATTCTCTTATTAAGGTCTTCCGTTTCAGTCGGAAGACCTTATAGTGATTCTACTGTTTTTTTCTTTTTATTATTAAGGTCTTCCGTTTCAGACGGAAGACCTTATAGTGATTCTACTGTTTCTTTTTATTATTTTTTTTTTTTCCCCTTTTCTTGTCGGAGCGTTTTCTCAGAGATGGCTGGACGGATTTTCTTGAAATTTTCAGGGATGATAGAGAATGAAAATACCCCTAGGCGTTTTTTTCATTTTTTCAAAATTCACTTCCGGTCGTCAGATATGTCCGATTTCCGTTTTTTTCAAAAATATTTTGTCCCAGTCATATCTCAGAAAAGGTAAGAGATTAAGACACCAAACCTATACGGTTAATAGATCTTGAGGAGTAGGCAAAACCATTTGGGTTAAGAGCGTCAGCCGTCACTTCCGGTCGTCACAGGAAGTGATCAAAGAAATCGAAATTTTCAACTTTTCTTTTTTGATTTTTTTCTTTCATTACATTGTTGCATCTTATTTGTAGATTCGAAATATGTTAGTCTTACCGGAACCAAAAACGTCAACTTCCGGCTATAAGTGAAAAACTGCATAATTTGAGTATTTTACTTTCCCATAAATATTTTTTATACATAATGTATTTGAACTGATTTTTGAATATGTTATCAAGACTGCAAATGTCTAGAGTAACGTCAAATATCTTTGTAAAATTCACTTCCGGTCGCGCGTTTAAATGTCCGCAAAATGAGAACTTGTCCGAGTGAGATCTCAGAAACGGTAAGAGATTTAGACACCAAACTGATAAGAGTATTAAACCTTGAGAAGTAGACAAAACAATTTGGCTTAAGAGCGTCAGTCGTCACTTCCGGTCGTCACAGGAAGTGATCAAAGAAATCGAAAATTTCAAATTTTCTCTTTTGAAATAAGACTTGCATCATATAATTGTATCTTTTTCACAGTTACGAGATGTCTTGGTTCCACCGGAAACAAAAAACGACAACTTTCGGTTTTAAGAGAAAAACTACATAATAGGGGTTTTGAATTTCCCCCAACATATCGCTTATAGATAGAGTTCTTTAAATGATTTTTATATATGTTATTGAGACTGCAGTTGTCTAGATTGACATGAAATATCTTAATAAAATTCACTTCCGGTCGCGTGTTTTCTTGTCCACAAAATGAAAAGTTATTTCAGCGAGATCTCGGAAACGGCATGAAAGTAAAACACCAAACTTGTAGGAGTAATAAAACTTGGTGAGAAGGCAAAACACATAGGGTTAAAAGCGTCAGCCGTCATTTCCGGTCATCACAGGAAGTGATCGAAGAAATCGAAAATTTCAACTTTTCTTTTTAAAATTAAAATTTTCATCACTTTATTGCTTCCCTTTCGCTGTTTTAAAATATGTTAAATTCCACCGGAAAAAAACTTTAAACTTCCGGTTTTAAAAGATAAACTACGTTATTTCGTGGTTTAGCTTTCTCATAAATATCACTTATAGATAAGTAATTGAAATGTTTTTTTTTTTTTTTTTTTTTTTTTTTTTTTTTTTACATATGCTGTAGATACTGCAAAAGTCAAGAGAAAATTCAGAGATTTTTATTCAGTTCACTTCCGGTCGTGTGTTTTCTTGTCCTCAAAATTAGAATTTGTTCTCACAATTGTTCGGCAACAGTAAAAGACTGAACTCTAAAACTTTCAGGACTTATAGTCAGTCATCAGTTCATTTGCTTGGTGTAAAAATCGTGTGTCGTCATTACTTCCGGTCGTGAGAGGAAACGAAGCAAAAAAGTATATTTTAAGTTATTTGGTTTCTACATAAGTTTTAGGCTAATACCGACGTTGGAAAAGACATGTTCATGCAAACAGGAAGTCGTATAACGGAAGACCTTCTCATTACTAGTAATGAGTTTCTAGTTATTATTCTTTTTTCTTCTTATTTCTTCTCCGGTACTTTTTTGTCCGCGAGTGTTCTCGGAAACTGCTCAACCAATTGAGTTAAAACCTTTTTAGGGTTAATAAGCATGTTATGTAGATTTGCGGAACAAAGGTCATTTTGCGCGCACGTGCATGCACGTGCGTGCGCGTGCAATGGGTGAAATGACCAATATACTTGATATAGCTGTAATTTTTATATTTTTTGGTGAAATGCTTTGATACTCAGAATATAAGGATATATTAAAAGTGTGAACAAGATGACATGGTCAACATGCACATGCATGCGCGTGCGCGCACGCGCAAAGCGTAAAAAGACCAATTTACTTGATAATATCGTAACTTTTATACTTTTTGATGAAATTCTTTGATACTCAAAATATTTATATATATAGAAAGAGTAGACAAGATGACATGGTCATCATGCATATGCATGCACGTGCGCGCGCATGCAATGTGTTAAATGACTAATATAATTAATATAGCCGTAATTTTTATATTTTTTGATGAAAAGCTTTGATATTAAGAATATATATATATATATTAAAAGTGTAGACAAGATGATTTGGCCATGATGCACATGCGCGCGCGTGCAATGTGTTAAATGACCAATATACTTAATATAGCCGTAACTTTTATATTTTTTGATGAAAAGCTTTGATACTATGAATTAACAGACATATTATAAGTGTACACAAAATGGCATGGTCATTATGAACATGCATGCATGTGCGCGTGCGCGCAATGCTAAGATGACCAATATGCTTGATTTAGCCGGAACTTATATATTTTTTGATGAAATGTTTTGATACTGAGAATATAAAGATGCATATATAGTATAGACGGGATGACTTGGTCATCCTGCACATGCATGCACGTGCGCGCGCGTGAAATGCAAAAAATGACCAATATACTTCATTGCCTTGTTTAATGAAGCTTACAGGAAAAAAAGTCACCAAAAGGGAGTTGGGGAGCGTTTGGGGAACATCTGTAACGGTCCCCGTTACAATTATAACTAGTTTATTATAAGTTTACTTCAATTTTTTAAATGATTTTTTTTATTTATTTATTTATTGCTTTTGTTTTTATATGTTTAACGCAAAAAATTAAACAAAAGTTTCAAATACTATCTTTATGCATGTTACATTGCTGTAGCTTTTTTATGCATGTTATTCAGAGAACAATATCGCAATACTTTTTTCTGTGCTATACTTTTTAGATGAGGGGATTTTTTATGTGAAAAATTGCAGCGCCGATCGCGCGATGGTATTTAATTATATCTTGACCTCAAGCAATAATTTAGGTTTATTCCCATTCCCATCTAGCCAAATCCAGTCACCTGTTACAATTTCAGAATTTTGGCTAAGTGAGAAGAAACCGCAATTAAAGTCCGTATTTTGGTAGCTTTCAAATGAGACTCGAGTTCATCTAATTTACGTGCAATTATTAACGCATGTTACACATTGCATACAATCACTAAAAATCACAACAATTCCAAATGTACATTAACAACCCAGTAAAGTTATTAGTCCAAGTGTAATCAAAGTATTGAAAGTACTGAAAGCCGGGCTTTAATATGCTAGAGTATATTGTCTAATCCTTAATTAGTACATATTTGAAAATCTTCCTTTCTGACCATTGATATTTAACAAGTAGAGTTTGTATGATTACGATTAACAATAACCCATCTACCAATAATTAAAACTAGTGCTAATTGTAACGGGAACCGTTACAGATGTTCCCCAAACGGCTCCCCAATCCCTTGTGATGCCCCATTCCCTACAAGCTTCAATAAATTAGACAATACTTTTGTAATATAGATGGACACTTTATTTTTAAGGGTATTTCATTGGAAAACTACTCCGATATAGCCATATGGGTATGAGCCAATCTAATAGCTACATTTTTTACATTAATTATCTTATAGTGTCTCACAATACATACATTTGTTTTAAATATTAAAGAATTTCATTGAAAAATAAGAGAGATGTAACCCTTTAAGTATTAGCCAATCAAAATTCAGCATACGCGCATGCATGGCCTTGCATTCAATTTTGATAGTATCATAATGTAGGAGCTCTATGTGCCTATCCATGTCTTAAATTTCATCCTGTTTTGTTAAAAACCAAGGGAGTTAAAGACATTTAAAGTTTCAACCAATCAGTTTGCAGCACACCTGCATGCGCGTGTTTTCAAGAAATTTCCTATATAACATGTTGTAGCACCTTATAATATATACTTATATTCTAAATTTCAAAGTATTTTGTCAAAAAACAAGGAAATTATTGAGATTTTTGTATCAGCCAATCAGAGAAGAGCGCACATGCATGCGCGTGAGTTCACGCTAATTTGACCATGTTGTCTTGTCTAGACTACTAATATATCTTTATATTTTGAGTTTCAAAGCAATTGATCAAGAAATATAAAAGTTACGGCTTCATCAAGTATATCAGTCATTTCACTCATTGCACGCGCGCGCACGTGCATGCATGTGCGCGCAAAATGACCTTCATTCCACACACCTACACAACATGCCTATTAACCCTAAAAAGGTTTCATGTCAATCGGATGAGTGGTTCTATGAGAACACTCCCGGACAAAAAAGTACCGGAGAAGAAAGTAGAAAAAAAGAATAATAATAATAATAATAATAATAATAATAAGAAACAGAGTAAAATCAATATGTTCCCAAACTTCGTTTGGGGAACATAATTAACGGTCCAGGACCCAACGTTAAGACCCCAGGATAGGATTTGGTGATATTTTGAATGAAAATACATTTATACCTTTCTAAACATTAAGCTCACAATTGTTATGCATGGTGACAGTGCACTTTGAGTGGTTTTGCTGATTCATACAGATTCATAGTATCGGAGGAGCTAGGGGTGTCACCATTTTTCAAACATAAACTTTTACAATGGACAATGAAAATTGAAAGGTTGATTGACTCTTCGCAATCAAATTTAAATTGGCAAAATGGATTGTCTAATTTTAATTAGATTGTACCCATCATTTTATTGTAGCATATTAAAATTACGGTAATTTGATAATGTATTAATGAAATTCGAAATGTGAATATAAGTTGTAGCCCACCCCTACTCCTTCTCCAATGGAATAGGATTCTCGGGTTTGGACAATTTTCCTTTTTTCTCCTTTAAAAACGATACTACATGCCTGTATTAATCAAAAAGAAATATTCTTTATTTTTGGTCCTCCAGGAAACCAGCTGCACAAAAATTATAATTATCTAATTTTTATGACATGAATATGAGTCTAGTTCTAGTTCCAGATTCGGCCAAAATGGTCATTGCCTGAGAAATTCATGATATATTCAGGTCTTTATGGCTCGTACAAAGATGGCTCTTCATTCTGAACAGAAAATTTTGAAGCAAGACTAACCAACTTTTTCTGAAAAATTATAATGTGTTGTACTTAGATAAAGACTAATGAAATTTTTATATGTTGTATTTTTTAAATTATATATTAACATAAACGTTTTTTGTTTCCCAGCACCCTTGAGAGCTTGCATGTGTTTTTGGACCAATTTTTTTGGAATGCGCGCGCACGCTCAATATACTGTAAAGCGTTTTGGGAGCACATACGAGATGAATCCAAGGTGAGAAGTCTCGAACAAAATTTTCACATTCAAAACATACCATTGACTTTTCACTAAAAATTTGATCTGAATTTGTAAGCATAAAAATTTTCGACGCTAAATTGATTGTTCAATGGGTATAAATACATAAACATATTCACATGAAATTTCTATGTTAAAGTTTACATTTTTATTTATTTATATTCCATGCTTCACAGAATATAAATCTTTATCTCAGTCATCTAAATTAAAACTTTTAAATTAAAATATTAACCAAATGGAATCGCATTGTTTATTTCAAATTATGAAAGAAAACAATTAGTTTTGAACTTCATTTAAATCACCTTTTCACAAGATCTTAACCATTATAAGGATTTTTGTTCGAAATTATTTATTAGAAAGGAGAAAGTTATTTTAATTGCATTCAGAGTTATCGAAGTAATACCGTATTTTCAAACTCTTTTCTTTAAACGCATTCAAATTTTCACTTTTTTATTTGAGTAGTTGTTGAAAACATTTCAGCATTAACAGTATTACAACTGTAATACTAATCTTCGTGAATATTTACATACATACATCATCAGGCTAAAAAAAAATCTGTTTCCGGTTATACCCGACTGACCTCCTACACATTTTTTTTGAGAAAATTACGAGTTTCCGTTACTGTCTCTTTGTTTTACGAATTCGTACTACGAATTCGTAATGGCGGCGCACTTGTTTGCTGCAATTAGTCGGTGTTCGCTGTTATTTTATGCCGTTAATATAATCATAAAATCATCCTTTTCAAATTATTTTGAGAGGAAAAATTTAATAAATTGTCTCCTGTTAAGCCGTTTTCACAAGATCAACCCTGAAAATATCAGCAGGAATTAACACGGGATCGTACCAAATTACATCTGATAAATGACCACCGATGTTTTGAAATTCATTATTACATTAAATTTCTTGACATTCAAGAAACCTTAATGCTATACTGATCTTAAAAACAATTACAGATATCACGACATTGTCAATGAGCTTACTGTTTATACATGCATCACTGACGTAAATAAATATGGGTCAGACTAATTATGCTATAATATTAGTAAACGAACAAAAAATGTCATACATTTTTTTTTAATTCTACCAATAACATATGGCTAGTGATATACAAGTCATTTGTTTTATTTAATGTCACTAATTTAAACATTTAAGGTCACTAATTTAAACATTTAAGAAAACAATTATTTAAAAAAAAAAATTTGTCTGTCAATTGCCAAACCTTTTTTTTTTAAAGAATGTTGAACCATATGGTTTGCTGGTTTTTCTTTAGATAGATTTGAATTAGAATTTAATTTTAAAAAAATTAAATTCATATTGGTTTAATAATGTATGTAATTTATAATAGTTAAAGTAATGCACATATTTTTAGAGATATTCTTTAAGTTTCAAGCAAACAGTACTTTTATCGCCAACTACATTGTAGGTACACCAGATACACCGTGTGTCAGGCGACTTAATTCAGGCATAACGGACATTAATTCTTCAAACTCCAATTTACTTATCTATTTATTTTCTGAAAGACAAAACAGGGAATATAACCACTCACATAACATAGACGAAAACGATATGAAATTCTTTAACAATTCAATATAGGCAACCTGTCGAAAAGCCCGCGCTAACTGAAAATAGTTCGCTTACAATATGCATTCAGTAGCGTATGTGCACAAATTGTTATATCACGATTACCCTAATAAAGTAAATATCTAATTCCTCTTTCAATTTAATTCTCAAACAAAAATATTGATCAATTAACATTTCCGTATATTGAGATGTTAAAAATATTTGTTTAAGTATTGTCTTTCAACGTGACTATTTTATTTATCGGAAGCGTCTGCTTTGACGCTGTTAGGCTTTTTGTTTACTTTTCTGAACATGTGCTATTTATAGTAAGGCAGTTGATCACGATGCCTACAGCCAGGACTTTGCTTTCAGCAAAGCCCGGCTAAAAATCAAAGTAATACTTGATACATATTTTGCCGCAGTTTTGATTCGTTCCTGACAGTAAGAAGCACACATGCAGTAGTCAACAGCAATGCTACACATTATAGCAGGTCAACAGGAGGTATACTTGAATATACAAAATAAGTGTAGAGGGTAATAATATAACAAGGATAATTAATATATCGCAGTGGCGGATCCAGGAATCTTGAAAAGGAGGGGGGTCGACCAGTTTGGGGTCGGGGTAAGGGCCCACAGCCATACCAAATAAAATTGATTAATTAAATCAAGTCTATATTGTGGACACAAAGAGGGGGGGGGGGGGCTGCTCCCTCTTCCTAAATCCGCCAGTGTATCGAATAATTATGAACGGCAATGTGAGGTGTAAAAATACATCAGTTTAAGAATTAACATATTTAGAATCTTTACAAAAAAAAAAAAAAAAAAACAAAAAAAAAAAAACAAAAAAAAAAAAAAACAGAAACCATGTTGCAACGTGATTTGAGTTTATCCATATACTTTGCATTTTTTAATTCAAATATATTTTATTTTTGATCTTTTAGATTTTTTTTAAATATTACTTGCTGCTGCAACTATGCATCCAGATGGGAACTTGTCTTTATATGTTGTGCCTATTGTGTAATTGTGTTCAACGTCCGAAAAAAAGCTCTTTCTCATTGTAAGCGCACACATGTGCAGTCATTTAGGCCAGATTAATTGGTGCCAAACATCGTCACTAAGTTGTTAAACCTTCAGATTCTTCTAATGACTTGTGCTCCCTCGCCCCCATGCTGTGACTTTTACGTTCTGTTTATTTGATGCGATGTCGATTTCCAGACTATTAACAAGGCTCAAATCGGCAAGTGATATGAGAAAACTTGTAATAAAAGCAGTGGCGGATCCAGGAATTTCATTACGGGCGGGGGGGGGGGGGGCGCAGTAGAAGGCAGGGGGGTCTGGGGTCTGTATTGAAGCCCCCATCTAGGGCAAAGCCCTGGTGGGTGTCCGATTTTGGATTTTGGATAATGGACATAAAAGTTCTACATAGAAAAAAATCAACTGGAGAGGGGGGCGTGCGTCCGGCGCGCCGGCCCTGGATTCGCCTTTGAAAAGTTCTTTTGAGGGGGTATATTGGCTAAAATTAGATCTGCTATCTTTTCAGCATTTTCATAATGTACCGGCATTTCAAGTGTGAAGTAAAATTACTTGAAGGTTGTAAGTCTCAATCAGCCGTGAAGAAACGAATAACAAATTTTTAATATATAGAAAATCTACCTAAGTACTAATAATATTAAAATCTCTTAAATTTGGGCAAATTTTTGAATGCTGCCACATTGTTACGAAAAAACAATATCGATGTATAACACTATTTTCATGTATGTATTTTTACGTTCACTCTCTCTATGATTTTTTTCCTAAATACAATTACTCTGATGAGCCAGCTGGCTTAAGGATATAAAGAAACCTGAAACCTCATCGTTCAATACAACAGCAGCTCCTCCCAAGCTTTGGTTACGTCCCAACGTTTCGCTGCGCCAAGTCAAAAGTATCTCGTCGTGAACCTCTAGCATACTAAAGTAATGTATGCAGGTGCACTAAGAACACGAATCCTTCGAAACAGAAAATGTTCTCTCTCATACAATGTATTTCCTTTTTAAAATTCTAGTAAGAATTTCTTGACGATAATACATGTATTTACACATTGTACTGTACAAGCAACACTTTGCACAAAGTAAGTTAGGACATGAGAGAGTTCAATGCAGAAAAAACGACCAAACATGCTAAGCATGTGAGGATTTCCCTTTATTTTAAAACAAATACAGTATCAGATGTGTAAAAGTAAGAAAACAATTATAAGGAACATGTTCCAATTCTTATTTTATTAATTGCATTATATAAGACTTCTGTGCAGGTCTGTGTCATTTAAGATTCGGATGCAAAAGTGGGTGGGGGATATTTCTTTAAAAGTATTCGAGATTTCTTAAAAAATAGCAGGATTTGATGTTTGAAGTAAATAAATTTAAGATATTTTCTGAACCTCTTCGAAAGAGAAACTACTTAAATATTACCAAACTTAACAATTTTCAGTGTCACTGTCGGTTTATATTTTTAAAATTAATATCATAATTCTAGACTCGAACCCTAGCTGTAATAGCTAGGGTTCGAGTCTAGAATTATGATACTAATTTTTTTTCAGTTATAGTCTATCAGAGTTATTGCTCGAAAAAAAAAAACAATGATCAAGTAAGCTTTTCTTTCAAATTTAAAATAGAGCCACACACGATAGACTCTGTTTATGAAGAAGGTCAGGCAATTAGGCTGTTCAAGGAGCTCCATAGACATCTTGGGGATATAAATTTACAACCCAGCTGGTAAACTTCGACGATGAAGAAGAGTACAATGAATCAAGAATGAGAAGCCTGTATAAGGTTCCAACTTTTTGTGCCCCCCCCCCCCCGAAAAAAAGAAGCTGGGAAAATTTTTCTCTGAAATTCATGTGTAAATACATAAAATCTTTGAAATATATTACAAAGCTAGAATTCCTTATTTTTAGGCTCTTCGATAAATACACCCAGTTGTACGTGTGAACCGATATTGTAATTGCATGTTTATTTTATCTAGAAAACTTAGTTGGGAAACTGGGGCGTACTTTGCTGTAAGATTCTGAGGACTTGTGGTATCCTGGCCAAGTAGTAAACACAAAAGATTCAGAAACAGCGAACCTAAAGATCCTTCACCCTGTGGGAAATAAATATTGAAGTGACCCCAGAAGTTGATTGATAGAGGTCAGCATACGAACTGTTCTTTGCCGAAGTAATGTCCCAGGACGATTGTCGACATTCAAAAATCACAAGGCTATAGACGAATTGTAATAATTAAAAATATTTACACAATTTTGTCAGACCTGGATAAAGCGGTGATTTATTAATGAATCATTCTGTTTTAACGCACTTAAACAAAATAGCAATTTTACATCAACATGATCGCACAAGATGAGAAAAGGACAGGATGTAGACCATGCCCGTTTCACATTAGAGTGTATGATACAGTTCAATACACATGGTCTTTATACATGTAAACGAATGAGAGAGAGAGAGAGAGTACCGATATATACATGTTTAAAATTAATAATTTCTCTTCTACTATAGCCTATCATTATCAGGAGGCAGGAAGTTATAGTCAGGGACGCAGTATCGTTTTTGAAAGGGGGACAGAAAAAAAAATGACAAATTACCTGAAAAAAAAAACCCTTGAGAAGCAATAAAAAAGGAACTCGAAAATCCTATTTCGTTAAAGGGATGAGGTGGGTGGGTTAAGTTACAACTTTCTTTCACAATCAATTTATTTTTCAATACATATTAATTTACTATGATTTAACTATGCTACAATAAAAACTGGGGGGGGGGGGCTGGGGGGGGGGTAACCAGCCTTTAAATGAACTTTTTCAATAGTGAAATTTTATGTTGGAAAAGGGGGGGGGGGGCAAGCCGTTCTTAATTGCCCTCATGAAACTATACGTGTCTGTTAATCGATGTTTGACTCGGCGGGATACTTGAGATTTATACGGATTTGAATAGACAGACTGATACCTTTCTCTTTTCTTCAAACTTTCAGATGAGTTACGAAACGGTCAAGGTGGTCTATGTAAATTAAATGATGGTATTTTGTAAGGGAAAAATATTGGTTCCTGTAAAAAATGTTTTTGTTCGTGGCTTGGTGTTCTTGTTTTAATTGTTATAGCAGTAGTGTAGTAATACATCCACTGCATCCAATGTATTCATGTTATATATAAAAACTAGGTCACTTATGAGAACTCGTTTATAAGAGCAGAGAGTAGTGGGCTACAAATTGCAAAATGATAAAAGGTTCTTGAGTTTATTTCTATATTTTTATGGCTTTTGATTTTCGTAAATTTGAGGCTCCCTCCCACCACTTCAACCACAAAAGTCTATTTATTTTAGGAAAGCACTCTACAAACGTTTTTCCCCTTGTCAGAAGTTGACATACATGTAGTTGGTGTAGGGATCATGTAAACTGTAACCCCCCCCCCTCCAAAAAAAAAAAATCATTTCATTTTTACAAATGTCTTTGACATGTACACAGTCAGCAATAAGGGCAATTCTAGTATACCATTCTCCAGTACACTAAGTGTACAACAGTAGACCATATCAATTAAATATTTCTTTTGTAATTTAACGATCTTTTTGCAGTGATTTTATCTGAAATATAGGTTTTCGTAATGTTACGGTTTTCTGTTATATTACGGATTTTCGTAACATTACGGTTTTCTATAATGTTACGGATTTTCGTAATATTACAGTTTTCTGTAATGGAACGATTCTTAGCAGTATAAATTTCCTATTTTTTATATTCCGAGGATTGGCAGTTTTCCTAAAATTGGTATACCATACGCATACTCATTTAAAAACTTTTTAATTTTTAATGGATGTTTTAGTACAAGACACTTGCATTGACAACAGGCTAAATTTTGAAGTGACATTGGTCGATCGAGTTGGGTTTGTTGAAAAATGATATCAAGTACTGAGATTTTATTAAAATTAGTTATGAATTAATTTCTTAACATCTGATAAATCGACCATTTTAAAACACTTTTTAATGACGCAACTTTGTACTATTAATAGCTGCTTTCAAAACACGAAAATTAGGCCACTGGTTAGGACACATCTCTGTAGAATTTTGACATGCATGTATGTGTTGTTTGCATAACTAACCATGTTTTCATATGAATAATTACAAAAAAATCGTGCTTTTCATGTTTTCACATAGTATAATTTGTGTATCCACGATATCATGATTAATGAAACAGTGTATCAGAAAAAGGGAAGTAACTCTTAGAAAAGTTAGAAATTGCTTATATTACGACTTTTCGTAATATTACGATTTTTCGTATTGGACCGGACTGAAAAGGGGGGGGGGGGATTTTTCAGAGTCAGATTATTTATTTTCATGTCGATGAAGGAGAGATTATTTATTTCCAAGATGATCGAGGACATATTATTTTTTTCCGCTGAAAAAAGTCTGAGACCAAAAAAAAAAAAAAAAATGATTTTCTTTTCTTGCCACTTGAGAGATGAGGACGGATTATTTATTTCCAACATATTCGCATTTTCGAGGACAGATTATTTCCAAAAGCCGTCCGAATCAAGTAGTTGTCCCAAAATACATGCTGTACAACTGTTCCTCAATCTTAGAATACAAGTCCTTTTGATAGCCTTGGACGATTTACTATTTTGTCAAGGCGGCTACGAAACTTGGTTTATGATGAATACGGAAATAAATTTTCCGTTTGTTTCCAGCACGACTAATTCGTGCTCAGTTTTGTTTCCGATGTGAAATCAAGGTTAGGATTTCGATGTGTTGAGTGGGCCCTGTTGATTGCATGTCAACATGACAAGTTTATAATGGACAACAAGGAATAAAGAACATCCACTTTTACTTAGATATGTGGGGAGGCAGTTGTTAAGTAAAGGAAAATGACTTCAAGACAATTACAGGTAAATCCTATATCCCGATTGTAAAATGACGAATTCAGACTTATGTAATTCACATGTAAAGCCGTAGTTTTAATCTCACCAAAACCAGTTTGTTTAATACAAAAAGACTTTTTTCAGTTTTAATAAGGATAGAATACGTATGCATGTTCTGTATGCTCTGTACGAACATGATCTGTAAATTTGGATATTTAATGGAATCTCAGATTTCATCAGCATAATAATAGTTGTTCATTTCTCCCATATTTGCAGGTCTGGTACAATCATTAGATTTAGCGACATTGCTTGAATTACCTACATAGCTTTATTCACCTACCTGAAGTACCTTTCAGGTCCAGTACAATCAGTAACTTCAGCTACGTAGCTAAAATTAAAATTACCGTAGCTTTATTTACCTACCTCAGGTAGCTTTATTTAGCTATTTCAAGGCAACTTTTTCACAATTTTGCTCTTTACTTTAAAACGACAAAAAATTGCAAATAAATGACTACAAATAATATATACTAGGGATTATTTAAAAACCTAAATAAACTTCAGGAGGTAAAAAAATTCAAGCTACGTAGCTAAATCTAGTGATTGTGCCAGACCTGCCTTTATTTAGCTACCAAATCAAACTTTTTTTTTAAATTAGCATTTTTCTCTGGATGTGCAGCAAATCGCACATTGATGCAGTGTTAATTTTCAACTTTAAACTCGTCTGAAAACAAGTCATGAAAAAATCACCCTTGAAAATGTGTCTTTTTCTGAACAATTGCAATCAAAGTTCTAAAAGTTTTGGGGGCTATATAGAACAGTTAATTTGTGACCAAACTTCTAGGATGAAATAACAAAGAAGACCAGTTCTGGTTAACATGATAATTGACTGGTAATTATTCAGCACAAAGTGAAGTAACAGGGTTCGACACTAACTTTTTAAGGCTTAAGTCCAGCCGGACTAGTGCTTCATTACTTTTACTAGTCCGCACGCGATTTTATTAGTCCGTCAAAAAAAAAAGAAACATCAATGTTTTTAACATTAATTTAATGTGACAATTTATTTTTTGAAATAAACAAAGTATCTACGTGAAATATATTATTCCACAGATTCATTGAAATCTCGCAATCAGCAAGAACGATTGTTTTTTCGATATTGTTTTTTTTTTTTTTTTTTTGTCTTTACATTACATCCAAAACGTTCAACATCTTTCTTAAAAGTGTCATACTAAATCATGATCGCTTAAAGTTTATACTTCATATCGATCAGTCGGAAAAATTAAGCGCTGAATTGACCTGGCTTTGCGTAACTACCCGCCAAAAGCTAGAAATCTAAAAATACATGCGGGGTTTTCCAGTAAAAGTTGTCGAGAATCGGACATCGGTAATTTATTCATATTGTTTTTCAGAAATTTTTATTGGTCCGTTCGGACTAATTAGCCACATATTTTATTAGTCCGAATGAAAATGTATTAGTCTGAGACTCTGATTAATCAGAATTATCCATGCCTCACCGCACTCAAAGTGGTGTATAGTTACTCAAACAATGAAAATACATCTTTTCCTTGGAAGTGTTCAAATGCAGCAATGTTAAAACTATCTCTGCTCTGGATTGCTTTTTTAAAAATCCCTAGTATAAATATTAGTATTCATATACTTGCGATTTTTTTTTTTTTTTAAATAAAAAGCAGAATTGTGAAAGGTTGCATTGAAATAGCTAAATAGAGCTTCCTGAGGTAGCGAAATAAAGCTACGGTAGGTAATTCTAGCTACATAGCTAAATGTACTAATTGTACTGGACCTGATTTGTACTCTTTGTCCCTGTTCATTGGATTTACCTTGTTAAATTAAAATCCATATTCATTTTTAGAAATAGCACAATAAAAAAAAAAAAAAAAAAAAAAAAATCAAAGGCATATTTGTATTGAGTGTCATTGCAGGGGGTGGGTGGGTAATTTTTAGTTACATTAATGTACCTCTTTTTATTTTGTAGATTGAGCGAGCAATTTCTCAGTTACACACCATATTCAGCAGACCTTTGGGTGTGTCTTGTACATGTAGATTGGGACAGAGAATTTATTACGCCACTGCCACCGGGGAAACAAGACATAGATGGAGTAGATCTGACAGACGGAAAGTAATGAAAAATTGTGTATCATTTTATACTAAGTCTTGGATGCATATTATTGTTCCTGATTATTGTTTACTTAAAAATGTTATATATAGTATCACTGAACATCTGTAATCATTAAATGATTTTAAATTGTAATTTGAAAATGGGGGGGGGGGGGGGGGAGTGGAAAGGTAAGTAATACTTAATACAGAAATATCTAGATCAATTATTACACGACATTGTATACATTGAAAAAATTCCACAAAATCAGTCAAGTTCAATGTGAATTTAGTAAAACTCTTCATAATAACAAAATTATGTTTGATTGAACAACATGCATTCATATACAAGTTTAGAAGTAGTATTAAATGTTTGTTTATTGAAATGGAGACTGATAAGCTGAGTTTTTATGTTTATGTTTTGAACACGATTAAATATAAAAAAAAAAAAATTATATGAAGATAAATATCAAGCAACATACAAATAATTCATGAATAAATTTGAATTTCAGACACAGAAAACAAGTGAAGGTTCTTCGATAAAGCTAGGCTCTATTTTCCAACAGAATAACCTAGGTATGCTTGAAAACTGTAATTTCAACTATCACACTGTATTTTGAGTTTTGCAACTGTTTATGCATAAAATTACATGTACAGAAAAAATCCCCCTTATCTCAAATTCAGTAGGACCAACAAAAAACTTGTAAATATTCAAGATTTTGAGGTTAAAATATGTTAAGAAAAATTGGTTTGGACATATCCTACTCATTTTGACATATCCATGGTATTCAAGATGTTGATGTTCAAGATACAGAAGTTCATTGATTTCATATTTAAAGTTTAATCTACAAGGTCATTAGATCACCTTGGGAAAAGTCAGTCTTAATAGTTAGTAGTCTAATCTGCAAAATTGTTGACCAAGAAATTTTGAATTTTCAGGTGCCATAAAAGATATTGGATCCAAAAGTTTTGGGCTGAATAAAGAAAGACAGTCACAGGTAATTTTTATATGAAGTTTGCCATGAATCAAAAAGGAAATGTAAATGCTGAAAGCTTGAATAGACGTGCACTCATACTAACAACAAAAATTTGTTTCAATTTCTGACTAATAGCTAGAAAACACAAGTGTGTTTTGTAGTAGTCCAAAATTGAAACATTTGAGTATCTCAAAATTGTTGTTTTGTCCTACAAGCAATTTCTGAAATTGTAGATACATGCATGTACCAGGGAAATAAAATGTTAGCCATCATTCTTTTTCAAAAAGTTCATTTGTGCAGATTTCTATCTATACTTCAAGATTACTGTAAAATATCTAAACATTTCAAGATTACTACAGTGATTTAATAATATTTGTGACATAAGTACAGGGAGGAAACACATTCACACATACGCAATGTCTGTTTATGTATAATTGTATACAGATAAAAAATAAATTTTTGTAACACATGTGCACAGTAGAAGCACACTGCGATCAGTCATGAACATTTTCTTTTGTACTTGAGCATATTATTTGCTGTGAGGAATCACATATTTAACATGATTTTTAATATATTAACACATTATATGATGAGGTATCAGCTAGTGACCATTTGTAATGTCTGTATATTAGAGGGTAAAATGAAACTCTATTAAAGAATGAGTCACTGTGCATAAAGAGAGAGAGAGAGAGAATATCAACTTGATATTTAAATGTAATTTAAAAAAGATATTTGATATGCAAGGTTGCATCTACAGATCTGCTCAGAAGTGAGTCATAGATTTATATATATATATATATATATATATATATATATATATATATATATATATATATATATATATATATATATATTTGTTTCATTCTAATTATTAAGGATACGCTTTACAGGTTGGAAGCACACAGTATTTAAATCCAGATGAACTGGAGAAGAAAATTAAGAAACACATAGCAGAGATAGAGCAGGAACTACGACAACTGAATGCTAAACGTAAACATTGGCATCAAGTGCGAATGGTGGCACTAGGGGTTACCGCCATAGTCGTGTTGTTGGTAGCTTTTTACATGAGAGGTGAGGTATATTTACAACAAGTTCACAATGTATGGTTTTAAAACTCACATTACATGCAACTAAGGAAAGGTACACTTACACGTAGGGTGAACCCTCATGGTAAGGATAAATCACAATAACTCTGATATGTGTGGATAAATTCACATCTGCTCTGGGTGAAGTTGACCCATAAATATCATTATTTTATTCACAATGAAATTTTGTGTGTTGACAGGGTTTCAGCAGGGTATGACGGTAATGGTAGCCCAGTAGGTCGGGACGACAGTGTTGATTCAAAAATGAAAATCAGTATTGATTGGATTCCATCTAATTCTTTATAAACTTCTCTTTCTTTGACAGGTAAGAAATTGGAAGTGTCCATAAATCTCCCAGCAGGTGGTGCCAATAACTATATGGTGGTCCATCCAGAAAAGACGGGCATTAATTTCAGTCATGTCAAAGGGGTAAGTTTTAAAGTAAAAAAATTAAAAATAAAGTACTGTATTATACCTGCATTCAAAAATTACTGTGGAATGATTCTATTTGTAATTCATGGGGGGGGGGGGGGGGAGGGATTTTTCATGTATTGCTTAAAATGTATAGGTTCAAGGTGAGTGGGTGGGTGGGGTAGTTACAGGAGAAATGTCTATGACAGATACTGGCTTTCTGTCAAATTTCTTTGAGGTTGTTACCCTCATAAGTTGCAACAAAATAAAATGAATCATCAGTATATCTGTTGATAATGGTAATTAAATTTAAAAATAATTAAAAAAAATTATTGAAAAAGCATGTAATGTGTATAATTAGTGAATCTATAGACCTTAGAAATCTGCATTATTTAGGTGCAGTACAACTATGAAATGAGTCATATTCACAAAAAAATCTTTTGTCACATACTACATGTATATAAAGAAATGCCAGCTTAATATATTTTATTCAAATACAGTTGAACTTCAGTATCTTGAACACCAATATCTTGAATACCATGGATATTCCAAAGCCCTTATTCTCTAAGTATTTACCCTGGATATCTCAAATCCTCGGATATCTCGAAATTTTTTCTTTACCCCACTGAGTTTGAGATAACAAGGTTTGACTGTATTTATAATTATAATAACAAAACAATTTCTAGATTGATGAAGTGAAAGAAGAGCTGGAAACTGTGGTCAAATTTCTGAAAGATCCTAAAAAGTACGCCATCATGGGAGCCAAGATCCCCAAAGGTATACACTGATAATATATAATCAAATTAATGTGTGATGACAGGCAACTGCTTGACTTCTTATCATTGATGCTTGTTTGTTTAACGTCCCTTCAAGAATATTTCACTCATTTTGAGATGCCACCACTTGCTGGTGGAGGGCTGCAAATTTAGACCTGTACTCACCACTTATAGCCTTTTAGCAGTGGGGATCTTTTTCATGCAAGCACCTATTGTGACACAGGACCTCGGTTTATATGGTCTCCTCTGAAGGACCTGTCTCCAATGGATTTGAATTCATGAAATAAGGATCAACTCCTTATGTCTCGACACTATAGCTAATGCACTAACCACTGTGCCACATGGGCGACTATCAGGGATGCAAAAATACTGTATATCATACAAACTCTCTTTGCTCAGTATACACAGAAGAAAAGACGTACTTTCAGCATGTAGAGCAAAATTGTCTTAAGGGTGAAAAACATTATATGCAAGCAAGAAGGTTTTTTAGCAGGAGTTTTCTTTTGGATGAATTTATTTACTTTATGTTAAGGGTGACTACTGAATATGATATGTGATGTGTACTTTTGTGAAAGATAAATAAACCATGAAACCAAATAAGGGATTTTCCACTGCTCCATGTAGGGCTGAATTTCGGCCCCATTCCCAATTACAAAACCCTCCACTCTCCCCCAAAATCCCACCTCAGTTTTTCCCAAAATAATTTACATTTAAAATTCAACCAGTATCGGAATTCTTACAAAAGTACAGGAATGGAATTCACAACAGATATGTAAATGACAATTTTTATTGCTCAAAAGAACAGAATGGTTCAAAATTAAAATTTGTTTTGGTAATAAACATTATTCTGACCCACTTGTAGAAATTTATTTACCAATTCCAAGGGACTGGGCCCCATTTCCAATATAATATTGAAAATCCCTGCAAATGGTGCAAGTGTCTCAGCCTTGCAAGTTGCATAGAAAGTATCAGGTTAAATTTTAGGAATACCAGAATCCCAAATACAGAAAGTAATATTTCATAATCATTTAATTAAAACTATTTTATACCTTCATAGATTTACATATAATCTATTTACTGTATCGAAGCATTAGATTTTAATCACATGACTTTAATCATCACATGACTATAATTCACAGGTGTTCTGATGGTGGGACCCCCAGGATGTGGGAAGACATTTCTTGCTAAAGCTACAGCAGGTAACTCAAATGAATGTGTGTTGTACATAGTGGTGTTCCAGTCATCGATTATAATCGAAAATCAGTTGATTGCTGGCATAAACCAAGCGCTCGATTACAAAATTTTGATTTCGATTAATCAGGTTATTTATTTTATTTCACAAGCGTAATAGATTTTAAGCCGAATATTCCAGCTGCAACTTGTCTGTTAACTTATTTGTGTGGTGTCGTTTGTTTGTTGTTTAACGTCCCTCTTGAAATTTTTTCACTCATATGGAGACGCCACCACTTACCAGTGAAGAGCTGCAAATGTTGACCTATGCTTGGCACTTAGGGCCATTGAGCAGTGAGGGATCTTTTTTGTGCCAGCACCTACTGTGACACGGGACTTCGGTTTATAGGTCTCATCCGAAGGACCGGTCTCCACAACCCACAGTGGAATTTGAACCCGCGACGTAAGGATCAACTCCCTAGCTCTAGAGCAGACGCTTTACCACTGTGCCACGCAGGCTGGCACAGACGAACAGGCATTGTATTTATACCCGAGTAACAACGCTCATTCTCGGGTATGGACGTACTTTGGATACTACAAAATGAACGAAGAACCAGCTGGACTAGATAGAACGTTCTTTTGTTAAAATTATATTGTCCTACGGACTAGAAGGACTAGGGCTTGTCCCGAGACACAGTTAGATTATACTAACTACAGCTGGACCACAACAGGAAGTAGTTATTCACCCATTCTTACCATTTAATAAACTAAATTGACAGACTTTGTAAATGTCCGATTATAAGTGATAATTAGTTAGTTACAGTAGCCCAATCATCGATTATGAAATTCTTACCGATTCCCATCACTAGTTGTACATAACATTTGATTAAGATCTCATGGCAGAAATCTGTTAATTAAATGATAGAAATGGAACTATTTCATGAAATTGAATGTTTTACGCATTTCTCTTTGCAACAGCTGCATTAGCCATGAATCATAAGTTACAGTTGAACTACGGTATCTCAAACACTGGTATCTCAAATATCATAGATATGTCGAAGTGATCTGGAAGTCCCCAATCATTAATTCTTTAAGTATTTTACCCTTTTGTTCGACACCTCAAATCCTCTGATATCTCCAAGGTTGTTCTTGGTCCCATTGAGTTCGAGATAATGAGGTTTGTATTTTATGTACAGTAGAAACTAGACACTAGGCAAAAGATTGTTTGGAAAGCATAACAGCATAACATGGTTACAGAGAAAATGCTTATAATGAACAACAAACTATTCTTTGTACTTTTTTAAACATTTTGATTTATATTTGAACTTCACAGATACAATAAATAAGGTTGATAAGTAATCAAAATTGTCTAGTTCCTGCCACTTCCCTGCTTAAGATTTATTGTCCTTAAGGAGTCATTTTTTATAGTTCGGTAACTGTTGTATCCTTTATCTCTGGATTCCTTGTTCCACAGGTGAGGCGGGTGTGAGCTTCTTTTATGCTGCCGGCTCCAGTTTTGATGAGATGTATGTAGGAGTTGGTGCTAAACGCATTAGAGATCTCTTTGGTGAGTCACGGTTTATTCTACTCATTGGCAGATTAAGGTGTTTATGACGTTTTTATTGTAATTGTAATAATAATTGTTATAATTGTTTTATTGTAATAATTTTAAAAGAAAAAGTAGCTTAAAAAGGAATTGAATCACAAGGCAAAGTTAGCACACCTTGAAGATAACTGCGTGATATAGATTTGTCACATGTTTTAATGCAAAATTTGTTGAGAGTCCAACTTTTATTGATCTGTTAAGAGAGATAATATACATATCACTACAGAGTTATTTTTGCACAGCTGCATTGTATGTCTGTTGTTTGTTAAATAAGCAAAATAAAACTTCTGAAAATCTAGAACCTTACAAAATTTTATAAGTATCTAATGAATCAACTCTGGCATTCTGCCAAAATGGAGTAGAAATATATCAACATAATCATGATAATGGACCAGTATAACTTCTTACCAAGTTTTTAGATATTTCATAAAACAACTCCAGCCTTTAATCAAACTAGAGTCAGAATGATATAAGTATATTGACCTCTAATGAACCACTGTATCTCTCTTACAGATGCAGCTAAGGCCCACGCCCCTTGTATTATATTCATTGATGAAATAGACAGTGTCGGGGTCAAAAGGTCACAGAGTAACAGCTTCGCATACCAGACTCTACATCAGCTGCTAAATGAATTGGATGGGTAAGCATGTTCTATAGGGGACTCTTTTTAAACTGACCAATCACAAACCTTAAGCTTGACACTGTAAGGGGGTTGGGCTAAGTTGTGTTTTAAAAAGCTCCAGATAATAAGTTATCTTCTAATGTTGGAGAAAACTTGATATTTTGAAAATATGAAAAATGACTGTCTTATGGAAAACTTACTGGAAATGTAAGTAATAATAAGCAGTAAAGTTAGAATATAAATTGTTGTGTAATTAATTTATTCAAAACTTTGAAAAATGTACTATTCGTAATTTTATGTTTTTTATAGTAGACATTTAATGACGATGATTTAAAGAGAAATTCATTTACTTAATACAGGAATTTTGATCAGTCTTTCCTTTTTTAAACAGATTTAACAATGAGACAGGAGTAATAGTGATAGCAGCCACAAACAGACCCAACTTCTTGGATGAGTAAGTTCTTAATGCTCAATGTTTTATAGAACTGAGGATATTTGTTCAGAAATAAGTAGTGTAACAATTCTTAACAATTTTCTAATAGTCACCTCGTAAATAAAACAATGTGAATATTAGTTGATTGTTATTTCCATAATCGAAAATTGCTGATGTTTGTAATTTTTCATTGCATGAACTAACTTTCTTTTTATTACTGTGACCTAAAAAAAAATATTCCAAAATTGCCTAACAAAGGTCCATTACTACAAGAAATTCAATGTTGGATACAAACATCCAACTGTAAATCTACTTCTCAAAAATTTTAGCTAAAGTGGAAATCAGTTTGAAGTATCTCCTACCTAGCAAATTGGCACTTTGCATCTGCATTGCATTAATCTTGTTTAACATGTTTAATGATTATATTTATGTCTGAGACCTAACTTTTTCCTCTATTACAGGGCCCTAGTCAGACCGGGTCGTTTTGATGTCATTGTTTCTGTCCCACTCCCTGACCTGAAAGGTCGAGAGGAACTGTTCGAACACTACCTTCAGAAAGTCAGGTGTGACAGCTGTAAGTAATATATAAGTAACACTACCTTCAGAAAGTCAAGTGTGACAGCTATAAGTAATATATAAGTAATACTACCTCCAGAAAGTCAGGTGTGACACTGTAAGTAATATATAAGTAACACTACCTCCAGAAAGTCAGGTGTGAAAGTCATAAATAATATATAAGTAACACTACCTCCAGAATGTCAAGTGTGACAGCTATAAGTGATATATAAGTAACACTACCCCTAGAATGTCAGGTATGATAGATGTAAGTAATATATAAGTAACACTATCTCCAGAAAGTCAGATGTGACAGGTGTAAGTAATATATAAGTAACACTACCTCCAGAAAGTCAAGTGTGACAGTCGTAAGTAATATATAAGTAACACTACTTCCAGAAAGTCAGGTGTGACAGCTGTAAGTAATATATAAGTAATACTGCCTCTACATAGTCAGGTGTGACAGACATAAGTAATATATAAGTAACACTACCTCTACAAAGTCAGGTGTGACAGATGTAAGTAGTATATAAGTAATACTACCTCCAGAGAGTCAGGTGTGACAGCTGTAACACCACCTCCAGAAAGTCAGGTGTGACAGATGTAAGTAATATATAAGTAACACTGCCCCCGTGTGACAGCTGTAAGTAATATATAAGTAAAATTAAGTAACAGTTGAGTAATGCTGAGTACATTTATACTGTAATAGGAACTGCTTAGCACAGTTGAGCCTCTTTAATCAGAACTTCTGTTTTCCTGAGTATATTGTGTGGATAAATTAAAGGTTGATTTTGATGAAACATACCTCATATACATGTATTTGATAGATATTAATATGAATTCCATTCCCCACAAATTTTTGTGAGTAAGACAAAGCATATGCATTATTGATTAATGAATTTCATTGTATTCAATTTAACTGTGATTTAGAACAGCTGTTTGTACAAATGAACAGGGAGAATTAAGAGAGGTGTTTAGCCTTCATGTGTTTTGTTTTCATGAGATAATTTTACCATTGTTAGCATGCTAACAGGAGTTTTTTAAATTAAAAACATATTATAATTTGATGTGATATTGTTCCTGTATTACAGCCATTGATGTGAACAAACTTGCCAGAGGAACATTTGGGATGTCAGGTACTTTTAGAATATCATTCATTATGAAGTTGATTGCATTGTAATATACTAATAATTTGTAGTTTTTTTCTTTCTTGTTTGATAATGGTTGTATTGTGTGTTTCAAAACCTGCTTGATCCCCCCCCCCCCACACACAGAATATCTCTCATTTCTTCCCCACTCTGAAAGAAAACACCATCCTTCTCCCTATTAAAAAGAGAATCTTATGAATTTTTCACTTTGAATTTTTTTGACTTAAGTAGTTTTATATGTCTTCCTAAGTTAGTACACCTGTAATCCCTTCCTTATTTGTTGCTGACATATTTTCTATCCTTTCCACAGGGGCTGACATCAGTAACATTGTAAACCAGGCTGCCTTCCAAGCAGCTCGTACCGGACAAACAGAGGTGTCAATGAAAGACATGGAGTTTGCTAAGGATAAAATCATGATGGGTAAGCAGCAGAATAAGACCCTCCTCAGTGTGGAAACTTGTTTTATTGGCACTTATTTGTTTTATTAACCAGTAAAGGTTAATACATAAATTGCATTTCTTAACCACATATTAATGAAAACGCTGTCTGTAGAGCACATGACTAAGTGGTATTTGACCGGTAACAAAAAAGTCACTGGCTCAAATCCTGCTGAAAGCCCTCGGTTTTATCCTTGGAAAAAGCATGTATCTGTGATGTCAGTCCACTCAGCAGAAATTGGCTATCAGCACATGCTGGGATCTAACCAGCAAAGGACTTGCTCCAGTGCCATAAAACTTAGATGAGCTCACCCTCGATCTCGGTCTCACTTTTCTACTATACGTTCTTTCTGTAAAAGTGAGACTGAAATCAAAAGTAAGCTCATCTAAGTTTTATGGCCCTGAAACCTGGTGTCTCGTCCAGGGGGAGCTAAGCACTACAGAAACTGGATATAAAAATGGCTCTTATGAGCCTCATGGCTGGGCAAGGAATTGGCTAATTACAACGTTTATGTATTGAATTTATTTTGCATCATGTGTGTAATATATTAATGAAATTATTTCTTTCCTGAAACATTCTCAAATTTCCCAAAGGAAACAGGATTTTAACTTTTTCTAAATGACTTCAGGTGCAGAAAAGACATCAAAACTATCAGACCAGCAGATGATAGAAGTGATGGCTGTACGCGAGGCAGCACATGCCATAGTATCATACTACACCAAACACTCCATACCACTGTATAAAACCACCATACTGAGGAGGGGAACCAGTTTAGGACAGGTCTGTACGGTTTCCTTAACATGTTAGGCAGTGAAAGTCTCCCAGTTTCAGAACTTTACATAAGGTATCATTTATATTGAAAAATACCAGAAGAATGAGATGTTTTTTTTTAAAAAAAAAATCATTGCTTTCTAATATTATGTTAAATAAAATGGGGCATAATACTCAGGTAGGTGTTAGGGCCTTTATGTCCCTTGTTTTTGGTATTTTCTGTATCCAAGATATTGTGTTTCAGACACAAGTGTTGCCCAGTAAAGAGATTTATAACCAGACAAAGGAGGAGATGGCGGCACGGCTGGATTTCTATATGGCGGGGAGGGTTGCAGAGGAGATGGTGTTTGGGAAGGATAATATCACAACTTGTCAGTAGCCTATTACTGCACTTCTTACAATAGAAACTAAACATTGTAAAATCTCAGTAGAACTGCTGTATGGTCTAATCCAAGATATTGTGTGTATAATGATGTTTTTAGTATTGTGTTGTGTTAGATTTCTAATATAACCACCTTAAAAGCATGCTTCATTCAAATCTGCAAAATTCACAGCTTTTTACTGTACATTGAGTTTTTTGGTACATAAAGAGATCAAGAATTTAATGAAAAAAAAGGCAGCTGCCTTTGAAAACCATTGTATAATTTAATAGTCTGATTTTTTTATTTTAGTAAGTGCACCTACAATTAAAAGAGCCACAGATTTAGCGAGGACGTATGTCACTCAATGTGGAATGTCAGAAAAGGTACTGCAACCATCATTATTGTACATATGTAACAAGAAGGGGGGGGGGGGCTGTGCTTGGATATGAAGCCGTCCTCAGGCATGCTAGTTTATTGCTCTGTCTATTAAACGGTTAACCTTTTAGCTTGATAGTTAGTGCACTGGACTAGATTGCAGAAGACCTGTGTATTCTCTGGTGGTAGAGAATGATTTCCCCCATCAGAATTACAGGTGTTGTCACTCCAAAAGAGATGAGGACACCCTTTCTCTGGTGGGAGTTATGTCAAAGGATATAATGTATGGCTGATATGTGTCTGTTTATTGTGTAGGTAGGGACACGCGTGTACTCCAGAGAAGATGAAGGTTTGACTAGCCCTGAGTACCAGGATCTCATTAACCAGGAAATTAATAGACTTCTCAAGGTCAGCATTAACAATAATTAGAGATGCTTTACAAGTTTCAGGTTAAAACTTTAATAGCTATTTTACAAAGTTTGAACTATGATAAAGATGTACATTTGTATAACCAACTTAAAAAAGTGTTTACAGGTTTCAACTAAAAACTATAATAGATGTTTCACGGGGTTGAGCTTAAAACTAAAAGATATGTTTGACAGGGCTTAGTTTCTAACAATTTTGTTCAACGATTGGATGATCTTATCACTAAGAGTCTGTATTGGAAATTCATGTTCTTAAACTATCCTAAATGTTGAAAAATTATCAATAACCAGATTATGCCTAAGAAAGATAAAAAAAGAGTGTTGTTTGGAATATATTTAGGGGCTATCTTCTGTTAAGAGAATTCTTTAATTTTTACAATGCTGTATGTAATTTGATACAAAGTGTGCTGAAAATGCTGTTTGAACAGAAGGTGCATGAAAGTTATAATTACAGTTGAACTTTGGTATCTTGAACACAGATATCTCGAAACCTATGTCGAAGTGATTTTGAAGTCCCAACTGCTTATTCCTTAATAAGTATTTTACCCTGGATATCTCAAATCCTGGGTTATCTCGAAGTATTTTTTTGATTCCTTCGAGTTCGAGATAACAAGGTTTGACTATGTTATTATGTAATTTTCAGGAGGCGTACAAGAGAGCACAGACTGTGTTACAGAAACATAGAACAGAACTGAATGTATTGACTGAAAACCTGAAGAAGTACGAGACTCTCACAAAGGAAGAGGTGGAAACAATACTGAAGGGAGGGACTCTGAACAAATAAAGGTCATTTACATCTCTCTGAGAGGGAGGATGTTAAAGAAAGTCCTGGTGGAGTTGCTAAGGATTTAAAAAGCTGCATCAAGAAGGCATTTTCTTTTTTTTTTAAAAATCAAGCTTGTGAAACCCTTGTTTGTCTCAAGACACAGAATTAAATAGTCCTTATAGTGTTATCCAGAAGTATAATTATTTCTGGAATGAGAAAGGATTTGGATTTTACCTGGAAAAGATTCTTTGACAAACTCTGGTCAGCATTGGAATCAGGCTCCGTGACACTTCTGCATCTTTTAATGTAAGCAAAATATCCAAGTTTGCAACAGGAATACCTTTGTACGAGTTATGTTTCCTGCAGCATAAATACTTTGAAACATGCATATTGTCAAATCTGTATTGATGCACATCACGTTGAATTATGTTTATTAAAATATGAGGTGTGTACATGTATAAATATTTTGATAGTTGTAAATGTTAATGTTGTGTGAATGCATTTTTCCTGTTAATAAAATTTGTAGTACTAAAGTTGTAATATGGCAGTAATGTCACCCTCAGTGGAAGGAGACACTGGTTTTCTGTCTGTCTGCCACAGTATTTTGTACTGTCTTGTAACTCCATAATCCTTTCTTGGACCAGGTGCTAACCTTAGTGTGTTATTGCTAATGACCAGAGAGTCAGAGACTTAAGGTCGTTTCTGAAGGTCACTGATTTTAGTAGGGGAAAAAAATGGCATTTCTGTATATTTGTTTTGTTTTGGATCTGTATTGTTTTTAGCTCACCTGAGCCAAAGGCTCAAGTGAGCTTTTCTGATCAAAATTTGTCTGTTGTCTGTCGTCGTTGTAGTCGTCGTCGTTGTTGTTGTTGTAAACTTTTCACATTTTCATCTTCTTCTCAAGAACCACTGGGCCAATTTTAACCAAACTTGCCACAAAGTATCCTTGGGTAAAGGGGATTCAAGTTTGTTCAAATGAAGGGCCACGCCTTCTTCCAAGGGGAGATAATTAAGAATTCGTGAAAAATTAATGGCATCATTAAAAAATTTTCTTCTCAAGAACCACTGTGCTTGAAAATATGAAACTTATGTGGAAGCATCCTCAGGTAGTGTAGATTCAAGTTTGTTCAAATCATGACCCCTGGGGGTCGGGTGGGGCCACAATGGGCGATCAAAGTTCTACATAGGAATATATAGGAAAAATCTTTAAAAATCTTCTTCTCAAGAACAGCAAAGCCATGATTGGTCATATTTATATGGTAGCATCCTCAGATAGTTTAGATTCAAGTTTGTTCAAATCATGACCCCCGGGGGTCGGGTGGGGCCACAATGGGCGATCAAAGTTTTACATAGGAATATATAGGAAAAATCTTTAAAAATCTTCTTCTCAAGAACAGCAAAGCCATGATTAGTCATATTTACATGGAAGCATTCTCAGGTAGTGTAGATTCAAGTCTGTTCAAATCATGACCCCCGGGGGTCGGGTGGGGCCACAATGGGCGATCAAAGTTTTACATAGGAATATAAAGGAAAAATCTTTAAAAAATCTTTTTCTCAAGAACAGCAAAGCCATGATTGGTCATATTTATATGGTAGCATCCTCAGAGAGTGTAGATTCAAGTTTGTTCAAATCATGACCCCCGGGGGTCGGGTGGGGCCACAATGGGCGATCAAAGTTTTACGTGGGAATATATAGGAAAAATCTTTAAAAATCTTCTTCTCAAGAACAGCAAAGCCATGATTGGTCATATTTAAATGGAAGCATCCTCAGATAATGTACATTCAAATTTGTTCAATTCATGACCCCCCCCCCTTTCCCGAACCACCTTTTTATTTAAACTTTTCAACCTTTCAAGACTGAACTGATTTCTGCTTTTTCCTAGCCATAGTGCTCAGGTGAGCGAGATCGATGTGGCCCCTGGGCCTCTTGTTAAGATTACGAGATTGATCTTTGCTTTTTTAGCTCACCTGAGCTGAAAGCTCAAGTGAGCTTTTCTGATACCCATTGTCCGTCGTCCGTCCGTCTGTCTATCCGTCTGTAAACTTTTCACATTTTCAACTTCTTCTCAAGAACCACTGGACCAATTTTAACCAAACTTGGTACAAAGAATCCTTGGGGGAAGGGGAGTTTAAATTGTAAAAATAAAGGGCCAAGTCCCCTTACAAGGGTAGATAATCAAGAAAAGACAAAAATAGGGTGGGGTCATTAAAAAATCTTCTTTTCAAGAAGCACTGGGCTAGAAAAGCTGAAACTTATGTGGAAGCATCCTGGGATAGTGTAGATTCTAAATTGTTAAAATCATGACCCCCGGGGGTAGGGCCGGGCCACAATAGGGAATCCAAGTTTTACATTGAAATATATAGGAAAAATCTTTAAAAAATCTTCTTCTCAAGAACCACTGAGCCAGAAAAGCTGAAACTAATATGGAAGCATCCTGGGGTAGTGTAGATTCTAAATTGTTCAAATCATGTTCCCCGGGGGTAGGGCCGGGCCACAATAGGAAATACAAGTTTTACATTGAAATATATAGGAAAAATCTTTAAAAATCTTCTTCTCAAGAACCACTGGTCTAGAAAAGCTGAAACTTATGTGGAAGCATCCTGGGATAGTGTAGATTCTAAATTGTTCAAATCATGACCCCCGGGGGTAGGGCGGGGCTGCAATAGGGAATCCAAGTTTTACATTGAAATATATAGGAAAAATCTTTAAAAATCTTCCTCTCAAGAACCACTGAGCCAGAAAAGCTGAAACTTATGTGGAAGCATCCTCAAGTAGTGTACACTCTAAATTGTTCAAATCATGACCCCCGGGGGTAGGGCGGGGCCACAATAGGGAATCCAAGTTTTACATTGAAATATATAGGAAAAATCTTTTAAAATCTTCTTCTCAAGAACCACTGAGCCAGAAAAGCTAAAACTTATGTGGAAGCATCCTGGGGTAGTGTAGATTCTAAATTGTTCAAATCATGACCCCCGGGGGTAGGGCGGGGCCACAATAGGGAGTCCAAGTTTTACATTGAAATATATAGGAAAAATCTTTAAAAATCTTCTTCTCAAGAACCACTGAGCCAGAAAAGCTGAAACTTATGTGGAAGCATCCTCAAGTAGTGTACACTCTAAAATGTTCAAATCATGACCCTGGGGATAGGGCGGGGCCACAATAGGGGGAATCCCAAGTTTTACATTGAAATATATAGGAAAAATCTTTAAAAATCTTCTCAAGAACCACTGGACCAGAAAAACTGAAACTTAATGTGGAAGCATCCTGGGGTAGTGTAGATTCTAAATTGTTCAAAGCATGGCCCCTGGGGGTAGGGTGGGACCACAATTGGTATTGCAAGGGGGGAAGTCTGGTAATGAACAGCATGGCCAAAGTTACTCAGGTGAGCGATGTGGCCCATGGGCCTCTTGTTTCTTCACCTTTTTCATTGAGAAGGGCGTCAGTTACAAACTCTCTATAGGACTTTTGTGAGAAGTACTGACTTTTACAATTAATGGCTTACTTTGACATTTAAACCTGCGTTGAGTACGGAGCAAAGGATAATGGATAAGTAAACTATAAGACGTGGTTATATTGATAACTGATAAGTGATTCCGCTATAACTCTCTATATGGCATATGTGTAGATGCAAAATTTTATTTTTGGGTTACTTTTGAAGTACTAATGAGTCCTAGGCTATAAACACTTATCATTATAAGTAATGTACACAGTAGTCGTGGTTTTGTATGTTCACTGTGAAAATATGAGTTGAAATAGATTTAAAGAGACAGAAAATTGTCGGTGAGTTAGAGGTTGATGACTAGAATGCTAATAAAGAGTGTCTGTAAATTAGATTAAATTTGAATGCAACAAGCGCGCGGATTCAGACATGCAGTGGTTAGCTATACCATCAGAGAGAGAGAGAGAGAGAGAGAGAAACTGTTCAGTTGGAGATGTACAAAAAATTATCTTTTGAAAACAGTTCTTTTCAATCCTTGAATAAACGTTAAATACGTCTGAAGTCTTTGCTTGCTGACATGGGGTTATACATCGGGGGTTAAAAGAATTCAAAATGTCCGTATTGTTTTGTACTTTTTTATGAGAGTTTCAAAAGTAGATAAACGTTCGTTTATCGTGTCATGTCCGCTAGAATGACAGAGCAAGTTAATATTTGTCAAAACAAAATAACAACAAAAGTTAAACTGAAAACATCGCAGTATCGAGTGATAAACAAATGTTATGCATTTACATTGAACGTTTGCCACTTTGTGAAGGTGCAATATTTCTTTTCAAATACGAAGAGTCATTTTTACAGAAATATAAATTTAATACGAAATGTAATGAAACCAAACTAAAACTTAAGAAAGGACGTCGAACTTTATATATAATTAAAGGCACAACTGAATATTTTTTTTTATTAATACAAGTGAACAAATTGAAAAACTAGTGTGATTCATAAGAAATATTGTGAACATAATGTTGACTTAGTTAAGACCTCGCTTAGTTCGTTTTATGTTACATGCAGTTTCAGACATACTTTTAAAGTAGTATACTTAGACCGGTCCTAGGATTGCGCCTAAAACATACTTATGAGCCTACTTAAGTCAAAAACTTAAGGATACACCGAAGGCTTTTTTTTTTCGAGATTTTCAACAATTTTGAGATTTTTGACTAAGAAAAAGAAGTTAATCACTGCTTTATAATGCGTGTAAAATTATTGGTAATTATGAAATGGTTTTCTAAGTATTTAACAATAATGAAATATAAACACTACCACATGTGAATGTTCCGTTATTGAAGCTTCTGATTTGATCTGTGACTGCCTGCTCATGAAAGATGCAATTAATCACTGTGACCACTTGGGGAAATCTTCATTAGCCACACAGAATTTATCAGTAATTAAACTACAGGGACTCTAGGTTTAGAGAAAGAGATCTAACAGATCAGTGATGACCATAAAATAGGAGGTGGAGCTTAGCTCTTGCCATTTTGCTGGGAAATCTTTCTAATTCAGAGTTGAATCTGTTTTACTTAATTAAAAGCATCTAAATACAGAAAAGAACCACCCTTTCTTGTGAATATGCATAGGAAATATGGCTAAGTGACAGGTATCCAAAGCTGAATCTCCAAGGTGTCATATATTCCTAGCTTTGGCAGATTTTGTTGTGTAATGGGTTTTTGCCCTCTACTGTAAAGTAAGATCAGACAGTTTGTGGTATTATTTCAAAGGATTCAGCTCCCTTATTTATTGACCAATTTCTCTGAAAATTGGATGGGTTGCTTTTCAAATGTGTGTTCACAAAACCGTATCTCAGATTTTTGATATCTTAGTCTATTTCTGGAATTATTGAGGGAAATGTTAAATTAGGCTAATAAATTGGTAACATTGCCGTGCAAATGGTTGTAACTTTGAATTAGAAGATTTCACAAAAATCTGAGATACAGTTTTTAAGTTCAATCTTTAATTTACCTTGAGGCAAAATGACCACTTTGAGGGGTTAAATAAAAAAAGTTGACTTATAAAATATTTATGCACTTACATTTACATTAATATTTAAATAATTTTTTTTATTAAGTTATTAATTAAAGTTTAAATTAGGATAATTAAATAGTAAATTTAACAAGCTTTCAAATGATTTATACTTTTATTACGTTATCTTTGATAATGAAAGAATTACATGCAAATTAAGTTCTGGCATTTGGAAATCTTTGGTGTATCCTTAACAAGCTTTATGTTATGACCCCCATATGATTTAGGCGAGTGTTGTGGCCCATGGACTTCTTGTTAGAAGTAGACAACCCAATGATAATGATCGGTGCAATCACCGAGATACTACCGACCTAATTTGATCTTTTTGCGGTCTCAATGCGTAACGTTAAGATAATGCTAATTAAGAGAAGCTAATAAGAACAGAACTTTTGAAAAAATAAATCCTATTGGTAGATATTTATCGTGCAAAAATACATGAAAACAAAATCCAATTGCCTCTTTACTAGATTGTAAAATGTGTATACCCAGACTCAGGCTCTAGAGTTGGGATAAGCTGATTATGTATTTAGATATTATCTTTAAAGATTTTTACTCCTGAAATCTAATCTTCGTGCAATTAATGTGATAATGAGCATATATAGTCTTCCACAAAACTAACTGCAAGACACTTGAGCTCCGACTTCCAATTCCAATGGTGCAGTGTTGGTCATATTCATGGAAAGAGACAAGATTTTCAGGTCACCATCAATGCCCATGGGCCACTGCCGTTTTTTAAGTTTAAAAAAAAACCCACATGTCATACATGTATATTCTGAAGTACAAAATTTTCTTTATGTAGTCGACCGATATAATAGAAAAAATTAAGATCACTACATACATCATATTAGAACAATTAATAATGGAGTAAATAATCACGTTTGCACAACAGATGAAGGGTAATATAGTCACATTAAGTTAAAAATAATAAAAAAAAATGCTTTACGTGTGAATTAGTGTATGTGAAGATTTTAACCAACATGGAAGTCTTGGTAATTCCTGCATTTATAAGCCGTTCCAGCTGTCTCCCATGTCTTTGCATTAAAATAAGATAAATATAGACATATACACTGTATATGCATGAGATTTACAAGACGAGATGCAAGATTAATAATGTATTTTCAATTGTTATTGACTTCAAATTCATTTCTGGTATTAACATTTTATTTAAGTGCTTTTGTTTGTTTAACGTCCCGTCGAGAAATTTTCACCCATATTGAGAAGCCACCACTTGTCGGTGGAGGACAGCAACGTTAGACCTGTACTTGGCACTTGGGCCTTTAAGCAGTGAGGAACCTTTTCTCGTGCCAGCACCTACTGCGACACGGGACCACTGTTTATACGGTCTCATCCAAAAAAAAAAAAAAAAAAAAAATAAAAATCGGTCTCCACTTCCCGCAGTGGGATTCGGACCCGCGACGTAAGGATCATCTCCTTACTCCGCGACTCTAGATCGAACGCTTTAATCACTGCACCACGTGGGCGACGGCGACTTAAGTACATTTGTTTTGATATAAAAAAAAATGAACAGAATGGTTATAGTTAAGAAGTTATTAAGTACCAGAAGTGATCAGGTGGCATAGTTATGACTGCAGAAATTTGTCCTAAAAAGCGACACGATCTTTCACTATCTTATCATTGAAACCTTTGCTGCTTTATACTGTTACAATAATTATGCGCTAGTAAGGCATGGACCGGAGATTTATATACAGTTCTTAATTCGGAACGAAGATAAAAGTGTGAAAATAAAGTCAAAGGGATTCCTCTTTTTAGTTTTGTGTGTGTTACTAGTTTACCATGTCCAGTGTTCCAGCGGTCAAAACTGGATAGAAAGAATCGAGAATCGCTTAGATGTTCTAGAAGAAGCCAACATGGAACACGGAATTTGGTATATGATGAGGATTTGGAGAAAAAAAAATTGAAAGTGCACTGAAAACACGTACTGATTTTCAGGATGAAAAATATTGTGACTTAAAATTGTCAAAATATTGCTAACAAATTAATTTTCCTTTTACAATAAAACAAAGTTATATATTTTTTCCATCATTTAATGCAAGTCAAAGATCTAGATTTTGTGTTAACCAGAAAAATGCTAGCATATCAATATATACATGCACGCATTACATGTATGTAAAACTGCATGCACTGACATGTATTTCTTATGATGTGTGTTTTTTTTAGATGATCAAGAAAGTAGCATATTATGGTGTTCAAAGAACAAACTTGGTGAAATATTATTTCTAGTACTTGCACTATGATTGAAATGAAAACCTTTGTGTAATTGGACTATATGTGCAGAAATTTGTTAAAAAATATTTATACAAACACAATTTTTAAGTGTCAGAATGTTGAAAATATTGGTATGTTTAAATTACTGGCTAACACAATAACATAGTTAAAGATTTGGAGTCTAAAACTGGAGGGGGCGGGGTCATTGTTGTTGTGTCCCTTAAAATGTAAATTTTGGAGTATTGCAACAACTAAACACCTCAGAGCCATAAAATCGAATCCCCACGAACCAAATTTTTTTCCTCAAACTACAAACAGCGCTTCACGAAAAACATGCCTACGTGCAAGTCGGTGTGATTTACACACCAATAATTCACACTAAACTTAAAAACATTCCTTATATTTACATTTTACATGTTTAAATGCACCAAAAATATACTCTATCTTTGAATTTCTCGTTGCCCTGTATTGTCACATTTTTATTAACGTCTCTGTAGCCTCATTGTGGCGTCACTATAGCGCGAATTTCTCCGTGTATATTTCTACGCGTGAGTATACACAAAAATGGTTTTCAAATCAATTTCACAGTTGGCTTAATAGAAAAACACAGCAAATGTAAATATATACATGTAAATTCCATTTTTTTAAATGAAGGAATACTTTTATCAATTTTTAAAAATTTTTAATTATGATTATAAAGAAAATGGTAACACTAACAACAAGTATTTATAATTTAAAGTTCTATATCTGACTTTGTATCAATTGGAATTTGAAGATTTTTTTTGAAAATTGGCAATATGTAAATCTCTATATCTCAATAAATTATGAAATCCCAAGCTTAATATTTTGCAGAGATAATATTTAGAACTATATTTTGACAGTAAGATCAAAAATGTTAATTTTGCAGCTTGGTTTTAGAGGATTTTGGCCATTTAATATGTAATAATTTTGTCATTTCTTCAAACTTGGCATTGTGCCATTTTAAAGAGTTGTCTACCCTTTGATATGTTGCGTATTTGATTATGATAAATGTCAGTTTTAGAAGAACATAGTCATATGTTACTTTAAAATATCTTAAAGGAAATACAAATTTAATTTTGAGTAAAATAAATCAAAATGTATTTTTTACCATTTTGCTTGATTTGAGTACATTTGCACTTAAATGTGCAAAAAGAAGGTGGCACTTCCTACGGTTGCCATGTTGGATGATGAGGAAAATTTTCGGCTTTTTTGAATTACATGTTATGAAGTCTAACTACCCACCAAATTTCATCAAGATATGACAACCTTCGATTTGGAGAGTTTTGCATGGTTTTCTCGGGGACTGGCTCTTAAATAATCATTTCTGAGTTTCTTTGTTACTGTGACTTGAATATAAATCTTTTACTTTTCATTAAAGTAAAAGACCATTCAAGGACAGGCGTCGAAATAATTGATAATGGAAATCCAGTTAGATTCACGTATTCTGATACATATGGGATACATAACGGGGAATTCGGTGCGAGTTGGTTGCCAAAAATGCACATGTTGGTGACATATTTTTGGATATGTTTTCAGTAACGACTTTTAGATCGCTAGGACATCATTTTTTTGTGGCTTATGCATTCGTAATTTGCTGTTTACTTTTTTTAAATTAGTATTTCAAAAAATAAAATAAAAATGTCACAGCCTTATAATGTGGTAAAATATAACACAACACGGCTGCTGGGTTCGATGTTTATATATAATATATAATCTACGATAATGGAATTTATAACATAGAAGGAAGGGTGACCTGAAATATAACAACAGGTATTAAATATCTCTCGCCTCACTCACACTTTTACGCGGATCATAATTTAAATTTTATAAATTTGGAGAATTTATAAAATACTTGATTGAAATAAAATGATCAAATAGATATTGAATAGTAATTGAATCCTAAGAAATAATTTACCAGTTATTTCTTACCGTAAATCCTAGACAAAGTTCACAATTATCGTGAGATAAAGTTGTGTTGGGGAGAGAGAGCGTCTTCTCTCCCCAAAGTCTTAGGTTGGAGTGCTTGAGAATTAGTATTGGCGCGAATGCGCAGGGGACAGAATAAAACCAGTTTGACCACTCACACACCCGTACTCTCACTGACCACTCACCCGTATAAATGAATGAATGAATGAATAAGGCAATGAATGAACGTAGTAAATTCCGTAGTGAGAACGGAATTCACTAGTTACTATAATAATATAATGCCTTAGACAAATGTATGAATATGATATGAATGATAATTAGTAATATTAATTAATTAATTATAATTCACCCTGTGACATTCTCCTCCTCTTTGAGAAAAATGTGTCCTCACATTTCATCAAATTACATTGTAAAAAATATATATCAACTGAAATAAAAGTATTAAATATTAAAAATATCAACACACATATAATTGATAATTAATGTTTTGCAACATCTTCTGCTCTATAACAGAAAGCATTTTGTATTAGCACAAGCTGAAATACAAAATCATTCAATCAATTCATATCAATGTATTATTGTCATAAAACTGGAATCACGAATGGCTACGCTGAAAAGCAATCCATGATTAATAAAGTATCCTAAAATCTAGGTAATATGATCAACTAGCGATCATGTAAATCATAAAACTATCAACTATCACATACGTCCTAAAACTATCAACTTTAGATATCTACGTCATAAAACTATATACAACTAACTATCTGGAATATACTGTCTGAAATCTAATCCCTGTGATAATCCTGTGACATTTTCCTCCTACACATACCATACTTGAGCATCATGCTCCCCTACAACCCAATTTCCATATCTATCAGGAGGATTTTTAACTCTTGTGGAACGTCTTATACTTGGTTGAATAGTAGACGGGCTCGATTCACTACCTCGCGACAAATTATCACGCATTTCGGATAAATTTGTACTCGATACTGTGTTAAAAGAAGAACCACTATCCTGTATTTGATATGCAGGGTCAAAGGAAGAAGAATTTTCTAACCTTGACATAGGTCTACTAAAATCTGAAATATTAAATGTGTTAAATGTCAAACCATCTGATCTCATTTGTTCATTTGAACTATTGAGATGAGTATTATGGTTAACACGTGAAGTGTTATGAACATTTTTACACTTATTTGTATTCGCTGGTTTTGTCACCAGTAACACCTCTGATTCAGAATCACTTGAATCAGAATCTGTTCCACTTTCTGTAAACACACTATGTTTTTGTTTAACAGTTTTCTTACTTTTCTTGGTCTTATTATTTGTAAGACAGTCATCATCTGACAAGAACATAAACGGTAACAGTAAGTTTCTGTGACGTAATCTTACTGGTCCTTTGCCAGATGACTTCTGTACTTTATAAACAGGAATGTCACTATTGGGAACATCTAACACAATATATGGATCTTTTTCCCATTTATCAGATAGTTTACTTTTTCCAGTCTTTACTAAAAGACGAACTAGAACCCTGTCTCCGATCTCTAACTTTGAAAATCGGACTCTATTATCATAGTTCTCTTTGTGTCTTGTAGTATTTTTTCCGACATTAGATCTTGCGACATTATAAGCAAAGTTTAATCTTTTCTTCAATTTGTCAACATAAGTTTGATGACTGACTGGCTTATCAGACATTTCTGAAGGATCTAAATTTAAAAATGCATCAACGGCCAACTTTGGATGCCAACCAAACATTAAATAATGTGGTGAAAAACCAGTTGTGTCTTGTTTGGTTGCATTATAAGCATGAACCAACGGTAAAATATAAGATTTCCAATCATCTTTCTTGTAATTTTCTAAAGTTCCCAACATTTTAAGTAAAGTTTGGTTAAAACGTTCAACTAGACCATTACCCATGGGGTGATATGGTGTTGTACGTGATTTACTCACACCTGATAATTTACAAAGTTCTTTAATAACTTTACTTTCAAAATTTCTTCCCTGATCTGAATGTAATCTTTCAGGAAAACTATAATGACATATAAAATTTTCAAATAATACTTTTGCAGTTGTTCTAGCAAGTTGGTTCTTCGTTGGCACAGCCATTGCATATCTAGTGAAATGATCTGTGATCACCAGTATATTTTCAAATCCACCCTTTGATCTTTCAAGAGATAAAAAATCTATACATAAAATTTCTAAGGGTTTAGTACTTTGGATATTAATAAGATCAGCTCTTGGTGCATCACCTACTTTTCTTCTTACACACCTTCCACAAGTTTCTACTCTGGATTTAATATCATTATCCATTCCATTCCAAAAGAATCTTTGTTTAGCTAGCCATAGAGTCTTATCCCTACCTTGGTGTCCTGCATTGTCATGAATTCCTTTAAAAGCTACATCTCTGTACTGTGCTGGTAAGACTAATTGCTTAATACTTACTCCATCTTGAATAGTGTTTCTATAAAGTATACCTTTACAAATTTCTAAGTTCTTCCACTCTCTAAGATACTCCTTAACATCTTGACTTTCGTTTTGTAAGTCCTTACCTGTAGGTTTCAATCCAGTGTGTATTAACTCAACTACTCTATTAATGGCTGTATCTTTATCTTGTTCCTCTTTCCAATTGATATCACTGGTACTAAAATCTGTATTCTGACTCTCTATTTCTACATGTTTTAACTGAGCATTCTGTGATAAAACTATACATTCGGCTAAAGGTAGTTCTTCCTTTTCAACTAAAACTGCAGATGTTAAAGCTTTTATAACATCAGGAAAAACTTCTACCTCTGTTGGTCTCCGTGATAACCCATCAGCATCTCTATTAGATTTTCCAGTTTTGTAAACTAACTTGAAATTGTAATTTGAAAGAGACGCTAACCAGCGGTGCGATGTTGCATCCAACTTAGCTGTAGTTGTTACATACGTTAAAGGGTTATTGTCAGTATAGACCGTAAATGTATTCCCATATAAGTAATCATGAAATTTATCACATAGTGCCCATTTCAAGCATAAAAATTCCAATTTGTGGGCGGGGTAATTGCATTCACTGGGGCGCAATCCCCTACTTGCGTAAGCTATAACCCTGTCTAACCCTCCTTGATTCTGGTATAAAACAGCGCCATGACCTTCCCTACTAGCATCAATATTTACAATAAAAGGTTGGGAAAAGTCTGCATAGGCTAAAATAGGGGGTGACGTAAGTTTTTCTATTAGGGTATAAAAAGCTGTTTGTTCTGTTTTGCCCCAAATCCAAGGTACTTTCTTTTTCTTTGACTTGTTAGCACGTTTGTTTGTAGGGTGACCCACTAATAAATCGTTTAGGGGTTTTACAATTTTGGCATAGCCCTTAACAAAACGCCTATAATAACCAGTGAATCCTAAGAAAGAACGTAATGATTTGATATTTTTAGGGACAGGCCATGTTTTCAAAGCTGATATTTTATCAGGGTCTGTTTGAATACCTTTCTCAGACACAATATGTCCTAAATATTTGACCTCTGACATAAAGAATTCACATTTCGAGGGTTTTAATTTCAAATTATGTTTTTCTAATCGCTTGAAAACACCCTGCAGTCTCTCTAAATGTTCTTCAAAAGTAGATGAAAATACAAGTATATCATCTAGAAATATCAAACATTCCTTAAGATTCATCTTACCCATGCAAGTTTCCATTAGCCGCTGAAATGTAGCGGGCGCATTAGTCAAGCCAAATGCCATACGGTTGCATTCATAAAAACCAAGTGGACCAAGCGAAAATGCAGTCTTATGTTTGTCTTCCTCTTTGATTTCCACCTGCCAATAACCAGATCTTAAGTCTAACTTAGAAAAATACTTACTGCCAATCAAAGTGTCAATTGTTTCATCCACTCTAGGAAGATTATATGCATCTCTTATAGTTTTGTTGTTTAACTTCCTGAGATCAATACAAAATCTTAGTGAACCATCTGATTTTCTGGCTAGTACTACGTTTGAACAATAAGGACTCTTTGATTTTCTAATAGCATCAGCATCTAACATTTCTTTGAGATGATGCCTTACCTCCTCAAACATTGCTGGTGGAATCCTTCTGTATGGTTCTTTAAAAGGAATAGTATCTGTTAACTTAATCTCATGTTCAACTAGATCAGTTCTCCCTATGTCCTTGAAAGATGTAGAAAAGATGTGTTTCCACTTGTTAAGAAAATTATGACACTCTTCTGATTGATCTGGGGTTAAGTTATTATGATTAACCTTTATACCTGCATCCACAAGATTAAATGAATTATGGTCCTTGGAATCTAACAATGGTGAATCTAAAGTATCAACCACCTTTGCAGCACTTACATTACAAATGACAGATTTTGGTGCTATTTTAATTGGTTGTGCTGACATATTGCAAACACGAACAGGTACTCTACAAGTTTTGCCACTTTTCATTGTAACAACCCTTGGACATATCAAAAGACTACCATTTTGATTTGTATTAATTTGCTCTGTAATAGCAGTACTTACCTTGTCCATGGTCTTAACTAAACCAGAAATTGTTTTCACCTCGTATGGTGCTACTGTAATGGGATACTTATTTGTGCTTTTGACAGGCATATCACTATCAATGCTTAAATTTGTAAAAGCTAATTCCCATTCATCTGGAATAGTTGTTTCTATACACTTAGAATATTCTTTACACAGTCTTATAATATTAGTACCAACAATTATTGGGACTTTACTACTGTATTCTGTTCCTTTCATAACTAAGACTGGTACATAGAATGATTCTTTTGACAGAAAAGGTACTTGAAAATCTACTTCAACATAACCTGAATATGGCAAAGTACTACCTTCTGCACTGAATACCTTCAACTCAAAATCTTCAATACTATGAAGTTCAGGTTTATGACTCAATGAATGGTAAAACTCTTCTGACATGCAAGTGACCATAGAACCTGTATCTATCAAAGCTTCTGTCTCAACACCATTAATAATGATTTTACTCTCGTTTGAATGACCCACCATTCTTGACAACAAATTTTGTTTAGGGCTCTTATTTACAGATTCCTCCCCCATTTGCCCTTTAATAGAAGAGGTTACTAGTTTGTTGAATTGTTACTCTTTTGAGGCACTTGATTGTTTGACCGAGTTCGGTTGTTCTCATTTACATTGAAATGACCTTGACCCCGAAATTGACCTCGTCCGCGAACATAGCCTCTACTAGAGTTTCCACGAAAACCAAATCCTCTTGCTCTACTTCTACCTGACCCAATAAAATTTGGACTTTGTTGGTTTGACATTTTTTCCAACTGATTAACTTTATTGCTTAATTGCTGAAAACTTTGAGAGTTACTGTCAATTTTGCTCTCTAACCTTTGCATTGTTGATGTCAATTTCTGAAGTTCCTTTTGTAAGTCTGTTGTTTCTGCTCTCTCAGCCTGTTGGAATACTTTCTGTGTCTTTCTCACAGGAGTTGATAATTCTTCCTGGTGTACTTTTCTAATTTCCCTAAGAAGATGTTCAAAGTTTTTAATTGAATCAAATAAATGCCTAGTACTTTGTTTTAATTGTACATTGTACAAACCAGTCCAAAATTTACTTCTAAGCATAGCATCTTTTGCAACGGCATCTATATGGCCAAATTTTATAGCTTTGGATAAAGTATCCTCTAATCTAGAAGCATACACTACAAGTGATTCTCCCTCTTTTTGCATATCATTATAAAAAGATTGCATAAGAGTTTCCCCTGAAGCAACATTTCCAAAAAATCCATCAAGTTTGGTTAGAATATCTTTTAGAGAAGCATTTTCTCCAATAGAACCTAACATTGATCGGGCAAGCCCTTTTAATGAATTTCTTACAGACTGGAGCAAAATGTGCTCAGGGTACTGGCCTGAATTTTGAATACACTTGACCTCAAAATTCCATACTTCATATTTGACCTCACCTTGTTTAGGATCATCAGCACCACTAAATGTTGGTAATTTTGGAAAGTTGTATTGGGTGCTGATTGTACATGTAGGGGTAGAAGGGACATCTGGTGTTTTGGGGAAGTCAAAATTTAATGGTTTACTATTTAAGAGTCTTGCCATTGGTGACATATTTGGTTTACCCAAGGGGGTACTAGTGTTGCTTTGCTTTAAAATAGCATTTACTTAAACGTCATATTCCTCTTTAGTTAACACTCTGTAGTTGGGGTCTTTCTGTACCTCAGAAATATGATGCTGTATAGAGATTGCATCAGTATCCTCACCTATTCCTGCCTTGTCTGATGGTATCTTTTGTTCTTTCTTACCTGCTTCTGCCATTTTGTAAAATAATGACAGTATCACATGTAATAGTAAATTTACAACTTATTAGGTATAAAAATATGATTGGGTCAATCCCTACCAATACAAACCCAACAGTGTAATACTATGTACATGAATAAATCTATGATACAGTGTATTGAGTAACAGGTACGATTTCTGTGATTGGGTCAGTCCCTGCCAACAGATACCTGTTCCCAGATGAGCAGTAATGTATCAATAACACTGTATATATTAAGACATTTAAGAACAGTGTACAAAAATGTTCTCTATAAGTCTTTTTAACTACGCTCTGGTTAACATTTGACCCGGATGAACTCCATCCAAATAAAATTGAAATTAAATAAAACTCTTGGACAATTGAATAAAAACTATCTATATAGTGAACAACATTCTCCACAAAAGACTTTCAGAAACTAAAGAAATAAACTTACCAGATTTTCTTTTGATTTCGCCTTTACGAAGCCAATCATACTACGTCAAATGGCCGTACTGGTCCAAAAGAGCACGTAAATTTTAATTTAACTATGAATAAAAATCTGTAAATCGAGCACCAGGTCTACATTCAAAATGCAAGAATAAATGATATTGTTTTAAAAGATCTAGATGTTTTTTCAGGTAGTTACCCAAACTTGTACTAACTAATACAGGTTGACTAACTAATTTCTTCTTTTCTACTGGTCTATCTAAATATTTCTGTACCTTACTATTACTCATTAAATATCAAAGCTGATTACAGTAAATTAAACTCTTAAAACAACAAATTATAAACTAAATACAAAAGTAAATTTTGGTTTAAATCTGTTGATTTCCTGTAATCTGTAATAAAGAAAATAGTAATTAATATTTCTTTGTAACTGCTATACACCTTATCCTGTAATCTGAAATAACAGAACGAAGTAATGTAGATCGTGTATCAGCTAGTCGTAAGAGTGTAAGTCTAAGCTCTATTATGACTACACTGTACAATTTAAATTTAGTCAAATATTAGCACTGTTAATTTCATAATAATGATGAATAAAATGAATGATCTAAATGATGACTGAAACTGTCACAATCTAACACGCACCTGTTCACTCGAATTTCCTCTGCTCAGAAAAATAAGAGAATGTTAATAGAGTGCAATAAAAATGTTAGCGCATGCCGACATGTTAACTTGTCATTAATTTAACTGTAATGCCACTTGACTGTGTACTAAATTTCAACTGAATGAAGTTATTTAAGTTTTACACTCTTTTACACGCACGCTCTTCACACACGTGTATACATGAAAATAAACAATGACAGAAATATATGATATTAAACAAATGAATTAAAATTAACAGTCAATAAAATAAATATATAGAGAAAGTCACATTCCCTTGAAAATGAATCCTGGATGGCACGCGAAATGTCTAGATGGGAAACGCATTCCAGCGGTGTAGGCCTATCGGTATATATATAGTAACAGCTGTAAAAGTCACGCACGATGAATGACTACTGAATCATTGGTGATCAGTGTTCAGTTCTGCTCGAGCGGGTCCAATTCAATATAACAGATGAACAGATGAAGACACAATTGAATTGAATATTAAATAACAGCAATCAAAGGAACATTTATAAAATGATGAACAAATGAAGAACTCCAACGATGATATAAATACGAATCACCCTTTAGACTTTATGAAAAAATGAAAATTCCAGCGTAGAAAATATTAATCACGTTGGGCGCCATTGTCACAGCCTTATAATGTGGTAAAATATAACACAACACGGCTGCTGGGTTCGATGTTTATATATAATATATAATCTACGATAATGGAATTTATAACATAGAAGGAAGGGTGACCTGAAATATAACAACAGGTATTAAATATCTCTCGCCTCACTCACACTTTTACGCGGATCATAATTTAAATTTTATAAATTTGGAGAATTTATAAAATACTTGATTGAAATAAAATGATCAAATAGATATTGAATAGTAATTGAATCCTAAGAAATAATTTACCAGTTATTTCTTACCGTAAATCCTAGACAAAGTTCACAATTATCGTGAGATAAAGTTGTGTTGGGGAGAGAGAGCGTCTTCTCTCCCCAAAGTCTTAGGTTGGAGTGCTTGAGAATTAGTATTGGCGCGAATGCGCAGGGGACAGAATAAAACAGTTTGACCACTCACACACCCGTACTCTCACTGACCACTCACCCGTATAAATGAATGAATGAATGAATAAGGCAATGAATGAACGTAGTAAATTCCGTAGTGAGAACGGAATTCACTAGTTACTATAATTATAATATAATGCCTTAGACAAATGTATGAATATGATATGAATGATAATTAGTAATATTAATTAATTAATTATAATTCACCCTGTGACATTATGTTACAGAGATTACTTTAAGATTGATCAATGACTATATGTTGATATTCAACAAATGTTTGTCAGACTTATTGTCCCATATGATTAAAAAAAACAAAACATTTGCTTATATTTTATATTTATTCAAACATTGTTAGAAAATTGTTATAATTATCCTCTTAGTGAACCAAGGGTGGTTCTCTCTTAAAGTCAATAAAGATGTGCTGCATATGACATATTAGCCCAAAATCGACTATCTATGCACAGCCACACTTAATCTTGCATCTCAAAATATCTAACATTTTTTAGAATGTAATGCCAATGGAATAAAGATAATATCAGGATTTTTATATTTTCATTTCTATTAGTCAATCTTATGTTCACAATTTCCTGTATATAAGAAATTTCTATTCCATTCATGACTCTTGTTCTCTCCAAACTTCGTATAAACAATAGCTTTGTAAAGTTAAGGTCCACCAAATGTCAATTGTGTACTGCAGTTATATAGTTTTATTGAATTTTCTAATTTCTAACAAATTGAATATTTCTTCAACATAAAATGAAATTCAGAATAATGTCACACTAATGTGCTTGGCATATGTCAAATCAAAAAACTGATGTTTTCCACTGTAATTTAAGACTGTACTCTGGTCTCATTAGAGAAAATTTGACAGAATGTGCCAAAAATGTTGTGTTTTATATCTAAGATATATGTCACGTGTTTTTAAATAGTAGTATAGAAAACTGTAGTCTTTATAAACACGTGTTCAAACTATATTGCAACACACATGTTGACGTAAAGGATACTTCTCCTTGAATGACGGTACGTACACCTCAAACTTTTGGAACTTCATGCCTAGGTGTCCGATATCCTCTTCATACTTATGCAGGAATTCAGTGGCAGTTACAGAGTTGCCCTTAAAACGGATAACACCAATGTTTTAAAAGTTGCGATAATTAAAATCTGCTCATCCAATAATAGTATAGTATGTATTTCTTTAATTTTGGTATTCGAAAGAGGTACATTTATTACAATAACGAATGTGCCCATCAACGCAGTAACAATTTAAACTGTTTTGTCATATAATTTAAAATTTTACCAACACAGATAAAATAAGGTACCCGTGACAGGTATTTTCCATTTAGTCTAAGGATCTTCAAGGACAGCTCTAAAATAATGCACGTTGTTTCAAAATCATAGGCAAACTTCGCTGAAATAGAATATTTAAAAAAAATGTTAATTTTAAATGAATAAGGCTGGCATGCATTTGAATCAAATAAATGGTAAGTTTTAAGATTCCTTTTTTAATCATACAGACATTTCTCTTTTTGTACAGTAGATGGCTAAAGCATAATAAAATAGTTGTAATCTATACAATGTTTTTGTAACATTACTATTTTCTGCGTTGATTAAATATTCGCTGAGGTCATTGATGACGTAATCAAACTTCCGGCCCTCTTGTTGACATTCCTGGAGAACTTTCAAACAGTCCTCGAACTGAATCTAAAAAATGGACTGGAATTGTTAAATTTCTTTGTTGAAATTAATTTTTGTGTTCAATTTGCTTAACCTTTTATTAATAAGGTGACACAAAATAATAAGTTCTTATATAAAATGTGTTTTAATTTGAACCAATATGCTAACTTTCTTATAATAAAAATGAAAATTCTATTTTAAGTTTTTCCTATTCCTGAAGGGATATAAATAAAAAAGAAGTATTAAGTTTATACGTCAAAACAAATTAAAGCATCACCTTATAGTTAGGTCCTTCAAATGAATCCATTGCCGATTCACAAACCTTGCGCATATGAGTTCTACACGCCAGCACAACATCTTCATCAATCTATAGGTACATGTATATGGAATTTAATTCAAATCTTATTCTTATCTACACTGTATTTTTTCACCCATCTTTCCACAAATTCTCTGTTGTGTGCTTAATATTAAAACCATAACATGTGTATTCGGTTCAATTAGCAAGATGTCAAATTTTAAAGGTTTTTATAATAAACTGGTCAATAATTAATCTCTTATATTCTTATTCCAACAGTTTGTTTTGAAAAGGAAATAATATTCAACAAATCTATAAAGATATACACCTCAGCCATCAGCACGTGTCTGGGGTTCTCCTTCAGTAGTTCATTCAACAATCCACCATCTCCCCCTCCCAGAATCAGAACTGTTTTATTGCTAAAGTCATTGCGATTGATGCCCAGTAACGTCTGCGTGTAAATAAGATCACTTTCCCCAATCACTGAAAAGCAGCAAAAACACAAGTTTATTGAACATAATCCTATAAAGCAAATTTACACGTGAATTTGAAATACATGATGGCTTTGGAATTGCCTTCAAATTTAATGGAATACAGATAAAACTTCTTAGAGTCCTTGGGACATGAATTCTTATTTCCTTATTATCAAAACAATTTATTTCAATACAGTTAAGTGTTATGATAATAGGGATGGGGAAAAGATAAAAGTTCCTTGAAACAGAGATTTCCTAATGTCCCTGTTTTTGATGAACAAGATTTACTGTATTATTACAAAAACTTTCACATTTAAAAACTCGTTTGTAGACGAACGTCTATTTTACGCACTTATATCATCATCTAAACACAGGAAATGCCCAACATCAGGGTTGTGGTATATTTTGATGTTCTGCCACTTAGAATCTTTCTCGAACACCAGCTTAAGGTTTTCGTATTCATAAATTGTGTCACTTCCTGATGAAAAATATGGAGTTAGCTCCCCTCTTTTTATTTCTCCAGGCAAACTGTAACAAATACAAGGGTACATACTTGTGACATCTACTTAAAGCTTAATGATGGCGTACTTGTACAATCTAATGTCCGACTACTACTTGTGACGTCTCTTTACCATGAGTCAATGAGTTACTCATAACATACTTGTGACATCTACAATACAATGAGCTTCCTGATAACATACTTGTTATGTCTACTTTACATTGAGTTAATGTGCTTACTGTTTACGTTCCTGTGAGTCTACTGTACAATGAGTCAATACAGATAACATACTTGTGACACCTACTGAACGGTGAGCTTTCTGATAACATACTAGTACTTGTTATGTCTACTTTACAATGAGTCCCTGAGTTTACTGATAACATACGATATAACATACCGTACTTGTGACATCTACTGTACATTGAGTCAAGGAACTTACTGTTAACATAGATTATCCTAAATTGTGACATGTTATGCACAATGGGCTAAGGAGTTTACTGATTACATGTACTTTTCAATGAATCAATGAGCATATTCACTGATGACATTCAATAATCTTTACGAATACATACTTGTGACGTGTGCTATACATGTGCAATGAGTCAATGAGCATATACAGTTTCAGGGATAGATATGACTTACGAATGAACAACATGACGTAAGCATAAACTCTTAAACAATGGAATATTGTATTTAGCTCAGAGTATTTTAGCTAACTTTCCATAGGTTTACGCTTGCTCTGATTAGAAATATATAGCATATAACATTAATTGCCTTTTCGGTTTTTACATAAATTTAAGTCTGTTACTGCATACTCAAGTCAAAACTGTCAGTAAAACTGTTCAAAAGATTAATTATTTACCATCTGCTGTACTTGCAAAGGTCTCCAAGAAACTCTCGGACTTTCATCTCTAAGTTCTTTGCGGCCTGAAAAGTTCACAGTTAGTGATCATATTATACACGTCAATATCTATGAAAGTTATTTTAAAAATATTTTCAACAGTGAATTTCTGTTTTGTACCTATTGAATAAAAGTGGCATTTTCCTATTCTTGTTATGTCACTGTTAAAAAAAAAACAAACAAACTTTATTAATGTTTTACAGGAAAATAATTGATTCGCCACACAACTCTTTTTCCCTTCTTGGAGAGTGTAAAGAAATACTGCCTAAAGACAGCACGAGTGTATAAACCATCCTGACACTAACAAAAATTCTATTTTCTGTAGTTGGATATGAAATTTATTTTAATCATGATATGTGATTGTTTTTATATATTTTATTTTTTTGCCTTGCATCCGTGAAAAGATAAAAAGTGATATTCCACTCGTACTTATAATGATCTACCCTATGCATAGAATAAAATAGAGATAACATAGCTGCAGTGTTCATGTACATGTATTGAACTAATCCTCCGACAAAACTTTCTTTTTAAATATCATAAAATATGTTAGATAGATGATAGCATGAATAGATTACGACTGGCCATACAGGACTAATTAATTGCAGAAGCAATATAGGCTGTAAACTGCGAAAAGCCTTAAACATGTATAACTTCGTTCTATATATTGTTACTTCAGCAAATGCATGTGCACTGAGTATTTTTAAAGGTACATACTAGTATATAAAATATTCATGCAAAGTTCTGTATACAACATTTTTTTCTTTATATAATTATTTCATCGATAGATGGAAGTCACAGTTACTTTTTCTTCTCCTTATTTCGAATCTTCGGATATTTCTCAGTGTTTATGCCCCCGTATCGAAGATTCGGGGGTATATAGTTTTTGCCCTGCCGTCCGTCTGTCTGTCTGTTTGTCCGCAAAAACTTTAACATTGCCCATAACTTTTGATTGGTTGGAGCTATGGCTTTCTTATTTCACATGTGTATTCCTTGTGACCTTTCTTTGGGTACCACCATATTTGACCTTTTGACCTTGGAGTTTGACCAAGTTTTGCAAAATTTTATCCAACGTTAACCTTGGCCATAACTTTTGAACAATTGGTGCTAAGGCTTTCTTACTTCACATGTGTAATCCTTGTGACAGGTACTTCCTTTGAATACGAACAACTTTGACCCTTTGACCTTAACCTTGGAGTTTGACCTACTTTTGAAAAACTTTAACATTGGCCATAACTTTTGAACAATTGGTACTTCAGCTTTCATACTTCACATATGTAATCCTTGTGACAAGACCTTCCTTTAAATACCAACAACTTTTACCCTTTGACCTTGACCTTGGAGTTTGTCCTACTTTAGAAAAACTTTAACCTTGGCCATAACTTTTGAACGATTGGTGCTTCAGTTTTCATATTTCACCTGTATTTTTCTTGTGAGAAGACCTTTCCTAAGGCACCATTAATTTTGACCATTTGACCTTGACCTTGATGTTTGACTTACTTTTGAAAAACTTTAACCTTTTCTATATCTATTCAATGGTTGCTGCTAGGGCTTTAATATTTCACAGGTATATTCCTCGAGACAAGACCTTACTTTGGGTACCAACATATTTGATTTGCACTTGAGAAAGTTTAACCTTTGCTATAAGTTGCCATACGGGCGCAAGTGTTTCACAAACACATCTTCACTGTCCTGATCCCGTGCCGGATTGGACGAAACAAGATGGCGACGGTAACGCATCGAAAAAGGTAGGCACCTGATTTTTTTTTTTTTTTTTATAAATATCTGCATTAATAGGTAAGATATGCTACCTTCAAAAATACTATTCAATTTGGAGTGAATTAGTTACTGTTATTTTGGGTTGCTACTGTTCATGTCGTCTTTTAAACTTTAAAATTTATCGACCAAAGACAGTAGATTTTTTCCGATCGAGTTTGAAGTGGAGTGAGGTTGTTACTTCCCCCTATTTCGACAATTTCATAAATCCAGCAGCTGGAATGTCGGTAACAGATGATAATTTAGAGCAATCCCTACCTTGCATTATGAGTTGATTTGCTAATAGTATTTTTGAAGGTTAGCATATCTTACTTATTAATGCAGATATTTATAAAAAATTCAGGTGCCTACCTTTTTCGATGTGTTACCGTCGCCATCTTGTATCGTCCAATCCGGCACGGGATCACGACAGTGATCTTGTTTCCTCTGTCCTCTCTAGAACATTTTTATTCATAGAAAGTAAACAGTGATACACGTGTCCGTAAACTTTCATTACGTCATACTGACAAAATCGGACAAACGTTAAATTCTTTGTGCCTGGGGATGAAAGTTGGATAAATGGAATTGGTGCAAAATCTTCTCCAATTAGAAGATTATGACAACTCATCTCATTGCTTCACACCAAATAGCTGAAGTCCAGCTATCGTTGAAATCGTTGTAAATTATAAAATGCAAGAATTTATACTGCAATAGCTGTTTGTATGTAAACAGGCGAAGGATATCAATATTACCTGATACTTTGCATCCAATGAATCTACCTACAAAAAGCTACAATTTGAAAAAAAAAACGCAGTCATTCAGCCAAACCATGTGCTAGAGTCCTTACTAACTCTGCTGTTATCATTTACATGTAGTCTACAATCAAAGTTACTTCTTGCTCAAGTTATTCAGTTCGTTTGGTAATTAAGATATTAGAGTGTATATTATATATAATATGTTGACTTTGCGACCGTTAGGGCGAGCGCAGATGCTTATGCCCTGTTCACACGGAGAGTTTAATTCGCAGTAAATTAATGCGAAGTAAAATGATGCGAATTAAACTAATGCGAATTAAATTGCGTTCACACGAAAGCTAATGCGAAGTAAACTAATGCGAATTATAATTTTATTTCTACAACAAGGCTATTCAGTGAGGTTATTTTGACGTCATTTACAAATCACGTCAGACTGTGCAGAGCAGATATTTGACATAAGTGTCATAGTGTCTGTACACATTTTAGTGATTAACATAATTTTCCTTTGTTTTCCACTCGAAAATAGTACAAGTACCTATATTTGACAATCAACACGTGGCCTGTGACTTAATTCTGCCCTTACGCATGCGTCAAAATTTAATTCGAATTAGCTTCGCTTAGCGTTCACACGGAGCTAATGCGAAGTAATTTACTGCGCAGTAAACTAATTCGAATTAAACTAATTCGCATTAAGATCTCCGTGTGAACGCGAATCAAATTTAATTCGCAGTAACTTACGTTTAATTCGAATTAAACTCTCCGTGTGAATAGGGCATTATTCAGTTTGAATTTAGATCGGGCTCGATCGTCAAACTGCACGTGACCATGGGAAGAAATTCTGTGGATTTTCTCCGGTGTTGCTTTAGACTGAATTCAATCAAAGCGCAATTAACGCTAATCTTTATATTACCCATGAGAGTGATGCGAGACAAATGATGGCAGCACTGCTGAGGGAAGGATCCAACATTTTTTCAGATTTAAAATTAAAGCTTTAAAAGAACAATATAAGGCCTTTCATTGGAGGTTGGGGGGGGGGGGCGTGATTTCAATTTCCTACGTGCTCAATAATAATAATAACTAGATGCGATCTCGTTGCGAGCAACGAGTGGGTCTTCCGTCCGATTTTTGATAAGATGAGATAAGAATTTGACTGAGACTTTTGTTCAAATATAATGATATAAATAAATTGTGAAGACGAACAATTTTGCTTCAGTAATCTATAACAAAATGTTGATCATTAAAGATTATAGATTAAAGACTTTCGGCCCGTCTTGGTCCCTATTTTGAGGGGCCAGCCCTATTTTCTTGCTATCTTCTTACAGCTCTCATGATTTTGAACACTTTTTGTTCAACAACTATTCTACATTTTTTTTCGTTTCCGAAATATCTGCAAAAGAAATAATAGGGGCCGGCCCTGCAACTCCTTAATGGGAACGTTCGGCAAAACTTGAAAGGTAACATATTGTTCAGAACGTTATTGTGAACATCTTTTAATCAATATTGCTTATCAAGATATTTCCCACTTTCGAGATATAAAGCGTCAAAGATTTAGCATTCTGGCCCCTAATGTCCCTTTTTAACGTCAAAGATTTAGCATTCTGGCCCCTATTGTCCCCTTATTACGAAACATATGATGCCAACAACGTTATATAGTTAAGGAGTGTGAAGATGATCTATTCTGCCTTAGTAATGTATTACAAAATATTGATCGTTTAAGAGTTATTGATGAAAGACTTTCGGCCCCTATCAGCCCTTATTTTGAGGGGCAAGTCCCTTTTTCTTGATATCACCTTAAAGCTCTTATGATTTTGAACACTTTTTGTTCAACAACTATTCAGAAATTCTTTTTCGTTTCCGATATATGTGCAAAAGAAATATTTAGGGGCCGGCCCTTCAACTCCTTAATGGAGACGTTTAGCAAAAATTGAAAGGTTACATATTGTTCAGAACATTATTGTGAACATCTTTTGTTCAATATTGCTTAGCAAAATATTTCCCACTTTCTAGATATAAAGCGTCAAAGATTTAGTATTTCTGCCCCTCATGACCCCTAATTATGTAACATGTGATTTGAATAACATAATATATAGTTGTAGTTTGCTCAGATAAACATTTTTGCTGCAGTAATATTTCACAAAATATTGATCGTTAAAGAGTTATTGATGAAAGACTTTCGGCCCCTCTCGGCCCCGATTTTGAGGGGCAAGCCCCTTTTTCTTGATTTCACCTTAAAGCTCTTATGATTTTGAACACATTTTGTTCAACAACTATTCAGAAATTCTTTTTCATTACTGAGATATATGCAAAAGAAATATTTAGGGGCCGGCCCTTCAACTCCTTAATGGGGATGTTTAGCAAATATTGAAAGGTTGCATATTGTTTAGAACATTATTTTAAACATCTTTTGTTCAATATTGCTTATCAAAATATTTCCAACTTTCGAGATATAAAGCGTCAAAGATTTAGCATTCTGGCCCCTTATGGCCCCTAATTATGTAACATATGAGATTTTTATTATAATATATAGTTGTAGATTGTTCAGATAAACATTTTTGCTTCAGTAATGTATAACAAAATATTGATCGTTAAAGAGTTATTGATGAAAGACTTTTTGCCCCTTTTGGCCCCGATTTTGAGGGGCCAGCCCCTTTTTCTTGATTTCATCTTAAAGCTCTTATGATTTTGAACACATTTTGTTCAACAACTATTCAGAAATTCTTTTTCGTTACTGAGATATATGCAAAAGAAATATTTAGGGGCCGGCCCTTCAACTCCTTAATGGGGACGTTTAGCAAATATTGAAAGGTTGCATATTGTTTAGAACATTATTTTGAACATCTTTTGTTCAATATTGCTTATCAAAATATTTCCCACTTTTGAGATATAAAGCGTCAAAGATTTAGCATTCTGGTCCCTTATGGCCCTTAATTATGTAACATATGAGATTTTTATTATAATATATAGTTGTAGATTGTTCAGATAAACGTTTTTGCTTCAGTAATGTATAACAAAATATTGATCGTTAAAGAGTTATGGATTTAAGACTTTTTGCCCCTTTTGGCCCCTAATGTGATGAGTCAGCCCTTTTTTCTTGATATCATATAAAAGATCTATTAATTCTGCACAATTTCTGTTCAATGTGTTTTAAGAAAATATTCATAGTTTTGAAGATATGATAAAAAATGTCTCGAAAATTCACTCCTGATTCATGTCCTAAATTTTGACCCCTACCGAGCTTCCATACTAGGCATTTCCACAAAATTTGAAAACTGAGGTGCACAACTAGAACATGTCCTCTATTATCACTGAAAATTTCAGCACTCTAGCTTTTGTCGTTTTTGAGTTTTTGTGTAGACAAAATGGTCACTAAAAATTCGATTAAAGGGCGATAACTTCCGACCGGAAGTATATTTCCAAAAAATGAAAAAAATGAATAAGGTTTAGATCATGATACATCATCTCTGAAAATTTCAAGTGAATCCATCCAACCATCTCTGAGAAATCGTCTGCACAAAATTTGGACAGAAAAAAATAATAATAACTAGATGGTTCTCGTTGCGAGCAACGAGTGGGTCTTCCGTCCGATTTTCGATGAGATAAGAATTTGACTGAGATTATCAAAAATCGAAAAGTTACCTACAGTTTAGAACATTATTTTGAACATCTTTTATTCTATATTGCTTATCAAAACATTTCCCACTTTCGAGATATAGAGTGCCAAACATTTGGCCTTCTGGCCCCTCATGGCCCCTAATTATGTAACACGTGATGTCAATATCATAATATATAGTTGGAAATTGTTGAAATAAACATTTTTGCTTCAGTAATGAATTGCAAAATGTTTATCACTAAAGAGTTATTGATTAAAGACTTTTGGCCCCTCTCAGCCCCTATTTCGAGGGACCAGCCCCTTTTTCATCATACCACCTTAAAGCTCTTATGATTTTGAACACTTTTTGTTCAACAACTATTCAGAAATTCTTTTTCGTTCCCGAGATATATGCAAAAGATATATTTAGGGGCCAGCCCTTCAACTCCTTAATAGGGACGTTTAGCAAAAATCGAAAAGTTACATATTGTTTAGAACATTATATTGAACATCTTTTATTCTATATTGCTTATCAAAACATTTCCCACTTTCGAGATATAGAGTGCCAAAGATTTGGCATTCTGGCCCCTCATGGCCCTTAATTATATAATATATGACATAAATATTATAATTTATAGTTGTAAATTGTTAAAATAAACATTTATTCTTCAGTAATGTATACCAAAATATTGATCGTTAAAGAGTTATTGATTTAATACTTTTGGCCCCTCTCGGCCCCTAATATGATAAGTCAGCCCTTTTTTCTTGATATCATATTAAAGATCTTGTCATTCTGCACAAATATTGTTCAATATGTTATAGCAAAATAATTATACTTTAAAAGATATGATACAAAATGTCTCAAAAATTCACTCATAATTCGTGTCCTAAATTTCGACCCCTACCGAGCTTCCATACTAGGCACTTCCGGAAAATATCTAAACCCAGGTGCAAAATGGCAACATGTCCTCTATCATCACTGAAAATTTCAGCGCTCTATCTTAAGCCGTTTTTGAGTTCCATCGCAGACAAGGAGGTCCTCTAAATTTTGATAAAAGGGCGATAACTTCCGACCGGAAGTAAATATCCCTTAACGGAATTGCCGGAATTAACTTCAGATATCAACGCATCTACCATGAAAATTTGAATAAAACCGAACGAGCCATCTCCGAGAAATCTTCTGCACAAATTTTGTAAGAAGAAAAAAGAATAAAAATAATAATAACTAGATGCGATCTCGTTGCGAGCAACGAGTGGGTCTTCCGTCCAATTTCCGATAAGATGAGATAAGAATTTGACTGAGATTTTTGTTGTATAATAAAATTCTTAAGACAAACAATTTTCCTTCAGTAATGTGTTACAAAATATTGATCAATAAAAAGTTATAGATTAAACACTTCCGGCCCGTCTTGGCCCCTTACATGAGTGGTCAGCCCCTTTTTCTAGATATCATCTTAAAGCTCTCATGATTTTGAACACTTTTTGTTCAACAACTATTCAGAAATTCTTTTTCGTTCTGAGATATATGCAAAAGAAATATTAAGGGCCGGCCCTTTAAGTCCTAAACAGGGACGTCTAGCAAAAATTGAATGATTGCATATTATTAAGAATATTATTTTGAACATCTTTTGTTTAAATATTGGTTATCAAAATATTCTTCCTTTTCAAGATTTATTGCGCCAAAGATTATACAATCTGACTCCTAATTATCCCTTATTGCATAAGATATGATGTAAACACCATGTTATATAGTTAAAGAGTGTGAAGATGAACTATTTCGCTTCAGTAATATATTACAAAATATTGATCATTAAATAGTTATTGATTTAAGACTTTTGGCCCTCTCGGCCCCTATTTTGAGGGGCCAGCCCCTTTTTCTTCATACCACTTTAAATCTCCTATGATTTTGAACACTTCTTGTTCAACAACTATTCAGAAATTCTTTTTCGTTTCCGAGATATTTGCAAAAGATATATTTAGGGGCCAACCCTTCAACTCCTTAATAGGGACGTTTAGCAAAAATCGAAAGATTAAATATTGTTTAGAACATTATTTTGAACATCTTTTATTCAATATTGCTTTTCAAAATATTTCCCACTTTTGAGATATAGAGTGCCAATGATCTGGCATTCTGGCCCCTTATTATATAACATATGACAAAAATTTTATAATATATAGTTGTAAATTGTTAAGATAAACATTTTTGCTTCAGTAATGAATTGCAAAATATTGCTCGTTAAAAAGTTATTTATTAAGGACTTTTGGCCCCTCTCGGCCCCTATTTTGAGGGGCCAGCCCCTTTTTCTTCATACCACTTTAAATCTCCTATGATTTTGAACACTTCTTGTTCAACAACTATTCAGAAATTCTTTTTCGTTTCCGAGATATTTGCAAAAGATATATTTAGGGGCCAACCCTTCAACTCCTTAATAGGGACGTTTAGCAAAAATCGAAAGATTAAATATTGTTTAGAACATTATTTTGAACATCTTTTATTCAATATTGCTTTTCAAAATATTTCCCACTTTTGAGATATAGAGTGCCAATGATCTGGCATTCTGGCCCCTTATTATATAACATATGACAAAAATTTTATAATATATAGTTGTAAATTGTTAAGATAAACATTTTTGCTTCAGTAATGAATTGCAAAATATTGCTCGTTAAAAAGTTATTTATTAAGGACTTTTGGCCCCTCTCGGCCCCTATTTTGAGGGGCCAGCCCCTTTTTCTTCATACCACTTTAAATCTCCTATGATTTTGAACACTTCTTGTTCAACAACTATTCAGAAATTCTTTTTCGTTTCCGAGATATTTGCAAAAGATATATGTAGGGGCCAGCCCTTCAACTCCTTAATGGGGACGTTTAGCAAAAATCGAAAGGTTAGATATTGTTTAGAACATTATTTTGAACATCTTTTATTCAATATTGCTTTTCAAAATATTTCCCACTTTCGAGATATAGAGTGCCAAAGATTTGGCATTCTGGCCCCTTATGGCCCTTAATTATGTAACATATGATGTATATATCATAATATATGTTGTAAATTGTTAAGATAAACATTTTTGCTTCAGTAATGTATACCAAAATAATGATCGTTAAAGAGTAATTGATTTAATACTTTTGGCCCCTCTCGGCCCCTAATAAGACAAGTCAGCCCCTTTTTCTTGATATCACATGAAAATTTTGTAATTCTGAAGACTTTTGTTCAACATCTATTCAGAAGTTTCGTTTCGTTTTCGAGATATGTAGACTTGAAATATTTAGGGGCCGTCCCTTTAAGTCCTTATAGGGGCTGTTTAGGAAAAATTCAATGGATGCACATTGTTGAGAACAGCATTCTAAACAACTTTTGTTCAATATTGCTTTTCAAAATATTTCCCCTTTTCGAAATATAAAGCGTCAAAGATTAAGCATTCTGGCCCCTTGTGGCCCCTAATTACATAATATTTGATGAAAATTTTAAGATATATAGTTGCAGAATGTGAAGATGAACATTTTTGCTTCAATAATTAATATCAAAATTTTTAACGTTAAGGAGTTATAGATGAAAGACTTTTGGCCCCTCTGAGCCCCTAATTTGAGGGGTCAGCCCCTTTTTCTTGATATCACATGAAAGGTCTTGTAATTCTGAAGACTTTTTGCTCTACAACTATTCAGAAGTTTCGTTTCGTTTTCGAGATATGTAGACTTGAAATATTTAGGGGCCGTCCCTTTAAGTCCTTATAGGGGCTGTTTAGGAAAAATTCAAAGGATGCACATTGTTGAGAACAGCATTCTAAACAACTTTTTTTCAATATTGCTTTTCAAAATATTTCCCCTTTTCGAGATATAAAGCGTCAAAGATTAAGCATTCTGGACCCTTATGGCCCCTAATTACGTAATATTTGATAAAAATGTTCAGATATATAGTTGCAGAATGTGAAGATGAACATTTTTGCTTCAATAATTAATATCAAAATATATAACGTTAAGGAGTTATAGATGAAAGACTTTTGGCCCCTCTGAGCCCCTAATTTGAGGGGTCAGCCCCTTTTTCTTGATATCACATGAAAGGTCTTGTAATTCTGAAGACTTTTTGCTCTACAACTATTCAGAAGTTTCGTTTCGTTTTCGAGATATATAGACTTGAAATATTTAGGGGCTGTCCCTTTAAGTCCTTATAGGGGCTGTTTAGGAAAAATTCAAAGGATGCACATTGTTGAGAACAGCATTCTAAACAACTTTTTTTCAATATTGCTTATCAAAATATTTCGCCTTTTCGAGATATAAAGCGTCAAACATTAAGCATTCTGGCCCCTTGTGGCCCCTTTTTATGTGACATATGACGTAAAAATCATAATATATAGTTGTAAATTGTTAAGATAAATAATTTTGCTTCAGTAATGTATACAAAAATATTGCTTGTTTAAGAGTTATCGATTAAAAACTTTTGGCCCCTATCGGCTCCTAATGTGATGAGTCAGCGCTTTTTTCTTCATATCATATTACAGATCTTGTCATTCTGCACAAATATTGTTCAATATGTTTTAATAAAATAATTGTATTTTAAAAGATATGATACAAAATGTCTCAAAAATTCACTCATAATTCGTGTCCTAAATTTCGACCCCTACCGAGCTTCCATGCTAGGCACTTCCGGAAAATATCTAAACCCAGGTGCATTATGGCAACATGTCCTCTATCATCACTGAAAATTTCAGCACTCTAGCTTAAGCCGTTTTTGAGTTCCATCGCAGACAAGGAGGTCCTCTAAATTTTGATAAAAGGGCGATAACTTCCGACCGGAAGTAGATATTCGTTAACGGAATTGCCGGAATTAACTTCAGATATCAACGCATCTACCATGAAAATTTGAATAAAATCGAACGAGCCATCTCCGAGAAATCGTCTGCACAAATTTTGTAAGAAGAAAAAAGAATAAAAATAATAATAATAATAATAATAAAGGTAAAAAAGAAACCGAAGAATAATAGAAGGGTCTTCCGCTGAAGACGGAAGACCCTAATAATAACTAGATGCGATCTCGTTGCGAGCAACGAGTGGGTCTTCCGTCCGATTTTTGATCAGATGAGATACGAATTTGACTGAGATTTTCGTTCATAAATATATAAATAGTGAAAACGTACAATTTCCTTCAGTTATGTTTAACAAAATTTTGATCATTATGGCACCAGAAAACGCAATATTTGATGAAGATTTTAAAATATTTATAGTAGCAGATCGTGAAGATGAACATTACTGTAAAAGGGTTATAGATGAAAGACGTTTAGCCCCTCTGAGCCCCGAATTCGAGGGGTCTTGATATCACATGAAAGGTCTTGTAATTCTGAAGAATTTTCGTTCAACAAATATTCAGTTTTCGAGATATGCAGACTTGAAATATTTAGGGGCCATCCCTTTAAGTCCTTATAGGGGCTGTTTAGGGAAAATTAAAGGGATGCACATTGTTGAGATCATCATTCTAAACAACTTTTTTTCAATATTGCTTTTCAAAATGTTTCCCCTTTTCGAGATATAAAGCTTCAAAGATTAAGCATTCTGGCCCCTTATGGCCCCTAATTACGTAATATTTGAAGAAAATTTTAAGATATATAGTTGCAGATTGTGAAGATGAACATTTTTGCTTCAATATTTAATATCAAAATATTTAACGTTAAGGAGTTATAGATGAAAGACTTTTGGCCCCTCTAAGCCCCTAATTTGAGGGGTAAGCCCCTTTTTCTTGATATCACTTGAAAGGTCTTGTAATTCTGAAGACTTTTTGTTCAACAACTATTCAGAAGTTTCGTTTCGTTTTCGAGATATGTAGACTTGAAATATTTAGGGGCCGTCCCTTTAAGTCCTTATAGGGGCTGATTAGGAAAAATTCAAAGGATGCACATTGTTCAGATCATCATACTAAACAACTTTTGTTCAATATTGCTTTTCAAAATGTTTCACCTTTCGAGATATAAATCGTCAAAGATTAAGCATTCTGGCCCCTTATGGCCCCTAATTACGTAATATTTGGAGAAAATTTAAAGATAGAAAGTTGCAGATTGTGAAGATGAACATTTTTGCTTCAATAATTAATATCAAAATATTTAACGTTAAGGAGTTATAGATGAAAGACTTTTGGCCCCTCTGAGCCCCTAATTTGAGGGGTAAGCCCCTTTTTCTTGATATCACTTGAAAGGTCTTGTAATTCTGAAGACTTTTTGTTCAACAACTATTCAGAAGTTTCGTTTCGTTTTCGAGATATGTAGACTTGAAATATTTAGGGGCCGTCCCTTTAAGTCCTTATAGGGGCTGTTTAGGAAAAATTCAAAGGATGCACATTGTTCAGATCATCATTCTAAGCAACTTTTGTTCAATATTACTTTTCAAAATGTTTCCCCTTTTCGAGATATAAAGCTTCAAAGATTAAGCATTCTGGCCCCTTCTGGCCCTTATTTATGTAACATATGACGTAAAAATCATAATATATAGTTGTAGTTTGTTAAGATAAATAATTTTGCTTCAGTAATGTATACAAAAATATTGCTTGTTTAAGAGTTATCGATTAAAGACTTTCAGCCCCTATTGGCCCCTAATATGATGAGTCAGCCCTTTTTTCTTGATATCATGTTACAGATCTTTTTATTCTGCACAAATATTGTTCAACATGTTTTAACAAAATAATTATACTTTAAAAGATATGATACAAAATGTCTCAAAAATTCACTCATGATTCGTGTCCTAAATTTCGACCCCTACCGAGCTTCCATACTAGGCACTTCCGGAAAATATCTTAACCCAGGTGCAATATGGCAACATGTCCTCTATCATCACTGAAAATTTCAGCGCTCTAGCTTAAGCCGTTTTTGAGTTCCATCGCAGACAAGGAGGTCCTCTGAATTTTAATAAAAGGGCGATAACTCTCGACCGGAAGTAAATATCCCTTAACGGACTTGCCGGAATTAACTTCAGATGTCAACGCATCTACCTTGAAAATTTGAATGAAATCGAACGAGCCATCTCCGAGAAATCCTCTGCACAAATTTTGTAAGGAGAAAAAAGAATAATAATAATAACTAGATGCGATCTCGTTGCGAGCAACGAGTGGGTCTTCCGTCCGATTTTTGATCAGATGAGATAAGAATTTGACAGAGATTTTGGTTTTTTAAAATCCCTTTTTTATATAAGCTTAAACCTCTCGTGATTTTAAAAACTTTTTATTCAACAACTATTGAGAAAGTCTTCTTCGTTTCCGAGATATATTCAAAAGAAACATTTAGGGGCTGGTCCTTCAACACCTAAATGGGGATATTTAGCAAAAATTGAAAGTTCACATATTGTTCAAAACATTATTTTGAACATCTTTTATTCAAAACTGCTTCCCAAAATATTTCCCCCTTTTGAGATATAAAGCGTGAAAGATTTTGCATTCTGGCCCCCTATGGCCCCTAATTATGTAACATATGATGTGAATATCATAATATGTAGTTGTAAATTGTTGAGATAAACATTTTTGCTTCAGTAATGCATTACAAAATATTAATTGTTAAAGAGTTATTGATTAAAGACTTTTGGCCCCTCTCAGCCCCTATTTAAAGGGGCCAGTCCCTTTTTCTTCATACCACTTCAAAGCTCTCATGATTTCGAACATTTTTTGTTCAACAACTATTTACAAACTCTTCTTCGTTTTTGAGATATTTAAATAAGAAATATTTAAGGGCCGGCCCTTCAACTCCTTAATGGGGACGTTTAGCAAAATATAAAAGGTTGCATATTGTTCAGAACATTATGTTGAACATCTTTTGTTCAATATTGCTTATCAAAATATTTCCCACTTTTGAGATATAAAGCGTCAAAAATTTAGCATTCTGGCCCTTTATGGCCCCTAATTATGTAACATATGATATAAATATCATAATATGTAGTTGTAAATTGGTGAGATGAACATTTTTGCTTCAGTAATGCATTACAAAATATTGATCGTTAAAGAGCTATTGTTCAAAGACTTTCGGCGCCTCTCAGCCCCTATTTTGAGGGGCCAGCCCCTTTTCCTTCATATCACCTTAAAGCTCTCATGATTTTGAACACTTTCTGTTCAACAACTAGTCAAAAATTCTTTTTCGTTTCCGAGATATTTGCAAAAGAAGTATTTAGGGGCCGGCCCTTCAACTCCTTAATAGGGACATTTAGCAAAAAATGAAAGGTTGTGTATTGTTTAGAACATTATGTTGAACATCTTTTGTTCAATATTGCTTATCAAAATATTTCCCACTTTTGAGATATAAAGCGTCAAAGATTTAGCATTCTGGTCCCTTATGGCCCCTAATTATGTAACATATGATGTAAATATCATAATATATAGTTGTAAATTGTTAAGTTAAACATTTTTGCTTCAGTAATGCATTACAAAATATTGATCGTTAAAGATTTATTGATTAAAGAATTTCGGCCCTTCTCGGCCCCTAATGTGATGAGTCAGCCCCTTTTCTTTGATATCATATAAAAGATCTTGTAATTCTACACAATTTCTGTTCAATATGTTTTAACAAAATACCCATAGTTAAAAAGTTATCGTAAGAAATGTCTCTAAAATTCACTCATGATTCGTGTCCTAAATTTCGACCTCTACCGAGCTTCCATACTATTCACTTCTGGAAAATATCTAAACCCAGGTGCATAATTGCAATATGTCCTCTATCATCGCTGAAAATTTCAGCGCTCTAGCTTTAGCCGTTTTTGAGTTCCATCGCAGACAAGGAGGTCCTCTGAATTTTGATAAAAGGGCGATAACTTCCGACCGGAAGTTATTTTCTAGAAACGGAAGTGCCGGAATTAACTTCAGATAAAAAGGTGTTAATGCTGAAAATTTGAACCAAATCGATCGAACCATCTCCGAGAAATCTTCTGCACAAAATTTGTAAAGAAAAAAAAAAGGAAGAATAATAATAAGAAAAGTGAAAAAGAAACAATAGAATAATAGAAGGGTCTTCCGCTGAAGACGGAAGACCCTAATAATAATAATAATAAAGGTAAAAAAGAAACCTAAGAATAATAGAAGGGTCTTCCGCTGAAGACGGAAGACCCTAATAACTAGATGCGATCTCGTTGCGAGCAACGAGTGGGTCTTCCGTCCGATTTTTGATAAGATGAGATACGAATTTGACTGAGATTTTCGTTCATAAATATATAAATAGTGAATACGTACAATTTCCTTCAGTTATGTTTAACAAAATTTTGATCATTATGGCACCAAAAAAACCCGCAATATTTGATGAAGATTTCAAAATATTTATAGTAGCAGATCGTGAAGATGAACATTACTGTAAAAGGGTTATAGATGAAAGACTTTTAGCCCCTTTGAGCCCCTAATTCGAGGGGTCTTGATATGACATGAAAGGTCTTGTAATTCTGAAGACTTTTTGTTCAACAACTATTCAGTTTTCGAGATATGCAGACTTGAAATATTTAGGGGCCGTAACTTTAAGTCCTTATAGGGTCTGTTTAGGAAAAATTCAAAGGATGCACATTGTTCAGATCATCATTCTAAACAACTTTTGTTCAATATTGCTTTTCAAAATGTTTCCCCTTTTCGAGATATAAAGCATCAAAGATTAAGCATTCTGGCCCCTTATGGCCCCTAATTACGTAATATTTGAAGAAAATTTTAAGATATATAGTTGCAGATTGTGAAGATGAACATTTTTGCTTCAATAATTAATATCAAAATATTTAACGTTAAGGAGTTATAGATGAAAGAATTCTGGCCCCTCTGAGCTCCTAATTTGAGGGGTCAGCCCCTTTTTCTTGATATCACATGAAAGGTCTTGTAATTCTGAAGACTTTTTGTTCAACAACTATTCAGAAGTTTCGTTTCGTTTTCGAGATATGTAGACTTGAAATATTTAGGGGCCGTCCCTTTAAGTCCTTATAGGGGCTGTTTAGGAAAATTTCAAAGGATGCACATTGTTCAGAATATTATTCTAAACAACTTTTGTTCAATATTGCTTTTCAAAATGTTTCCCCTTTTCGAGATATAAAGCTTCAAAGATTAAGCATTCTGGCCTCTTGTGGCCCTTATTACGTAATATTTGAAGAACATTTTAAGATTTATAGTTGCAGATTGTGAAGATTAACATTTTTGCTTCAATAATTAATATCAAAATATTTAACGTTAAGGAGTTATAGATGAAAGACTTTTGGCCCCTCTGAGCCCCTAATTTGAGGGGTCGGCCCCTTTTTCTTGATATCACATGAAAGGTCTTGTAATTCTGAAGACTTTTTGTTCAACAACTATTCAGAAGTTTCGTTTCGTTTTCGAGATATGTAGACTTGAAATATTTAGGGGCCGTCCCTTTAAGTCCTTATAGGGGCTGTTTAGGAAAAAATGAAAGGATGCACATTGTTCAGATCATCATTCTCAACAACTTTTGTTTAATATTACTTTTCAAAATGTTTCCCCTTTTCGAGATATAAAGCGTCAAAGATTAAGCATTCTGGCCCCTTATGGCCCCTAATGACGTAATATTTGAAGAACATTTTAAAATATATAGTTGCAGATTGTGAAGATGAACATTTTTGCTTCAATAATTAATATCAAAATATTTAACGTTAAGGAGTTATAGATGAAAGACTTTTGGCCCCTCTGAGCCCCTAATTTAGGGGTCAGCCCCTTTTTCTTGATATCACATGAAAGGTCTTGTAATTCTGAAGACTTTTTGTTCAACAACTATTCAGAAGTTTCGTTTCGTTTTCGAGATATGTAGATTTGAAATATTTAGGGGTCATCCCTTTAAGTCCTTATAGGGGCTGTTTAGGAAAAATTCAAAGGATGCACATAGTTCAGATCATCATTCTAAACAACTTTTGTTCAATATTGCTTTTCAAAATATTTCCCCTTTTCGAGATATAAAGCTTCAAAGATTAAGCATTCTGGCCCCTTGTGGCCCTTATTTATGTAACATATGACGTAAAAATCATAATATGTAGTTGTAGTTTGTTAAGATAAATAATTTTGCTTCAGTAATGTATACAAAAATATTGCTTGTTTAAGAGTTATCGATTAAAGACTTTCGGCCCCTATCGGCCCCTAATTTGACAAGTCAGCCCTTTTCTCTTGATATCATATTAAAGATCTTGTCATTCTGCACAAATATTGTTCAGTATATTTTAACAAAATAATTATACTTTAAAAGATATGATACAAAATGTCTCAAAAATTCACTCATGTTTCGTGTCCTAAATTTCGACCCCTACCGAGCTTCCATACTAGGCACTTCCGGAAAATATCCAAACCCAGGTGCAAAATGGCAACATGTCCTCTATCATCATTGAAAATTTCAGCGCTCTAGCGTGAGCCGTTTTTGAGTTCCATAGCAGACAAGGAGGTCCTCTAAATTTTGATAAAAGGGCGATAACTTCCGACCGGAAGTTAATATCCCTTAACGGAATGGCCGGAATTAACTTCAGATGTCAACGCATTTACCATGAAAATTTGAATGAAATTGAACGAGCCATCTCCGAGAAATCGTCTGCACAAAATTTGTAAGAAGAAAAAAGAATAAAAATAATAATAACTAGATGGTTCTCGTTGCGAGCAACGAGTGGGTCTTCCGTCTGATTTTGGATGAGATAAGTCAAGATCTTGACTGAGATATTCGTCTATAAAAAGTGAAAGGATGCATATTGTTTATAACATTATTCTGACCATCTTTTGTTCAATATTACTGATCAAAATATTTCCCCTTGTTCGAGGTGTCAAAGATTTGGCATTCTGGCCCTTTATGGCCCATTATTTTGAACACACGATTAAAGTTTTATAATATATAGTTAACGAATGTTAAGATGAACATTTTTCCTTCTGGAATTTATAACAAAATATTGATTATTTAAAAGTTATAAATGAAAGACTTTTGGCCCTTCTGGGCCTTAATTTGAGGGATCAACCCCTTTTTCTTAATATCAAATGAAAGGTCTTGTGATTTTCAGAAATTTCCTTCGTTTAAGAGATATATAGAATAACAATATTTAGGGGCCAGCCCTCCGAGTCCTTAATGGGGATGTCTTGCAAAAATTAAAAGGGTGTATATTGTTTAGAACATTATTCTGAACATCTTTTGTTCAATATTGCTTATCAAAATATTTTCCCTTTTCGAGATATAAAGTGTCAAGGATTTAGCATTCTGGTCCCTTATGGCCCCTTATTACGTAACATATGATCAAAATTTTATAATATATAGTTGCAGAATGTTAAGATGAAGATTCTTGCTTCAGTAATATGTAACAAAATATTGATCATTAGAAAGTTATAGATGAAAGACTTTTGGCCCTTCTGAGCCCCTAATTTGAGGGGTCAACCCCTTTTTCTTATTATCAAATGAAAGGTCTTGTGATTTTGAAGTTTTTTTGTTCAACAACTATTCAGAAATTTCCTTTCGTTTAAGAGATATATAGAATAACAATATTTAGGGGCCAGCCCTCCAAGTCCTTAATGGGGATGTCTTGCAAAAATTAAAAGGATGTATATTGTTTAGAACATTATTCTGAACATCTTTTGTTCAATATTGCTTATCAAAATATTTCCCCTTTTCGAGATATAAAGTGTCAAAGATTTAGCATTCTGGTCCCTTATGGCCCCTTATTACGTAACATACGATCAAAATTTTATAATATATAGTTGCAGAATGTTAAGATGAACATTTTTTCTTCAGTAATTTATGACAAAATATTGATCATTAAAGAGTTATAAATGAAAGACTTTTGGCCCTTCTGAGCCCCTAATTAGAGGGGTTAGCCCCTTTTTCTTGATATCAAATGAAAGGTCTTGTGATTTTGAAGACTTTTTGTTCAACAACTATTCAGAAATTTCCTTTAGTTTAAGAGATATATAGAATAACAATATTTAGGGGCCAGCCCTCCAAGTCCTTAATGGGGATGTCTTGCAAAAAATAAAAGGGTGTATATTGTTTAGAACATTATTCTGAACATCTTTTGTTCAATATTGCTTATCAAAATATTTCCCCTTTTCGAGATATAATGTGTCAAAGATTTAGCATTCTGGCCCCTTATGGCCCCTTATTACGTAACATATGATCAAAATTTTATAATATATAGTTGCAGAGTGTTAAGATGAACATTTTTGCTTCAGTAATTTATAACAAAATATTGATCGTTAAAGAGTTATAGATGAAAGACTTTTGGCCCTTCTGAGCCCCTAATTTGAGGAGTCGGCCCCTTTTTCTTGATATCAAATAAAAGGTCTTGTGATTTTAAAGACTTTTTGTTCAATATGTTTTAACAAAATACTTTTATTTAAAATGTTATTATAAGAAATGTCTCTAAAATTCACTCATAAATCACGTCCTAAATTTTGACCCCTACCGAGCTTCCATACTTCGCACTTCCGGAAAATTTGAAAACCAAGGTGCACAACTAGAACATGTCCTCTATCACCACTGAAAGTTTCAGCACTCTAGCTTTTGTCGTTCTTGAGTTTTTGTGCAGACACAAGGTCTATCAAAAAATCGATCAAAGGGCGATAACTTCCGACCGGAAGTGATTTTTCAAAAACTGAAGCGGCGTTATAAACTTCAGATAGCAAACGCATTAACCCTGAAAATTTGAAGCAAATCGATCGAGCGATCTCCGAGAAATCTTCTGCACAAAATCGGTAAGGAAAAAAAAAAGAATAATAATAATAATAATAATAAGAAAAGTGAAAAATCAACAATAGAATAATAGAAGGGTCTTCCGCAGAAGACGGAAGACCCTAATAAAGGTAAAAAAGAAACCGAAGAATAATAGAAGGGTCTTCCGCTGAAGACGGAAGACCCTAATAATAATAAAAGTGAAAAAGAAACAATAGAATAATAGAAGGGTCTTCCGTTGGAGACGGAAGACCCTAACGAGTTTAAAATGAAACATATGATTATAGAAAATAAACGAGTAAACGATAAACAAATTCAAATAAAAAGGAAATTAAAATACATGTTTGAGTTTGTAACCCTTATTTTTTTTTTTTTTTTTTTAGAAAGTATAAGCGTATCACAGGTCACTAATTTTACCCCTTTTCATTGACCACGCAAGTAGTGCCATATAAAAACACTGGTTTTTTCATAAATATGTCTTCGGATGTAGGATGTATACGGGGTGGAATGGGCTGATTTTAGGGCATAGATGGGAAGGAGAGTGTCTGGGGGAAAAGAATTAAAATTTCAAATATTGAGAAATATTGCCTTTGAATGCGTATTAGGAAGGGTGTAAAGGTATCACACCGGTAATTGACCAATCAAAATGAACTTAGTCAATTGTAGTTCCATACATAATAAAGAAATATTTTTTTTATTGTGAGAAATTTTTTAATTTCCCTTATTCTATTTTTACATTTTTGGTATCTGTGCTTAGGATATTTTATGTACTTTGTAAAATATTAAAGGCTTTTGACAGGAACTATTTCTTTCGGGGCATAGGAGGCCACTTCCTGGGGTGCACACAGGATGTTTATAAACACATTGAATACACGTGGTTTTGAGGGTATTCCTGTTTGCGGATGGAAAAAATCAGAAAATGTCGTGTAGGTACCCTATTTTTGGTGTCAGCTGATGTGACTGGTAACGTTTAACACTTCCTGCTAAATATTTTTTCATGAATTCGAATACCTGATTTTTAATGATTTTTTATTCTATATAGAATTACATAGTGAAAACAATTACCGGTGTGATACCTTAAATAGGCCATGTTTACCTTCTTCTCAAGGGGTAAGTTAAATATGCAGGGTATGGGGTATAACTCACGATGTCTTAGAGGGACTTGTACACTAAAGATTCTCCTTAGATTTAAAAATATTTTAAGGCTATAATAAAAAAGAAATCGCTAAATTTCAAGATATATTTAATTAATTCTAAATAAAATTTAAATAAATTCCACATGCAAAAAAGGTAGAAGAACGCGTGGTAGCAAAATAATATTGAGCATATTAAAGGAAATAAATGCTATAATTATCAATGACATCCAAAGAAAAAAAATTGTAAAAGTATTTTTTTTTTAGATCCACCTCTACAAGATTCTGCCATAAATTGTCTCGAATCACTCTTAGGGGAATATCGGTGATTAGTGTTAATAGCACTTGTATTGAGTTCAGCTCAAAGCTAAATCGGACGGGATTTCTTGGGATGATTTGGTGAGTCTAGACTCTGACGTCATATGACGTCGTATTCATTGTTGACTAATGTTGATATTTATCTGCAATATACATTAAATCAAGGCGAGTTTATTTTTTTGTTAAACTTTTGTTGTTATTCTCGCGAGAACATAGCTTAAAGAAGCGATGCATTCTGGGTCCAAAAGTTACTGAGGAAAAAAAATCGTTTGGTTCAATGTGTAAGTCCGAATTTTCTCTTCGCCCAGAGCGCTTCGCTATTAATAACGGTACCAAAACATGTTATACTTCTTGTGTATATCGACGGGGCATATTTATAACAGTTAGAGACAATTGTTCGCTCTCTCTCTCTCTCTCTCTGTAATACCACACCCGGAGGTTTTTGTCTTACCGTAATTTCGTCATGCAGGGTGTCTTGACTTTTTTCTCCCTCAAAATGTTGAACATCTACTGTTATTAACCCATTGGCATAGCAATGAACCACTACGTGACTAGATCATAAATGAAAAAAAAATGATACATTCATTTAAACTGTTTCATATCAACTCTAAAAAAATGCTTTTATTCTTAAAAATATTCTAAAATTACTAGTAATTAAGTTCGTAAAGCGGGGATTCTTTCTTTTGAACATAATCATTTAGAATATAAGACAACACAGCAATTTCGAGAAGACTTATACCTCTTTTTAAACATGTAGCTGAGGAAACTCTATGCTTAATCCCCTTGCTCTAAAATTACAATCACTTAAAAGGTTATCTTTGGAGCCCCAACGCCCTCCATCTCCAGGTGGATCTCCCAACTATTGACAAGATTTCTCAAGTTTAATATTAACCTGATAATATATTTACATCTACTGAATATTATCTCCTTTATTTCTTAGGAAAACCATTGTCGTTTATCAGTCAGTAAACACCGCTAAGCATATCAAGTCATTTAGTGGCGCTTCCTTCAATTAAACGTAAATGTTCATAATACACTATTTCATGTACTTAATCCTACTTTAAATGGTATTTGTAAAGATATAAATATAAACAATAAAATGGCCTTCTTTCTTTGTAATTACGGGAATTAACGTTGTAGCTAATGCAGAAATAAATTACATAACCCACTTACGCCGGTTATGCATTTTTTCTGCAACAGCTACAGCATAAATTCCCATCAAAGAAAGCTTTTATTGTTTAAATAAACGTCAGTACCTCCCCTCCTGATTGGTTGATAATAAAACATATCCACCCATTGACGACGGATTATTCTCCATGCAGTTTAACTCTCCATCCAAACACAAGCTAGGTATAGCTCTCACCGCCTTAAATGCACCTGTACGGAAGACAACAAAAGATTAGCTTTTAAATCTAGTATGTGGGAGTTTATGAATTTTAGTTAAAATTACTGCAGAAAAACCTTTTCAATGGTTTTTAAAAACCAAATTTATTTATAATTATTTTCTCTGTCATCAATTTTATTAAAAAATGTAAACATTATAACTTGGCTAAAAATTATCTATTTATTCATTGAATTAAGTAAGATAAAAAGACACAGCAATAAAAATAAGACAATGGAAATAAAAAAAAATAATCAAATGAATTTTTAATGAAATGTTTTGTTCGGTAATTTTGTATTTATAATGATATTCTGCATACGGAGTCAAGATCTTACAGTAGTGATTGCATGAAAAACATCAGACATATTAAGATCCATCGATTGAGCGCTAATGTCGAGGATGAGAAATCCTTCAACCAGATTCTTAAATTTAATGACATAAGTTTCAAATTATAGAAGTAATAACATTTTCACTTGTCGGAGTAATGCTGTATATTTCTAACTGCAACTTCTAGAACCAGCAAATAAAAGTGCTTGCATTCTTTACTTACCGTCATCCGTTCGGATCCCCTCGTGCATCTGAAAGCTCATCATGATGTTCTTTGCCGCCATGTCTGTTACCTGTCTTTACATGCGGTACTTTTCCTTGCTCGTCTTTTATCCAAACCATGAACGTTTTTTTAAAATATGAGCCGCTTTTCTTGCCGCTAGACTTGCTTATTATCTCCTTAATGATTTAATAAAACCTGTGAAATTTATAAATCAATAATAATCATATAACAAGCACGATCATAAAATTGTTTTAGCGGTTCCATGCAGATCAAGACGTCAGGATTTCTTACAATAGACTTGTACTATGGAATCGCTCGTTACAATCACGGAGAGGGGGTTACATTATATAAATAGTGCACGTTTTTGAGGGTAACAGTTGAAATTGACACCCCAAGGAAAACCATTGTCAACCGACGCGTCAGCGTCGGTTGACAATGGTTTTCCTTGGGGTGTCAATTTCAACTGTTACCCTCAAAAACGTGCACTATTTATTTTATTATACTGAATGTCTTATTGATTTCGGATGTCATAAAAAAAATTCGGAGATCGTCGTTAAGTTCACGCTTAGAAAGCTTTCAAACTCCCTGCTTCTATTTTTCTCAATAAGAAAGCTTCGGAAAAGATTTACCAACCTCTCTATTGTTTGTTTGCTACTCAAAAAGTCCTTTATCATCTAAAGTTTGCACTCGCAAGGATGTTTCGTCTGTCGTTTGTTGTTTTCAAGTAAGCTACATCGGACGCAAGCTTTTATTGACGTCATTTATTCGGCTTCTTTCAAACGCACAACCGACGTTTTGAGAATTCTATGGTGAACCGTACGCGCATGATTTGAACGCATGTGATATTTTCGTAATGTTACCCGTTGTCAAGTGTGTTGCTAACGCTGAGGGTAATATTACGGATTGTTAAATGCTTCTAAACCAATCAGATTTTAGTATTTAACATGAAAGTATAATAATATATAATTTTGTACAAGGATATATATCTATACTTATTCTTCATTCAGGAATTAATATTACAGATGAATGCTTCATCCGTGTCCGCCTTTATGAAGAATTACGGATCATTGACCTTTACACGTCTCTGTATTGATTTACTGAATATTACCGGTTACGTATATATCATTCTCCAGGAATCTATATACAAATTGAATTGAATTGAATTTATATTGCCATTTTGAATGTCCCCCCTTCCTTCCCCCAAAAATAATAGGAAATGAATTCTAAATGAAACAAATATCATGAATTGTTTTCGAATGAAAATTAAAGAATTGAATTGAACATGTTGAAGAAAAAAAAATAATATGAGAATGAAAAAAATATAGCGAAATGCTTACCTGCCATAAACAAAAAATGAACGATTTTTCGTAGTCTGTGGGGGTTAAAACCCACCAAATTAGTAACACACTGAATATTATTTAATCATTCAGCATCAAGAAAAGATTTCTGTGTCAGTCTATTTAAAGTGCAGTCGTACCTTGTTTTGGTTCAATGAAGAGCAATGCCTGGGACGATTAATTTGGTGTTTAAATGATCGCGACGTTTTGATTATTTAGGCAAATGTACTCAACCTTAAAGAATGTATAAAACTACTAGTATCAACTATCTCGGTTCTCTTATTCTCTTCATGGATTAAGGTCCATTATTTTTCCGATTGAAACAATTGAAAAACTTATCTGTATAATTTATGCACACATCTCAATATTTGTTCAACTTGAAATTATAATAATTTGCCTTTTTAAGAAATGAATGGCATTCTAGAAAGGTTTAGTCTTTCATTACTTTCTTCTGGAAATTTTACATATACATTTTAAAAAAGGGGTCCAGCTTAAGACTTACAGTACAAAATTTAAACGGGTACAAAACGCCCTTGGTTATCATGGCAACATTAATTTTTTCTGCCCTTTTTCTGAACCCCTATCTTACATACCACCCTGTGTTGGGGTATTAGTTTCAGTCAAAATGTTTTTGTTCAATGGTATCAACGATGTAAGTGTATTGTATTGCAAATTTATTTAAGAAATGAATTTAATTTTGGAAGATTTATGAGGACATGAACTACGACAATTAACGCCGGCATATTAGTATGCCGGCGTGAAGCGTTGTAGTTCATGTACCTCATGAATTTTCAAAAATTAAATTCATTTCTCATATTTACATTATTTTTCTGAAGAGTTGCCACATATTACGCCATTCAACTGTCAGAATAAAGGGTCGATGGCGCGATGACGCAATAATTCGATGACAATGAAACGATGGTGCGATACCGATGACGCCATGCAGCGATAGCGTATAGCCCGGTAATAAAGAAAGATTCTAAAACTCAAAAAATTGCTGTGCGCCGAGCACCGATATTTGATACCCTTTAAAGGCTTATTTAACATGCATATGACATTACAACATTATAATATTTTGTCAAAATAGCAAAACATTTCATTCCCCAACAAGGTGCAAATAATATTAATTTTGGTAGAATAGTATTTGAAATATTCAAAAAGTTCGCGTTTTTCTGGGACAACCCTCGTAAAAGCATATACCGTAAATATCATGTGAGATTCATAAGGGATTAAAAATCAAGGACAAGGTAGCTGATTTAATTATTTTTGTCGTGTAATGAAGACCGGCAGTGTTATGAAATCCCGATCAGCCTTTCCCCTGTCGGTCGTAACAAAAAAGATGCAAAAGTTCAACACTACGCCGCATACTTTGAAACATAATTTTTGTTTCTATCAAAAGCTTGTACTCCAGTCTTACTAAAGCCAGCCCCTACTATTTCACTTCGTTCGAACGAAGTGAAATAGTAGGGACTGGCTTTAGTCAGACTGGCTTGTACTCTACAGTACTTGGAAAGTGCTGCTAGAATCGTGTGGTTAACATAAATTGATGAAAATTCTTCGATCTTATGTACACAATGTAAAAATTTTGGTAAAGTTTCATGCGAGAATACGAAATAATTATTTCTGTGACAGGAGTGTAGGATTCTAGCAGTACTTTTCATGGCCCAGTGATGTTTTTACATAATTATTTTAACAAAGAGAAATGAATTATCTCCGGGGTAGTGTTGGCCTTTTCACTTCTTCATTAAGGCAATTTTTCTGTATATAGACGCCACGTTATGACGTCGTAGTGGACTGCTTAATTTAGCCAAAGTCTCTATGACATCTATATAATGGATAATAATAGTAAATGTTTTATCTATGGCTTTTCCGATTTATCAATGTTACATTTCACCAAAAAAGCGTAAATTCACCGAATTCTGATCTATGTGCTGCCTTAACATACCTGCGCGTAAGAAGCAATTTTAGTTGATTGGGGGGTGGGGGCACAAGAAAACATTTTCAGCTTGGGAGGGGGCACTGCCAAGCAAGAATTCCTTGAGAAGACACAAGCATGGATTAACTATGTTGTCTATTATATACTGCTACATGTGTATACGTCGGCAATGTATATTCTATCGTATCGTCGTATCGTGTATGTGTCCTGTTCTAACGTATATCATGTAAAGAAGAACACTGCGAGTACTTTAAAACAATCAACCTTATTTTTTTCGTACTTTTAAGTTTATTAAAAGAAAAATATAGTAGATAAGGAAATAGACTAAACAGAAAAACTAACGAGATATGGATAAAAACGCCTATCTGGTATTTAAAAAAAAATCATTGTCATATTGGGCGTGCTTTAAAAAAAAAACACCCTATGAGTAATATCCTTTTATCAATTGCATTGTATTTTATTTGTTCATAAGCTCATGATCAATGTAAAATACAGTCATATCATGTTCTGATTATTGAAAACGATAATTAGGACGAATGCACGCAACATTTAACGCATAAAACTGTAATAGACAATGTTGATGTTTTTATAAAGATTAACCCTGTATACCGTACCGGTCAAAATGACAATAAAATCGGATAGAGGATTGATGAATTAAAAATTGATGTAGAATATATCGGTCTCTGAAATAATGTTTTTTTTTTTTTTTTTATTTTTTAAGCATCTGCAGATTATCTGCTATCTGACAAGATCTACATGTATGCATTGTTATTAAATACTTGACTGTTTATGTGTATTTCAGAGTTATGATAATATTGATATTGAATATATTTACAAACAAGACAACATGGTGTTTGTGTTCTCTTTCATAGAAACGAAGCCCATTCCAAAGGTGTTCACGCTGGTATGAAACATGTCAGGCAGAATACGACCCAAGGCGTACGATAGGTTGTATTTATATTTACAAACAATGTCATTATAACGATCGTATAGAATGTGTGAAAAACTGAATTTAAGCGGGGTTGTTGAAATTATTGTAACATCAACTTATTTATCAGTAGCTTGCCTTGATCATATTGGTCGTATTCAGAGCATGCTCTTGCATGCGTATCAAATCAGTTAGGAAGCATAAACACCATATGCATTATCCATTATTTTGAGATTTATTCCACATTAGTAATGCTCTTTTCCTTGCTAATAAAAATTCCCATCCAAGTGTTAACTTACTCTTGAAATGAGCAATGTATGTTATTTCATTATTGTTATGCGAGTGTTGGACCCTGGAATTTTAGAAATTTATTGACCATTGAAAAGAAATTACCATACCACCTTTCTCCGGGGAAATTATTTTTGGTTATTGCATAATAAAAATTTGCACTTGCTCAATAAAAGGCTTAACTATAGATAAAACAATGGGCTTTTGGGGGAAAATGAGTCACTGAATTGTTTCGCTATGGATAATAAATCGTTCCTATTACACGGAACTATATACAAAAGAATAAAACATTTAACGTTTTCTAATAAATATCATTCATTTCGCTTCTTAATAACCCACACCTTTATATATATATATATATATATATATATATATATATATATATATATATATATATATATATATATATATATATATATATATATATATACTACATTATGTACGAAATACATCACTCACAAAACTTACTATTGCAATCTCTCCTTCAGTCATATTCGGCTAATGCAGCAAACACATTTCATCTCATAAATTATAAACTTTCAGTGGAAGAATGCCATATAAATCTACTGAAAACAATTTCAGATTGAAGGAGCTAGGGGAATAGCGATACGCCATGACTTGATTTGCATCTCTCTTACAAGTTTGATCCGCCCACGTTGACATAATACTTCGGAGTTATTGCATGAGGGAAGTGAACGAAATTTATACAAGAAAGGAAAGATATTCCATTATGCCAGCTGACGATTTCCATATCTCATGCCCCCCCCCCCCCCCCCCCAAATCACAAGTTGCGAAACTGACGATCGACTAGAATGGAGCAGATCCAGAAGCGGGGAAAAATGGGGGAATTAATTAAGAAGGTAATTAATCATAATCATATTGAGGAGGGCCAGAGTTGCTTAAGTTTTCTATTGTAAAGTATATGTTGACAAAATCCCCCTCCCTTTCCTACACTGAGGCCTTGTATTTGTCTATGTGGAAATCCAAAGGTAAGATCACCCCGGTCAATAATCGTGCATGTCCACTCACTGACCCAAACACCCTAAATGATCTGGGTTGGACGTACATTTTATATTTAAGTAAATGAGAATTGGCATTGGGAAAAGAGAATATACATGAAACTGTTTTTACATATTGAAAAACTTGAAAATGGAAGATAAATTCATTACTTACCCGCAATATTATTTCACGCCAGGAGGTACCAGTCGAATTAAAAGGAAATACAGTCCATAATACTGTATATATACTGCTGAGTACTGAATGTTGATTTAATCATATCCCTCGCAAGGTTCTTATATTCCTACAAGATCGATTTCAGACAACTCACAATTCGCTAACCGTTAATAAATATTTCAGCATAAACATGATAAAGACAAACCTTTATTGGATATGAATTTTACTATTTTTATGCTCAGCAGGCCAACGTGTTTAAAAAGGGGGGGGGGTAACTTCCCAAAAATTCTGACAAGCAAAAAAAAAAAAAAAAAAAAAAAAAAAAAAAAAAAAAAAAAAAAATACCAAAATGTGTGGGGGACCAACTTCCCAAAATAAGCTGACAAGCAAAAAAAATACTGCCATCGTTTGTATATAGATTCCTGGTTGCACAAAGAGTTGAAATCATTAATTTATAGGAATATCATTTTTTGAGCCTTACCCTTACCCCCATCCGGTGGGGGTGGGGGTACCTATAGTGCAGCTTACCCCGGTTTCAAGAAGGAGAACCAATCACCTCCCACACTATTTTGCCTCCTCCACATTCCTACCAGCAGTCCCTCTTCACTATAGACAGGTTTTTGACAATTTTCTTAATATTTTCGGAAAAAATAAGCCCGACGGCAGTATTCCTCCTGTAGGTTTTGTCAAGGGAAGTAACTAGAATGTTTTTATTGTTCGTGTTCAACTCGTAGATTATTTCATTAAAGACGAAACACCAGGTAGGACTTAATTGTTATCACTTCAGTTTGAAAATATTTTTTTCATATTTTTTTTATTGATAAACATACAAAGTTACGGAAGCCCTGGAGGGACACTGACTACTTGCTATGACTTATTTGTTATAGCTTATTTGTTGTGACTTATTTGTTATAGCTTATTTGTTGTGACTTATTTGTTATAGCTTATTTATCGTGACTTATTTGTTATAGCTTATTTGTTTTGACTTATTTGTGATAGCTTATTTGTTGTGACTTATTTGTTATAGCTTATTTGTTGTGACTTATTTGTTTTGACTTATTTGTTATAGCTTATTTGTTATAGCTTATTTGTTTTGACTTATTTGTTATAACTTATTTGTTATAGCTTATTTGTTGTGACTTATTTGTTATAGCTTATTTGTTGTGACTTATTTGTTATAGCTTATTTGTTGTGACTTATTTGTTATAGCTTATTTGTTGTGACTTATTTGTTATAGCTTATTTGTTGTAACTTATTTGTTATGATTCATTTGTTGCTGGTTTTAACTAAGTGTAAAGTAGCTTTGGAAAACGTGTAGCATAACTTACGTTTATTTTAAAAATCTTATGTTTAGTCCTAGTTAAACTGTAGTTTTGGATGGATTAATTGTAGTTTAACGTCCAGTATAGTTGCGATTACATTATTCTTATCTTTTACGCCTTGTTACTTAGTTGTTATAACTTGATTGATATTTGTTCATTCTTACTTAATAGTTATTACTTAATTCTTATTTGTAACTTCCAGTGTGGATAATGATTGAACATATGAACATAACTACTATTTTATCTTGTCATTAGTAATAAATTCAAAGGCAAAATACTGTACATAAATTGGCATATTCAAAATTTAGCGCAATCACTGGGTATGGAGATGTTGGCGTAATCATGAATTAGCGATACACATGTTCGTGCCGTATATTGTATTTATAAATGATTTCTTAGCGGTATTCATTAATTAGCGCATCGTTGTCTGCGCCAAAGCCGCTAAAATATGAAGCCCGTTTTTTAAGTACACATACAGTATTCCTTTCTTCTCTTCTGAAACTACACTTAGCGTCCATCTCGTGCGCCACGTTTTTGGGTTAAGTAAATTTGATAACAAATGTAAAATAAAGAGAATAAGAACTAAGTCAAAACTAATAAGAAATGAGTCAATGTCCCTCCAGGGCTTCCGTACAAAGTTGATGTGATAAGAAAAAAACCCTGTGTTTTTGAACCCGCGTTTCCGCGGTGATCGGGTAACCTTTTTGTTAATCAGTATTCGTAATTAAAAAGTAGTCAAGATTTAGTGAATCTTTTACATTAATAAGTGATAAAACATTTTTGATTAAATTAAACGGAATTTCAGAATGAACTTTGGTTGTAATGATGAAATGTATGGAGATAACGAACAGTATTGAAACTCAGAAGTCCATTAAACAATATAAATTTTGGAGCAGAGCAAACACGGACCTATAAAACATCAGAGGTGGGATCAGGTGCCATGGAGGAGTGAGCATACCCTGCCGACCGGTCACACCCGCCGTGTGCTCCTTGTCACGATCGGGAAATAACGGAAAAAATCCGTTGACAATTCAGTGTATAAATAATAGCCTAATAATGACAAGTTTAAACGAGACTGCTGATATTCTTGTTTCTTCAATTTGTTTGTCAATAACTTACCTCGTTTTAGAAATTGCTCATACATGTATGTAGAGCATGCTCTTACGCATTGAATCAAATGAGAGATATAAACCCTGTATGCAGTTGATGAAGGTATATTTCTGCATAAGTAAGGGAAGTTGACGATTGAAAAGTTAAAGTCATCACGTTTATCATAAAGTTTGATTGTTAGATTACCATTAACGTCTTTTTCTAGTAAGATATCCAAATATGAAACAGATGTGTCAGACTATGTGGTATCGTTTATTTCAAGCTCAGTTGGATATATCGTATCGACATGAGAATGGAAATAACCTTGATAATTGACAATACGTCGTCGATATATCTAAATGTCGAGTTGAAGGCCACAGCAAGTGTTTTCTTCTTTACACGTATAATACTTTGAACAAATTTTACATCATATGAATATAAAAATAGGTCTGCTAATAACGGGGCGCAATTGGTACCCATTTTAATTCCAATAGATTGTTGGAAGACCAAAAACCAAAAAATATCGTTGGTCTCCAAAAATCACATAGATATTATCAATCGGAAACTCGAGCATCTTTTAAATATCAACTTTAGAGTACTTTTATGAACAATCAGAATGTTTTTAACAAACTAATTTTACAAATGACCAATGACAAGGTAAATAAAGTTCCATTTTTATTGAAAAAACTACTGTCAATGATATCAAAAAGTCTGGACTTTAATTTATCGTGGGGAATGGTTGTATATGAAGTTGATAAGTCGTAAGTATTTTTGTTGTTGTAATGTAGATTGATTATAATTCTTACCTCAACTGCATAATAGCTGGATATCAAACCATTCCTTCATCTTGTTCTTGGAAGAAGTAAAAGGGAGGAAATCAGTTGGAATGAATCCAGGAAATATGAAAATGTAAGTCGTAGCCACTTCGTCAAAACCAGCAAACAAGCTGTGTCCAGAATTGGTATCTATAATTCTTAGGAACATTTTATTGTCTAAAAATTGATTCAAAATTTAGACAGTAATACTTTTTAAAATAAATAAATCTTATTTTTAAAAAGTTTATTTCATTTCCAGTCAGGGGTTGAAATTTTCGTGGGAAACTCACTAGCCCAGGAGCTACTGATCTGTAAAAAATACTAGCCCAAACCTCAAACTAACTTGCCAGATTTTTTTTATGCAAAATGAAAACAATTAAAGTTCAAACGTTTTGATGAAACGAATTAAACTAGTTCTCAGTCAAAAGAAACTAGCCTAGATACACAGAAAACAAAAGTAAACTGACGAGAACTGTTTTTTTCTGGGCTGGGATTCATAAAATCTTAAGTTTAAAAAATCACTTAAGTTTTATATTTTATACCTAAGTCCCCTAAGTATTACTTAAATTTGGTAGAAATACTTAAGTGTAATTCATAAACATATTTAGTGCTTAAGTATTGACTTAAAGTTAAGTGTCCTCAGGAGGTGTCTTAAGTAGATAAGAAATACTTAAGTTTACTTTATCAAAATAAAAATAATGCTTTACAGAAGACATTTTATTCTTTCAGTAAGAAACCATGCTATTACATCCAACTAGAAACTTGTTTTGACTTTGAGATGTTTATCAACTGGTACGATGCAGTAGTGTGCAATGTTGATGACAAAGTTGTATCAGTTGTGATGTAATACACATGGAACTAAATACCTCCATCACAAAAGAGTGCGCTTTTTGTTCGGGAAATTGTATGCGTTGCTAAGGTCATCTAACTTAAGTGCTCTAATTTTCTCAGAATTAAACTTAGCTAAGAAATGCACTTAGAATTTATATGAATATGACTTAAGAATTTTTTCTTAGCTAAGAATTTATTTTATACTTAAGTGTGAAACTTAGCACAAATCTTAAGTATGTTTATGAATCCCAGCCCTGGTCTACTAGTCCGACGGAGTATCGTAACATTTAAATAAACTAGCCTGACTCTTAGAACAATTAGCCCCGAACGTTGGGCTATCAAATATTTCATCCCCTGAGTTCCTCCAACATCAGTATTGACTTCTCAGCCTGTGACATTCTATGCTTACATGAATCCCTTCGACCAGACAAATATTCCCACTCATGCGATCCTTACGGAAAGGAATATACAAAAGCATGATGGGATTGTCATTGTTCCTGTGACCGGGATATACGTATTTCACTGAACATTAAAAATAAATACTCATTCATGGACAAGCGTTGAAATAATTGGTAATGGAAATCCAATTGGTTGCACGTCCTCTGAAAAACAAGGGGTCGGTGATTGGGGAACTAGGAGCGAGTTGGTCGTGACTCATGCAAACGTTGGAGACCATGTTTTCGTGCTCACGCTAGAGTCTGTGATCGGATATCTTATAAGTACATGTAACAACCGTGCGCGGTCATCATTTTCTGGATGGCTTATGCATTCATAAATTTTCGGATTATTTGAAGGAATAAAATTGCAAAATATTTATTTAAGTATTTTTTTTTCTTTAAACATGTTAAAGAATTTTTTCAGCATCTTCGATTGAAAATAATAGCCAATAAGGAATAATCTGAGAGACTAAATTTGAAATTGAATAATAAATATTATTGTTCTAAAAATTGATCTTCAACAAATTTGTGTCTAAATTCTTTTAATCATATACAAAAAAAAAAAAAAACATCCAATTTAGTGAGTAGTGGTATTTCTTAAAGTCAATAATTGTTAATCAATGTTCTGCGACATAATGATCCGAACGCCACCATGTATGTAATTTGAAGGATATTTTATATGATATTGTCATATAATGTAATATTTATAAATATAAATATTACAGTATTAAGTGTCGGTTTTATTAATTCCTTAATTTTCATTTCCAAATATTCCTTAACTCCAAAATGTAATGCCATGAAAATAGAAGAAAATAGCAAAAGATAAATAATTTTTTCAAGTATCTTTTCTGATCACCCTTTGTCCGGCCTCCACCAACTTTCCGTCTGTCTGTCCATAAACATTTAAAACTTAAAACTTTTTCTCAAGAACCCCGCATTAATTACAAGCAAACATGTTTGTCACAAAGCATGATTGCGTTTTTGAGGGGATTTCGATTAGTTACATGAAGGGGTGCATCCATTTTCTAAAGGAGATAAGTAAAAATAGTGATAATTTGCTAGCATTAAGAATTTTTCTCCAGAGGTACTGAGCCAGAAAAGTCCAGTTTCAAAAATTAAATCTTGCTTAAAACGGGAAATAGAGGGAATATATTTTACAAAATTATCTCAAGAAGAGCAGGGGCATGATTCGTCATATGAATACACAGGTAAATTAATATGCCTGTCACTGAAACTTAATTTTATTTCAGTACATATTCTCTCTCTCTCTCTCTCTATATATATATATATATATATAAAGAAGCAAGAAATTCTTGAACTGCATAAGTTGTGAACAGAAATATCTTTAAAAATAGCGCGATATCTCTTTGAAGCTTTGATCTTATCTTTGAAACCTTAGATTTGGTGTTCTATAAATTTACATAATATTTGCTTGTAGACATGGTTTCATATACAACCCTTAATTTGACTAAAAGATTAACAAGCTTATTCAGAGAATTCGTGTCCCCCGCTTAGGCAAAAAAAGAAGAGCATGCCCAGTTCTAGGGTGGGCGGGGGGGCGGACCCCCCCCCCCCATGGATTTGCAGAATTATTAAATATATACATGTATATTGAAGCAAATAAAAAATGCCAATATTGATATATAGATTTGATTGCCTATTCCTTAGTATGTGTATAGAAGATTATTTTTGTATAGAGTATTTATCATACTGTAATTTCATATGTTGAATATTATCATTTTAGTAAATTAAAAAAAAAAACATTTCAAAAAAAAAAAAACAAAAAAAAAAAAACAAAACAAAACAAAAAAAAACAACAAACAAAAAACGGGATCGTCCGAGATTTGAACCCTGGACCTCTCATTTGCTAAGCAAGAATCATACCACTAGTCCAAAGAGGCAAATTAAATTAATTAAATTAAATGCAAACGTTAAGTCACATATAATGTTTATATTCACGTTCGATATTGTTAAAATTTTACACATTACATGTTGTATATTTAGCCTCTACTAAACAGTTCTAATAGATGTAATTAGAATATAAAGTCCGCCGACAACCTGTATTATATGTAATAACTCTCCACAGGCTCCAGTGCTAAAAATAGTGCCAAGCGACTTTTAATACAATAAAAAACGGAGCGGGACACTTTGAGAGGGGCAAGAGAGGCCATAGAGATTTATGGTTTAAAATTTCATTGCAAAAGCTCAAAAGCATCTTGAGATATTGCCCGGAAACGAAAGTGTTACACACAGACAGAATGTATGAATTTACGACTTTGAACTTTGATCTTTTGACCTCAAAATCAATAGGGGTCTTCCTTAGGCCACAGGGAGTTGCTATGTAAAATTTCTTTGCAAAAGCTTAAAGGCTTCTCGAGATATCGCGCGGAAACAAAATTGTTAAAATAGACAGAATTTATGAATTCTTGACCTTTGACCTTTTCACCTCTAAATCAATAGGGTTCTTTTTTTTAGGCCATATGGAGTTGCTATGTAAAATTGCATTGCGAAAGCTCAAAGGGTTCTCGAGATATCGCGCGGAAACGAAAGTGTTACAGACACACGGACGGACAGATGGAAGGACGGACGGACAGACCGAAATTAATATCCCATACTTTTAGTGAAATTGGTGGACAAAAAGTTGTAAAAATGAATTTGTGTATTAGCATTTCACTATATCTAGGGTTGCTTCGATGAAAAGTAGAAAGAAAGAATCGAGAACGGCTTAATCCATCTAGAAGAAGCATATAAGGAACTCAAGAATGAAAACAGGATCAAAAGAATGACAAATCTTATCTAAACGGAGAAATTAAAGAAATTAAGGTATTTCCACCCTCACAATTTTAAGGGTTAAATTTAGAAAAACTGAATTCATTTTCTCTGAATATAGTTTAAATTAATTAATAATTGCCAAGAATATATAGGTTGTCATATTTTTTTAAGATGTAAGACTGAAATAAACATAAGTATATATGTCAGCATTAAAAATTGAAAATTTATAGTAAACAGTATTATAAAAATTACATAAAAACTGGTTCAAATACATAATTCTGATGTAGAAAGTTCCAAAATAATTGTTACTTTATAAATTCATATGAAGTGTGCATATAAGGAAAACCATTTTACATTGGAAGTACAATAAAGAAAATACCTATAAATGAAGATCATCACTGAACATCACTGAAGAGACAATTCGTCGAAATGCGCACCTGGTGCATCAAAATTGGTACCGTATATGATTTACATTATGACCCCTGGGTCGAGGCCTCTGCTGATGGACTGTTAGTCCCCGAGGGTCTCTACAGCCCAGTAACCTAGTACTTCGGTACTAGCTTGAAAATACAGATACATATTTAATTGCTGTGGTAAAATTTAGAAATTTATTTCAAATTAAGGATTATCTCCCTCATGCATAGCTCTGATCCTTACACGTATTTGGCTCCACTCTTTGGCATCTTCTTTCAGCTCTTCCAAGTCTTTTTTATATATATATATTGGATTTCCAACGTTTCGTCTTGAGCATTACTGAAGAGACATAATTTGTCGAAATGCGCATCTGGTGCATCAAAATTGGTACCGTATATACATGAGAAGGAGTTTTTGCCCTTAGCAACATTTTTAAAGATTGGGTATTTTTTTCTTTCATTCTTTGTTTTCAAAAATACAACAGGAATTGGGATAAAATATCCTAGGATGTTACCGCCTAATCCTCACCTATGGTGCTAGGGGCCCATTGGATTGGATATATTACATTATAGATGTGTCATATATATACATATATATATATATATAAACATAAACATGCATTACTAATATTTTTTAAATCTGAATAATATCATTTAATTTCTTTATATATAGAAAAAAAATATAAAAATATTTGTTAGAATTAATAATTGATTTCTAGAGAATTCAGTCTCGTTGCCAGTGGGGCACAACCTTCATCTTACAAAGTCCATAATAAGTACCCCAACAGGGCAACACTACTGAAGGACAGACCCCTTCAGATAGTCAGACTATATAATTAATATTACAAAGCTATAGAAATATCATAAAACCATTTATATGTAAAGTTAACATCCAATCTTTTATAGATCTCATATTGATACATTAGGTTTGTCTTTACATAGTATATAATATCATTCATATTTTCTTCTTTGATTTCATATCTTAGCTTCATTTTTATCTCATATATAAAAAAATGCTATTTAAGATAATGAATAATTGAATGAAACAGTAGTTTTGTTTTCTTCATAGAAAAATCCCAATACAACATTTTCCATTTATATTCAAATTCAGACAATTTTCTAGATTAGCCCAAATCACTTGTACATTTCTACATTCAAAAATTTGATGTTTTGTATATTCTAGTGTTTCACAATACGGGCATTTGTTTGATACATTCTTATTCCATTTGTGAACAGATTTGTTATTATTAAGTAGATTTTGCAAGAGCTTATGATTAAATGCTGGTAATTGTTTATCTTTGATTTTAGTAATTTTGGATTGATAGATGTGTGTTTTATTTTCCTCAAAGTTGAATTAAAACTTTTTGACCAAAATTTCTCAGAGAAGGGTATTTGAAATTTTTTTTGAAAAAAATATCATACATTATTTAACTACTTATCAAATTTATCGGTAGTTTTCGTTTATTTTCTAGTAATATCATTGTTTGATTTTTCTGTGTATATAAAAGCTCCTTTTGAAAAATCGCGATATTTTTGTATAGGTTTCATAACCACTTTTAAAGGTATTGTATTCACAGATAATATTTGATTTGTTTACAAGAATATCAAAAAATAATTGATGTCATGAAAATTTCTGTTTTCGTTAAACAGGTCCGTAGTATATAAAATTCCACTTTTATCCAATCTGTGTAGAAAAGAATTTCATCATTAAATCGAACCAGGTTGTTTAACCATATAGGTAGAGAAAATATTTCAACATCGGTCATCTCCCTTGTATTGTGTATTTTATTTCGTTCAGCGTACTGATCATTTCACAATAGAATAACGGTAATGACTTAAATATTTGTTTTATGTCATCAGTATTAGTTGTATTTGTCTTAATAAGATACTCTGGTGAAACGAATTTTCTCGCTATACAAGCTGTGAAGAAGGACTTTAAAGATGATTGTTTTTCATTGAAAATTCGTGTTGTTACCCATGCGGCCTTGAGCGCTTTCAATTTCCAGTCAATGTTAACAATTCCTATCCCTCCTTCATTCTGTTTTCCGATTTAAGTATTTCTTTTATCCGTTCTCTTTTCCCCAAAAGAAAATTGAAGATTGTTTTCTTTATTTTTTTAATGGTTTCGTTTCTAGGATATTGCAATATAGTTGAACTATAGTATATTTGTGTTAATGCTAAAATATTGATTACTGTACATTTTCCGTATATAGTAAACTTTCTATTGTTCCACATTGTTAGTCCTTTTCTAATTTATCAACTTTTTCTGTCAAGTTTTTTCATAGCACTGATTAGAATCATGACCTATATATATTCCTAAGCATTTTACGGGTGCATTAGTGATATTTATATCATATAATTTGTCATATCTGTTTTTAAAGGCCCTTATAATATTCTTTCAGATTTATTCTTGTTGAGTTGCATTTCTGATATCTTTCCAAATTGTTCGATTATTTTTATTGCGTTTTCTATAGATTTTTTATCTTATAAAAAGAGCGATGTATCGTCTGCGTGTTGGAGGATATTTATTTCTTTAAGCATAAAGTCATTAGTAAAACCTCTTAATTCTTGTGAATTGTGTAGTTTTTTTGGACATTATTTCTACTATAAATAAAAAGAGCAATGCTGATATTGGACATCCTTGTCGAATACCTTTTGTCATTTTACAGGTTCTAGACACCCAACCGTTATTTTTTATACGAAATACAGGCCTTGTATATATAATTTCCATCCATTTGATGAATTGTTCTCCAAAATTAAATTTTTCTAGGGTACTGAACATAAAGTTCCATTCTTCAGAATCGAAGGCTTTTTGAAAATCAAGAAGTAAGATTGCACCTTATTTTTGCTAAGTTTCGCAGTATTCAAATATATCAAGTAAAAGTCTTGCATTTTCACCAATATATCTACCCTTGAAATATGCAGATTGATCTTTGTTTATTAATATGTCTATAACTTTCTGTAGTCTGATAGCGAAAATTCGCTATCAGACTACAGAAAGTTATAGACCTATTAGTAAACTAGTCACAATTTGTTAGACTAATAGGTCTATAATTTCTCAGATCATTCTTTTCTCCTTTTTTATGTATTAGTGAAATAATTGATAATTTTTGCGAAAAAATCATTTCCTCTTTTTCAAATGTCTTAGTTAGTGATTCATAAAATTATTTTTTAATGTCATTCCAGAATATTTGATAGAAATCGACTGGTAACCAATCCAGGGAATTTGTTATTTTTCATCTGTTTTATGGCCTGCGTACATTCAGATATCGTGGGAAGTTCATTACACATCTCTAAAGATTGAAAAATTGATTAAATAAAGAAAATATTCAATTTGTTTATATTCTTCTACTAAACAACTGTTTTCATTTGACTAGTTCTTTCAAAAGATATAATTCTGTTGGGAATGAATTTAAATTCATAACAGTTTTTGTAAAAACCTATAACATCACAGGAGGGTGGAAATTCCTTGAGGGACTGTTATGAAAAATTCCATGGGGGAAATATTTCAATGAGACTGAATTTTTAATGCTCTGACAAATTTGACGGAAACCATTGTTACAGTATTGAATGTCGTAAATCAGTTAAGCTCCCCTGAAGAGACACAAAACAAAAAAAGTAGAGTGGCGCTCACCTTTGAACAGGACAAAGAAAGGTAAAAAATTAAAAATAAATAAATAAATAATGTTTTTAATGGCATGCGGTTGGTCGAACCCAGAGTAAAATAGATGTCTCCAAAATCAGTACGTATTTATGTTTTAAGATATTTTTTTGTTAGAACGAACATGATGATTGCAAAAGAATGAAAAAGAGGGAAATCAAAGTTTGAACAGTAAAGTAAATAAACACATCTTTAAAAAAATCTATGATATTAAATCACGCGTTTTACAGTTTTTAACATGCATGTTTTATAAGTGTAAAAAATGTATTTTTAGTTAGTTTCTTACAGATCACTATCGTCAACGCAACCCAGTTGCATTCTATGCCTACATGATTTCCTTTTCCTAGACAAATATTCCCGCCCGTATGACCCTTATACATTCGACACAGTAATAACGAGGGGCATGGGTGCAGTAAATCTTTGTTCCTGTGATTTGGATATAAACCTTTCACTTGTCATTGAACGTATAAGGCCATCCTGGGGTCGAAAAGTTATTAATGGAAATCCAGTTAGATGCACGTGTTCTCATACAGGTGGGATTGATAACGTTGAATTAGGTGCGAGTTGCATATGTTGATGACCATATTTTTTTATCTATTATCAGTAACGACTTTGTGGGGACATCATTTTTTGGTACCTTATGTATTTATAATTTGCTGATTACTTAATTATAGTACATCAATAAATAAAAGCGAAATATAGTAATGTTGGAAAGAAGAGTATTTACATCATCCTTGGATTGTACATTATAGCGGTATTAGGATATGATATATGATATATATGATATATATGATATATGATAGGATAAATGTCAATTTGTTATATGTTACAGAGATTACTTTTAAGATTGATCAATCACTATAATTATGTTGATATTCAACAACTGTTTGTCAGAATTAGTGTCCCATATAGTAAAAAAAATTGCTTGTATTTTATTTTTAATTCAAACATTGTTAGAAAATTGTTATAAATATCCTCTTAATGAACCAAGGGCCGTTCTCCTTTAAATTTAATAGTGGTACTGTATGCTGCACTTGACCTAAGAGCTCAAAACTGACTACTGTAAAATCACATATTTTTGAGGGGTCAAATTTTCGTGGTTTGAGGAAACAGTATTGGTTCGTGGGGGTTTGATTTCGTGGATGAATTTTTTTAGTAGTTACGTATATAACATTTTACATTTCGTGGTGGTCATGCATTAGTGAGTCTCTTTATACCTCTAAAACAATGAAAATTAAAACCCCACGAAAATTAGTGATTTCACAGTATCTATGCACTAGCCATACTTATTCTTGCATCTCCAAAATATCTAACATTTTGAGAATGTAATGCCAATGGAAGAAAGATAATAACAGGGTCTTTATACTTTTGTTTCTATCAGTCAATCTTATATTCACTAGCCCCTTTTTATATAACAGACATCTATTCCATTCATGTTTCTTGTTCTCTCCAAACTTCGTATAAACAATAGCTTCGTTAAAGTTAAGGTCCATCAAATGTTGATTTGTATACAGCAGTTATACTGTTTCTGTTGAATTTCCTAATTTTTAATAATATACTGAATATCTCTTCAACATAAAATGAATGAACGTCCAGTGTCACACTTATATGCTTGGAATAATTCTGGTTAACGAAATTTAGAAAGCGATGTTTTCCATGCAGCGTTATTTATTTACAATTTTGCTGTGCTCTTACTCACCTGGTCTCATCAAAAATAAAGAAGACAGAATGTGCCCCAAAAAATGTGTGTTTTTTGTATCTCACAAAAATGTCACGTGTTCTCAAATATAAGAAACTAGTCTTTTTCACAATCTGATTAAAGCCAAAGAAATTCTGACAGTCGCTGAGTACAGCAACTATATAATTTCGGAGCATAACAAAGATCTGATTTTAATCAAGTTGTCTTTTTTCAATAATTGTTTTTAAAATACATTGCACCACGCATGTTGATATAAAGGATACTTCTCCTTGAATGACGGTACGTACACCTCAGACTTTTGAAACTTCATGTCTAGATGCCTGATAACATCTTCATACGTATGCAGGAATTCAGTGTCAGTTGCACAGTTGCCCTTAAAGAAGACAACCCAAATATTTTTAAAAGTTGCCTTTTTAAAGTTAATTTATTGCAATAACGTGTTTTTCAACATATTAATAAGTCAAATTGCTTTGTCATAAAAATTTAAAATACCATCAAGTATAAAATAAGGTACCCGTGACAGGTATTTTCCATGTTGATTGAGGATCTTCAAAGATAGCTCTAAAATTATGCATGTTGTTTCAAAATCATAAGCAAACTTCGCTGAAACAAAATATTAAAAAAACTGATATTTTTTAAAAGAATGAGGCTGGTATGCATTTGAAGCAAATAAAAGAGAAGGCTTTAGTACAATAAAAATTCAATATTATTAATATTCATACTGCCTTCTTTTACGCAAGGGGAAATGCGATAAGAAATATTATGATGAAAAAAATCTTTTTTTTCTGTTTTGTGTACAATAGATGATAAAAGCGTAATACAGTAACAATCATTTATATTTGTGACATTACTATTTTTTGCGTTGATGAAATATTCGCTGAGGTCATTGATGACGTAATCAAACTTTCGGCCCTCTTGTTGACATTCCTGAAGAACTTTCAAACAGTCTTCAAACAGAATCTAGGAAAATTGTTTGGGTATATGGCTGACATTGTTCATTTTCTTGTATAAATTATTTTTTTTTTCAGTTTGCTTAACATTTTTTAATAAGATGACATTCTTATAAGTTTCAATTTGAACCAATATTCTAACCCATAATAGAAATGAAAATTCTAATTTTTTAAAGTCCTTCCTATTCCAAAAAGGTTATTTAAAAAAAATTAAGTTTAAATGTTAAAACAGATTTAAGCATCACCTTATAGTTAGGTCCTTCAAATGAATCCATTGCCGATTCACAAACTATGCGCATATGAGTTCTACAAGCCAGCACAACATCTTCATCAATCTTTAAGTATAGAAAAAATTAATTTGAAACCAAATCCTATTTATACTCTATATAAAAACCCATGAATTTTTCATCCAGCTTAGGACTTGAACATATTTCAATGTATAAATACTAAATAAACAGTTTGAACACAAGTTCTAACATCTTACAAAGCTCTCACTTTAAATAGTTACAACTGTCAATTTCTACAGAAAAACTATGGTATACAATCAAATTTGTTTTATACGTGCATTCACCAATTTTATAACGAATGCTTTTCGGCATGCTTAATATTGATCATAACATATCTGCTCAGTTCAATTAGCATGATGTAAAATGTATTCAAGTATATCATAGTACATCAATGCCTACAGTAGTATTGTAGCTTTATTTTATGTTTCATTTTTGACTGTCATAAAATAAATGATTTTTTTAATCACGACAAATCTTTTTATATTGAACTGGTCAATATTATGACTAGGACGATATATTTAGATATCGATAATATTGAACCTTTGTGAGGATGATACGCATATCGATACATATGAAGAAATATCGAAATATCGCAAAAAAGTTCTGACTTATGTTTTTCTTTGTTAACTTAACATTTTGGATTTAATATATAAAATAAATATGCTTAATATAAATATGAAATACATAATAATTAACATCACTTGTGTAATATAATTTTGTTTTACAACAGATATGCAACTTCTTTGAATACATTATTCTTATTTGTGAAGAAATGTTTTGTTCATTTCTATACAAAAATAGAATTCATATCTAATTCAATATATCGTGATACATATCGTATTGTAGCTCAAAAATCGTATTGAAATAAAAAAGGTTGTATCGTCCTAGCCCTAGTCAAAATCCATCTGTTATAATCTTAAAGATATACACCTCAGCCATCAGCACGTGTCTGGGATTCTCCTTCAGTAATTCATACAACAGTCCCCCATCTCCCCCTCCCAGAATCAGAACTGTTTTATCTCTAAAGTCATTGCGATTGATGCCCAGTAACGTCTGCGTGTAAATAAGATCACTCTCGCCGATCACTGAAAAGCAGCAAAAACACAGGTTTATTGAATATAATCCAATAAAGCAGATTTGCATGTGAATTTAAAATTGAACAGTTTTTAATTTCAATGGAATACAAATAAACCTTCATATAGTCCCTAGGACATGAATTCTTATTTATTTAATTATAACCTACCGTCACGGTAGCTCAGTCGGCAGAGCGCTCACTCTGTGATCGGAAGGTCGTGTGTGCGAATCACGGCCGCGACTGATCTAAGTTGATAAAAAATAGGTAGCAACTGTTCCTTCGCCAAGCACACTGCACTTTGAAGTGAAAGTTGCGGGTCCATCGGATGAGACCTAAAAAACCGAGGCCCCGTGTCACGGTAGGCGTCGGTACGATAGAGAACCCTCACTGCTTAATGACCTTGAGTGACGAGTAAAGGTCTTAATTTAAAGCCTTTCACCGGTATATGATGACGTCTCTATATGAGTGAAAAATTGTCGAATTGGACGTAAAACAACATACAATAAATCAATCAATCTTTCATTATAACCAAAATAATTTATATCTATGGACTAAAGTGTTATTACGGATGGGAAAAAGGTATAAATTCCATAAAACAAAAATCTCTTTGTAATATTCATGTTCTTTATCAGCAAAATTACAAAATATTTCACGTAATGTTAAAAAAATCATTTGCTCAAGAATGTCACCCACTTATATCGTCATCTAAACACAGGAAATGCCCAACATCAGGGTTGTGGTATATTTTGATGTTCTGCCACTTAGAATCTTTCTCGAACATTAGCTTAAGGTTTTCGTATTCAAAAAGGATGTCACTTCCTGAGGAAAAATATGGAGTTATCTCCCCTCTTTTTATTTCTCCAGGCAAACTGTAACAAATAAGGGTACATGTTTGTAACATCTACTAGCAATTAATTCGGAGAACTTACTGTGTCATCTCCTCTAAAGGAATTCAATGAGACTTCCGATTATACATATTTTTGATGTCTTTTTTCTTTCCTTTTATTTTTACAAAGAATTAATGATTTTATTTATAACATACTTGTTATGTCTATTGTACAACAAGTCACTGGGCTTGCTATTTGCGTACTTATAACTTTTTACTCTATAAGTCAATGAGCTTACTGATCGATGACATGCTTGTTATATTTCAATTACAGATAACCTGCTTGTAACATCAACTGCAGAATGAGTCAAGGAGCTTACTAACTTCACACTTGTACTTTTCAATGAATCAATGAGCATATATACTAATGACATACTTCTGAGGTTTACTTTACAATGAATCTTTGGGCTTAAGGATTACATGCTTGACGTCTATTATAAATGTTCAATGGGTCAATTATATACTGATGACATGCTGGTGAAGTTTACTATTCACTGAGTCAGTGAGTCTCACTCGTGATTACTTTCTCTTACACAGTTAGTATATGTACTGATGTAAGAAAACCTGGATTCCACACGCTACTTATTTCACTATAATTGTAATAAATTTTGTCCATTCTATACAGACTTCTGTATTTTCTTAATTGCATTCCGATGGGTCTACACAAGGGTGTATTCTGATCCTACCCTTTGGTAGTTTCATTAAAAATCATTTGACATCATTGTTATAGGCTAGCTACTTAACAGAAAGTATTTTAGCTTGTTTTTCAAAAATTTCTGGATCCATTGTTGAACAGAGTGAAGGATGACTCCCTTTGATTAGTATGACAATTAAAGGGACAGATTAGACAAAAAGTGAACAATATGACGTAACCATAACCTTTTAATTACATAATGAAATATTGCATGTGTCGAATAATTGCAGAGAAATTTTGCAAACTTTTCATGTCTACGATTACTCTGATTAAAAAATATACAGCATACGTCTTGTTAATTACAAGCTGCTCGGTTTTATACAAATACTGAATGCTGAAGTCCAAACTGTCAGCAGAACTGTTCAAAAGATTTATCTTTTACCATCTACTGTACTTGCAGAGATCTCCAAGAGACTCTCGAACTTTCATCTCCAACGTCTTTGCGACCTGCAAAAAAAAATCTCAATTAGCAATCATTATACAGTGATATATCTGATTATAGTTATTTCTGAAATCGTTTTCAACAGTAAAATTCTCTTGTGTAACTACTAAATAAAAGTGGAACTTTCGAATCCAATGAATCTACCTGCAAAAAGCTATAATTTGGAAAACGCAATGTTTCAGTCAAGCCATGTCCTAGATTCTGTACCTAAACTGTTGTAGTATGTTCAATGCAGTTTTCAAAGTTGTTTCTTGCTCAGTTAAGTCATTTAGTTCGTTTAGTAATAAAGAAAAGATATAAGAGCATACATAATTATATAATAATAACGACACCAAAACATAGTATACTTCTTCCTTTTATCACCTGGGCACATTTTATAACAGATGGGGACTATAAGAGAGGTTAAGCAGATGACCGTGTACGTCTACGTGTACGTGTAGCTAGGGAAATCCCCTAATTTACTGCGATTTACGTCATCAGTTTTGCATAGCGCGTAATTCTACAAGTTGTACACAACGTGTAGATTCATATGTACACGTAGGACAGAACGTGTAACTTCTTAAACCCAAAATATAGAATGTATATTTTTCAGGCGGTGTTTGTTGTGATATTGAGAGTTTATTACGTACATCTATGTATCTTTTTTAATTAAAGTCATAGAATTATTTGATACGAATGGATTGTAAAGTGACATGTTGAAATGACGTTTTACATGTACCGCTACACGCACAGTTTGTTAAACAGAACTCGATGATAGTTACTCGTACTTGTAAAACACTTTTAGGTTTACACGTACACGTAGACGCACACGGTAAACTGCTTAACCTCTCTATTATTCTCTCTTTCTCTGTAATTCCACACACAAAGCTTTTTGACTTACCGTAATTTTGTCAAGTAAGGTGTCTTGACTTTTCTCTGCCTCAAAATGTTGAACATCTACTGTTATCAAACCATTTTTATAGCAATGAATCACCACGTGACTAAATCATAAATAAGTCACAATTGTTACGTTCATTTAAAAAATTACTACAGTAAAACACGCTTATGCTAAACACGCTTATTAAGAATTGACGTATATAGTGCAGTGATTTTCATTCCTTGCGGCTTTAAAATATACTGTAAACTTAACGATTATAACGATTTACGTTTAAAACGAAGCAAGGTAGACGTCTATCCTTGGCGCTTCGTAATAAGAGTGTTTTACTGTAGTTCGTTCTGTAAGCGGGGGATAAACAAACACAATTATTTAGAATATAAGACAACACAGCTATTTCGAAATGCCTACCATCTTTTTAAAGCTCTTGAAAATTTTTTTTTAATACCCCTTCCTCTAAAATAACAATAAAAGTAAAAAAATCGGAGCCCCCTCCCCTTACTTTCCATCTCCAGGAGGATCAACATTTTACTAAGATTTTCCAAGTCTAATATTACCTCCCCTCCTGGTTGGTCGATAATAAAACATATCCACCTATTGACGATGGACTATTTTCCATGCAGTTTAGCTCTCCGTCCAAACACAAGCTAGGTATGGCTCTCACTGCCTCTAATACACCTTCAGGGAAGACAGCTAAAGATTAGTTTTAAATCTAATATGTGCGAGTTTATGAAACAGGCGCGGATCCAGGTATTTTTACCGAGTCAAAGAAAATTCCCAATCAAAAAATTTCTTGACAACCAAAAAAAAAAAAAAAAAAAAAAATAATAATAATATCAAAATAAATAAAATGAAATTTAAAAAAAAAAAAAAGAACAAAATAAAATAAAATAAAAAAATTAAAAAAATAAATAAATAAATTCCCTTCCCAAACGTATATTTAACCAAGAAAATTTCTTGACAAGCGAGGAAAAAAAACACAAAAGACAACCTAAAATCCATTTTCCAAACGTGAAAAAAAACCTATTCCTTGGTGGTGATGGTGTGGTCTACGTTTTCGGGGGGGGGGGGGGGGGGGGGGGGTTGGATTCCAAAGTCATTTTTTATTTGCTTCTGTATATACTTTTCATTACTTTGCAAATCCTTCCGACCCCCTCTAGATCCGTGCATGTGAAGTAAAGTTTTAATCACTGCAGAAAAAACCCCTCTTCGATGCATTTTAAAAACCAAATTTATTTATAATCATTAACATTTTCTCCGTCAGCAACTGTATTAAACTAGAGTGTTCCAGGGAATACATGTGTCACCGGCTTTGTAGTTTCATTATCGGCTGCTCTATTTGTGGTTGTGTTAGAAATTGCTCATTGGGAAATGAGACGTTATTTTATTTATTAATTCAATAAAATAATTCTTTAATGATAACCTGTATAAAATTATGAATAAAATATTTTAAAAACTTGCTTTAAACCAAATCTAAGTTGTTGTTATTATGTTTCAAGTTCATTTTCACTTGTCATCAGATAATTGTTAATTTATGATTATATAAAAAGAGTTTAAAATTGGTACTCCCCAACCTGGGAGTTTGTAAGATATGAAAGCAAATCGTCTTGATTTTCCGGATAATTAAATGGTTAAAGTGCATGATAATAAAAATTGAAAAGTTGTTTAACTAGTAAAAAAAAATGTTTTGAATATGCTACAGCTGCGAATGATATAAGGCTACCTTTTTCTACATTTTGAACCATGCCGTGCAGCATAGCCTACTCTGCAGAAATCATCGACATCACAACGTGACAAAGATCCAGGGTATCAGCACGTGGTTCATCGAATATGAATAGACCTACATCTTCATTTTGATGACAATAAATATTCTTATAATTTATCACTGACTTAATTACATCCTTAACTTTATTACATTGATGAATCAATTTGATAAACAAATGCACTAAAATTTCTATTCATTTTAATTTATTTCTTTATATTCATTATATACTTAATTTTTATTACGCCGTGTAAAGTGATCCCTAAGTGCCGCTCTGCCCTGCAGGCGACACAAAAATGGAAACATTAGAACTTGGCAAAAAATTATCCATTTATTCATTGAATTAGGTAAGAGAAAAAAAAGACAGCAATGTAATTAAGAAATTGGAAATAAAAGAAATCAATTTTTATATAACGTTAAATGTTTTGTTGGTAATTTTGTATTTATAATGACACCCTACATACGGCGTCAAGATGTTACAGTAGCGATTGCATAAAAAGCATCATACAGATTAAGATCCACCAATTTTTCAGAGTTTCTTCCGAATCAATTTGCTTTTGAACGTTTTTAGAGAGAGAGAGAGAGAGAGAGAGAGAGAGAGAGAGAGAGAGAGAGAGATTTGTTGAGGATCAGAAATCCCTTACCCAGATTCTTAAATTTAACGAGTTTCAAAATGGTAGAAGTAATCAAATTTTCAATTGTCTTTCTTTATATTTCTAATTGCAACTTCTCAAATCAACTAATAAAAGTGCTTGCATTCTCTTCTTACCATCATCCGTTCGGATCCCCTCGAACAACTGAAAACTCATCATGATGTTCTTTGCAGTCATGTCTGTTACCTTTCTTGACATTTGGTACTCTCCGTTGCTCGTTTTTTATCCAAACCATGAACGTATTTTAAAATGTGAGCCGCTTTTCTTGCCTCTAGAAGTGCTTATTGATTCCCAAAGGAATTTTGAATACCTTAGAAAATTATAAAGCAATTGTGGCAGAGTGATATTTAATTAAAATACAGTGGAACTTTGTTATCCTGAACTCGATGGGGCCGATAGAAAACTTCGAGATATTCGAGGATTCAAGATATCCAGGGTAAAATACTTAAAGAATAAGTGGTTTGGACTTCCAAATCAATTCGACATATACATGGTATTCGAGATATCGGTGTTCGAGATACCGAAGTTCAACTGTAATTTTTTGAAATAGCTTAAGTATTTTCTTACTTTTGATAGAAACGTTTTTAAACTATGAAAATACCACTTTTGGGCTAAGTCAAGTTAAATTCTTCTATTTTTGAAGAGAATAAGAAGTTATTTTCCTTTAGAAAAAGTATTTTAAATAAATATCACTCTGTCATACATGATAATCATATAACAAGCACGGCAATAACATTGTTTTAGTGGGTCAAGAGGTCAGGATTTCTTACAACAGACTTGTACAATGGAATCCCTCGATACAATCACGGAAAAGGGCGCTTTAGGAATAACACGCTAGCGCGAAGTGACGACGCGCTAGTGCGTTGTTCACAACACACACGTTGCGCTAATACATCCAACACCATCTCGATGACGCAACTTTACACAACCTACGTCGTCGCCTAACACACAACACGCCTTCATGCTAATACACAACACGCCGTCACGCTAACATACAACACGCTTCCACACTAAAGCAACTTTACACAGCACGCCGTTGCGCTAACACACAATTCATTGTGTAAAATTGCCTTAGCGTGACGACGTGTTGTTGTGTTAGCGCGACGGCGTGTTGTAAACAACGCGCCGGCGCGTTGTCACTTTGCGCTAACGCGTTGTTCGCAATGCGTTGGTACTAACGCATTGTTGCACTTTTGCAAGTGACTATGCGCTAGCGCAAAGTGACAATGCGCCATTCCTTTGTGAACGCGCTTGCTTGTTGCCACTTTGCGTTAGCGCGTTGTTCCTAACGCGCTGTTACACTTTTGCAAATGGCCCTTTCGGGACACCATAGTTTCCGCCTTCATGAAGAATTACCGATCATTGACCTTTGCATGTCTGTACTTATAAGTGCATATTACTGGTGACGTATATATCATTCTCCAGGAAACTATATATACTAATTGAATTTATATTGCCATTTTGAACTTGTCACCTCCCCTCCACCAAAAATGATATGAAAAGAATTCTATATAAAAAAAAAATGAAATAAATATCCTGAATTATTTTCGAATGAAAATTAAAGAAAATATTTAATATGAAAATGAGGAAAAAAACCCCCCAAAAAACAACAAAATAAAGCGAAATGCTTACCTGTCATATACAAAATATGAACGATTTTTCGTAATGTTCGGAGGATAAAACCCACCAAACAAGTTACACATTGAATATCATTCAATCATGGAGCATCAAGAAAAGATTTCCATGTCAATGTAAGGTGCAGTCGTATCTTGTTTTGGTTCAGTGAAGAGCAATGCTTGGGAACATTATACTGATTCCTTTACATGTAATTTGGTGTTTAAATGATCGCGATTTTTTATAATATTATTTAGGCAAATGCACTCAACCTTAAAGGGACGTAACCATTAAAATAAAAAAAGAGCTCGTGCCCTGTTTACTAAACAGTTGACATTCCATCGGGTGTGTTCACTTTGTTAAACACTGCACACATCACTGAGTACAGACTGGCAATACTAGTGAGATGGTTTTGCTTTCTCACATTTCTACTCTAAATTTTCTGGATTATATATTGAAAGGAAAAAGAAACGCAGGGTAACATGATATATAAAATTTTTTTGACTTAGTGACCAAAAATTATGAAAATTCGTCAGAGGTATATCTTGGTTACAGTGCACTAAAATCGATGTTTAAAGTTACTCAACCGTGAAATGTATGACGTCAGGTAGGAAAAGTGGTAAAACACCAAAAACACGTGCATATTGATGATGTCAGATTTTATAGTACTACTTGATGCACTGGAGGTATACACATAGTTTTTCAGTATTTACAGTCGATATGAATTTCTAGTAATCATGGTACGGCTGATGGAAGTCCCATGGGGTCTAGTTATTGAATTGCCTATGTGAAGAAAATGCAACAACATGTTGCTGTGCAGTTTGTTACTAATTTTCCACCATAGAACATTTTACCCGTTGTTAGAGAGAAACAGGAATGGTTTCCAACCAACCGTGACGGTGACGTTGGCGCGTAACATTGAGGTTTTTAATAAGGTTTTTCATCCTATCACCTGTGTAATCGCCACGGTATTACCACTGAAACAGATTCAAATACAGCAAACAATCATAAGCTTTACCTTCACTCTAATACTGAAAGAAATCCATTGCTCCTTTTTAGTCCGTGAGCTTGTCAACCTTACGTCGGTGATAATCTCACTCGCGTACGTCGTAAGCCTAACTATTCAGCATGTTCAACCCCAGGAAAATGTTGTCGGAGTTTTTCAAGACTTTCTCGAAAATATTCACATTTACCAAATCAACTGGCATCCGTAAATTTTATCTTTTTTCCAATTGAAAATCTGTGAGACTAACTGGGCGCTAGGGTTTGAAGACGTCGGTAAGCCCTGCTAATCTTCACAAACAAGGGGCTGTCCTATCGGAAGGGTTGAAAAATATCCCTTTGAGAAAGATAAATGCTCTGATGAACTTCATGCAAAGGAAAATCAAGGTTTTTATAGACGCGCGGGAGAAATATTGCGAATTTTTATTTTCATTTTTAGGGGGTACCGTCATATAAAATGCAATAACTTATGAATTATCAGTCAAAATCAAATGAGATTTTGGTAACTTGTTCATTAAAGATAAGTTTAAATGATATATAACAATACTGAAAAATACCTTTGAAAATATAGCATTAATTCACTTCAAAAGTTTACCCTGCGTTTCTTTTTCCTTTCGGTATATCTTAAATTTTGTTCATTAATACACAACAAAATTTCTACTTTTCTTAAGTATTAAGAATAAAGTTTACTTTGTGAAAGTGCAAGGATATGTCAATCAAAAGCATCCCGGAATTCGTAGTTTCATTAATTTCCAGATAAAGTAAGTTTTTTTTATTTATATTTCTGTGTGAAATGCTTTATAAAGATATAAGTCATGATATAATGCAGAAAATTTGAGAAAATATTAACTTCAAATCTGTGTCTATGCCCCTTTAAGGCCTGTTCTTTTTTGTTTCTTTTCCCTTTCAGGAGGGATTCTTCTCTGGTTTCTGACTAGACAAAATAATCCAAGTATATTTGCTTCTATGTCTTTTATACGTAGCTGTAATGTACTTAAAAGATCATATTTTTCTTTACTCATCATAATTGTACAATTTTAAATAGAAATGGTAAACTGAGTTTGAAATCCAGCAAGGACTATATTATTGATGCAACTGCGGCATATGAAAATATCTCCTTTTCTGCCTATCAAAATCCCTTACGGAACAATACATTTAGTGATTTTTTTTAAACAATCAAGGACTTAAAGACTTAAAGAAATTTTGAAGTTTTAAACTATAGCAAATAATAATAATTTTCTAAACAAACTACAATTTTGTTAGCTTTTGAAAGCTTCAGATCTAAAGTAGATTTGAGCAAAAAATCAGTAAAAAGTGTTTTTTCTCTCTTACTAAACGGTCAAAGCTTTTTGTTTTCATATCATTTTGTATATTTCTATGACGACTTTACCATATGTGAAAATAAGAAATATTTAAATATACATGTAAGAAGTATATAAAAATAACTAATATATCCTGAAACATTAATACAGAGGAAATTCGGATTAGCCAATATCTCTTTTAGCTACATTATGTCAATTAATTTGGTAGAATCATCTGATAGACCCGATATGGTAAGATCTTTTTGTGTAAAAAGAAAAACATTTTAATTTTTAAAATAGAAGTAGGCATCACATGATAAGCAACAGTAATTTTTTTATCTAAATGTCAAGGAAAAAAAATAATGACCTTGACCTGACCTTGCTTGTAAATAAAACGGTCAAATTCAATCTAACTGATACCATCACTTCGTGATAATGTCTTCTTGAATCTATGAAAATTTCATCAATTCTCAAATACAAGAAATATGAGAAGAATTCCTCCTTAAAAACAAATAAAAATAAATTATGTAATAATCTTAATGTTTGTTCAACTTTATGTTATGATAAAATACCTTTTGAAAAGAATGAATCTAATTCCAGAAAGGTTATGTCTTTCAATATTTTGTTCTGGAAATTTAACAAATTACTTTTTAAAAATTATTATGGGATCCAGCTTAAGATTAAGATTACAAAAACGGGTGCAGAAATATATCCGCCCTTGATTGTCACGGGAACATTTTTTTTGGCCTTTTTTTCTGAAAAAGAGTGAAACCTATCTAACATACCATCCTGTGTTGGGATATTAGTTTCAGTCAAAATGGTCTTGCTCAATGCTTTCGATGTAGATATACTGCTGTAATATATATATATATATATATATATATATATATATATATATATATATATATATATATATATATATATATATATATATATATATATATATATATATATATATATATATCTTTAAGCCATACGACCCATGCATCAGCATAATATGGGATCCGGAAAGGAGAGGGCCACTTAGTTCACTATCACACCATCGATCATCGAATAAAGGGTCATGAGGGCACCATTGCTTCATAGTCATCGCAGTATCGCGTCATCGTTATATCGTTTCAATCCTCGATGGTGCGATGATGCGATTGTGAACTAAATTGTCATATCCTGATTCAATACTATCCGGATTCCACAGGATATATAGCGTTACACTGACAACGGGAGATAATTCTTAAGAATGTGACATTCGTCCACTATGACCCTAGAATCACCTGATGATCTTTACAAGATTGGTTTTTTTGATATCGATCATCAAGCTCTTGGACTTTCCGAACTATAAGCTTCACAACGGAAGAATATTATGTAATTTTGAAGCTGACAGTAACTGTCATAAAATAGAAATCTTGTTTTTTAATGTTTGTGGATTATTATCAAAGTTTAGAAACCCCGATTTTGTTGAATCAGTCTCACTTTATGACATCATATGTTTAACTGAAACAAAAATAGATATAAAAATGATGATGTTAACAATTATCTAGAAGGTTTTACTCTGCTTCCTCCTGTAGTGAGACAACATTGTAACGCAAGGTCTGGGGGAATATGTGTTTATGTTAAAGAGAGTTTGTGTAAATGAGCCTTCCACTTGTTCTAGTCACTGTGTTTTATGTTTTCTTGTTGATGAAAAACTTCTAGTCAAAATAAACATTATTTGGGGTAGTGTATATTCCCCCTGAATATAGTCTATATAGTGATATTGATACGTTCACTGACATAGAAAACACTATAGTTAATGCGAATCTTCAAGTCTCTTTACTGACATAGAAAACACTATAGTTAATGCGAATCTTCAAGTCTCTTTACTGACATAGAAAACACTGTAGTTTATGCGAATATTCGAGTCTCTTTACTGACATAGAAAGCACTATAGTTAATGCGAATCTTCTTATCTGTTTACTGACATAGAAAACACTATAGTTAATGCGAATCTTCTTATCTGTTTACTGACATAGAAAACACTATAGTTAATGCGAATCTTCGAGTCTCTTTACTGACATAGAAAACACTATAGTTAATGCGAATCTTCGAGTCTCTTTACTGACATAGAAAACACTATAGTTAATGCGAATCTTCTTATCTGTTTACTGACATAGAAAACACTATAGTTAATGCGAATCTTCGAGTCTCTTTACTGACATAGAAAACACTATAGTTAATGCGAATCTTCTTATCTGTTTACTGACATAGAAAACACTATAGTTAATGCGAATCTTCAAGTCTCTTTACTGACATAGAAAACACTATAGTTAATGCGAATCTTCAAGTCTCTTTACTGACATAGAAAACACTATAGTTAATGCGAATCTTCAAGTCTCTTTACTGACATAGAAAACACTATAGTTAATGCGAATCTTCAAGTCTCTTTACTGACATAGAAAACACTATAGTTAATGCGAATCTTCGAGTCTCTTTACTGACATAGAAAACACTATAGTTAATGCGAATCTTCGAGTCTCTTTACTGGATGATTTTAATGCTCTCATTGGTACTGCTAATGATTACAGTGATATTGATGACCAGGTATTAAATAATTGTAATATTTCGAATTATAATCAAGCACTTATTAACAGTTCGCATATTCTTGAGAAATATAATGTGTCTTGCGTAAGGTATTCACGAGACAAATGTAAAATTGATAGATATGGTAAACGATTACTAGAACTTAGTAAAAACATGGGTCTTTTCATTGTGAATGGTCGTATTGGTAATGATCTAGAAGATGGCGTTTCTACATGTAACAACTCTGTTATAGACTATGTTATTGTTTATCCAGAACTGTTTGGTGTCATTACAAATTTTGATGTATTACCATATGATCCAATATTTAGTGATATTCACAAGCATATTTCTTTACAAATGTGCATTGCAAATGCTGCAAACAGTGATAGTGCCTTTTTCAACAGTATGTACATTGGACCTACATATAATGACTTGTCAGGACAAAATAATGGACAAAATGTGAAACCTATATGGGTTTTTACAGATAATATTGATATGACAAAACTTATTCAGATCGGTAGTTTTTGTAAAGTTTAAAGTCACTGAAGTCACGAGAATTAGTTATTGTTATTCAATTTATCTAGTATGCTTTATAGTAATTTAAGGTAGTCCGATCCTCAGGTTCTCAAAATTAGCTTTTCAGTAATTGAAAATGCTCACAAAAATGTCTCTGATTTCACACAGTAACGTGAATTTACCCATGGTATTTCTTCGAAGTTCTTCATTATAGTTAATCATATTATATAGGGAAAATTATCAAATCTCAAATATTTTTTCAGGAAATGCGGATAAAAACATCAGCTATGCATTTTCTAGTTGAAAATTAATCAACAAATATATTTTTGGATTTAAAAATATAGGTATCCAGGCATATGGAGAAAATTGCATCTTTTTTATGCTTATAAAGTATTTCATTTCTTCTCTTTACTTCAATTGTTTTCTAATACATAGTGTAAAGTGCTTGTGCTATCATTGTTAGACATCACAGATCACATCTAATTTCATGACATGCTAATAAGCATCAATATCTAATGTTAGATTAAGGAAATTCGATTTCTCTAATAATGAATTTATTTTTTTCTTTTATGTGGTACAAATGTCAACTTTTTACAAGACCATTTGTAAGACTTCAAAGAATCTTGAATCATTTTGAGATGAATAAAATGAAAATTGTTGCACGAAAAGATATCAATTTCAAGCTTTATTTTGACACTTTTTAAATAAAATAATAAATCTATGAGTTATCCTTCCTGGCTGAGGATCGGATATCCTTAATTTGTTATTATGGTAAGGTTTATAAATGAGTTTTTTTCTATGGAATACCATTATTGTCTTTTTGGTATATAAGTATTATAGTATTTGATTTTGTTTATTTCAGTTATTTACCTCACTCGCTCACTTAGGCTCACTCACATAGGTTCACTTTGACTCACTCACCTAGACTCATTCGCTCATTCACTCATTGGAATATGAATTTGCTTGCTAATAAATATGGAACCAGTTTACCATGTGTTCTTCATTGATCAAGTGTGAGGTGTGAGGTTTAGCTAGCTGTTCCAGACAGCATAATTATTAACGGATATAACTGCTAATTTTGCCTGTCTATCATATTTGTTGTTTTTTTTTTGAAAGGATGTCTATATATTATAGAATACAACTTCATAGATCGGGTATTTGAACATGATATATATATGTATATATATATATATATATATTTTTTTTTTTTTGGGGGGGGGGTATGGTAATATGTCGCTCGACATGTGGTCTATAATTTTTTTTAGACGTCGACGGTCTGTAATGATTGGCATTTACGACTGCCAGTAGCTGTTTTTCGTATATTTTTGTTTAATTACAAAGAGTAACGATCCGAAGACGTCCAAGTTAAAAATCTCATATATGCAATACGTATACGATATTACGAGTATTTTATCGTCTTCTGTACTCATTATCGCCTATCTATTTGTTACGGCAAATCCTTTATGTGCACAGCCTTGCTTAATTCAGTGTATATTAACCCTGAAATGAAACTTTTTATTTTAGACAAGATGTACCATTCAACTTGTGTATTGTCTACATGTTACGTTCGCCGTACTCTTTTTTTTCGGGACATGGCTTTATGAAGGACTGACTGCATGTTTGATTTTAATTTCAAGCTAAAAATCTTAATGGAATCAAAATATCATGTACTCTTTTTATTTTCTGTTTTTTTCATTCCAAATGGTTGAATTGTGTTAAAGATATTTAACTACATGTGGTTATGTCAATGTTTGGAGAAATCAATCTCCTGATAGACTTTTACATTTATCTAAAAAAAGAAATACTATACAAATTTATTTATAGATGAATGGAAAATTCAAATACATTTTTCACCAGTGTTTAAATTATAGGATTTATAAGACTGAATTTGGATTTGAGAAGTATTTTTGCATGTTACCTGCTGACCTTTTGTATACATTTTGCAGATTCAGATGTGGTAGTCATAGACTCCCAATATTGAAACTGGTATATTTTTTAGCATAGAAAGAAGTGAAAGAATTTGTAATCTGGGCAATTTAGGAGAACTGGGTGATGAGTTCCATTATTTGTTCAATCGTGACTACTTTAAGCAAGAAAGGTATAAATTTTTACCCCATGATTTATGCAAAAGCAGAAATATTATTAGTTTTTCTGATCTCATGAATAGCCATGATAAATATGTTCTTATTGGACAGAGTAAATACTGTAAAATTGTCATGTCAGTTTTTAAACAATGAATATAACCATTATAATATTATCTTCCAACACCTGTAACTCTTGTACATATATGTTTGTTCCTATTTTGTTGACTAGTTTAGATGTTAAAAAATTGAATTATGTTTGTACTCTAATGCCTCATGTGAGGCCCTGAGTGAATAAAAAAGTTTCAAAGTTTCAAAGAACACATTGCGAGAGTATTAAACAGTATGAAACAAGAGTGAGATTTGGCATACCCAAGCTTGAGATTACATTAAAAAATATTTTATTTGAAAGGAAGGAAAGTCCATTATTATCTCTTAAAATCTAGATTTGTTAAGATAGGATTTTGTTGAAAACAAAACAAAACAAAAACAAACAAAAAACAAACAAACAAACAAACAAAAAAACTTGAGAGAATAATTGCAAAACTAAGACAGACATATTGATTTATCTGTTATTGATGTATTGTTATTCATTTCTTTGAATTTGATTATATTGGTTCAATTAGAAAGTGTTTATTATGAAGATCCTTAATCGGGTCTTTTTTTATCATGTCATCCTCGTGTATAAGCCGTTTACCGGGTTTTGTGTTCATCATGAAAATCGTTTACTAATGTATCATGAACTTCGTTTATCCTATCGTAGCATGCATGTTTATCAGGCCCATTCCAAAGGCGTCCACGTTAGTATGAAACGTGTCAGACAAGATACGACCCAAGGCTTACGAAAGGTTGTATTTACATACAATGTCATTATATAGACCGTATACAGTTTGAGACAAACTGACTTTAAGCGGGGTTGTTGAAATTATTGTAACATCAACTTATTTATCAGTAGCTTGCCTTGATCGTATTCAAAGCATGCTCTTGCATGCGTATCGAATCGGTTGGGAAACATAAACACCATATGTATTATCCATTATTTTGAGATTTATTCCTCATGAGTAATGCTTCTTCCTTTTCTAATAAAATTTCCCATCCAAGTGTTAACGTACTCGTGAAATAAGCAATGAATGTTATTTCAGTTATTGTTTTGCGAGTGTTAGACCCTGGGATTTACAAATATCGGTATATTGACCATTGAAAAGAAATTACCATACCAACTTTCTCCTGGGGAATTATTTTTGGTGATTGCATAATGAAATTTACACTTGCTTAACTATAGATAACACAATGGGCTTTGGGGAAAAATGAGTCACTGAATTGTTTCGCTATGGACATAAAATCCTTCCCATTACATGTACATGGAACTATACAAAAGAATAAAACATTTAATTCACGTTTTCGTTTCATTTCGCTTCTTAACACACCTTTATATACCTGTACTAAATTACGTACGAAATGCACCACTCAAAAAATTTAAAAATCTCTCTTTCACATAATTTATTCGGCTAATGCAGCAAACAAATTTCATCTGATAAATTATAAACTTTCAATGGAAGAACGCTATATAAATCTAGTGGAAGCAATTTCAGATATAAAGAGCTAGGGGAGGGCATCGATCAGAAATTCTTTAAAACAACAACAACAACAACAACAACAACAAAGAAACTCCTTTACTGCATTAATTGATTGATACGCCATGTTTTGATTTGCATCTCTCATACAAGCTTGATTCGCTGTCATTGGCATAATGCTTCGGAGTTATTGCATTGGGGAAGTGAACGAGAAAGGAACCTTATTCTATTGCCGACGATTTCCATACCTCTTGGTTCGTTTTTACAAGTCGCGACATTGATGATCGACTAGAACGGATCCAGAAGCGGTATAAAAAAGGGGGAAGATAATCAATCATTACCATATTGAGGAGGGCCAAAATAGCTTAAGTTTTCTAATGTAAAGTATATGTTGACAAAATCCCCCTCCCCTTCCTACACTGAGGCCTGCATTTGCTTTGTGGAAATCCAAAAGTACATGTATAACCACTCAAGCACTGACCTAAACACCCTATATGATCTAGGTTGAACGTATATTTTACATATTGGTTTTATATTTAATTAAAGAATTGGCATTGGGAAAAGAGAATATACATGAAACTGTTTTTACATATTGATAAACTTTGAAAATTGAAGATAAATTCATGACTTACCCGTAATATTATTTCACGCCAGGGGATACTAGTCTAATTAAAAGGAAACACAGTCTATATAGTGTTGATTAAACTATATCCCTCGCAAGGCTCTTATATTCCTACAAGCGAAATCGATTTCATACAACTCACAATTCACTAACCGTTAATAAATATATCAGCATAAACATGATAAAAGACAAACCTTTATTATATAAGGATCGAAGTTTTATACTATTTTTATGCTCAGCAGGTCCGTAGCAACGGTTTCGAAAGTGGGGGGAGGAACGTCCAGAAAAATTCGGACCAAAAAAAACAAAAAAACAAAGCAAAACAAAAACAAAAAAGAGAAAAAAAACAAGCAAACGAATAAAAAACCCTCTTAACTGTCTAAATCCTGGAATTTGCCAGTGCTCGACCTTACAGTTATACTTTTATCTACTCTAAAATAATGAAGACATTATCTTAAACAAAGGCCAAGCGAAATGTATAGAATAGGGTTGTCTTACTTTGTCCTTAATATTTCTTCTGTTTATATTGAGACAGGCCCGTAGGAAGCAATTTCAGTTGGGTGTGGGAGCACAACCAAGCGTTTTCAGTTTGCAGTGTGCAGTGGTGTAGGGGGGGGGCATTCATATTTATAAAGGTTTCTATGGAATACTATACATGTATATCGGCAAAATTATTGGGGATGGGGCATGACCCCCATACCGTTTCCTTTGGTCACATGGCCGTATTAACCGGGGGGGCACGGGGGGGGGGTTGTGCCCCCCTCCCACAATAATTTTGCCAATATATAGAATATACTTTAGAAAATTTAGCTACCATATGCTTGTGCCCCCTCAATAAAAACGGCTGATGACCCCTTTTTTTGTTTGTCAAGGAATATTGGTAGTTGATAGTGCCCCCCCCCCCCAAACTGAAAATGTTTGGCTGCCCCCCCCCCCCCAAACTGAAATTGCTTCCTACGGGTCTGGGTCATATTTAAGTCTGAATTAGATATTATGAATAGAAAATCCACTCACCTTTGAACAGTTGTTGCATTCATTGACTATTTTCGATGTCTTTTAAATTATCATGTTACAGTTGAGCTCTCGTCCCAGTAAAAAAAAAAAAAAAATGTGAAATATTTTTCGCTTTACAGCCATTCGTTAGTATAGGTTCCTAGTGGCACAAGGAGTTGAAATTATTATAATCGTATATGGCGTACGCGTAGTATAAGTTCAGATAACAAAACTTTAATATATCTTTCTAATATTTGATTTATTACTTTATATAAAGATAGAATTTTTCTGTAAATTACACAATTTAAATCAACCGCTTTTCAAAATTAAAACAATGACCAATATATTTACCGTCTCCACATTTAAATAAAAGACACATTTAAAGTCAGTTTAATTTAACTATAGAAATTAAGGTTATTTAAGTTCAAAATCAGTGAAAATTTTAATTTGAACGTTAATAAAATTATACCTATACCATGTTTATCTACCATGCGCGGATCTAGAGGGGCGGGGGGGGGGATTCCGGACCCTCACTTTGGAATTTGCAGAGTTACTAAATGTATATACTAAATAGTGGCGGATTCAGGGGGGTTTGGGGGGGGGGGGTTCGGGAAAACCCCCTCGCCCAATCAAAAATTTTTTTTTACAAGTGTCATTTTAACAATATATTTCATTAATAAGAGTCTATCCAAGCCAATTGTTTACGCAGAGGTGAAATATACAGCCGCCACCAGAAATCCCTTTCCTCTTGAGCGCACACAATACACAGGTAATCAACAGTACAGAGATCATGATAGTCCGTGCAGCTAGTGGCTAGTGATGACATAAGGTCATACACTAACTACCAAAACTGCACAGAGTTAATACGGTATTGTTTTAGTATTGATAAAGTAATATTCTTTCAAGCCATGTTATCTGATAGCATTTGACCATTTCACACCTTATAATGAAGACTTACTGCGATTATTGAACTACATGAATAAACTGTGATAATTGTTATTATTTGTATAATGAATAGTGATAAAACTGATATGTATAATGCAGAGGTCCTGTCAAAACAAGAATTTACCACTTTTTTATTTACTGGTTTTTTAAGACTTTTTTTTTTTTCAAACATTGGGCTGGTAAGTGGGTAAAAAAAAAAGAATATAAGAGTGCATTTGTGTCAGAAATTATAATTAACCCCCCCCCCCATGAGTAAGCAATAATTCCAACAATTTCCCAAAATATTTTATATTTATTCTTCATTACGAAATATCATTATTTGTTTATAATGCAATTTTTATGAATAGTATAGTCAAGTAGTTGAAAAGAGTAATTAGGGTTTCTACACAGAATCAAAATTTTCTAAGTGTTGGGAAATTGCACATCAGTTGTATTTTGGTAGTCAGAGCTTCACATGCGACACATTGGACGTGCATTTTAAAATGAAGAATTGGATATTATTTATCAAATAGCGATATTTCTAATGTTATCAGATTTTACATTTAATTTTTTTTAAATCTCATTTTTCACGTTTACATGGAAGTTAAAAATAATCCCAAAAGTTTATTAATTTTTTGTTTAAATTCTTGAAAATTTGGGAAGGTCGGTCTTGAAAAACAACTAGAAAAAAGTGGCCAAAAACTAACTAACTCAATCTAAAATGCTGGAAAATGTACCATTTGGAGCCATTTCTCAAGAAAATTTCTCGGGGGAGGCCCCCCGAGACACCCCCTCTCATGCCCTCCCCCTTCGGCCCTACGGGCCTCAACCCCCCCCCCCCCCCCACATGAACTTCTGGATCCGCCACTGCAGTAAAGCAACTAGAAGTGACCTTGGACCCCTCAGTCTAGAAATCGCGGATCTGTGTTAAGTTGGTATGAAAAAGACTAAGTCATATGTATGAAACCATTACCCCAGTTTCAAGGAGGAGAAACAGTCGCCTTCCACACAATTTTGCTACCCCCACTTTTTTTTGACAATTTTCTTATACAAAATTATATGCCGGAAAAAATAAGCCCAACGGCAGTATTCCTCATGTAGGTTTTGTGAAGGGAAGTAACTGGAATGTTTTTATTGTTCGTGCTCAACTAGTAGATTAATGGTTCATTAAAGAGGCAAGGGTTTTACCAGGTAAGACTTAATTGTTATCACTTCATTTTGAAAATATTTTTCATATTTGTTTATTGATAAACATACAAAGTTAATGCCATGAGATAAAAAAAACTGTGTGTTTTAACCCGCGTTTCCTCGGTGATCGGGTAACTTTTTTGTTAATCAGTATTCGTGATTAAAAACTAGTCAAGATCCAACCAATCTTATACATTAATGATATAAGTGATGAAATATTTTTGATTAAATCACACGGAATTTCAGAATGAACGTTGGTTGTTATGTAGATTGTTTATATATGTGAATAGATAAGAATGCAAAGTATAATTTCAACCATTTGATTTATTAGCATTTCATTGGTTAAATTAGGCAGCCTACCTGAAAGTCTCCACAACTTTGTTTTTATATACCCCTAGCTGCAGAACTGTTGGTAGCTCTCTGAAGAAAATAATATAGATGGATCAGAGAGCAACAGTGCCACCCGTAGGAAAAAAATGTATATTTATTGTGCACGAAAAGATTTATTTCTTCAAATTCTTACCTCAACTGCACAAGAGCTCGATATCAAAATATTCCTTCATCTTGTTCATGTCTTTTACCTCTACAAAATATTCTTGCAGTTGGCAACTGCACAGAGCATTCAGGGCTAGAAATAATTATTTTTGTGTACTGGTCGCTCGGGCTATCGCCTTAAATTTTTACTGCTCAGCTTAGTACTTTCACTGTCCCACTGGGCCAGTAGATAGTAGATTTTAAAAAGACTGGCCAAAAACCATAATAATAACAGTAATATTTTTTTTAATTGTGATACTTAGAAGTACAACTTAACAAAACAAGAAACGGCAAAGTTGGAACACACAACCCTGTCAAGTAAACAAGCCCGACTGTGAATGAATTTTATTATGCATAAATAAAATGCTGACGCATTCATGATTGATTTTTAAAAATTCATTTAGTGGAATATTTTGAAGTAAATTAATATGAAGTAAAGAAAGTGTCACTTTACAACAAAAAAATCTCTGCATTACCAGCAATTAAAAAACTGAAAAAGATAAAAGATTTTTTTGTGTATATTAAGGACATCATTCTCACCCTAATGTATTTGTTTACTATAATTGTTCAGTATAGCTTTTACGTAATATGTATGTATGGTATGTATAGGTCTTGAACATTTAAACAAGAAAATAACTTGTACCCAGTACAAAACATCTGTCACAGTGGTCATTTTTCAGATGTACATGTATTGCAGTATTTATGTTTATAGCTGGAATATATAACTCATGATTCTGAGAACAATTCCAAGTTGAACATGTTTAAGATAGTAAGCAAAAAAGTAAGACAAATAAAACCTCAGTCTCCTGAAAACCTGGCAAGGTTTAAACTTAGGGCTACTATTACGCCCATCCTTCTAGTTTGGTAGTTAACTCGCATGACAATAACTGTACAAATGATCATTTATTGTGTTTCCCGCGGCCTTATCAACACCATTTTTAAACACGTTGATCTTGATATTGATTGACTGAAAAGTTATGTAATTTTTGTAAATTTGAATTTAAATTTAACATGTATATTTATGCAGATAATGACAATTCATAAGAATATCATTTACATTCCATGTAGATCAATTTAATACATTCCAGTATACAGCAATGTTTCGAAAATGTTACAGATAATGTCAAAGAAATATGGAGATAACAAATAGCAATCAAGCTCAAAAGTCCATTGAAATGATACAATTTGGGAGCAGAGCAAACACAGACCTCTAAAAGCATCAAACGTGGGATCAGGTGCCATGGAGGAGTAAGCATCCCCTATCGACCTGCCACACCCGCTGTGTGCTCCTTGTCATGATACAGGGCTCGACATTAACGCTTGTCTGCTTGTCCAGTACCAGTGAAAAAAAAAATTACAGACAAGTGAATATTGCTGGGCACTTGTCCGATTGGACAAATGCATTTTAATGTAAAGAAGTCATCAAATAGTAAGAATGACTGTTAAAAGTTCATCGGTAAAGACGGAAGCAGTACATAAAAACCGAACTTCGATCCCGACCCAATATAGATCATTATGTAATTGAGTTCACACTCGATTTGGATCGAAGTTTCATCTGTGAACATTTATGTTGTTGTCAGGAAAGAAAGTCTAGATAAAATTTTGTTTTTATGTGTATGTTGTATTTATCAATAACATCACAAATCAAGCACATGTAATGGACTTTATTTTAATTTTCAAGTTGACAGTATTGTATCATTATTGAACAATTTTCGGACAAGTGAAGTTGAAGTTCAGACAAGTAAATGTCTTGGTCACTTGTCCAAATGGACAAGTAGGGAAAAAAGTCAATGTCGAGCCCAGTGATAAAGCAAATGGAAAAATCCTTCAACAATTCAATATGTCAGTATTTAAAAAAATAGCCTAACAATTAGTATGAAAAACATCAGTCAGCATTTGACTTAATGAAAGATTGTATTTACTGACAAGGTCATTGTATTGACCATAGAACTAGCGAAATGTTGCCTTCAAATGAAATTGTTGATATCCTTGTTTCATCAACTTGTTTGTCAATAGCTTGCCTCATTTTAGAAATTGTTCGGGTATAACTTATCAGACTTAAGCCTAATAAAGACCAAATCATTTTGTGATTTTGTAATTTTTAAAATTATTTGCTATATTATTTGTAGCTATTTTAGCTGTTATAGTTAGTTATTTATAGCTAGTAAATGCTATACATTTAATTACTCATGAACATTTTTTCTAGAAGTTTGAAGATGGACCACAGTCTCTATGAAACTATGCAATATATAGAGGAAAAATGTTAAGCAGAGGATCTTACTCTCATGTCCAAAGAGTCCAGTGACCAAAACCATCATGTAAACCATGGAGAAAAATTCTGAAAATACATTAAAAGATGGGCTACCTGAACTCATGATGTCCATGAAAAATCCTGAGGATGGATATCCATTGGTCAACAGTTCGAGGATGCCAGAAGAAGCCCAAGATCAAGGCCAATTTCAGTCTAATTTTCCCACAGACCAGGAATTTGAGGATATGCTGAACTTTTTACCAAGCAGATCTCTGAGAAATGGCCTTAAAAATGAGTTTTTAAAGAAAGCACATGTAAATGTTGATCAGAGTGCTGCAGAAGGAATGGAAAATAATTCATCATTGACTACTCTTTATGATAATAATAGGAGCAACTTCAGATTGTCTAATGGGTGTAACTTTGAATCTGACATGCCTTCAGAGAAGAGGGAGAATTCAAAAATAAGGAATCGTAGGAAACCCCAGCACAGTATGTCCAAAACAGAACTCTACGATGACAGTTTTAAAGATGATTTAGAGAAAATGTTGAATGAAGAAGTAGCAGAGCTTGAGAAGGACAAAATGAATCATAGCAATAATTCTGAAGAGGAAGATACAAGTGTCCATGTTGGGAGATACATGCAGAGAATAAAACCCGATTATTTTCAGGTTTCTCAGAGCACCAATATTGTGAATGAAATTATGAACACTGATCATACTGATGAAGAATCGATTCAGAAATCTGGGTATCAGTGTAAATACTGCCATCTTCTGTTGTATGATTTGGAATTGTTCATGAACCATGTGATGACTCATCAAACTGAATATGAAAATCTTGATGATGGAAGATCATCAAATCAGGTGGATGAGACCCTACATCATATCAAAGTGAACCAAACAGATTTTGACTCAGTTCATATTGGTGATATTTCTGAAAGAAATAGCAATTTGTTACCAAACCCAAAACAAGAGGACTCAGAAAACATGGCTAGAGTGGAAGAAACAAAATTGTCTGAAATGAAAGAGTTTAATATTGGGAGCTTTGTGAAGAATTTGATTCTTAGTGAACATACAAAAGGTAAAAGGGGAAGAAAAAGGAAAGACCAGTCATCCTCCGAGGGTTTATATGGGTCTCCTGTTAAGTGTCCAGTTTGTTTTAAAGCATTCAAAACAAAAAACAATTTAAAAACTCACATGTGCAAATTTCACAGTGACAGAAAAGACAAAATTCAGGAATTCTTTGGACAGGGGGAGAAAATGAAAGAAAAAGCTGTTTGCTGTTTGTGCGGTAAATGCTTTATTTCGAAATATGCCCTTATGAGACACATGGACACTCGGCATGCAAATGAGGCCTATGTAAAATGCAGTGTGTGTGATGAGGTTTTTGAAAATGACAAATTGCTCTCAGAGCATGCAAATATACATAATCAAGACAGAAATGAGAGAAGGGAATTGACTTATTCATCTCCAGAACCAAATGACTCCAGTGAAACCAAAAGAAATCCAGAAAACTATTTTCAAAACAAGCCTAATGAATATCACATGGACCAAAGCTGCATAATTTCTTCACCGGAAATCCAAAACCATGTAACTCCTCTCAACAATCATGCTCAAGAAAACCAGCAACAAGAAGAAAACCATTCCCTGGGCACAAATCATGACCATTCAGATCAGATAGAATCAGCAAGAAAGTGCGAAAACAGTGAAGAAGAAAAACCAACTTCTCATTACTTTCAAAGTGATTCTGACAGAGCGAATGAAGACAATTTGAAACCCACAGGCATTAACTGTAATGTCTGCTGGCTGCCTTTTGATTCTCTGGGGAAGTTTGCCCTTCACTGCATGGCATCGAGTGAGTGCTTGAATTGTAAACAGTGTCCTGTGTGCCAAAAAGTCATCAATTCCAGTCTGAAAGAGCACCTCAAATCTCACTCAGGTATAGAATATTATAATTTACTGTATTAAAACACACATATAGCTGGCCACACACAGTAGATTCCAGGGATTTATCTAGGTTTTGGGGGAGACTACTCTTTCTGGAGAAATTAGGAATATCAGCCGGGGGTCTGGGGGTCACTCCAGACACCCAACAGGTGCAGGGCAAGTCCTCCTGGGGAGCATTTTAATGACCATTTAGAGGGCATAAAATAGCAAATTAGAACCATATTTCATATCTTCTGAAAATTTTACTTTAAATTTCCAGTTTTTATAAAGGAAAAAAAATAGTTGAACTTTTTATTATTGTAAGGGGAATTTTTTACTCATCAAAAGGGAAAATGGGATATTCAGGGGAAATTTTCTCTAGGGCATGTTGGGGGAAAATACCGAATTTCTGTAGTAAATATATCAACAGTAACCACCCTCCTCCCCTCCCCCCCCCCCCCAAAAAAAGTAATAAAAAATAAAAAATTTGTGGTGACATTAAAATAAAAATTGGGGAACCAATAGGTACATAAGGTTTTGACTTTGCAAATTTACTTTAAAAAAAATATTAAATGCTGATTTCAGTGTTTCATGGTTTAAAGTAATTTATATTGTAATCTCAGCTTTCCAAAGACTTTTTCATTCAAGTGTATATGCATCAGAAGATACTTGCCATATTTATTTGAAAAGTCAAACAGAAAGTGAAATCAGTGGTGAAATCTAATCATGTATAAACTAATAAAGGTTTAATTGAGGTACTGTACAATTATTTTTTTTGGAAATTGGAAAAAAAATGTTTAAAATTAGGATAGGTCAGGTTGATAGTGTAATTGGAACCACAATTATTATTTTCTTGGTATGAATATTTTTATCATTAAAATCAATAAAATATTCAAACCAATGAAATGTGGAAAGGATATACATGTATGTAACTACATGAGATTTTTTTTTACATTCCACTTGAGAATTTTTCACTCATATAGAAGTGTCACCATATATTAGTGAAGGGCTTCAAATTTAGACCTTTACTTGGAACAAAGGTCATTAATCAGCGAGGGCTCTTTATTGTGCCAATGCATACTGTGACATTGGACCTCAGGGTTTAAGGTCTCAATGGCATCTAAAAGACCCGTGACCTTCACTTCTAATGAGAATTAATTACTTCAAATGAGAATTTATTATGTTTATATACTGAAATGTTTTAAGACTATTCCTGCTGATTGGCTACATGTTTATATGTGTTTTACTGTAATAATGCTTTAGGCTCATTACAAATGCATGAATGTATAATTATAGTCACTAAAATATCCAATGACAGGGCTGTCACACCACTTTTCAGAACAGAGGCCAAGGTTGTTATAATTAAGAAATTTTGGGGGAAAATAAATCAACATAAAACAAGATGTGTTTGTGAAACACTAATGCCCTTGTATAGCAACTTATAGCAAAGGTTAAACTTTCTTTAGTGCAAATCAAATATGTTGGTACCAAAAGTAAGGTCTTGTGTCGAGAAATATACCTGTGAAATATGAAAGCCCTAGCAGCAACTATTGAATAAATATGGAAAAGGTTAAAGTTTTTTCAAAAGTAAGTCAAACATCAAGGTCAAAGTCAAATGGTCAAAATTAATGGTGCCCAAGGAAAGCCATTCTCAAAAGAAATACACATTTGAAATATGAAGGATGTATGTAGCACCAATTGTTCAAAAGTTATGGTCAAGGTTAAAGTTTTTCAAAGGTAGGTTAAACTTTAAGGTCACGGTCAATAGATTACAATTGTTGGTATCCAAAGGAAGGTCTTGTGACAAGGAATAGACATATTAAACATGTTAAATATGAAAACCACAGCAATAAATGTTCAGAAGGTATGGCCAAGGTTAAAGTTTTCCAAAAGTAAGTCAAACTCCAAGGTCAAGGTCAAAGGGTTAAAGTTGTTGGTTTCCAAAGAAAGACCTTGTCACAAGGATTACATATGTGAAGTATGAAAGCCCTAGTACCAACTGTTCAAAAGTTAGGGCCAAGGTTAAAGTTCAGTAAAATTTTGCAAAACTGGGTCAAACTCCAAGATCAAGGTCAAAGGGTCAAATAAGATGATGCCCAGAAAAGGTTTTGTCACAAGGAATACACATGTGAAATTTGAAAATCATAGCTCCAACCAATCAAAAGTTATGGGCAATGTTAAAGTTTTTGTAGATAAACAGACGAATAGTTAGGGCAAAAACTATATTTCCCCGAATCTTTGATATGGGGGCATAAATTTTTTCTAAAAATCTCATTACTTTCAAGTTATCTGGTGTGTTGGTCAGGTATCAGCTTTGTAAGCAGTACTGATAATTGGGATAAAACACTTTTCATTTCATAAAAAAGGATTAAAACTTATGCTACTTTAAAAACAGGAGTTTTTACAGGGCAGCAGAGCAGCCCAAATTTTAAAAGACAATTAAAGCATCGTTTGGTTCATTATGATACATATACAAGCTTCTTTTTGTTCCCAGCTTTCCCTTAACCCTTATGATTTTGAAGTCGAAGGTTAAGGACAAAACTATACGGCAATAATTCACTTCTGTTTTTGTATGATATCTATAAGCTTTTGCAATAAAAGTTTTGTATCATTACTCCCAATTACTCAGAGAAAACCCCATTGATCTTCAGGACAAAAGGTCAAATTTCAAGGTCACATTCATACAATGCTGCATAAAATAGTTTCTAAATCATAAGAAGGTTATAACTCTTTCTAATTTGCAAAGGACCCATATTGATTTTGAGGTCAATGGTAAATGTCACAGATAGGTAAAAGGGTCAAAGGTCAAAGACAGAAACTTGAATATAGTTGCAAATTGTTTCTGGATGAAAAAAGTCGAAGATAACGAACATTGATACATCTCATAAAAACTATACAAATCTGTGAACAGGGCATAAATTCTGACCCCTGGAAATTCCAGAGGTGGGATCATGTGCCTTGGAGGAGTAAGCTATACTAAGCATCCCCTGTTGACTGGTCACACCCACTGTGACCCCTGTGTATTGATCAAGTAGACAGAACATTCCGTAATTCTTTAATCAAATTTAGTTTAAAAACAAAGGTCTTACAATTAGTAGGAAACAAGACAGCCCAATACGATCCAGTGATAGGTTATATTTCTTTACAAGGTCATTATAAAGACCATAGGATTTACAGAATGCTGACTTTAAATGAGGTTGTTGAAATCCCTGTAACATCAACTTTTGTGTGAGTAGCCGCCTCGGTTTAAAAACGGGTCGTACTTAGAGCATGCTATTGAATAGTGAATAAGTTGGGAGACTAAACACTATATGCAGGTGGTAGTGGAATATTACTACATAAATAAGGAAAGTTGACGATGAAAAAGCTGAAGTCATCTCTTTTGTCATACAATGTAGTTGTTAGTTGGCCTTTGTCATCTATAGTCAGTGAAACATCAAAATATGAAGCAGAAGTGACAGACTCTGTGGTGTCTTTTATTTCAAGTTCGCTGGGATAAATTGAGTCAACATACATGTATAAATGGAAATAACTATTTTAATTGATAAAATGTCATCAGTATTTCTGAATGTTTAGTTGAAGGCCACGGCAAGTGTTTTCTTCTTCTCATGTAGAAGTTTTTGAATAAATTCTGCTTCATACGAATTTAAAAACAGGTCTGTTAATAAAGGAGCTAAATTAGTGCCCATTGGATTTCCAACAGTTTGTTGGAAGACTTGGTCCAAAGACTAGCTGATATCAAAATACATTTCTGTCCTTAAGCTGGAGGTTATAAATTCCTTGAATTAACTTGTTATAATCTTAATATTTGTTTGTAGATGACCGACCATATCAGTGTGAAATCTGCCAGGCTAGCTTTAAGAGAAATCACCAGATGAAGCTTCACAAGCAAACAGTTCATTCAGACCTCAGACTTTATCATTGTGAACTGTGTGACAAATCCTTCAAGCGAAGGGACAAACTAACATGCCACTACAGGACTCATTCTGATGAACACCCATTCATGTGCACAGAATGTGGAAGTGTCTTCAAATGGAAACACCACCTTAAACGACACAAAGACAATGTCCATGCAGATAAAGCCACACAATTGAAGGCTAGGAAGTTTCCTTGTGATATCTGTGGGAATTGTTTTAAATGGCGACACCACCTTAAGAGGCATTTGAGGAACGTGCATCACATGACTGATGATTCTTGGGATCCGGATGATAGCAAAACATCCCTGGATCTTAGTCGTGGTGAGAATGAAAGCATGGATTTAACAAATACAGTGAATAATTTTAATATGGAATCAGATGATGAAAATATTGATGAATCATAGTCAAGATCATATATGAAGTGATATGAATTGGTTGAAATAACCCTCTGCTGGCTAAATTGAATCTTTTTTCCTAAACTGCGATAATTTACTAACAGATGTGGTTAAAATAAAATTCAAGCAAACTTAATATACCAAATAAGGTGAAATTGAGACAAATTATAATATATATTGTAGTTTAAGATGAAACATTTCTAGTGGAAACAGCAATTTATCCATTTCAGAGTTATCTCTTTTAGCACAGGGTCACATTACCTGAAGCATGATAAGCAAGAATGTTATGTGGAAAGGATAATTACAGTCAAACTTCGTTATCTCGAACTCGATGGAAAAACTTTGAGGTATCCGAGGATTCGAGATATCCAGGGTAAAATACTTAAAGAATAAGGGCTTTGGTCTTCCAAATCACTTCACATGGTATTCGAGATATCAGTGTTCGAGATACCGAAGTTCAACTGTATTTTGAAAGAGATAAAAGTAATACTGCTGGGAAAAGAAAAAAGGGACTAGAAGATTTTCCTGAAATTATGGGGTCCAGTTACCATGGTTACTGGATCCATTCCCAATTAAGAGAAATCAGCTTAATTTTCATTTTCCAAATCAGTTTTCAGATACTTTTTTTCCCCAATCAAATTTCAAGTCAGAAATACTAAAGAAAAATATTACAATCTGAAATCTTTGCATGTGTTAAATTCCAAATTTTATAGACCCAGGATCTATTTTGAAAACGTAGGGAAACCCATTGTGAAATGGGAGTGAATCTGAAAAAGACATGAGGAGTTAGGAATAAGTGGTAGCTCAGCCATGTTAAAGATTACCTCATAGTCCTCATATCATTTATTTATGAACTTACATTGTATATTGTATTTTATGTGCTTAGTGCTGTGTATTGAGTAAATAATTAACCAAGTGCTATAATTGATTAGTTTTATGAAGTCGTACAATGATTTAACAACCAGTGAAGATCACTACTGCTGTGTATGAGCAACTCATTGAAATCTTTTTTCTCAAGTTTCATTATTAATTCTTATAATATGATTGATTATGTTAAATGTATTCTCAGAATCACACTATTTGTTAAAATCTTAAATGTTCGAACTCTTAATATAATTTTCCTTTTGTTGATGAACCTCATTGTGATTGTGGAGAGTTTCCAAAATAGTCTCTGATTGTGTTTTTTGGGACTAATCTGTATCTTAAAAATACACCATGGACTGGTTGTTGGCTGCAATATTTTTTTGTTTGATAATACAGTGTACCTAAATGTATACATTGAAAATGCTTGTTAGTTGTGTACATTAATTAGCCCACCAAAAAGTCAAATGCAGTCTTCCCCCTCACTTGATAGTGAAATCATAATTCATAAATTAGCTCGCTTACTGGTAAGTCTTAAAAAGTCTTGTACTATGCATTTTATTCATATAATTATATGCTTGTATATGAATTAATGGACAAGAGCAGTTCAGAAAGCAAGGAAATACCTAGTATGTATGTTTTCTCTCATAGGGCTGTAATTGCAGTTAAATTTTTAATATTTGTATACAAGCCATCTTTGATAGTCATTCAAAGTCGCACACCTCATAGAGGTTCTTAAATAAGTATGTTTCCACAAATAGGGCTACAATCTTGGAAATGTTTTAAATGTATAAATTATTTACAAGTCATCTTTAGAAGTCACATATTTACCATACAGTTTATTAATGGAGAATCACACTACAAACAGTTTACAGACAATGATGAGAAATTATCAGTAATAATTATATGGCCATGAAATCATTTAGGATTTGTTAAACAATCAGAATAGGGTGACTTCAGTCAAACATTGTTTTACAAATTTTTGTTGGCAATTGTATTTTTATTTTCATAGACACATTTTGTATAGGAAACACGTGTTTATATATATAATGTATACATGTAAGTAAATTGTACAGTTCTTTAAACAATCTGAAACTGCTAATATTTGAATGTGTACGTGACATACAAATTGAACTGTAGAACAGTAAAACTTGTCCAATAGGGACACCATTGGTTTCATAGAAATTGGCCACATTAAACAACATTCTGGGTTAGACAACTTACCAAACAATAGAATTACTGGAAGGGACAAAAATTTTATATTGTAGTAGGTATGACATCATAATACACAGTATCAGATTAGACATTTTTACTCTATCTATGAAGCGTCCTGTGTTTGTTTGTTTATATGTTGTTTCACGTCCCTCTCGAGAATTTTTCACTCATATGGAGACGCCACCACTTGCCGGTGGAGAGCTGCAAATTTTGTCCTATACTCGGCACTTACGGCCATTGAGTAGTGAGGGATCTTTTTCGTGCCAGCACCTACTGTGACACGGGACCTCGGTTTATACGGTCTCATCCGAAGGACCGGTCTCCACGTCCCACAGTGGGATAATTCAAACCTGCGACGTAAGGATCAACTCCTTACTTCGCGACTCTAGAGCAGACGCTCTAACCACTGCGCCACGCGGGCGACTGAAGAGTCCTTTGAAGAAATTCCATGGTTGAATTAATTTTTCCTTCTAAGTATCCAGTATAAAGGTTTAATTTTTTTGTGTTTTCACTTCAGCAAATTCCTTCATTTCTTTATATGAAGGAAAAGGAAATCAGATTTTTTTTTTTTTACATTTCTATATATTTTTACTAGATTATACTGCAAAATACTGTAATTAAGGCAACCATGGAATTAACGGCTCTTTAGTACATACATGTAACATGTTTTTCTTCACATAAATAATGTACATGTATAAAAACTATAAGTGTGAATGCAATTTTGTCCAACGTAGAAGTTTGTTTAACTAGTACAGTAGAATGCAATCAGTCAATATTATAGTGCAATAAATTTTGCATTTTTAAAAAAAAAAAATTCATATTCATTGGACAATGTAACATTTTCATCAGTAACACAGGTACATTCTTTGATTAAATGCCTAATCTTACTGAACAGTTTTAATTGTGTCCGTATTTTGTTTTATATTTGATAGGGAGAATTATCTTTTTATGCTCACTTTAGCCTTCGTTTTTATTTTAACCTAAAGGTGCCATCCTTTTGTCTGTATGTTGTTTGTCTCTTCACTTTGTGGACTTCTCCAGCATCATAGGAGGAATGTCAATTAAACCCGAAAAAAATTGTCTCTGGGTGAAAGGGAGATCAACTTGGTTCAAAAAGGGCCATTTTGTCTTCTTTCATCTTCCTATGGGTATAATAGAATAAGGTCGGTAAAAAATTAATAGTTTTTGTAAAATTGTATACGGATTCATTGCATTGTTCAAAGTATGTCACAAAAAAGTTTTCTTCACACAATCTTAGTGAGGAAAAGAAAGATGACTTACCTTAAAGTTACAATTAATAAAAACTCTGGACCCTCTTTTTTTTTTAATTCATGTTGAAGCTTTTAAAGGTTGTTTGATTTCATGTAATGAATTTTTTTGCTGTAAAATTTCTTTATACACTTCATTATTTGTTACAACTTTTTAAAAGAGTTGAGAAAGAATATAGCAATTTTTACATGGGGACATTATTCCATGGTATACATGTACATGTATTTTACATTTAATATACACCCACTGTATTTAGATGATGAGTGTTTGCCATTCTCTTTTATATAATTATTTGGACAAGTGCTGTTTAACTTTGTGTCTATCTTAATTACAAATATTTTAGTTATACAGATTTTTAATTTTTTAATTATATAGCATTATACAAACCAATATTAATCCATTTTGTACTTGTTCTAAATGTGTTTCTTCATTATGTTATGTAACTATAACTTGCTGAATCATATATAAATAAATGAGTACATTCAAATATTTTTATCATTAATATTCAAATAGTTGTATATAAGTCGAACACAAACGCAAACACTATTGTAATGGCGATATTCCTCTATAATAGTGATATTATTTTGTATTTTATAACGAAACAGCCTCCGAGTCGATTTCTTTGCTGTGAGTCAAAAGAAGAAGCCATGAACTGAATCTGTGTATGTTTGGACGATTTAATAAAAACTGTCAGCGTCTTTATCAAGTTGCGGGGGGTATAATGTTTTTGACCCGTCCGTCAGTCAGTCAGTCCTGTTTTTTTTTTTTGTCAGCGCAACTCCTCATAAACCACTGCACAGAATTTGGTCAAACTTTGCAGATATTTAGGACACAATGTGTAGATGTGCATATTACCAGGAAATTCCAATTCCATTATTTTTCTTGGAATTTCGGCATTTTTCAACTTAGACTTTTGGCCATATCTTGAATATAGAGATGAACAGTTTGTCAGCGCAACTCCTCATCAACCGCTGCACAGAATTTGGTCAAACTTTGCAGATATTTAGGACACAAAGTGTAGATGTGCATATTACCAGGAAATTCCGATTCCTTTATTTTTCTGGGAATTTCGGCACTTTTCAACTTAGATTTTTGGCCATATTTTGAATATAGAGATGAACAGTTTGTCAGCGCAACTCCTCATAAACCGCTTCACAGAATTTGGTCAAACTTTGCAGTTATTTAGTACACAGTGTGTAGGTGTGCATATTACCAGGAAATTCCGATTCCATTATTTTTTGCCCTAAGAGTTTTGCCTATCGTCGAAGAAACTTTCCAGCTAGGTAATAAGGAAATCCACTGGAATCAGCTTTTGTAATGAAATTTTATGTGAAATATTTTATGACCTTAAAAGACCCCTATTGATTTTGAGATCAAAATATTAATGATTTAACACACACATAAGAAATTGGATAGTTCTACCCCCCCCCCCCCCTTCAAATTGGTGCTTTGCCTTAGATAATTTCATAAGTACAGTATATAAACAAATTCATATGACTACATCATAATTTTGTTTCCATCAATTATTTAAATGTGTAAATTGTCATGTGTTGGACATGGACTTACACTCATTGATAAATCGAAATCACTGAGGAATTTAAATAACAGTTTGTCGGCATAACTCCTGCACTGAATTTCCTGAAATTTTGTAGGTATTTCAGACATAATGTATAGATTTGTATATTACCAAGAAATTTTGATTCCATTATTTATCTAGAAACTTCAGCCCATGCAATTAATTTGTAACATACAAAGATTTGAATGTCCTTATATGCAAGAAGGTTTGATGTGATGATTTTATCAAGTACATGTAATGCCCCTTTTTGAATTATACTGTGTATTTAAAATGCACTGTGCCATTCATTACATGTTGCATTGTCGAGTTTTGGGGGAGCGTAGGGGTATTTGAGCTTGCTCACTCTTTCATTAATTATTGCACATCTTTTCTTGGTGCAAGTTCCAATTTTGTTGTATCAACCCACGTTTTAGTTGTAACTACATGTCTTATTTTCATGTTGTTTTCACAAGTATGTACAAGATAGATTTGCAAATAGATATGTAGTCAACACCTTTCATATTAGGCGTGTTGCACGGTTTGCTCAGAAGAATTAGATATGCAAATAGATATAGCTGTAACAAAAAAATACCTATAACAGGCGCGTCGGCAAAGGGGCGGCAGGTGCGGAGATCGCCGCCCCAATAATTATGCCAAAAAAAAAAAAAGAATTTTAAATGAGAAACACTGTGCTGTTTTACGACCGACGACATCCAAAACTAGGAAATCGATGTTTAGTATTAAAAAACTATATAATATGCTAGCATTAAATTTTTGCGAGTACACAGCATCGCATAATTACGCGAAAATAAAGTTGTCGTGAATAAAAAGTGATTTACTGTATTTTCCTATGTTCTCTGCCTTGTAAGTACATCTACGTTAATTTCAACCGCAGGCCTTTAGATCGCTTTAATCCGACTTACAAAAATTTGGGGTGTAAAAAAAAGTATTTTTTTTTACACCCCATATTTTTCGTAAGTCGGATTTAGGCGATCCAAAGGCCCTTGATTTTAACATATAATTACTATTAATGTGAGTTAAAAAAGATGAGTACCTTTAAGAAACATTAAATTATATAATGTCAAATTTTTAGCACAAAAGAGGAAAAGCTGATAATTAGTATAAAACTTTCCCTTTTTCGTCTCTCTACTACAAGCAACAGCAAAAATGATAACAAGGATTTCAATTGGAAGACCGCTTATATCAATGTACATGTACATTTTTTAGGTTTTTAAGAAAGTCCTGAATTTTTTTTATTCCACTGTCCTTTTAATTGCTGAAGATTCTTTTATTTTTGTCCGCCATAGACTTGGCTGAAATACAACCCAAAGGCCCTCTCAGAGAAGTACTTACACTTTTAAGAAGAAATGATTATTTTTAAAGATAACGTTTGGCGTCTACCAATGAAGAGAGTAAGCGCGTGACGCTATTGTTGAAAAAGACAGCAAGTGTTTGGGATAGGGACTTATATAACCACATTGTTGTGAATGAATAGTAAACGTGTACATTGTAATCAATTCTTTTATCCATATCCAGCTTGATAGAATGATTTTGTTTAGGAAGCACCTGCAGCTGTGATAATTATTATCTGAATGTATATAGTGCAGGAGATTACATTTCGGGTTGTCAGTGTACCATGTATTCCATTGCGTTTTTCACTTTTTCTATATTACCACTTGTCACATCTATAGGTAAGTCACAGTTTATATTACCTGTATAATATACCACAGAATAGTGGAATACTAGTAAAAATAAAATGTTCCTCAAGTTAATCAATTAAGCAATAAAGAAAGGAGGCATAAAAGGCGAGGACAAAATCACAGCTCAGTGAGAAAATATTTCTCAATTCTAGAAGTTCATTGAAAAGTTATATTTTTCAAAACTTTTGTTGTCAGTATCACCTTTTTACATGCACATTTGATTCCTTTATTTATTGAATTAATCATTGATAAATAATTATTCATTTTTCAGTTGTTTATAAGGTATGTGAAAAGGAAAAAAAAAAGAACCTCACATATGATTCGAACTCTCCAAAGCTCGCTGTAAGGCATGCTGTTAAAGCTCTAACCACTACGCAACAAAGTCAATTAAATCATTATTATTCCCCTTGTTAGGTGTGTCTATCATAAACAAGTTCATCGATTTAAAAGAAAAAAAAATATTTATCACCAAAGCAATTACCTTTTAGAATTATTACATTTAGAGAAATAATAAATTAAAAAAAAAACCTTTTAAAGAAAACTGTGTACATTTAATATTGGAAATATTACCATAACGTGCTCCCTGACATAGTAAATACCCACACTATAAATGTACTATTTGTGTATATCCCTACTCACGCATGCTATAAAACCTGTTTTAATTTGTCACTATTGTTTATGTATATCTTTGTATACAATTATAAGAATTGTGATGAGATTAATAAATTCAGTACAGTTCAATTAAGATTCATATACTCTCTGCTCACTCATATAAAATGTTTCTTTAACTCTTATGATTTTCCAGAAGAAATGTATTTGTTAAGTAAAATACAAACAATTATAGCATAGCTTATGGGGCAAAATTGGACAAAAAAGACACTTCAACTTGACAAATTTATAAAGAAATAATAGAAATTTAATTAAGAGTTATCTCTCTTATCAGAGTATCGATGAACCTTAAGTGTGTTGAAATGTGTATTGAAATATAATTTGTTTCAGTCAGCCCTGTTAGTGAATATGTTCATGTTCCTGGAAAATTCATTGCCCCTATTCCTTCACACTCCATAAAAGTTGAAAAAGACGTCAGTCTGGAGATGTGCGCCGCCAAGTGCACGATCTACTTTCGGACGCGACAGTTTCCCTGTTATGCGTTTGAGTACACGGCCGGAAGTAGAATGTGTGTCTACACAAACATGACGACATTACTTGTCCAAGATGGTTACCTTGGTCTCCATGACAACAGTAGGGTGGACTTCTACGAAAGATCAAAAGGTATGCCAATTTCTTATTTTGAATTCACGAAATTTTTAGTAAATAATTATATTGGCATCAAAATTGTGAAGGGAAAAAAATAATTACTCGAATTCTTTCTTCCTGTTTTGTTTCAGCTTCCTACAAGAATCTATTTCGTAAGATTCCAAATTCTGCCCTCAGTAAACAAAGCAGTTATTACCACATCAAGCAGAATTCAAGTCTGGAGGAGTGTTCCTTTCATTGCGTCATAAGTCACACCCATAGCTGCTTGTCATTCTCCTTTAGCCACACCTCCGGCACGTGTGGTCTTAGTAACATGTTGTATACCAGCCAATCAAATGACACAGCATTGATACACACATCCCTGTATGACCATTACCAGTACTTTACCAGTGAGTTTTGTGGTGCTGTCTGTAAATATATGAATGAACACTGAAGTCAAAACTGGACAGTAAAACATGCAAATAGCGAACACGCTTATAATGAAATCTTATAGCAAAGTGATTTTCATTCCCCTTAGCTTTAACTTAAGTGATATTAAGAGTTACGTTTATAACGAAGCAAAATCGTCCATCTCTGGTACTTTGTTATAAGCTAGCGTGTTTTACTGTATATGTTACTATTATACATTGATATTTGACCAAATGAATATGAAGGGGACTAAATACATGTATACGTACTAGAAATTAGCGAACGTAATGAATGATACGGCAGCAATTCAGACAAACGAAGCTGATTTATAATTGTACACTTCGCTCTTACATTTAATTCCTTCATATGATATGTTTGTAAATATTAAAAGTACATTTTTTTAAATTACGTATTTGGCGATGAAAGTTTTTCAAACCTATCAAACTCTATAGACCATCACATATTTTCTAGCATGGCCTTGTAATGCTACCTTGTCATCAAACTACGCTCCTCATGCTATTGCGTCACTGAAGTACCCGTATATGGCAATGTTGGATTTGGACTGTCATGTGACCATTCAGGCACCTCAAAACAACAAAATAACTTTGACATTTCCCACTATTTACTTCAAATCAAACGTCTGCAACGAACCAGAAGCAGGGATAACGGTACACGATGGACTGGACGAAAGCTCTCCAGTGATAGCTAGAATCTGTTTAATGACGAGTCACATTTATGCGGTAAATTCATCGTCTAGTAGTTTATATGTAAGATTTCGAGCAACACACACAGCCATGGCATTCCAAGGAATATATGAGTTCAGTAAGAGTATATTTTTTGTTGTTTCTTTGTTAATCACTTAACAATAACTCATAATACACGGCTCACATTTTGAACAAGGGAAAAGATTCAATTGGAAGTTATTTTTAAATGAAATAAAATTTGCTTGTTCATTCATCAGCAAATTGTATTTTCTTTAGGTTTATAAGCAAATCTAGTAGCATCTTTACATCATTTAATGTCAAAGCTACACATATTAACCATACCTGTACAAATATAGGTGCATGGATGACCATATGTGATTACTGTAAAGTTTTAACACATTATTCAGGTCAATCCGAACCTGAGAAAGACCTATGTCAGAACATCCTATGTGGAAATGAAGGGACTTGTCAACCATCAGGACGTAACTTTAAGTGCGCATGCTTTCCAGGATTCACAGGAATATTGTGTGAAACCAATATTGACGACTGTTCCAGTAGTCCGTGTTATTTTGGGGGCACATGTGTGGATCATGTGAATGATTATTCCTGTGTGTGTTTGGGTAACTTTACTGGAAAGCGTTGTGAGAGATATTTGGGGATGTGTGCAAATAACCCTTGTATACACGGTTCCTGCTTCACTACCGGAAGGAACAGCTACGGATGTCAGTGTGAACAGAACTACGTCGGCAAAAACTGTGATGTCAAGTTCCATCCATGCTTAATGAGACCATGTAGACATGGGTCTTGTGTTGATAGTGGTAATGACTATCATTGTAATTGTGAACCTGGTTATACAGGGAAAAGATGTGAAATTAGGGACAATAATCCTTGCACCCCAAATCCATGTGTTCGAGGTGATTGTATGATATATGCTCCTAACCATACGTACGCATGTGTTTGCCAGTCGGGCTTCACAGGAAAGTTATGTAACTACGTCATCAACCATTGCGAGGGCATTGACTGTGGGTATGGACACTGCGTCTCAGACCAAACCGGATATAGGTGTCTCTGTGACAACATGTACGAAGGAATTGATTGTAGAACTCCTCGACTCTGCAGCGGATTAGATTGCGAAAACGGAACTTGCGTCATGAATTTGACGTCATCACCTAATGTCTACTGCAGGTGCGATCAAGGATACGAAGGGGATAAGTGCAATGACAAAATTAATTTTTGCAAGAATTCGCCTTGTGTCCACGGCAGGTGTGAAAACAAAAAAGGTGGTCATATCTGCATCTGTGATAATGGCTTTACAGGTAGCCATCTTTCTGATTTAGATACCTTCCAAAACTTAATCTATGATAGTATGAACAAAGGACAGTCTTATCTTTATCATTACTGCCCATCAATTTTCAAACCTTCTTAGAATTTTATAACTGGATCACTTTTGTATGTTTTTTTTTGTATTTTTTGGTATACGTTTTGTTTATTTTTTGTTAAGAACATTTTTTTTTTCATTTTTCTTAATATTTTCAAAATAAACATTTTTTCTAACGCATTTATTTCAGTCTTAGTTATTGATTAAGTAATATACCTACAAATCTTAAGTACTTGAATGACATATTTTTTCAAACACTATGATGATTCCTTTTTTCACGTCTCTTATCTCAAGGAGCCTTTTGTACAGAAGAGATAAACCCGTGCCGGGAAGCGGACTGTGGCTACGGGATTTGTCAGGCTACAGCTAACTTTACTTACCATTGCATATGTGCCCGAGGGTTCGCTGGTCCTCAATGTAGACAGACAGCAACAACAGCAGGTATTTTGTTACATTATCTTCTTGTGCACACACACCTTAAGGGAAAGAATTAATGCAGGTAAATGGAAATCTCCACCTCTGTTTCAAAATCTTTCATTAATAATTATGATTAAATATTTTATTAGAAAATTTCAATATTTAAAATCTTGTGCAAATGCTGATCGTGCAAAATTTAATAACATACATGTATATACTAATACTTGTATATTCTGATTGATTATGAATTCAAGCAATAACAGCAGTGCAAAAGTAGGAGTCCCAATCAATATTTTGAAAAAAAGATCTTATGAAGACATTTTTTAAATTACATGAATTTTTGATTTTTTTAAGAAAACCGCACTAAAATATTTTACAGTTGAAGTTTCTCCAAATCCTTGTCAAAATCAAACATGTCATAATGGCGGTGTATGTAAGCCCACTAAGTCTGGACTGTATGTCTGTCTGTGTAGACAGATTAACGGTGTGTTCTACACGGGAAAACTTTGTGAATTGTCCTATACATACTGTGATTCCAGTCCCTGTAAAGTTGGTCAGTGTGTTTCCCAGGACGGTTCTTACAGGTATATATACCTGGAAAACAAATTACCTGTGACTGCGATAAAGCGTCACCTTTTTCTGTGAAGCATCGTACAAATTATACATCGTATGTAAATATTCTAGAATGTTCCAGAATATTTATTTCATTGCTTTGGATGCATAATAAAAGTATTTCATGTTAAATGAGATTTTGTATATCTAATATTCTTGATAGAACAATAGTCACCATGGCTTAATATTCTATTTTTCTTTATCTTTCAGATGTGTACTTCAGGGTACCAGCAACACAACAGCTTCCCCTGAATATTTACGAGGTAAATTCTCTTTTTTATTTCAAAATTTATTTTGATTAAAAAAAGACAAGTTTGAGTAAAATCTACACTTAAAATTATAAAGATAAATAAAGGTAAAATGCAGGTAATTTTACCTCTTTCATTCTCTCTTTCTCTTCCTCTCTCTCTCTCTGCAAGAGTATCGCGAAAACGCGCGTGATTTTTTAACACAACGATCAAGGTAAGTTAAAATTTACTTTGCAGATTAAAGAGAAATTCAAAATTCCAAGATACTGACATATTTTATTTGTTAAGTGCTGGTAAGACACTAGTGATTTCTATAATGGTCGATTTAAATTTTTTAAAATTTTAATTAACAATTATTTTTTATAGGTCCAACATTTCATTTGCCTTAAACATATTTGCATTTTGTATTTTGTTCAATGTTCCTTTTGTTTGTGTTGTTAATCAAATATTAATTAACAGTGTGAATGTGTACATGTAGATGTTTTAATACAATTTCATTTTCCATGGACATATATGTTGACATACATTGGAATCAAATCAAAGATTTTAAAAAATGGTAAGATTCTAAAATGAATTTTAACTTAGATTATAAAATAAGAAGGTGTTTTAAATAGAAATAAATGAATTTTGTTTGTGTTATTTAAGTAAATCTAGACAACGCATAATGTTTCTAATCTCCTTGTAGATTATAATTAAAGTCATATGATCGATCATTTCTTAAATTGAAAATGTTATTATTCATTTCATAGTTTCAGCGATGAGTTTTTCGACTTGGAATTACATGAACCTGTGTATCACTGCTATTAGTATATAGTTGCTAATGAATCTTGTCATTTTGTTGTATATTAAAACTGAAACGAAACTTATTAGCTTGCTTCATCATTTGTACCGAAGCGGAGTCTTTCAATAATTTTGTATAACATTGCCAAGCTCTTGTCTTTGTTTCCGTTTTGAACATTTAAATGACTTTGCTTGGAATATCCCAGGCATCCCCTTTCCACCCTCTAAACAAATACATTTGTAGGTTTTTTTGGTTATAAAGTCTCTGGTGGATATGACAGTCTTTTCTGTTTTTGGTGACTACATCATTATCAACCTCGCTGTTTGGCTTGTTTGTATTTTTCAAAGCTGCTTTTGTCAACATGTTTTACGATATGCTGCTCTACAAAAAATCATTGAAAGACCAGAACAAACTTAATATACAGACAAAGCATTTGGTTGTTATAATTTTCGTCTGAAACATATTGATGACCTACTGTAAAATCACATGTTTTCATGGTGTCAAATTTTCTTGGTTCGAAGAAAAAATATGGATTTTCCTTTGTTTGGAATGTTATGCACAAAACAAAGCATGTGTCCTTTGAATAATACATATCTGACCTTAAAACTAAAAAGAATTACCTTTTGCATAATTGTGAGGGGTGAGCATGGATTCTAAATTATTTTGTGTTGATTTAAGCTTTGATTGAAGTGTGCGAAATAACCTTAAAAAACATGTGTCAGAATATTGATATAGACTTTAAAAGTATTCTATTATTTTTAAAGCAATCAACTCATATGCTTTTTAATGATTAACTGATACAAATTAACCAGACAAATCTTTGTTCAAAAGCTCAATGTTTTTTTTCCACAAAATTCTTTTTTTTATGACAAAGGGTGATGAATAGAGAAAGAGAGCTATTTTTATTTAATATTGATGATACTTGAAATAATTAGTTGCACTAAATATGATGGTACTTAAATGATTTAATTTGGGAATAAATTAATGATTTGCTCTGAGATTTTGAAATTTAAAGAATTTAAAACACCACTGAATTTTTAAGGATAAATTGCGGTTAATTTTGTTTCAGATTTTCCATCAACTATATATCAATTAGAAAAAAAATCAACTCGCCAACTTTATTTGTTTTTTATTTTCCATGTACATACTAAAAGTACCAATTATCACTTTTAAAATCTTAGTATACAAAATATATGGATTTTATTGATATTTCAATAGTCACATGTGTAATCGCTTTCATTAAAATTATGAATTGGATGATGATAGCAAGATCGGTGATGATATGGATGATCATAAAGATGATAAAAACACACAATGGTTCCAGTTTGTATCATATAGTATTGTCAAGGGATACGGCGTTTGACAACCTGCTCCCTATTCACGATTATTATATTTTGGATCATTTTGAGAATATTACCCGGGACTCCTGTGTTGTATACTGTTTTAAGGCTTTTTCAACCTGCTCTGGAGTCTTGTACAACGGTAATCTCAGAATCTGTAAAGTGATGGCTTGTCTAATGAACATGAGATTTCTTGAAGGAAGAGATGGTTGGGAATTTTTTGGTAATGATAAAGGTATGATTCCAATATGTTCATTTGCATTATTTAATGATTGAATTTTTTTTAAAAAGTGTACAAAATAAGGAAGATACACGTAACTGCTCACATTATTTTTCTTCTTTTTCATATACAAATGCGTGTGACTCAAAATTATCACATCATCTTAATAATTGATATAAATAGTAAATGTTTGATAAAAAGTAAAGAAATAATTCTGTTTTTAGTTTGCGAGTCTGGATGGATCCGTTTGCAGGCCACTGTTATTACCTGAATAAAACAGCAGTAAAATGGAGAGTTGCTAACTAAAAGTAGTTTTTTTTTAAAAAGAAGCCAATGAAATCAAAACGACAGACAGATATTCAAATATTGTAAGCTTTTTGATATTTCATAATTTTCAAAATTCTCTGTATGGGCCACCATTTGTATGCTTGGCTTTAAAATAGAAGTACACATGTATATAATAAACCCATACTCATCAAAATGTGTGCCAGATTAAGAAAGGAAGTATAAAAATGAATCAGTATAATTGTTGTATGTGTTACTTAGATCTGCATCTTTCTTCAGTTACCTGAACATTTGCTGAAACAATTTTTTTTTCATAAAATTTATTAATGCTTCAATATGATATTTTAGATTCAGTGTAAAAGTCAGAACTCGTACTTAGTGGAGGTGAATTCACCAGAAGAGAACAAATGGTTATCAGAGATGTTTTTATCGGCGATTGGTAAGAATTACAATGAAAAAAAGCTACATTGTATAAGTGAAATATGTGAGCATTATCTCCCTCTGCATTAATCACGTATTATAAAATTAAAGACTATACCACAATGCATGATAATTCTACCTAGAAGAGCTTTTTTATTTTTAGATCATATACATTTTGTTCAAAATAATTTCATTATCTATTTCATATATTCCTTCAATATTATTTAAACCTTTATTCATTATAATCAAATTAGCGGAAGAAAATGTACATATGCTTACAATGATAAGGGTATAAATATTAAATTCAGTCATATCCGAAGGTCTGACACACTTTTCTTCATCTTTCCTGAAAGATGAAGTGCATAAAAAGTAAACACATCATTCCAAAATCGATTTAGTGGTTCTTGCATTAGGTAAAGCCTTGCTATTTGATGTAGAATTTATTTTTGTACCTAGAGTTGAACTTCGGTTTCTCGAACACGGATATCTCGAATACCATGGATATGTCGAAGTGATTGGGAAGTCCTGTCCACGTATTTCTTAAGTATTTTATATGTAACCTCCCTCGATATTTTCTGTTATTATAGCAATTTTCAAACAGAAAATGTCGACGTTCTACAGTTTTACCATACGGGTTATAACAGGACATCAATAAGCATTGAGGTGAAAATATTTATTACGATCGGGTCATATCTTTTTATATCATAAAACTAAGAATTTGCAATAATTTTGATATAACCAAAGAACGTGTTATAAATTACCATTTTTAAATTAATATGTAAACAAATACTCTAGTTTGCCAAAAAAAAAAATTATATGCTTTGCAGTTCATGTAGAGAGTCTTCTTTATATAGTTATTCATTCCCAAAGATGAAGGCGGCAAATATTCCTTACTTGTTGATTTGCAGGTAATGGTAACAATCAGCGTGAGTCCAAAGTATGGATAGGAACATCAAGAAGAAACGGCACAATAAAATGGCACAAAAGCAGAAGCCCCCTTTCCTATCAGTTATGGAAATCTGAGAATCCTGATGGTTGGGGGAACTGCATATTAATGAAGCACAATGAAACGTTGCATATAGGCATGTGGATTGATACTAACTGTCAATATCTACACGCCTTTGTCTGTGAGAGAATTTTATAAGACACTCATTTCAAAGATATGACCGGCTTCTGTATACAACAGGATTTCTATAGGCCATTTAAGCCATACATGAATACGCGTATTTCATACGAGAACGTGATAAAGGCAACCATATCTTAAACACACCAAGATTTCTATTGGTGTTTGTTGCCTTACTTTTACTTTCTTCAAATATAAAAAAAAAATTTAACTACCTGTTTTCTAGATGCATTAAATTTTTTTTAAATATTCACTGACATCTTTTTTCAATATTATTTTTCAAATTTAGTAGTTCAGTATAAATGATAAATCAATCTACACCTTGCCTTTAGTTTTATTTCTTTCAGCATGCATTGTCTCCGCACCCTTTGGTTTAAAAAAAGATACTCAAAAAGAAGAATCCATAGAGAAAGGAAGCATCAATTTGTTGACATGATCATTAAAATAAAAGCTTTTCTTTGACTCTTAGCACATGCCATGTTCAATCTGGTAACTATTTACTTATACGTCTTTTTCCAACCAATTTATGTGACGCTTTGGAGACCATAATCATTACTTGTCAAATCCATTTGTGTCCCTGCATATTTCACTTTTTTGTATAAATGTCGCCAATTATTTAAACTCTAGTAATTTCATGGATATTATCTTAATGGTTTTCCTTTGGACTTGTATATGTTCTCGGATAGAGCCCAGGAAATATTTGGCTTTACAACTTTTTGTCCACAGCGACACATTCTTTTGCAAATAATTTTTTTCATATATCGACGATTATGATTCAAATCCCAAACTACGTATTCATAATTATGGATGAATCCCACGAGATAAATGTTACAACGCAAGGGGTTGTTGCATATATAGATAATTTCTCAAGAGCTCATATGTTACTACATAAGGTGCTCATCCACTCTAATAAGCATAATGAAGATGAAGATTTAAAGATTGTCGTGATTATGATGTAGATTATTTAGTTATGCTGAATATAACAGTAAGACAGAGACAAATCATCCCTTTGTTTTAAATGATCCCGAAACAGTTACCATCTTTAGTGTCTTATTAATAAGGTAGATTTTAGTTTCATTGGAGTTTATTAGGATTTATGGACAATGTTAGACGATGAGCCATATAATGTCACTAACGATGATTGAAAAAAAAAGCTGAGAAATGAGGAAAAAGGGCTTGAAGAGACCCTATTATTTGCTAGGAGAAAACCATGTACGTAACCCTTTCTCACAACAATCTAGATGATTCATAAGTTGCTCTAAATGATTGATTGATTGTATGTTGTTTTACGTCCCATTCGAGAATTTTTCACTCATATAGAGACGTCACCATATACCAGTGAACGGCTTCAAATTTTGACCTTTACTCTGCACTCAGGGCCATTGAACAGTGATGGATCTTTATCGTGACAACGTCTTCCGTGACACGGGACCTCGGTTTTTAAGGTCTCATCCGAAGGACCCGCAACTTTCACTTCAAAGTGCCGAGCGCATGGCGAAGGAACAGTTGCTACCCATATTTTATCGACTTGGGTCAGTCGCGGCCGAGATTCGAACTCACGACCTTTCGATCACGGAGCGAGCGCTCTACCGACTGAGCTACCTTGAACGGTTTGCTCTAATTATAAATGACTTAACACACAGTAGCATTATCTTCACTTATGATTTTGCTAATGATAGATAAAACGTTTCAAATTATGAGGTATGTCTTTAGAGAAAACAGCGAAGTTTAGCTAAGAAAACATTTATCTATGCTATGTTATCAAAATATCCATAAAAAACCCGTAAATTTACTTAGATTCGCGTGCTAGGTATCTGCCACTGCGCAACCTTATAAACAGGAATATTGTTATATATAATGGAAAGTACTAAAATAAACTTGAGAATATTTATCTAGAAACTGATTAATTATTTTCTTATTTTAAGGAATACATTTATTAATGATGTAATTGTCTGACTAAAAGAATATTGAGAATCCGTTGAAGCGTTCAATACTTCTTTTAATGAAATTTGCATGGTAATTCGTAATTCATTAAATAAAAAAAATCAATTAGCTTTATTAATATTGATAAACCCTTGTGCAAAAAGCATTATTTTATGTTCAATTTTGAAATGGTACCTCCAAAACCTTAAACTCTGTGGAATGTATTCAGTGTTTTGTGTTACATTTGTGTTACTTTTGTGTTACGTTCATTTTTGACTGAAGTTCTACAATAACCTTGTGAACATTAATCTAGATACTGATTGACGACGACTTTCTTTTTGTAAGGAATGCATGTATTAGTGACATAACTATCTGGATAATTAGAATTTGAGAATAAGCTGAAACACTCGATACCTCTTTTAATTAATTCTTCATTGTAATTCGTTATATATTAAATAAAGCGAGTCAATCATCTTTATTAATATTGATAAAACTCGGGAAATTAATCAAAAATTGGATATGATTAAACGTTACAGAATATACACGTGAGATCACTTTATTGAATTTTTAAAAAAAATTCAATTTCTTCGAAAAGATTAATAATGGATTATTCGTGCTTAATTATGCATCTTCTAAAAGCACAGAAGTTGCACATCCATGCTTATTTTGTTTATATCTCTAAGCAGTGCGGTTTTGACAAATTGGCCATACAAAAAGTATCGTTTATCATTTTCAAAAATAAAGTTCACAAAAGAAAAGGATCTTTGTCTTTCAAAGTAATACGATCTATCTTTAATCAGGATGGTGAACGTGATAGTGAAAACGATGATAGTAATAATGATGTTGATGAGAGTAATTCAAATAAAAGCAAACGCAGGTTCTGATTTTCAACATATGACATTGGCGGGGGATGCATCGTTTGACAACTTGTTCCCTATTCACGATCATTATGTTTTGGATCATTTTGAGAATCTTACCCCCGATCTTTGTGTGTTATACTGTTTGAAACGTTTCCCTCTCTGCTCTGGATTCCTCCGCAACGACGAATTTGGAATTTGTAAAGTAATGGCGTGTCTGCTAAACACGAGAGAAAATCCCTTAGTGTGTTTACTTATTGTGCTGTGCTTAGAACAAAAAAAAACCCCTTTGATCACTAGAATGAAAATTTTTAAGTGTTACTTTTAACTAATAGAGATAAAAATAAGTATGACTTTCGTGAAAATTTTGTATAGCATGCGGGACAGTAAGACAATGATTGTTGGTAATAAAAATTTAATAAAAGGAAAGTTATAAATTTTGGAGTTATGTCTTTAGCAAAGTCATTTTTGCTTTAAACTTAATTATCCACAATAAAAAAAAATACCTGCCTTACTTTGAAATACTGAATTCAATTAATTTATTAGTTCATCATGTTTTAATTTTCATTATGTTTCAGTTTGTGAGTCTGGATGGTATCCGTTTGCAGGCCGCTGTTATTACCTAAATAAAACAGCAGTAAAATGGAGAGATGCCAGGGTAAAATTTTTAATTATCGACATTCTCTTTAATAAAAATAAACTTATTTGAGAGTCAAACCATTTAAATCTTAGAAGTTTCTATCTATGTTCCATAAATATGAGAACATTTTGCATAAAAAACAGCAGATTCAAATGTTAACAGCTGTATCAATATAAACAACAGCTGAAAAGAAAGTAGTCAGCGTAACTATGACAATGGCATTAGTTCCAACTTAACATCGTAACTTTTAAAAAAAATTCTTTGAGTAGAAATTTGCTGAATATACATCTTCAACCATGCTTTTGTACAGTTCTTATCCTGAACAAAATCTGCAACTTCATTTTATATTCCGCACTAACTTGAAGGTAATATAAATGTTGATATAGGAGAAAAATATTTCGCCAAATGTTTGAAGGTGCTTTGATAACATTTCGTATATATCTTTTTAAAATGGTTTTTAAGTTATCGTCACTTATTGCATCAAGTTATCCTGAGTCACTATGTATCTCACAAACATCTTATTTCTCGGACCCTTCTTACATCGAGGTGAGAAGGTTTAAGCAGTTTTATACATTATTTAAATGTCCTGAACATTTCTACGCTTTTCTGCCTCCTTCTTCTTGTTTTTTTTTGGTTGGAGTTTTTTTTTTGAGTGTATGACATTTTTGTCCTTCGCAAATGTTTGTTTATTTATTTCATAAAATATCGTTAATATATCATTCAATCAGAACTTGATGTAACTGATGTAGAAAAAATAAGTTGTGATTACTGAATAATTTAATTCTGATAGTAAAGCGCGATTTGTTTGGATAAAAAAAATTACTTTATATCGTATAAATTAGGTTGCCTACGTCACAATGACTTGCGTCAAAAACTTATCGATGCGCCTGACGTAACATTTAAATTTTACACAATTTGAAGTCATTTTATAAAGGCAATCCTTCTTTTTTTCTTAACTAAATGAATGAAAATTAAATTATAAGAAATGAATTTAATAGCTACCCAATTTATACGTTATAAAGTGGGTTGGAACAGTTTATGCTTTTTTATAAACTGCTTCAAATCCTTTTCGTTTATATCCGATCTGAGTCTTTACGGAAATTTCTAGAATGTCAGATGACATTGCCCAAATATTTAAAATGAATTTATGTAAATGGTCAGGGAAATAATGGTAAAGCAAATGATTGTGCTATGAATCATGAATATACCTATATATCGAAAGACTCTTAGTAAGTTGCGTTAATATATCGCAGTAAAATTTGCACATTCGCCAGTAAAAGCATAATCACAACGAACCCGAAGTACAATATATGTGCATATAGTTGTAAACTTGCTGAAGAGAAAATGTCAATGAATGTATATATAAGTAAAAGCGCGATGTATTAAAATTTTCTTATTTTATTGAAGCTGTTAAAAAGTAAAAAAAAAATATGAGGCCTATACATAAGGGGGTTAAAAGCTAAATTTTATCTTTAAAATGTGCAGACAAATCCAGGAAAATGTTATATTCGCTTTTTTAAAAATCAATGATGGAAATGGAAACAGTGTACCCAAACTGTAACATGTAATAACAGTACAACAAGTATCAAAATATAAAGATGCTTACACCTAAAGAGAAAACATCAATTAATGAAATTAATATTTTTCAAGTTCAGAAAAAGGAAGAAAGAAAGAAGGGATGGAATTTCATATACAACAGCCAACTGCTCACCGCCAACTGCCAGCTGCTTACTTCCACTGCTTATAGATGATATTGCCTTTTTAAAAAAATCTTAACTAATATCTTTAATACTAATGCTCGAATAAATCGCATAAATCCTGTGAAAGGAGGAAAAGAAGAGCGAACGTTAGTATTGTTCTGTCTATTACACACAAGTACATTTCAAAAACTAACACATTTGAATGATTTTTCATATTTATATACATGTAGCTATTTATTTGAATCTACATAAAACGTAAACTATTTGGGAAAAAAAGATAAGTCTCTTATTTGGTAAAACTTGTGTTTTCTATAGAAATCAACGGAAAACGGAAAGCTATTTTCAAAACATCTCCCATGAAACAACAATTCCTTTTTAAAGGGTATTATGAATTGTTATATCACAAATTCATATTAAAAGTGTTGTTGTTTTACCGGGGGGGGGGGGGGGGGGGAGGGGGGTAAGGGCATATGTTAACAGATTAAATAGTCATTTTATAACCAATTTCAAATGAGCTAACAAATAAAAAAATGTACTTTGTCAATCTGAATATTGTTGAATTTTAAATAAGTTAAACATACAGAAATATTTAAGAGTCATTTATCCATTTCCATGAGTTTTTGAAAATCTGGTGATGTTTTAAATCCTGATTTCAATTGATAAATTTTTCTACTCGCTTACGAAAGGAGTTCACTGTAAAAAAATGTGTTTAGATGATAGACACATTTCTAAACACATTCTTGTCACACTTTTTTTAATGCGTTTAAATTTTAAACATGTTGAATTTCAATATGCGTATTGGAAAGTGTTTTAAACCTAAATACATACATGTTCAGAGTTTAAACACAATTCTAAACACTTAGATTCGCGTTTAGAAGCTAAACACTTCAATGTTTGAAACAAGGATCTGCAAGAAAACCAAAAATATAACAGGTGTGTCCTTTTCACGTTTTATTTACTACTAAACATCACATTAAAATGATTTTTTTTTTTAAAAAAAGGCCTAACACACAGTAAAGTGTTCTCACGCAGTCACTGAATCATTGTTCGGTGGAATTCCTTTTACTTGTGAATGGTTTCCATTGTTTGTTACAAAGTCTTTTAGAAGTTTTGGCGTATAAAACTAACTGGCATCTAAAGAGTTAGTAACATCCAAGTTGTTGAATTGTCTGCATTTTGTACCAGTAGCACAATACAAAGTAAATATACATGTAAAAGACTCCAGCTATGGTGTGCTAGCTTCTTGCAGTGTGATGCAATACGGATCACTATTTCAAAAATGAATTTTGTTCTTCTCGACTATCCAATTAAGTTAACCTGTAAGAAAGGACGTATTTTGCATTTAAGTAAAAGTATGTGCTCCTCACTGAACATGCTGATGTTTTACATTAATTACTAAGCATATAATAAAAATATTTAAAAAAATATTATTGCAACTATAGATTCAATATTTACTCTCATTAATGAATATATGATATAACACCGAAAGACATCCTTGATATAAAGTGCAATGTTATTTACGTATACTTTGCTCATCATGTTTATTTTATATAAAAACAAAAGCATACATACATGTACCCTACAGCAATAACAATGAGCCTTTCACATGTTTTTCACTATTTCTGCGGTGGTTGGCACTCAACTTGTCATCAGCTTTCTTGAAAACATCGTTTATTGTTTTGTTGTGATTTTCTTTGTTTCGACAACCGCGCTTATTAACGTTCAAATATGTATCATTTCCGGGAAGATAACTCTGCACTTGACCGAATTTAAAACAAAAAACATGTTCAATATCTAAACGCGTATAGATTTTAAATACATTTAGACATAAGTGTTTTGTTGTTAAACACAATATCAAACACGTTTAGATCTAAACACGTAATAGAAGTTTTTATTTCCTAAGCACATTTTTTACAGTGTTGTGAATAAAAATAATTAATTTTTTGGCACTGGTTCTTAAAATTATTAATTCAATACTAATGCACTTTTCTTTGCAATCAAACAAGTTTTAATGGCCAAATTACTATTTATATTGAATTAAATAAATGTTAAATGTAGGTGGAGTTCGAGAGTAGCGTTCATCAATCTTACAATAATAACAAAAATTGGCGGATTTAGAAATTCTAAAACTGTAAAGGCGAGGAAGGAGTAAATCGGAGAAAGGAGTATTTCTTCTTAAAAACAAAACATTTCTGTAATGAGTTCTTTTGGATTTTGTATGACTGAGATGAAAGAACAAATTATAAAATAAACAAAAAAAAATTTATTAACGAAAATAAACAATAAATAATAATATTCTCTCTTCCTCCTTTCACACCACGCACAAACTAGAAATAATATGAAAACAGTTATTAACTTTACAAATATCTGATACTAAATTTACTTTTAAATCTTTTTGTCTCAAATAGCGTATCAGATACAATGATTCAAAATAATTGTTTTTTATTAGAAAAAGTTCAACTTCAATGAATAATCTGTATAATAGGTTTTGAAAATTCATTTTTAGACTTTATTCACATGCAAAATTTTTCCACTAAATTCACTACTCGACACTAGTAACACAGGAACGGTTTCCGCCACCACGTGCTGATCCGCCCCCTGATAACCACACATGCGAAAAATCGACTTCGAAGGATTCACAACTCTAGCTGGAGGCCCGGACTCTCTGGTTTCACCCTTCTGCTTGGAACGAACGTAATAAGTCTGTCCTTTACAACAATCCACCCCTCAGTACCCGGATGACCATCCATAATATCACTTTACATCACACATGGCTCTAATTGGTATCCGCCGAGAAAACGTGCCAAACACCCCTCACGCCACACGCACTGAAAATATCATACGTTTAACTAAACCTAAACTAAACGAAATTTACACCTAGAAAAACTCCAAATACACGAACATATTTACAATATTGACAAACGGAAAAAACAAAACAAATACGCTTACCGGCTAGTGAGAGATGGAAAACACAAAATATGCCAGTCCAAACAAGCCTTGTAACTTGTTCTAATGGCTACCCCTTTGACAGTACTTATAACTGCAATTTTCGCCAGGACATAAGAACGTATAGGACAAGTAGAAACGTAGCATCCGGCTGATGTTGTTACCGCTCCCTAATCTGACCACTCTGGCCTAACCGAGCACTTATATACTCCTTCTAAAAATAATTCGCATTCTACACCCATTTACGGTAACCCAATACAGTCAAAATTAAATCAACGAAACTATACCAAAACTACAAAACAATTGAATTAACTTTATTACAATTTCATTTCCAATTTTTAGGTCACCTGAGTCACTCATGTGACCTATTGCTATCCGTTCTCGTCCGTCGGTGTGCGTCGTGCGTCGTGTGTTAACATTTGAACATTTTTAGCTTCTTCTCTGAAACCGCTTAACCAATTTCAACCAAATTTGGCATATAGCATCTATGGGTGAAGGGGAACAAAAATTGTGATTTCATGGTCCCTTCCCCCCTGGGGCCTGAGGGGTGGGGCTAAAACCACCAAAAATAATGCAATCTTTAAAAATCTTCTTCTTTACTCCTGGACATCAAGCAGTCAAGCTGTTGGCATCATTGTAATAAGCATTGAGCCTTCTACCAAAATTGTGAAATTCATGGCCCCAGGGTCAGGGGTTCTGGCCCCAGGGTGGGGCTATATAGATCATAAAGTGAAAGTGCATTATTTCTCTGAAAATCTTCTTCTCTGCTCCTGGGTATTAAATAAAGTAACTAAGTACATAGTTATGATGAGCAAGAGAGTCTTTTCCAAAATTGTGAAATTCATGGCCCCAGGGTCAGGGGTTCTGGTGTTAGGGTGGAGCTCTATAGATTATATAGTGAAAAAGCATTAATTCTATTAATTAATCATTAATTAATCCTGTCTGCTCCTTAGCATTGAGCTGATAAATAAATTGCTTAGCTATGATGTAAATGGGAGCTTCGAACAGAATTTTTAAATCTTGTGGTCCTAGGGTCAGGGGTTCTGGCATAACGAGGGGGGGGGGGGGCTTTTGATAATATAGTGGAAAAGTGTTAATTCTTTGAAGTCCATAATTATGATGATGAGGGTAACTCTTCCAAATTTGTAAATTTCTTGACCCTTGGTCTTGAGTTCTGGTGTTAGGGTAAGGCTTTGTTGAATCTGTAGTGAAAATGCATTGTACTTGTGAAATTCTTCTCTACTTCTGGGCATATCGGAAGAAAACTGAGTAAAAGTTTAAATGATATAAGTAAGCGTATTTCTACCAGATTTTTGAACATCTGGACCATTTGTCTAAGCATTCTAGTCCTGGGCAGGGCTCTATTAATTTGTATTCTACTGAGAGAAGTTATTCCCCTTTTCCATTCACCTTTGATAATTAATCACTGTAAATAATGTATTTGAAAGGTTAATAGAATAAGATAATTATGCAAGAATGTTTATCATATAATTCAAAAAGTATTTTCTTAGTTTTGATAATCAGGTAGACCTGTAAGTAATAGATTAATAAAAATGCGACAAAAATAACTTATCTTATTAAAAGTTCTTCAAAGACCATAAGAGAGGTCAATGCTAGAAGTCTTAATATGGGTTTAAAAATAGTGCAGATTTGAAATTTTATATGTGTCTTATTTAAATCGTTTTAATGGCTAGTAAAGGAGTAAAAACATTGATGGTAGTGATGGTGTCCCCAATAAATTGCCAGCATATACTATACAGTAGTGCTCCCTCCATAATGACGCTTAGTGACCTTTTAAATTACTTGCCAAGGTACATGTATTTCTGTTGGATTGTGCCCCACCCATCCCCCTCCCCGCACGGAAATTTCTTCCTTGCCTAAGATCAAATGTTTTTATATAGTGTAAATTAATCCTTATATAAGGATTTTTTATTAGTATTTCTGGTATAAATGCATATACCAACAGATGTTACCTTGAATCCTACTAAAAGTTTGCTCACCCCCCCCCCCATCCCTCATTTTTTCTTACTTTATAGGAGCCTTTAATCTCTCCCTCGTCAAAAAAGCTATTGAATTTTTTGCCTTTTCTAAATTCATAGAAATATAAAATTAAGTTTGCTAGATTATAGTTTTTGGTATAAAAAAATGTTGCAATATACTGCAATAATATACTTTCACATGCAAGTTTTACAAAATCAAGCTGGTTTGAAAAGAGCAAATAGCAACAATATATTAAATCTTACTTTTCACACTATTTAATCCTACTACCGTCATCTTTCGGATGCGAACTTAAAGACCGATGTGGCGTGTCAAAGGGGCGTTGTCACGATAAAGATCCTTCACTGTTTAATGGCCCTGAGTGCCGAGTATACGTCTAAATTTGAATCCTTCACCGATGTATAGTGATGTCTCTATATGAGTGAAAAATTTCGTGAATGGGACGTAAAATAACAATCGATCAATTAGTCATAGGCAGTACATGGTGAAGTAGTTATACACAAACAAATTCAAAGAATTATGGTCGCCCGCTTTCGGTGTCTTAGTGCTTGGGATGGAATTATTTATGGCATATTGTAAATTTTTTGGTTGTTTGTCCTTCAAACATCTAGTAGATAAACAAGAAATAAAAGACGCAACAGAGTCTACACATCTGTTTCATATTTGGATATTTTACTGGAAAAAGGTCAAAATCATGAAGTCAAAAATGGTATACTTTTCTGAAAGGTGTATTCATAGGTAAAATACATGTATAAGATGAAAGTCCTATGTTCTCTCATTCAAAATTATTACCAATGTAAATTAAATTTGAAAAAAAGACTGTAGATCAAACTTTAAGAGTAAAAACCAGAGTACATTCGGAAAGGTCTTGAAACAGGTATAATACACATGCCAAAATTAAATGCCCTATTTTCTCTTATTCAGAAGTTATCAGCAATGCTAATTTTTTTTAAAATTAGGTCAAACTTCAAGGTCAAAGTCAAGGGGTTAAAAATCATAATACATTTCAAAATCTCTTGTCACAGGTAATACACATGTCAAATATGATTGGTTGATTGATTGTATGTTGTTTTACGTCCCATTCGAGAATTTTCACTGATATAGAGACGTCACCATATACCGATGAAGGGCTTCAAATTTTGACCTTTACTCGGCACTCAGGGCCATTGAACAGTGAGGGATCTTTATCGTTCCAACGCCTGCCGTGAAACGGGGCCTCGGTTTTTAAGGTCTCATCCGAAGGACCCGCGACTTTCACTTCAAAGTGCCGAGTGCTTGGCGAAGGAACAGTTGCTACCTATTTTTTTTATCGACTTAGATCAGTCGCGGCCGAGAATCGAACTCACGACCTTTCGATCATGGAGCGAGGGCTCTACCGACTGAGCTACCGTGAACGGTCCTGTCAAATATGAATGACGGCAATGATAAAATATTTGGAAATTATGTCAAACTTGAACTTGAGATCAATTCAAATGTCAAAGCACATTCGAAAACTTCGTATCACAGGTAATCTCTCTCTCTCTCTCTCCAGTCCACGATGAGTCAAATAACATTATTTTTATTAAAAGGTTAATTCCTATATTAGTCAAAAATTATCACTTTATACCACTGGTATGTTGTTTTCATGGTAACACTACAATGTAGCAATTAATCCCCATTTTTATCTTATGCTATCTGTATTAATAGTTTCCAACAATGTTTATTATCAAGTCTTGCTTTTCCTTAATTCCCAACAATAAAGAAGTGTTAAATATCTTTCATCTACAACAGCTAACCCCAAGATACTGATTACAATCTAAAATACCACACTAGTAAATACTGGCTATCAATTTCAGTATTCTGTTCTAATTATGTTCCCCAAACGAAGTTGGGGAACATATTGTTTTTACTCTGTTTCTTATTAAGGTCTTTCGTCTTCACGGAAGACCTTATAGTGATTCTACTGTTTCTTATTATTATTATTATTATTATTATTATTTTCCCCAAAATTTTGTGCAGGCGATTTCTCAAAAACTATTCAGTGGTTTTAAATGAATCTTTCAGGAATTATGTGTCGGAAAATGAACTTTGTTCATCAGAAGGAAAATTTGGATAACTCGCTTCCGGTGCCAAGTTATTGACAGTTTTCTGATTTTAAAATGAAATTTTGTCCCCCCTTTTCTTCAAAAATGGTTTAAGATATGAACTGGAGACTTGTTAGAGATGATAGGTTATGTCTTCTAGATGAGGGGAATCACCTTTTTGTGCGTCGTCAGTACTTCCGGTCGTTACCGGATGCGAATTTAAAAAAGTCGTATTTTAAAACTTTTTTTGTTTTTCTATATTTTTCTTTTATTTTAATAAGGTTAATAGAGGCTCTTCTGAAAATGCTTAATATATAATTTATTTTAGAATTGATCAATCCAAACTCTAGATATTCGCATTTCTAAATTTGAAGCGGGTTCAAAATGGCGGCTGTCTCTGTAAACTCCGATAAGTAGGTCAGAATTTATGGAGTCAGCCGAGCGTTTGTTTGAATGAAAGTACCATAAGGATCAAAGAAATGTGAAGGAATTGTTGGATTGTCACACTACAATTACGTTGCAATTCTGTTTCGAACTAGAGTTTTAATCGGGGGTTTCCTCAAACGTCTACTATAATTGTTCTTGTCTGTATCTCAAAGTAGAAAAACGACATGAGTACAAGTGGAAATACGATAACTACAACCTTTTGTTTTACACCACGGAAAAACTGATCCTAATCCATGGTTATAAGTAATAGCTTTTCAAGAAACTTGCCTGACTAAAGCAATCAATATATAGTAATTATTACGTGGCCATTGTTTTTCCCCCATGCAGGCTTGTGTCATATTAAATGAACAGAAAAGACAAAAATAAGAAAACCATTTTTTTCTAAAGATTGTTTAATGAAAATGATTTAAGTATTTTTTTCTAAAAGATGTTGTTATTGAACACAAATGGTATCAGATTCCTTGTTTTTGGGCGAAACATTCCAGTCTTTTCATGAATGTGTAACTAATCGGGATAGTCCACTTTGGGGGTAAACAGGAAAATAAAACTTCTAGAAAATCTTACCTAAATCACTGCTTCAGTGTTACTTATCCATACGATATATAATAAGTACAATATGATAAATATACTTTCTCAAGCTCGATATTCAGGTTATAAGAACATACATTTTGAAATTTCATTGAAGCTATCACCATTAAATAGAAAATACATTCCAAAGGAAATGCGCGAATATTTACCCGTGACGTTTCGCGCGAAATAATGTAACGTGACCAACCTTTCGTAGTAGACAAATGGTCTGAAGCAGAAGTATATAGAAGTGCAGAAAAAGATTACATGGACATGCCTGTATATGGAATTACATGAAATAAAAAGTTGAATACATAAAGAATAAAAGAAAGTAAACAATATCATCAGAGAATGGCTAAAGATATGAATATGAAACTTTCTGAGGTAATAGAGCATCAAATGTAGACATGGTGATCGACCATTATTTTTCGTCGTTCTTACTTCCGGTCGCAAACGGAAGTGAATTCAAAAATGTTTAATTTGCAACTTTTTGTTTTTCAATATTTTTCTCTGGGATTTACAGGGTTAATAGAGAGTCTCCTAGGAGTTTTATGTATGTTTTCATCTTTTTGATTGAAAAAGTTTGCAGAGATTTTTATGAAATTCACTTCCGGTCTAGTGTTTACCTGTCCTCAAAATTAGAATTTTTTCTCACAATATTGCTCGGCAACAGTAAACAACTGTCAGGTCTGATAGTCAGTCATCAGTTTATTTGAATCGTGAGAAAATCTTGTATCGCCGTTACTTCCGGTCGTGACAGGAAGTGATGCAAAAAAGTGAATGGTTAATGGTTAGCTTTCTTGAATTTCTTTTATCACTTTTTCAGCGTGAATTTTTGTTTTTATTTTCAGAATCGGACGGAAGACCTCTCATTGCTCGCAATGAGTTTCTAGTTATTAAGGTCTTCCGTTTCAGTCGGAAGACCTTATAGTGATTGTACTGTTTATTAGGGTCTTCCGTCTTCTGCGGAAGACCCTTCTATTATTCTATTGTTGATTTTTCACTTTTCTTATTATTATTATTATTATTATTCTTTTTTTTTTCCTTACCGATTTTGTGCAGAAGATTTCTCGGAGATCGCTCGATCGATTTGCTTCAAATTTTCAGGGTTAATGCGTTGCTATCTGAAGTTTATAACGCCGCTTCAGTTTTTGAGAAATCACTTCCGGTCGGAAGTTATCGCCCTTTGATCGATTTTTTGATAGACCTTGTGTCTGCACAAAAACTCAAGAACGACAAAAGCTAGAGTGCTGAAACTTTCAGTGGTGATAGAGGACATGTTCTAGTTGTGCACCTTGGTTTTCAAATTTTCCGGAAGTGCGAAGTATGGAAGCTCGGTAGGGGTCAAAATTTAGGACGTGATTTATAAGTGAATTTTAGAGACATTTCTTATAATAACATTTTAAATAAAAGTATTTTGTTAAAACATATTGAACAAAAAGTCTTTAAAATCACAAGACCTTTTATTTGATATCAAGAAAAAGGGGCCGACTCCTCAAATTAGGGGCTCAGAAGGGCCAAAAGTCTTTCATCTATAACTCTTTAACGATCAATATTTTGTTATAAATTACTGAAGCAGAAATGTTCATCTTAACACTCTGCAACTATATATTATAAAATTTTGATCATATGTTACGTAATAAGGGGCCAGAAGGGGCCAGAATGCTAAATCTTTGACACATTATATCTCGAAAAGGGGAAATATTTTGATAAGCAATATTGAACAAAAGATGTTCAGAATAATGTTCTAAACAATATACACCCTTTTATTTTTTGCAAGACATCCCCATTAAGGACTTGGAGGGCTGGCCCCTAAATATTGTTATTCTATATATCTCTTAAACTAAAGGAAATTTCTGAATAGTTGTTGAACAAAAAGTCTTCAAAATCACAAGACCTTTCATTTGATATCAAGAAAAAGGGCCTAACCCCTCAAATTAGGGGCTCAGAAGGGCCAAACGTCTTTCATCTATAACTTTTTAATGATCAATATTTTGTTATAAATTACTGAAGCAGAAATGTTCATCTTAACACTCTGCAACTATATATTATAAAATTTTGATCATATGTTACGTAATAAGGGGCCAGAAGGGGCCAGAATGCTAAATCTTTGACACATTATATCTCAAAAAGGGGAAATATTTTGAAAAGCAATATTGAACAAAAGATGTTCAGAATAATGTTCTAAACAATATACACCCTTTTATTTTTTGCAAGACATCCCCATTAAGGACTTGGAGGGCTGGCCCCTAAATATTGTTATTCTATATATCTCTTAAACTAAAGGAAATTTCTGAATAGTTGTTGAACAAAAAGTCTTCAAAATCACAAGACCTTTCATTTGATATCAAGAAAAAGGGCCTAACCCCTCCAATTAGGGGCTCAGAAGGGCCAAAAGTCTTTCATCTATAACTCTTTAATGATCAATATTTTGTTATAAATTACTGAAGCAAAAATGTTCATCTTAACATTCTGCAACTATATATTATAAAATTTTGATTGTATGTTACGTAATAAGGGGCCATAAGGGCCAGAATGCTAAATCTTTGACACTTTAAATTTTGAAAATGGAAAATGTTTTGATAAGCAATATTAAACAAAAGATGTTCAGAATAATATTCTAAACAATATACACTCTTTTAATTTTTGCAAGACATCCCCATTAAGGACTTGGAGGGCTGGCCCCTAAATATTGTTATTCTATATATCTCTTAAACGAAAGGAAATTTCTGAATAATTGTTGAACAAAAAAACTTCAAAATCACAAGACCTTTCATTTGATATCAAGAAAAAGGGGCTGACTCCTCAAATTAGGGGCTCAGAAGGGCCAAAAGTCTTTCATCTATAACTTTTTAATGATCAATATTTTGTTATATATTACTGTAGCAAAAATGTTCATCTTAACATTCTGCAACTATATATTATAAAATTTTGATTGTATGTTACGTAATAAGGGGCCATAAGGGACCAGAATGCTAAATCTTTGACACTTTATATCTCGAAAAGGGGAAATATTTTGATAAGCAATATTGAACAAAAGATGTTCAGAATAATGTTCTAAACAATATACACCCTTTTAATTTTTGCAAGACATCCCCATTAAGGACTCGGAGGGCTGGCCCCTAAATATTGTTATTCTATATATCTCTTAAACGAAAGGAAATTTCTGAAAATCACAAGAACTTTCATTTGATATCAAGAAAAAGGGGTTGATCCCTCAAATTAAGGCCCAGAAGGGCCAAAAGTCTTTCATTCATAACTTTTAAATAATCAATATTTTGTTATAAATTCCTGAAGGAAAAATGTTCATCTTAACATTCGTTAACTATATATTATAAAACTTTGATCGTGTGTTCAAAATAATGGGCCATAAAGGGCCAGAATGCCAAATCTTTGACACCTCGAACAAGGGGAAATATTTTGATCAGTAATATTGAACAAAAGATGCTCAGAATAATGTTATAAACAATATGCATCCTTTCACTTTTTATAGACGAATATCTCAGTCAAGATCTTGACTTATCTCATCCAAAATCAGACGGAAGACCCACTCGTTGCTCGCAACGAGAACCATCTAGTTATTATTCTTTTTTTTTTTCCTTACCGATTTTGTGCAGAAGATTTCTCGGAGATCGCTCGATCGATTTGCTTCAAATTTTCAGGGTTAATGCGTTGCTATCTGAAGGTTATAACGACGCTTCCGTTTTTGAAAAATCACTTCCGGTCGGAAGTTATCGCCCTTTGATCGATTTTTTGATAGACCTTGTGTCTGCACAAAAATTCAAGAACGACAAAAGCTAGAGTGCTGAAACTTTCAGTGGTGATGGTGGACATGTTCCAGTTGTGCACCTTGGTTTTCAAATTTTCCGGAAGTGCGAAGTATGGAAGCTCAGTAGGGGTCAAAATTTAGGAAGTGATTTATGAGTGAATTTTAGAGACATTTCTTATAATAACATTTTAAATAAAAGTATTTTGTTAAAACATATTGAACAAAAAGTCTTTAAAATCACAAGACATTTCATTTGATATCAAGAAAAAGGGGCTGACCCCTCAAATTAGGCGCCGAGAGGGAGCAAAAATCTTTCATCTATAACTCTTTAATGATGAATATTTTGTTATAAATTACTGAAGCAAAAATGTTCATCCTAACATTTTGCAACTATATATTATAAAATTTTGATCATATGTTACGTAATAAGGGGCCATTAGGGGCCAGAATGCTAAATCTTTGACACACTAAATCTCGAAAAGGGGAAATATTTTGATAAACAATATTGAACAAAAGATGTTCAGAATAATGTTCTAAACAATATACACCCTTTTAATTTTTGCAAGACATCCCCATTAAGGACTTGGAGGGCTGGCCCCTAAATATTGTTATTCTATATATCTTTAAACGAAAGGAAATTTCTGAATAGTTGTTGAACAAAAAGTCTTCAAAATCACAAGACCTTTCATTTGATCTCAAGAAAAAGGGGCTGACCCCTCAAATTAGGGGCCGAGAGGGAGCAAAAGTCTTTCATCTATAACTCTTTAATGATGAATATTTTGTTATAAATTACTGAAGCAAAAATGTTCATCTTAACATTTTGCAACTATATATTATAAAATTTTGATCATATGTTACGTAATAAGGGGCCATTAGGGGCCAGAATGCTAAATCTTTGACACACTAAATCTCGAAAAGGGTAAATATTTTGATAAGCAATATTGAACAAAAGATGTTCAGAATAATGTTCTAAACAATATACACCCTTTTAATTTTTGCAAGACATCCCCATTAAGGACTTGGAGGGCTGGCCCCTAAATATTGTTATTCTATATATCTCTTAAACGAAAGGAAATTTCTGAATAGTTGTTGAACAAAAAGTCTTCAAAATCACAAGACCTTTCATTTGATATCAAGAAAAAGGGGCTGACCCCTCAAATTAGGGGCCGAGAGGGAGCAAAAGTCTTTCATCTATAACTCTTTAATGTTGAATATTTTGTTATAAATTACTGAAGCAAAAATGTTCATCTTAACATTTTGCAACTATATATTATAAAATTTTGATCATATGTTACGTAATAAGGGGCCATTAGGGGCCAGAAGGCCAATTTTTTGACACACTAAATCTCGAAAAGGGTAAATATTTTGATAAGCAATATTGAACAAAAGATGTTCAGAATAATGTTCTAAACAATATACACCCTTTTAATTTTTGCAAGACATCCCCATTAAGGACTTGGAGGGCTGGCCCCTAAATATTGTTATTCTATATATCTCTTAAACGAAAGGAAATTTCTGAATAGTTGTTGAACAAAACGTCTTCAAAATCACAAGACCTTTCATTTGATATCAAGAGAAAGGGGCTGACCCCTCAAATTAGGGGCCGAGAGGGAGCAAAAGTCTTTCATCTATAACTCTTTAATGATCAATATTTTGTTATAAATTACTAAAGCAAAAATGTTCATCTTAACATTCTATAACTATATATTATAAAACTTTGATCATATGTTCAAAATAATGGGCCAAAGTGGGCCAGATTGCCAAATTTTTGACACCTCGAACAAGGGGTAATATTTTGATAAACAATATTGAACAAAAGATGCTCAGAATAATGTTTTAAACAATATGCATCCTTTCACTTTTTATAGACGAATATCTCAGTCAAGGTCTTAACTAATCTTATCCAAAATCAGACGGAAGACCCACTCGTTGCTCGCAACGAGAACCATCTAGTTATTATTATTATTAAGGTCTTTCGTCTCCAACGGAAGACCTTCTTGTTTTCGTTCGGTTTCTTTTTCCCTATTATTATTAAGGTCTTCCGTCTCCAACGGAAGACCTTATTGTTTTCGTTCGGTTTCTTTTTCCCTATTATTATTATTATTATTATTATTATTATTATTACCGATTTTGTGCACGTGAGTTCTCGGTAACGTCTCGGCCGATTTTCATGAAACTTTCAGATCTAATAGATATTGATCTGAACCTTATCGGAAATTTTTTTCGTAGATAACGTCACTTTCTATCTCGAGATATTAAGGATTTTCTGATTTTCAGAGGGTCGGCCTGTCCTGGAAACTCCTCCGAAACGACTTAAGATATCGAGACAAGATTTCCAGTGAAGGTAGGGGAAGGTTTGTAGATTTGCAGGCAAGTGTCGAAATATCTCTAGCGCAAAAGGCGCCAAAGCTCGGTAGGGCTCAAAAAATGTCTCAGAAACATCTCACAAAATTTTACACCTTTTCTTTCATATCTTCATACCTGTTAATAATTTGTTAAAACATAAAGAAGAAAAGTTGTGCAGAATGAAATGGCCTTTCATTTGATATCAAGAAAAAGGGGCTGACCCCTCAAATTAGGGTCTCAGAGGGGCCAAAAGTCTTTCATCTATAACTCTTTAACGATCAGTAATTTGTAATACATTACTGAAGCAAAGATGTTTATCTTAACGATTTCCAATAATATATGATAAGATTCTGATCATATGTTACGTAATATGGGTCACAAGGGGCCAGAATGCTAAATCTTTGACGCTTTATATCTCGAAAAGGGGGAATATTTTGATTAGCAATACTGAACAAAAGATGGTCATAATAATGTTCTAAACAATATGCACTCTTTCAATTTTTGTCAAACGGCCCCATTAAGGACTTGGAGGGGTGGCCCCTAAATATTTCCATTCAGCATATCTCCACAATGGAAGGAAATCTCTCAATAGTTGTTGAATGAAAAATCTTTAAAATTACAAGACCTTTCATTTGCTATCAAAAAAAGGGGCTGTCTCTTCAAATTAGGGGCTGAGAGGGGCTAAAAGTCTTTCATCTTTGACTCTTTAACAATCAAAAATTTGTAATACATTACTGAAGCAAAGATGTTTATCTTAACGATTTACAACAATACATGATAAGATTCTGATCATATGTTACGTAACAAGGGGTCACAGGGGTCCAGAATGCTAAATCTTTGACGCTTTATATCTCGAAAAGGGGGAATATTTTGAAAAGCAATACTGAACAGAAGATGGTCAGAATAATGTTCTAAACAATATGCTTTCTTTCATTTTTTTGTCAAACGGCCCGATTAAGGACTTGGAGGGGTGGCCCCTAAATATTTCCATTCAGCATATCTCCACAACGAAAGGAAACCTCTGAATAGTTGTTGATCAAAACATTTTCAAAATCACAAGGCCTTTCAATTGAAAACATGAAAAAGGGGCTGACCCTTCAAAGTAGGGGCTCTGAGGGGCCAAAAGCCTGTCATCTATAGCTCTTTGATAATGTTATATAAATCAAAAGAATGAAATCTAAATAGGGAAGTCTATATATTATCATCTTTCAGCAAAGATGATAGTCAAAGTAATATCTCATCTTATCGAAAATTGGACGGAAGACCTACTCGTTGCTCGCAACGAGATCTCATCTAGTTAGGGTCTTCCGTCTCCAACGGAAGACCCTTCTATTATTCTATTGTTTCTTTTTCACTATTATTATTATTATTTTTTTCTGTCCAAATTTTGTGCAGACGATTTCTCAGAGATGGTTGGATGGATTCACTTGAAATTTTCAGAGATGATGTATCATGATGTAAACCTAATACATTTTCGTTAATTTTTGGAAATTCACTTCCGGTCGGAAGTTATCGCCCTTTAATCGAATTTTTAGTGACCATTTTGTCTACACAAAAACTCAAAAATGACAAAAGCTAGAGTGCTGAAATTTTCAGTGATAATAGAGGACATGTTGTAGTTGTGCACCTCAGTTTTCAAATTTTCCGGAAGTGCCTAGTATGGAAGCTCGGTAGGGGTCAAAATTTAGGACATGAATCAGGAGTGAATTTTCGAGACATTTTTTATCATATCTTCAAAACAATAAATATTTTCTTAAAACATATTGAACAGAAATTGTGTAGAATAATAAGATCTTTTTTATGATATCAAGAAAAAAGGGCTGACTCATCACATTAGGGGCCAAGAGGGGCCAAAATTCTTAAATCCATAACTCTTAAACGATCAATATTTTGATATACATTACTGAAGCAAAAATGTTTATCTGAACAATCTACAACTATATATTATGATAAAAATCTCATATGTTACATAATTAGGGGCCATAAGGGGCCAGAATGCTAAATCTTTGACGCTTTATATCTCGAAAGTGGGAAATATTTTGATAAGCAATATTGAACAAAAGATGTTCAGAATAATGTGCTAAACAATATTTAACCTTTCAATATTTGCTAAGCGTCCCCATTAAGGAGTTGAAGGGCCGGCCCCTATATATTTCTTTTGCATATATCTCGGAAACGAAAAAAAAATTTCTGAATAGTTGTTAAACAAAATGTGTTCAAAATCATAAGACCTTTAGGGTGATATCAAGAAAAAGGGACTGGCCCCTCAAAATCGGGGCCGATAGGGGCCGAAAGTCTTTCATCAATAACTTTTTAACGATCAATATTTTTTAAAATATTACTGCAGCAAAAATGTTTATGTGAGCAAAATACAACTATATATTATGTTATTCACATCATATGTTACATAATTAGGGGTCGTGAGGGGCCGAAATACTAAATCTTTGACGCTTTATATCTCGATAGTGGGAAATATTTTGCTAAGCAATATTGAATAAAAGATATTCACAATAATGTTCTGAACAATATGTAACCTTTCAATATTTGCTAAACGTCTCCATTAAGGAGTTGAAGGGCCGGTCCCTAAATATTTCTTTTGCATACATCTCAAAAACGAAAAAAGAATTTCTGAATAGTTGTTGAACGAAAAGTGTTCAAAATTATAAGAGCTTTAAGGTGATATGAAGAAAAAGGGGCTGGCCCCTCAAAATAAGGGGTGATAGGGGCCGAAAGTCTTTAATCAATAACTCTTAAACGATCAATATTTTGTAATACATTACGAAGGCAAAATAGATCATCTTCACTTTCCTTAACTATATAACATGTTGGTGGCATCATATGTTACGTTATAAGGGGACATTAGGGGCCAGAATGCTAAATCTTTGACGCTTTATATCTCGAAAGTGGGAAATATTTTGATAAGCAATATTGAATAAAAGATGTTCACAATAATGTTCTGAACAATGTGTATATTGTAACCTTCAACTTTTGCTAAACGTCTCCATTAAGGAGTTGAAGGGCCGGCCCCTAAATATTTCTTTTGCATATATCTCGGAAACGAAAAAGAATTTCTGCATAGTTGTTGAACAAAAAGTGTAGTAGGGGCCAAGACGGGCCGAAAGTCTTTAATCTATAATCTTTAATGATCAATTTTTTTGTTATAGAATACTGAAGCAAAATTGGTCGTCTTAACAATTTATTTATATCATTATATTTGAACGAAAGTCTCAGTCAAATTCTTATCACATCTTATCAAAAATCGGACGGAAGACCCACTCGTTGCTCGCAACGAGATCGCATCTAGTTATTATTATTATTATTATTTTTTTCCCATTTTTTGTCCAAGCGATTTCTCAGAGATGGCTCGATGGATTACCTTGAAACTTTCAGGGATTATGACAAATAAAATAAACTAAAAACATTTTGAAGGATTTTGCAAAATTCACTTCCGGTCGTCAGATATGTCCGATTTCCGTTTTTTCAAAAGAGATCATGTCCGGACGTTTTCTCAGAAACGGTAACAGATTAAGACCTCAAACTTTCAGGGATTATAGATCATGACAAGTACGTTTGTGGAACATGTTTAAATCCGTCAGCCGTCACTTCCGGTCCTCACAGGAAGTGATCAAAGAAATCGAAAATTTCAACTTTTCTTTTTTTAATTAACTCTTGCATCATTTTATTGCATCTGTTTTGCAGATTCGAAATATGTTGGTCCCACCGGAAACAGAAACGTCAATTTCCGGTTATAAGCGAAAAACTACATAATTTGAGTATTTTACTTTCCCATAAATATCGTTTATAGATGAAGCATTTGAAATGATTTTTAGATATGTTATTTAGACTGGAAATGTCTAGGTTAACGTCAAAGATCTTAGTAAAATTCACTTCCGGTCGCGTGTTCTACTGTCCGCAAATTCAGAACTTGTCAAAGTGAGATCTCAGAAACGGTAAGAGATTAAGACACCAAACTTATATGAGTAATAGATATTAATGAGTAGGCAAAACCTTTTGGGTAAATAGCGTCAGCCGTCACTTCCCGTCGTTACAGGAAGTGATCAAAGAAATCAAAAATTTAAACTTTTCTCCCTTGAAATAAAACTTACATCATATAATTGAATCTCTTTCACAGTTTCTATATATGTTGGTCTCACTGGAAACAAAAAACGACAACTTCCGGCTATAAGAGAGAAACTATGTAATTGGGATTTTTAACTTTCCAAAAAATATCACTTATTGATAAAGTTTTTGAAATGATTTTTACATATGTTATTGAGACTAAATTGTCTAGTTTAAAGTCAACCATCCTAGGAAAATGCACTTCCGGTCGTGTGTTTTTCTGTCCTCAAATTGGGATTTTGTTCACCTAATTGCTGAAAAACTGTACATGACTACATGACTGAAGCCTAAAACTTTCAGAACTGATAGTCAGTCACCAGATTAACTACATCATGTAAAAATCGTACGTTGTCGTCACTTCCTGTCGTGACAGGAAGCGATGAAAAATGAATTTTTAGAGTTTTTTTTTCTTTTTACTGTTCTTTTTACAGAAATGTTTGGCTAATGCAGATGTTAGATAGACCATGACCATGCAAATTATTTTCATCGGAAGTGCCAACCAATAAAACAGAAGTTGTCTCAAACATGAGTAGTTTTTCATGGAAACTTTTAGGGATGATCAGTTGTGAATAATTTAGGTGTAGAATGAACATTTTATTCGCTTGGACACTTTCTTTCATGACGAAGTACATAAAGAAAACAGAAAAGTAATTCCGTTTGTTTTTATCTGTATTTACATATCTTTGGAAGCCTTGAGATAACTTTTGTGAATTATTTAGAGTAATCTTATTGAGATGATTGTGTTTTTTTTTCAAAAAAGTCAAGAAAACGGAAGACCTGTTATTGCCGAGGCAATAAGTATCTAGTTATTATTATTATTATTCCTCCCAAATTTTGTGAGCGCGATTACTCAGAGATGTTTCGATAGATTTTCACAATTTTTTACAGGATAATAGGTTGATATGTGAAGTTTATATAAAATTCCGTTTTTTGAAAAATTCACTTCCGGTCCGAAGTTTTGACCGAATTTCAAATTTTAAAATGCACTTTTGTCCGGTGTTTTTCTCAGAAGGGGTTTGAGGTTTAGATGTGAAATTTACAGAAATAATAGATCATCACATTCTTTTTGTTTCTACGTGATTTTTGTTTGTGTCTGGAACTTCCTGTCCAAACCGGAACTGAATTTGTGTTTCAGTTAATTTTCGACTTTTTTGTTTTTAAATATTTTTTCAAGATATTTTTAGGCATAATAGAAATACGTCCATAAGTGCCAAATATTTGATTTGTTTTGAAATCAGATCACCCGTTTTGTAGATTTCAGCTATTTTCGGTTTGCTTAAAAAAATCAAAGTACTGAAAGTACTGAGAGGGCATTTCTTACTTTAACTTACATGAAGGTTATGTTTACATGTTTCTCTGCATACAAAAATCAATACATACAGTATCATATATCATATATTATATATATATAATATAATAATATAATATATATTATATATGCAGTAAATATCAAAGTACCTGAAGTACTGAGAGGACTGTTTTAGATACCCACTTTTTTTCTTACTACAGTATAGTATAAACAAGCATGTTATTCTATACATAAAAATCAATGCACACAATAAGTTATCTATGGAAGCTATTTTCATTAGCCAATAAAAATCAAAGTACCGTAAGGACTGAAAGGATATTTAGTATTGTTTTTTACTTTGACTTATATAAAGATGTTTCTCTAAATGCAAAATTCAATTCATACACTACATGTTTTATAATTTCTCATGTTTATATATAAGTACGGTGGATACTTTCATTTTAGCAGTGAAAATCAAAGTACTGTAAGAACTGACAGGTTGTTTTCTAGATACCCCCCCCCCATTTAACTTTTAAATTTAAAAATAGTTTAGATATGCTTCTACTAATGAAAAAATATGCATACAATTTCATATATAAGGACAACAGATACATTAATTTTGCAGTAAAAATCAATGGATGACAAGTACCGAAAGGACAAATTTTAGATTCTTTACAACTTAATTATTACATACTGTACACGTTTCTCTACAGAAAAAAAAAAGCAATGCAAACGATATCATATAGGAACGGAAGACCTTTTTGTTGCCATGGAAACAAGAGTCTAGTTAAGGTCTTCCGTTTTCACGGAAGACCTTATAGTGATTCTACTGTTTCTTATTATTATTAAGGTCTTCCGTTTCAGACGGAAGACCTTATAGTGATTCTACTGTTTATTAAGGTCTTCCGTCTTCACGGAAGACCTTATAGTGATTCTACTGTTTCTTATTATTATTATTATTATTATTATTATTCTTATTTTTTAGACAAATTTTGTGCACGCAATATCTCGAGAACTATTCAATGGTTTTCCATCAAACTTTCAGGGATAATGCGCATTTAAATGCCATTGTTACATTTGAAAGAATTTTGGAGAAATTCGCTTCCGGTTCCAAGTTATGGACATTTTTCTGATTTTGAAAGGACATTTTATCCGCGCGAGATCTAAAGAACGGCTAAAGATATGAACTGGAGACTTGTTGGAGAGCATAGAACATGACTTCTAAATATGCGGGTTTGCCTTTTCGTGCGTCGTGAGTACTTCCGGTCGCTACCGGAAGCGAATTAAAAAAGTCCATTTTTTCAACTTTTACGTTTTTCAATATTTTTCTTTGATTTTAATAGGGTTAATAGAGACTCTTATTGTAATGCTTAATATATAATTTGTTTTTAAAATTGTCTACTAGAATACATTTTAAAAATAGATTTTTTAGACAAATTTTGTGCACGCAATATCTCGAGAACTTTTCAATGGTTTTCCATCAAACTTTCAGCGATAATGCGCTATAAAATGCCATTGTTACATTTGAAAGAATTTTGGAAAAATTCGTTTCCGGTTCCAAGTTATGGACATTTTCTGATTTTGAAATGAAATTTTATCCGCGCGAGATCTGAATAACGGCTAAAGATATGAATTGGAGAAATGTTGGAGAGCATGGAACATAACTTCTAGATATGCGGGTTTGCCTTTTCGTGCGTCGTGAGTACTTCCGGTCGCTACCGGAAGCGAATTAAAAAAGTCCATTTTTTCAACTTTTACGTTTTTCAATATTTTTCTTTGATTTTAGTAGGGTTATATTCCTTTATAGATGCAAGTTACCGAACATAATAGGTATCAGATTCCTTGAGCATCATATGGCGAGACGTGTTTTGTTGCAAAACATTCAAGTCTTTTCATTAATGTGTTACTGATTGGAATAGTCCACTTTGGGGGTTAAGAGGAATATAAAATGTGTAAGAAAACTTAGCGCTGCCTTTATGTTACTTGACCGTATACGATATGTTATATGTACAGTGTGATAAATAAACATTCTTAGGCTCCAAAATCAGGCTATAGCAACATATATTTTTTTTAAAATTCATTGAAGCTATCATGTACACTCATTCAATTGAAGACACATTTCAAAGAAAAGGTGCGAAGATTTACTCGTGACGTTTGGCGCGAAATAATGTATCTTGACCCGCTTTTCACAAATGGTCTGATGCAGTAGTGTAGAAGTACAGAAAAAGATTACACGGACATTTCTGTATTTGGAATTGCATAGAATAGAAAGCTGAATGCATAAAGAATAAAGGAAGTAAACACAATAGTTTTTTTTTTAGTTTTTATCAGTAACAGATTATTTTCTCTGCTATCAGTTATTGTTAAAACTCAAGTATAAAATCCGATGTAAATCTACTAGCACTTGCACAAAATTTAGCTGGCTAGTTTTCATCCTATAATTCCGCACTATAAGAAAAAAAAATTAACCTGCCTGACACTCGTTACTTCAGAGAATGAGTGCAAGGTAAACATCGATAATGGCTGGTACATTGCGCTAGTGTAGTGGTTTCAATATTAAAGAACAAGGTTCACTTAGGGCCTTTTTTTGGCCCTGTGAATTTCAGAAAAACTGGAACTGCTTGGCTTTAGTTGACAATGCATTAAATATCATTTAGACCTTTGATGACTGCGTATCTTTCAAAAATGACGTAATTTTTTGGCTAGCCTATGCATGAAATGCGTCATTTTCCTCGTATCCTGAAAATTTCTACAAAACAGCAATTTTTAAAGCTATTTTTCGATATCGATATTTAATATAGGACGTAACCTCTGATCTTAAATATGCAACTATTAAATGATAGAACTATTTCTGAGGATTACCAAACCTGTTTTATCGTTTTAGATCAGAGGATGCGCTCATGTTATTTCTCTTCTTTCTTTTTTAAACTAAAACTTGCATCACTTTATTGCATCTGTTTCGCTGTTTTAAAATATGTTAGATTCCACCGGAAATAATCGTCAACTTCCGGTCTATTGCTCGACAACAGTAAACGACTGAAGTCTAAAACTTTCAGGACTGATAGTCAGTCATCAGTTTATTTGAATCGTGACAAAATCTTATATTCACGATACTTCCGATCGTGATAGGAAGTGATGCAAAAAAGGGAATGGTTAATGGTTAGCACGTTGGATTTTCAGGCTGACGACCAGGGTTAAATCTCGAGAGTGTCTGAATTTCTTTTATCACTTTTTCAGCTTGAGTTTTCTTTTTTTTCAGAATTGGACGGAAGACCTCTCATTGCTCGCAATGAGTTTCTAGTTATTATTATTATTTTTTTCCCGTTTTTTGTCCAAGCGATTTCTCAGAGATGGCTCGATGGATTACCTTGAAACTTTCAGGGATTATGACAAATAAAATAAACTAAAAACATTTTGAAGGATTTTGCAAAATTCACTTCCGGTCGTCAGATATTTCCAATTTCCGTTTTTTCAAAAGAGATCATGTCCGGACGATATCTCAGAAACGGTAAAAGATGAAGACCTCAAACTTTCAGGGATTATTGATCATGACAAGTATGTTTGCAGAATATGTTTAAATCCGTCAGCCGTCACTTCCGGTCGTCACAGGAGGAGATTAAAGAAATCGAAAATTTCAACTTTTCTTATTTTAATTAAATCTTGCATTGCATTATTGCATCTGTTTTACAGTTTCGAAATATGTTGGTCCCACCGGAAACAGAAACGTCAACTTCCGGTTATAAGAGAAAAACTACATAATTTGAGTATTTTACTTTCCCAAAAATATCGCTGATAGATGAAGTATTTGAAATAATTTTTAGATATGTTATTTAGACTGCAAATGTCTAGAGTAATGTCAAATATCTTGGTAAAATTCACTTCCGGTCGCGTGTTTTACTGTCCGCAAAATAAGAACTTGTCAAAGTGAGATCTCAGAAACGGTAAAAGATTAAGACACCAAACTTATATGAATAATAGAACTTAATGAGTAGGCAAAACTTTTTGGGTTAATAGCGTCAGCCGTCACTTCCGGTCGTTACAGGAAGTGATCAAAGAAATCGAAAATTTAAACTTTTCACTTTTGAAATAAAACTTGCATTATATAATTGAATCTCTTTCACAGTTTCTATATGTGTTGGTCTCACTGGAAACAAAAAACGACACTTTCCGATTATAAAAGAGAAACTATGTTATTGGGATTTTTAACATTCCCAAAAATATCACTTATTGATAAAGTTTTTGAAATGATTTTTACATATGTTATTGAGACTGCAATTGTCTAGTGTGAAGTCAACCATCTTAGGAAAATGCACTTCCGGTCGCGTGTTTTTCTGTCCTCAAGTTGAGATTTTGTTCACCTAAATGCTCAAAAACACTACATGACTGAAGTCAAAAACTTTCAGAACTTACAGTTAGTAACCAGTTTATCTACATCATGTAAAAATCGTACGTTGTCGTCACTTCCGGTCGTGACAGGAAGCGATGCAAAAAAGTGAATTTTTAAAGGTTTATTTTATTTATTTTTTTTTTTTTTTTTTGCAGAAATGTTTGGCTAATGCAGATGTTAGATAGACCATGACCATGCAAATTATTTTTATACATTTTATTCGTTTCGAGCACTTTCGTTCATGACGAAGTACATAAAGAAAACAGAAAAGTAATTCCGTTTGTTTTTATCTGTATCTACATATCTTTGGAAGCCTTGAGATAACTTTTGTTATTATTTAGAGTAATCTTATTGAGATGATTCTGGGTTTTTTTTCAAAGAAGTCAAGAAAACGGAAGACCTGTTATTGCCTAGGCAATAAGTATCTAGTTATTATTATTTTTCTTCTTCTTCTTCTTCTTCCTGGGTACTTTTTTGTCCGCGAGTGATCTCGTCAACTACTCATCCGATTGAAGTGAAACCTTTTTAGGGTTAATAGGAATGTTATGTAGATATGCGGAATCGAGGTCATTTTGCGCGCACGTGCATTCACGTGTGTGCGCGTGCAATGCGTGAAATGATCAATATACTTGATATAGCTATAACTTTTATATTTTTTGATGAAATGCTTTGATACTCAGAATATAAGAATATATTAAAAGTGTAAACAAGATGACATGGTCAACATGCACATGCATGCACGTGTGCGCACGCGCAAGGCGTAAAATGACAAATATACTTGATATACTCGTAACTTTTATACTTTTTGATGAAATGCTTTGATACTCAAAATATTTATATATATTAAAAGTGTAGACAAGATGACATGGTCATCATGCACATGCATTGCATGCACGTGCACGCGCGTGCAATGTGTTAAATGACCAATATACTTAATATAGCCATAACTTTTATATTTTTTTATGAAAAGCTTTGATACTAAGAATAAACAGACATATTATAAGTGTAGACAAAATGGCATGGTCATTATGAACATGCATGCAGGTGCGCATGCGTGCAATGCTAAGATGACCAATATACTTGATATAGCCGGAACTTATTTATTTTTTGATGAAATGTTTTGATACTGAGAATATAAAGATGCATTAATAGTATAGATGAGATGACATGGTCATCCTGCACATGCATGCACGTGCGCACCCGTGAAATGCAAAAAACGATCAATATACTTCATTGTCTTATTTAATGAAGCTTACAGGAAATAAGACACCAAAAGGGTGTCGGGGAGCGTTTGGGGAACATCTGTAACGGTCCCCGTTACAATTATAACTAGTTATTTTTACTCCCGTCTTCATCCAGAAAATTATAAGGAAACTCGAACTGAAAGAGTTAGATTTAAGTTGGTATGGCCTTCAGCTAAAATCACTAACTTAAAAGTCAATAAGTTAATCGCTAGATCTGCAAAACTTTTTCTCAAAGAGTCTTATCTGAAAGCTTCTTTAGAAGCTGGTCATTATAACAGATGAAAAAAAAAATATCGAAAGGAAAGGGTTGGGAAAAAATCGTTCCTTAAATTCGTATCCTTTATGTGGTTAGCTGTGACCATTTTCATGTGCAATTGTTTAAATGAAAGAGGATTATGAAACAAAATCGTTTTTTTTTAAATTTAATAATCTTTTTATCTTATGTTTTAGATACAGTGTAAAAGTCAGGATGCCCACTTAGTAGAAGTGAATTCAGCAAAGGAGAACAAATGGATATCAGAAACGTTTTTGTCGGCGATAGGTGAGATAAATTAAAAGTAAGATTATCAAAATTATTATGTCTGTATTTCGTTAAAAAGGTAATAAAGACGTATCCTAAAGTTTAATAATGTCAGTCTTTCAATTATTGAAAGATTAGTAAAAAACATGAAAATATCTTATTTAATTTGTAATATTTAAAAAATTAGTTCTTTTAAGAAATAAATAATAAGTTTTAAAAAACTTCTCTGGGAAATGAAGTGGGTCGGTCACGTGATCAAATTCTGTGAAGGCCTAACCACTTCATTTCCCAGTGAATTTTTTAAACATGTTATTAATTACTTATATATACATTTGAAACGGACAATCGAATATAAATATTGCACTAACTGTTTGTCGTAGATTTTGACTAATTACGCAAGGTGGAAATCGGCTTGAAAAGCGGTTACAGTTCAAATTCATCTGGCAAAGGATTCTGTTTTGAAGGGAATATTCTGTGAAAGGCTACTTGTGATCAGTTATAGTGAGCATATTGGTGTCTGGGAATTTTTGTATTCATGAGAACCCATATTCGATGTTAAAAAAGACCCACAAGAAACACGTCCGATGTTTGATAATAAGTTGGAGGAATTTCGGTCGGAAAGGGATAGATGGAGACACTTGTCCTGACCAGTTAACTTGAAATCAAGTATAAAATTTGATCAGAAACATAAAATCTACGATTTCAGTAAGGCATATTTTTTATGCTGTTGACACGTAGACACTGACGACAGCTTAAATTGTTAAGACAACGATGGTGTGCCTACCGAATTTCCGAAGTGTTTGTCAGCTGTTTGTTGCGTGATTGCATTACATTGATATTTTCCAACAGATTTTCAAATTTATTGTGAATAAAGTTTAATGAAAAAATTATAGCATTCAGAGGTCTACAAGAAAAAAAAGGGTAAACGTTGAAACTATGCAGCTCAGACATGAAACTTATAACACGTAGTTTTCTATTCTGTATGTAAAATCTATCAAGAACTGTAATAAATACTCGTTTACATTGTAAATAAAATGATTATTACTTTACTTGCGTATTTTGTACATTTTTATACATAAAAAGCATGCTATATTGCTATTAAGTAGAGTAAGTCTTTTTTATGTAAATATTACTGCGCTGTGTGATTAGGTCACATAATGATCTATGGCCTTCGAAAAACTTCATACAGGCATGAAGATATTTGCTCTCTGTAATGTTTATATAATAGAGAGATACAACAAATGTATATATTTAAAATAGAATTCAAAATTATATCCTTTTACTGAAAGGTTCTCCTTCCGCAACTTATACAGTGCGATGTTTTTTGCATTTTTATGCAAAGGAAAGCAAATACTTATCTTTGTATAAGAATTAATTTCTTTGTATTTCATGTATACATGCAAATATTCAGAAATGCTTTTTATTCCCAGCAACAAATGTCTGAACTATCCCTATTAATCTGTAGGTGCTGGCGACAATCAACTTGTATCTGATGCCTGGATCGGTGCAAGGAGAATAAATGGCACCTTAAGATGGCTCCATAGCAAAAGTCCACTAACGTACCAGTCATGGGTACCAGGTTTCCCTTATGGATCGGGGAAATGCTTATTAATGGATAATACAGAAATGTGGATTGATACTTCGTGTCAACATTTATACGCCTTTATCTGTGAGAAAATGTTATAAAGGCAACAATTTCATATACATACCAATATTTCTATTAGTAATTGTAAATTTCCTTATCTTTACTCCTTACAAAAATAATTTATTATAACCAAACCGTATGAAATGTCGATCAATGGATGGTTTTAAACGTATTTTTTCCCTATATTTGCCAACTCTTATCTCTAAGCACGTACGATTTCAACACATTGAATAATTCACCGAATTATACCCCCTGCTCTTTGTTTGATTTCTGTAATAACAAATGTGTCTCTGCTCTCGATGAATACATTTGATAGTATTTAAATGATACTCAACAAGAGGAATCGATAGACAAAGGTAGCATCAATTTGTTCTCAAGCATAATAATCATATGTACGTCAGTCATTGAGAAATCAGTTTAAGATATGCAAAAAACATAAAAAATCAGTTGGAAGACCAGAGCATTACTGACCACATCACTTTGTGTCCCTGCATTAGTTCCTTTACTGTTAGAATGTTATCCATTATTAACTTTAATCAGTTCGGAAATTATTTCCTTCGATTCCTTTTGACATACAGATGTTCTCGAACAGAGCTCAGATAATACGATTTTACTACTTTCCGTCCACAACAACATCTATTTCTTTGCAAATATTTCTTTCTTCGTCCTAAACAACAATTAACTTAGTTCTAAACTAAGAATTCATAAATGGTGAATGAATCGGACGGGTTATAACAACACCCGGGGCTACTGCACATATCAATAATTTACAAGGTGGAAGGCTTCCAAGTTAAGGTGCTTTCCGACTTTCATTAGCATAATGAAGATGATGATGATGATAACGATGATGGTGATGAAGACGTATACGTAGATGATACATGTAGCTATGCTGATAAGAACACACACTAGATTTAACTTTCATCAAATAAAGATGCAAAAAACTGTAAAAAACATGTAACACACAGCCAAAAAAAGGCTGTTTTATATTATCCTGAAATATTTAATTATTTTCTTTTTGATAAGAAATTAGTGTCATCGGATGTAAGTGAAAATTGATAAAGAGTATTAGACGATAAAACACTGAATGTCCCTGTCCATTAATAAAGAAAGTCGAGGATATATAGCCTCCTTATTTAACTAACAAAAAACAATCTGATCAGAAAACAAACAAAAAAAGCATAAGTTTCATATGTTGTTCTAAATGACTTGATACACAGGAGAATTATCATCAACATTTTTCGTTTTCGAAGTATGAGCTGACTCTTTAAAGGATTCAGCAACGTTTAGCTTTTAAAAAATCATTGATCTATGTTTGCTAATCAACATTTAAAAAATGTTGAAAACTAACTTTTATTCGTGTGCGAGAGTTTTCCACAAGTTTATGGCATTTTTAAACTCGCGAATATTTCTCATCGCAAACCCACTATTCTATTTTGTTTGTATGTAAAATACTCTCTCTAAGTTGCGGAAATAAAAAGTCGCAGATGGATCTTTAATAGGCGATTCTATTAAAAGATGTTGCAAATAATAGTTAGATTACAGTATTAAACCCAGTTGTCTATTAATCGTATTCTTCCAAAATCACATTTGTTAGAGTTTGCGAAAGTCACCAAGATATTGAATTTCTTCCTTGAAATGTTTTGAATGTTGTATACCCTGAAGGGAGAGGGCGAATTAAGTTTTTAGAACTTGTGCCCAATCCCATTGTATATATTTATTGCAATAGAATATGTTCAAACCAAACCCTAAAGTTGTCTGAACTGGAACAACAACCTTGAAAGCAATTTTAATGTTTTTGACTAACAATTAAGTTATTTTCATCATTAAAAAAATTGAAACCTGTTTGGAATGTTGTATAATCGTAAGGAAGGAGAGTATGTTTTCAGCAATACCCTACTGTCCAGGAGCACCATTTTATGTTTTATTTTGAAAATGTATCTCCAAAACCTTCAGCTCCGTAGAATGTATAAAGTGATTTGTGTTAATTTAGTGTTACTTTCAGATGTGACGGATGTGCTACAATAAACTTGGGAATATTTTTCTAAAAATTGATTATTTTCTTATTTTCAGGAATGCATTTATTAAAGGCGTAATTATCTGACGAAATAGATAAAGAGAATCCGTTAAAGAGTTCAATACTTCTTTAAATAAATTTTTCATGGTAAACGTAACTTATTATATTAAAAAGTCAATAAGCTTTGTTAATATTGATAAAACCAGGGGAAATTGTACAAAAATTTGATATAATTAAACCTTACCGATTATATCCTTGAGATTGCTTTATTGTTTGAATGACGAGAATTTCTATTTAACAAATTTCATTCTTTTTTTAAAATGATAAAGAAGTTAATCATTCGTGCATAACTATGCATTTTCAAAAACCACTGAAGATGCATATGCATGCTTCTATATTACTAAGATCTCTGAGTATTGAGGTAATAACCCATACAAAAGAACCACTTGTCACTCCCAAAAATAAGGTTTTCATAGAAAAAGGATCTTTATCTTTCAAGTAATACGTACTGTCTCTAAATAGGATGATGAACTTGATGATGAAAACGATGATGGTGATAATGGCGTTGATGAGAATTATTCAAATAAAAGCACATGCGGGTTCTAACATTCAACATATGACATTGGCCCGGGATGCATCGTTTGACAACTTGTTTCCAATACACGATCATTGCATTTTGGATCATTTTGAGAATATTACTCGCGAATCTTGTGTGTTACATTGTTTGAGGTATTTCTTGCTCTGCTCTGGATTGTTGTATAATGATAAACATAGAATCTGCGAATTGATGGTGTGTCTGCTAAACACAAGATTTCTAGAAAGTAGTGATGGATGGCAGTTCTTAGGAAATGATAAAGGTATTAATAAATGGATCTATTTGCATGACTTTGTGTTGGCACGGTAAAGCAAGAGAAGCATAACTCTGTATTACTCATCAAATCATGTCATATAGTAAAATCATGCACCTTTCAAGTAAATCTTTGTATGTACGAAATGATATTTTTAAAGTTTTCTTTTTTAAAAAGTGCGCGAGTACCTATTCTGAAAACGCCAAAACTTTTTAAAGTTCAAATAAAGGATGCATTCAGAATTTCGAAAGAACGTATCTAAAGGATTTCTCAGAAAAATTCATAGTAAAAGAAATCCATTTAGTTATTTCTACAGTACAATTATATTGATTTAAATTTTTCAAATTTTCATTTTAAATCTAGAATTTATTATTTGCTGTTTAAAATTTATCCTCCAAAGTTGGCTAAATAGTATTTTCTCTATTAAAGCACCGATTTCTCCATGAATTTTGGCCTAGAAGTCCTTCAGGGCAGGCCTATCTTTGAATAAAATTATGATATTTTTATATGTTGTGAACAAAGCAATAATTTGATTTAGAATATGTTTTAGGAACACACCTGCCCTATCCTAACAAAGATTTACTATAGTTTACTATAGTTAACTATAGTAAAAACTTCGATACTTTATACTTTGATTTACTATGAAACTTTACTTCCAAAGCTTAAAATTCCATCCTCCTGTGATGCCATAGGTTTTAACAAAAACTGTTATTACATGTATTTTAATCCATACCCAATAGGAAAATATCTTTCGAAAGAATGTTTTTCAATGGGTCTAATGAAAATATTGTAACGTAAAAGAGTTAAAAAATTGAATGTTTTTCTTATTAAATCAATTTTTAATCCTTAAAAGGTGTTGCAGTGACTCCTGCTGATGTATCTTCATTCAGGCATTTTCTATTTTGTACTTCTAATGTAAAATGGTTTCCCTGATATTCACAATTCAAGCATATTTATAAAGTAACAAGGTTACAAAAGTAACAAAGTTACAAATTAACAATTATTTTGGAACTTTCAGCATCAGAATTTTGTATATGAAACAGTTTCTACATAATTTTTATAAAACTGTTTACTAAAATGTACGTTTTTTATGCTGACATATACTTCTTGTTTGTGTATATCTTACGTCTTAAAAAATATGGCAACCTATACATTTTTTGTGATTATTAATTAATTAGGTCTTCCGTTTTCAACGGAAGACCTATAGTGATTCTACTGTTTCTTATTATTATTATTATTTTTCATTTTTATTTTTTTGACCTTTTCAAATCGCGATATCTTAAAAACTGCTCATTCATTTTCATTCAAATTTTCAGGAATTATGTGTTATCTCATGCCATTTTGAAATATTGAAAAAGTTCAGAAAAATTTACTTCCGGTCGGGAATTATTACGATTTTTCACTTTTTCCACTAAAAATCTAGTCCATGAATGTTCTCAGAAACTGTTAAAGGTAGGAGTCTGAAACTTTCAGGTATGATAGAATTTGGTTTGTAAATGTGTGATGGAAACATTTCGTGTGTCGTCGTCACTTCCGGTCGTCACAGGAAGTGATTTAAAAAGGGTAATTTTTTGAACTTTTTTGTTTTTCAATATTTTTTATGATGTTGATAGGCTGAATAAAGAGTCTTACAAGAATGCTAAATATGTAGTTTGTTTAAAAATTGATTAACCCATACTCTAAATATTTATCATTTTTCAATTTTAAGCGCTGATGTTTGATAGTGTAATGGTTAGCATGTTGAATTTTCACGTGGGTGATCCAGATTCAATCCAAAGAATGTCCGATTTTTTTCTCACTTTTTGGGGCTCAAATATAAGATTTTTATCTTTAAGGGGGGGGGGGGGGACTATGTCGTTCGACGTCAGAGCAGCGGTGTTTGACGGCACAATATCAGCGTGTCTTTTTACTCCCTCATATAGAGTTTGCAGTTGAATTTTGCACTAATTAATGTGCATAGATGCAATTGTGATGTGACAAAACGAGGAAAACATGTTGGTACAAATGTATATGTAGCTAGATACCTATGCAATTGTATCATAAATTGGAGAGTTGTCGAATTGTATTTTAAAAGTAGAATTTGTTACTTTCTCATGTTGATTGAATAACATATAGCAATTTCAAATGAGAGAAAAATAAACTTCAATGATATTTTTCTTTGATTTTAGTAGGACAATATTCCTTTATAGATGCAAGTTACTGAACATAATAGGTATCAGATTCCTTGAGCGTCATATGGCGAGACGTGTTTTGTTGCGAAACATTCCAGTCTTTTCATTAATGTGTTACTAATTGGAATAATCCACTTTGGGGGTAAAGAGGAATATAAAATGTTTCAGAAAACTTAGCGCTGCCTTTATGTTACTTGTCCGTATACGGTATGTTATATGTACAGTGTGATAAATGTATATTCTTAGGCTAGAAAATCAGGCTATACCAACATATTTTTTTTAAAATTTCATTGAAGCTATCATGTACACTTATTCAATTGAAGACATATTCCAAAGAAAAGGCGCGAAGATTTACTCGTGACGTTTGGCGCAAAATAATTATCTTGACCCGCCTTTCACAAATGGTCTGATGCAGTAGTGTAGAAGTAGAGAAAAAGATTACACGGACATGTCTGAATTTGGAATTGCATAGAAAAAAGTTGAATGCATAAAGAATAAAGGAAGAAAACACAATATTTTTGTTAGTTTTTATCAGTATCAGAGTATTTTCTCTGCTTTCAGTTATTGTTAAAACGCAAGTAACAAATCCGATGTAAATCTACTAGTACTTGCACAAAATTTAGTTGGCTAGTTTTCATCCTATAATTCCACACTATAAGAAAAAAAGATTAACCTGCCTGACACTCGTTACTTCAGGGAATGAGTGCAAGGTAAACATTGGTGATGGCTGGTACATTGCGCTAGTGTAGTGGTTTCAATATTAAAGAACAAGGTTCACTTAGGGCCTTTTTGGCCCTGTGAGTTTCAGAAAAACTGAAACTGCTTGGTTTTAGTTGACAATGCATTAAATATCATTTAGACCTTTGATGACTGCGTATCTATCAAAAATGACGTAATTTTCTGGCTAGCCAATGCATTATGACGTCATGAAATGCGTCATTTTCCTCATATCGTGAAAATTCTACAAAACAGCCAATTTTTAAAGCTATTTTTCGATATTTAATATAGAGCGTAACCTCTGATCTTAAATATGCAACTATAAAATGATAGAACTATTTCTGAGGATTACAAAACCTGTTTTATTTTTTAGATCAGAGGGTGTGCTCATATTATTTCTCTTCTGTGAAAGTACTCAAATATACTTATTTTCATTAAAATTCAAGAACATTGCAATTTCATGAGCCCTGTTTTCCAAGACCTTGGCTATAAGGAGAAAATTTTTAATAGGAAATGAAAACACTAAGTCTCTACTTTATCTTGTTGTTTAAAATGGAACATAAACAGTTAGTCAATAAATTGGTATATCTACAGAGCCATTTTATGCATAAAGTGAACCTAGCTCTTTTCGGGCAGCCGATCTTGGTTTAATCCCGACTATATCTGAATTTTTTTGCTTAAATTTACCTTTTCATCTTTATCAATGATGTTGAACTTTGTTTTTATCTTTGTGGATTCTGTGCTCTTTTTATTTTTTTTTTATAAATAAAAAATCTTTTTAAAGACCCATGTTAAATTTTTAGGTGTCTTTACAGATATAAATGTAATTTTACGTGCAAAGAATATCACAGTTAAGGATGGTTATTCGGACGGAAGACCTCGTTGCTCGCAACGAGTATCTAGTTCAAACTATATTCAGTGAAAATAGTGCAGTTTTTCTATTTTGAACCATAAATTCGTGAGGGTGGAAATACCTTAAGTTCTGTAACAGTGATGAAACTTTGATTTACTATAGAAAACTATAGTTAACTATAGTATTTTTTGTTAGGGTAGTATCAAAAAATCCACAATAATAGTAAAAAAAACTTTGATTTTACTATCGTAAACTATAGTTAACTATAGTATTTTTTGTAAGGGTGGGATCGAAAAATCTACAAAAAATAAGGAAACCTGTTTTGACATCCTGGTTCATTTTTACACCATCTATTTTAATAGCCAGAAAGCTCTAATGGTATAAAAGCTAACTATCAACACAGCTGGTACTTTTATAGAGTTATGGTTCGAATCCACCAGGTGTCACACTTTTAAAGTTTTAAATTCTCGCCTTTTCAAAGACTATTCTATTTTTTTTTATTTTTTTTTTATAGAGGCTTGTGTATTTTCCTTCGATTATCTATCTTTTATACATGTTCATTCTTGATATAAAAGTCACTAAAGAAAAAGCAAATCTTAAATTCCATGGTACCTAAAACACAGTCAAGCTGACCTATACCACACTATAGCACACTTTCTTCTAGGACAAGCATTATTCACCCCGTGTTACTCGATTTAGGTAGTCTGCAATGAAGTGTGATGGATTACTATTGTATATAAATTCCTTAGAATTTAATCAGTTCAGTGTACTACATTGCCTTCCGTCTCTACTTGACATTTTCTGGGTTAAAAAGCTGAAAATTATTCATATTGCTTGTATTATTTAAGCTTGTTATAATTACAATAACGTTCATATACCTTTTAGTCACTGTTCTAAATTCAGATTTCATGTTTTGAAACAGTAGGGCTACATATTAAAAAATGCACTTCCTTGAATTTCTTTTATATAATTTGAATATATTAATGGCAACGTTTTTTCTTAATCACGGGGATGCGTTGTAAAATAAACACACATCAAGAAAACAATTTTAAAAGATTATAGCCAATATAGCGATTACCATTATGTAAAATGAAAATTAAAAGAAAAATATCAAATAAAATTTCGAGATAACAAACTCGAAATGCGTTGACAATATCATGCTTCATAGTTAATGTTTATAAAAACGTTCCTCCTATCTCTACGCACTGAAATAAGATGATTTGTGAAAAACGAATTAGTACATGCATGTAGCCTAAAGTCATCGACCAGAACGGTAATCGACACGCTTTTTGTTAAGACTAACATCTATCCCGGCCATATAGGTCCAAGCTCCATTTATAACGAAGTGTTCCTTTTAAAGGTGCTTAGACACAGATTTGAAGTTGATATTTACTCAAATTTTCTGTATAATTTCATCACTTATATGTTGCTAAAGCAAATCCTCTCACCAGTAATGTCAGTCCGTGTCAGTGGTGTGTGCAGAGTTTAACAATTGAACACACCCGGTGAAACGTAAACATTAACAACAACAGAGCTCGTGCCCTGTTTACAAAAACAGTTAACGTTTCACGGGTGTATTCAATTTGTTAAACTCTGTATACAACTACACAACACTGAGCACGAGCTGACAACACTTAAGTGAGTGGGTTTTGCTTTCGCACATTTTTACTCTGAATTTCCTGGATTATAGATGTAATATTATTCATTAATACACAAAAAATTGCTACTTTTCTTAAGTATTAAGGATAAAGTTAAAAATTGTGAAAGTGCAAGGATGTGTTAATCAAACGCTTCCCGAAATTCATAGTGAAATGCTATAGTAACATATAAGTTGATATTGTACAGAAAATTTGAGAAAATGCACCTTTAAAGACAAACAAAACAATTTCTCTAGCAGAAGTATGAATATCTCCTTTGAGAAAACCCTATACTATGCTTACTTATTAAGGTCTTCCGTCTCCAACGGAAGACCTTATTGTTTTCGTTCGGTTTCTTTTTCCCTATTCTTATTAAGGTCTTCCGTCTCCAACGGAAGACCTTATTGTTTTCGTTCGTTTCTTTTTCCCTATTATTATTATTATTATTATTATTATTATTCTTACCGATTTTGTGCACGCAAGTTCTCGGTAACGTCTCGGCCGATTTTCATGAAACTTTCAGATCTGATAGGTATTTATCTGAACCTTATTGGAAATTTTTTTCGTTGATGACGTCACTTTCGATCTCGAGATATTTAGGATTTTCTGATTTTCAGAGGGTCGGCTTGTCCTGGAAACTCCTCCGAAACGACTTACGATATTTATTCAAGATTTTCAGAGAATGTAGGGGAAGGTTTGTAGATTTGCAGGCAGGTGTCCAAATTTCTCTAGCGCAAAAGGCGCCGGAGCTCGGTAGGGCTCAAAAAATATCTCAGAAACATCTCACAAAATTTAACATCTTTTCTTTCATATCTTCATACATGTTAAGAATTTGTTAAAACATATAGAAGAAAAGTTGTGCAGAATGAGACGACCTTTCATTTGATATCAAGAAAAAGGGGTTGACCCCTCAAATTAGGGGCTGAGAGGGGCCAAAAGTCTTTCATCTTTAACTCTTTTACGATCAATAATTTGTAATACATTACTGAAGCAAAGATGTTTATCTTAACGATTTACAACTATATATAATAAGATTCTGATCATATGTTACGTAATAAGGGGTCAAAAGGGGCCAGAATGCTAAATCTTTGACGCTTTATATCTCGAAAAGGGAGAATATTTTGATAAGCAATACTGAACAAAAGATGGTTAAAATAATGTTCTAAACAATATGCACCCTTTCAATTTTTGTCAAACGGCCCCATTAAGGACTTGGAGGGGTGGCCCCTAAATATTTCCATTCAGCATATCTCCATAGCGAAAAGAAATCTCTGAATAGTTGTTGAACAAAAAGTCTTCAAAATCACAAGATCTTTCATTTGATATCAAGAAGAAGGGGCTGACCCCTTAAATTAGGGGCTCAGAGGGGCCAAAAGTCTTCAACCTATAACTCTTTAACGATCAATAATTTGTAATACATTACTGAAGCAAAGATGCTTATCATAACGATTTACAACAATATATGATAAGATTCTGAACATATGTTACGTAATAAGGGGTCACAAGGGGCCAGGATGGTAAATCTTTGACGCTTTATATCTCGAAAAGGGGGAATATTTTGATAAGCAATATTGAACAAAAGATGGTCAGAATAATGTTCTTAACAATATGCACCCTTTCAATTTTTGTCAAACGGCCCCATTAAGGACTTGGAGGGGTGGCCCCTAAATATTTCCATTCAGCATATCTCCATAACGAAAAGAAATCTCTGAATAGTTGTTGAACAAAAAGTCTTCAAAATCACAAGATCTTTCATTTGATATCAAGAAAAAGGGGCTGACCCCTTAAATTAGGGGCTCAGAGGGGCCAAAAGTCTTCAACCTATAACTCTTTAACGATCAATAATTTGTAATACATTACTGAAGCAAAGATGCTTATCATAACGATTTACAACAATATCTGATAAGATTCTGATCATATGTTACGTAATAAGGGGTCACAAGAGGCCGGAATACTACATCTTTGATGCTTTATATCTCGAAAAGGGAGAATATTTTGATAAGCAATGCTGAACAAAGGATGGTCAGAATAATGTTCTAAACAATATGCACCCTTTTAATTTTTGTCAAACGGCCCCATTAAGGACTTGGAGGGGTAATTATTATTATTTTTCTTCCAACCGATTTTGTGCACGCGATTTCTCAGAAACGGTTGGGCCGATTTACACCAAACTTTCAGATGTAAAAGATATTCAATAGATCTTGATAGGTTTTTTTGTTTTTTGATGACGTCACTTCCGGTCGTGAGATATTGACGATTTTCTGATTTTCAGAGGGTCGGCTTGTCCTGGAAACTCCTCCTAAACGACTAAAGCTATTGAGTTAAGATTTTCAGTGAAGATAGAGGAAAGATTGTAGATGTGCAATTGGGCATCTATATCTTTCCAGCTCCAATGGCGTTGAAGCTCGCCTGGGCTCGAAAAATAGGCTCACAAACATCTCGCAAAATTTGACACGTTTTCTTTTATATCTTTTTACCTGTAAATATTTTGTTAAAACATGTATTACAAAAGATGTGTAAAATGATAAGACCTTTCATTTGATATCAAGAAAAAATGGCTGATACCTCAAATTAGGGGCTCAGAGGGGCCAAAAGTCTGTTATGTATAACTCTTGAACGATCAATATTTTGTTATAAATTACTGTAGCAAAAATTTTCATTTCAACGATTTGCAACTATATGTTTTAAAATTTTGATCATATGTTACGTAATACGGGGCCAAAAGGGGCCAGAATGCTAAATCTTTGACGCTTTATATCTCCAAAAGGGGGAATATTTTGAAAAGCAATATTGAACAAAAGATGTTCAGAATAATGTTCTAAACAATATGCAACCTTTCAAATTTTGCAAAACGGCCCCATTAAGGACTTGAAGGGCTGGCCCCTAAATATTTCAATTCACCATATCTCGAAAAAGAAAATAAACTTCTGAATAGTTGTTGAACAAAAAGTCTTCAAAATCACAAGACCTTTCATTTGGTATCAAGAAAAAAGGGCTGATCCCTCAAATTAGGGGCTCAGGGGGGCCAAAAGTCTTAAATGTATAACTTTTGAACGATCAATATTTTGTTATAAATTACTGAAGCAAAAATGTTCATTTCAACGATTTGCAACTATATGTTTTAAAATTTTGATCATATGTTACGTAATACGGGGCCAAAAGGGGCCAGAATGCTAAATCTTTGACGCTTTATATCTCCAAAAGGGGGAATATTTTGAAAAGCAATATTGAACAAAAGATGTTCAGAATAATGTTCTAAACAATATGCAACCTTTCAATTTTTGCAAAACGACCCCATTAAGGACTTGGAGGGCTGGCCCCTAAATATTTCAATTCACCATTTCGAAAACGAAAATAGACTTATGAAAAGTTGTTGAACAAAAAGTCTTCAATATCGCAAGACCTTTCATTTGGTATCAAGAAAAAGAGGCTGATCCCTCAAATTAAGGGCTCAGAGGGGCCAAAACTATTTCTTCTTTAACTCTTTAACGATCAATAATTTGTAATACATTCCTGAAGCAAAGACGCTTATCTTAACGATTTACAACAATATATGATAAGATACTGATCATACGTTACGTAATAAGGGGTCACAAGGGGCCAGAATGCTAAATCTTTGACGCTTTATATCTCGTAAAGGGGGAATATTTTGATAAGCAATACTGAACAAAAGATAGTCAGAATTATGTTCTAAACAATATGTACCCTTTCAATTTTTGTCAAACGGCCCCATTAAGGACTTTGAGGGATGGCCCCTAAATATTTCCATTCAGCATATCTCCACAACGAAAGGAAATCTCTGAATAATTGTTGAACAAAACGTTTTCAAATCACAAGACCTTTCAATTGATATCAAGAAAAAGGGGCTGACCCCTCAAACTAGGGGCTCAGAGGGGCCAAAAGCATGTCATCTATAGCTCTTTGATAATGTTATATAAATCAAAAGAATAGAAAATCTAATTAGGGAAGTCTATATATTATTATCTTTTGACAAAGATCATAGTCAAAATAATATCTCATCGAAAAATTGGACGGAAGACCTACTCGTTGCTCGCAACGAGATCTCATCTAGTTATTATTATTATTATTATTATTATTTTTCTTCCAACCGATTTTGTGCACGCGATTTCTCAGAAACGGCTTGGCCGATTTACATCAAACTTTCAGATGTGAAAGATAATCAACTGATCTTGATAGGTTTTTTTGTTTTTTGATGACGTCACTTCCGGTCGTGAGATATGGACGATTTTCTGATTTTCAGAGGGTCGGCTTGTCCTGGGGTGTTCTCCTAAATGAATAGAGATAAAGGGATAAGATTTTCAGTGAAGATAGAGGAAAGATTGTAGATGTGCCATTTCGCATCTATATGTTTCCAGCTCAAAAGGCGCTGAAGCTCGCCTGAGCTTGAAAAATAGGCTCACAAGCATCTCGCAAAATTTGACACGTTTTCTTTTGTATCTTTTTACCTGTAAATATTTTGTTAAAACATATATTACAAAAGATGCACAAAATGACAAGACGTTTCATTTGCTATCAAGAAAAAGGGGCTGATCCCTCAAATTAGGGGCTCAGAGGGGCCAAAAGTCTTTCATATATAACTTTTCAACGATCAAAATTTTGTTATCAATTACTGAAGCAGAAATGTTCATCTTAAGGATTTGTAACTATATATTATAAAATGAGGATCATATATTGCGTAATAAGGGGCCAAAAGGGGCCAGAATGCTAAATCTTTGACGCTTGATATCTCGAAAAGGGGAAATATTTTGAAAAGCAATATTGAACAAAAGATGTTCAGAATAATCTTCTCAACAACATACACCCTTTTAATTTTTGCAAGACATCCCCATTAAGGACTTGGAGGGCTGGCCCCTAAATATTGTTATTCTTAATATCTCTTAAACGAAAGGAAATTTTTGAATAGTTGTTGAACAAAAAATCTTCAAAATCACAAGACCTTTTATTTGATATCAAGAAAAAGGGGCTGACCCCTCAAATTAGGGGCTCAGAAGGGCCAAAAGTCTTTCATCTATAACTTTTTAATGATCAATATTTTGTTATAAATTACTGAAGCAAAAATGTTCATCTTAACATTCTGCAACTATGTATTATAAAATTTGGATCATATGTTACGTAATAAGGGGCCATAAGGGGCCAGAATGCAAAATCTTTGACACTTGATATCTCGAAAAGGGGAAATATTTTGATAAGCAATATTGAACAAAAGATGTTCAGAATAATGTTCTAAACAAAAAAACACCCTTTTAATTTTCGCAGGACATCCCCATTAAGGACTTGGAGGGCTGGCCCCTAAATATTGTTATTCTAAATATCTCTTAAACGAAAGGAAATTTTTGAATAGTTGTTGAACAAAAAATCTTCAAAATCACAAGACCTTTTATTTGATATCAAGAAAAAGGGGCTGACCCCTCAAATTAGGGGCTCAGAAGGGCCAAAAGTCTTTCATCTATAACTTTTTAATGATCAATATTTTGTTATAAATTACTGAAGCAAAAATGTTCATCTTAACATTCTGCAACTATGTATTATAAAATTTGGATCATATGTTACGTAATAAGGGGCCATAAGGGGCCAGAATGCAAAATCTTTGACACCTGATATCTCGAAAAGGGGAAATATTTTGATAAGCAATATTGAACAAAAGATGTTCAGAATAATGTTCTAAACAATATACACCCTTTTAATTTTTGCAAGACAACCCCATTAAGGACTTCGAAGGCTGGCCCCTAAATATTGTTATTCTATATATCTCTGAAACGAAAGGAAATTTCTGAATAGTTGTTGAACAAAAAATCTTCAAAATCACAAGACCTTTTATTTGATATCAAGAAAAAGGGGCTGACCCCTCAAATTAGGGGCTCAGAAGGGCCAAAAGTCTTTCATCTATAACTCTTTGATAATGTTAGATAAATCAAAAGAATGAAATCTAATGAGGGAAGTCTATATATTATTATTTTTTAATAAAGATCATAGTCAAAATCTTATCTCATCTTATCGGAAAATCGGACAGAAGACCTACTCGTTGCTCGCAACGAGATCTCATCTAGTTATTATTATTATTGTTGTTGTTGTGCTGTGTTTAGAACGAAAGACTCTTTGATCACTAGAATGCAAACTTCCTGTTACTACTATTTACTGATAAAAATATTGATGTCTTACTTTTAACTTATAAAGATTGAAATAAGTATGACCTACTTGAAAATTTTGTATAGCATGCCTGGCAATGTTACAATCATCGATGGTGATGAAAATTGTAATATAGGAAATGGTTGAAGTTTTTAGGTATGTCTCTTAGATAAGTCATTTTTGCTTTCAATCTTAATTGTCCACGAGAAGAAAATATTTGCTTTACTTTGTAATATTGCAATCAATTAGTTTATAATTCCATTATGTTTTAGTTTGTGAGTCTGGCTGGTATCCTTTTACAGGCCATTGTTATCATCTGAATAAAACAGCAGTACAGTGGAGAGATGCCCAGGTAAAATTACGAATTATCGAATATCTGTTCACACACCTATTATAACTGGGACCCCTTTTACATCGAGATGAAAAGTGTTTGTGCATTAACTTGTATACACACGTGTCCTAAACATTTCTACGTCTTTCATCGTTCCTCGTTTATTTTTAGTTTAAATTGATTTATTTGGTTCTTTAAAGTGTGACATTTTTTCTACTGCAAGTAGATCTTTGAACCCACTGCTTACGCTGCCAAACACTTAGTTTCTGTTTTAAATATACAGACTGTCAATCGCGTATGGCTTCATCCTTCAACAAATATCCATTAAGGTACAGACTATCAATCGTGTATAGCAGATAAGAAAGGCTTTACTCGTGTAAAGCAGATAAGAAAGGCTTCACTCTGTAAAAACACCTAGAATGGTACAATCTGTCAATCGTGTAAAACAGCTAGGAATAGGAAAGGCTTCAGCCTACAAGTTACACATTGAACCACTTTAGAGAAAAACTTTACAAAGTGAAGATTAAATAATCATAATACTTATAATTTTTATGTTTTAGACCCAGTGTAAAAGACAAAAATCCTACTTAGTAGAGGTGAATACAGCGGCGGAAAACAAATGGCTACTGGAAACTTTTTTGACGGCGAATGGTAAGCTAAATGTGTAGTTTTCATAGAGATACGACAAAATAATAGGGATTATCTTCTCCAGGTTTTTTTTGTTATTTCTGTAAGGTTTATCAAACGTCATTAGACCCAATAATCATGCAAGTTAATTTAATTACTTAATTTCACATTCTATAATTACGGTTTTTTTCACTTAAATTGTAATTCCACAAATGGATGAAAATGTAGCTTTGCTTAATATGCACCAGTTAATATTTCTCGCAGTTTTTTAATTATTGTATTGATATTAGGTAATGGAATCAGTCAGCCTGTGACCAGTTTGTGGTTAGGAGCAAAAAGAAGGAAAGGGATCTTAATGTGGGGCCATAGCAACAACCCAATCTCCAAACAGTCATGGGTAACAGAAAATCTTGATGGAAAGGGTGGCTGTGTGCTAATGAAGCACACGGGAATGTGGATTGATGTTGGGTGCTCATGGGACGAGTACTTTGTCTGTGAGAAAATGTTGTAAAAGCGAAAAAAGCATAGACCTTATTGAACTCTGTTGATAGTATTATGAAATTCATTTCTTCACGTTGTGTATTTATACCAGTTGATCACTCGCAGCGTATACATATTGCATTATTCAATCGTTGTTTTCATCAGATTAATATGTAAAGTAACAATATAATACTTGCTATGATTGTGATTAAATAATCGGTAAATAGTTGTAAAAGATATTGATTATATGCTGTCAATCGTATATTATTGTTTTGGAGTCGGGTTCACTGTATTTCGACCCGGTCTCGATCTCGATAGCATGTTTGATGTCATTTATCACGTTTCATCTTTGAACACTTCATTGTCATTGTTTTTATCAACTTAATAAAGTAATAGCTACTTGTACTTATCACATTTTGGAAGATAAAATCCCATTTTGTATGGTTATTAATGATTCTCCATTAGAAAACTTCCTTGCGTGCACTTTCCCTGATTTGTTTATTCCGGAAGTGGCGAAGGGTTGTTTCGGGTCAGCGATTGGTTAATTGAGGTAACCAGTGGGTACAGTAAAGGTATATTAAGAGCCGAAAATTCGTCTGCTATAGAGAGAAGGGGGGGGGGAGAAGTTGGGAGGATAACTGAGGCCTCCAAGTCGTTAACTTTTGAAGTTCTCCCATCATATGCATTTTAGAGGGATGGCAGACCTAATGCAGACCAGATGAGTAATTATATAAGTCAAGTTATATTAAATAGTGCCGCTGAGATATCCCTGTGGGAGGCCCATCGACGGGAAAACTTATGGGAGAATTTATGGGAGTTACAATTTATTAATAAAACTATATAGGACTTATAGGTTAGGTATAAATAAAGTATACTAAATTAAGGAAAGTATATTTTAGTACAAGTAGCTAATTTTTATAATTATTTTGGGAGATTTAGATTATTCATACGGGTTGTGGGTGTGACAGATATTTATGGTGTCAGATATTGTGATTTTTACAATAGTCATATCAAATTGTACATAGTATAAATAAATTTTATTTGTTGAACTTTTATCCTGACTTAATTATTTATTCTAAATAAAGTTGACGTACGGGAGTGGAAAGCCCACAAAGTTGCCCCACTCTCTCCCGAGGTGGGAGGCGCAACAATAGCAAGGTTTTTTTTTTGGAAAGGTCTCTGTCGCTTTACCTCTATTTGGTTATAAAAACACTGTAACCCCTAAATGTCGATTTTTATGTAGTATTTTATAATTAGAACATTCTTACTAACACTCACTAGAGCTTATCTTGTGTAAAAAAATAGGGATGTTAAGGCCATCTTTAAAAAATTGTTTGATTGCCCTCTCCCGACCGACTGGCTAAAAATGGCCCGACTCAAACCTTTTTTTAAACTCCAGGAAGCAATTATTTTTTTACGCATTCCAGAAAATAGATTTGAAAATTTAGTACTAAATTTGAAATTTTCTTTGAAAAAAAATTTATCACCTACCTATCGTCTCAATTTTCTCATTCTGAGTCGGGAGAGGGCACCCAAACATTATTTTAAAGTTTGCCTAAAATATTCATTTTCTTTAGTCGATTATTCGATTGCATTATTCGAACAAAAAGCGAACATTTGGAAAATTTTCTTTAAATAAATTTATACTTCATACTTTACTTATCTGATCAACTTCTCTGAGGAAAGACGGTTTCTCAATTTTGAGATGAGAATTCCAACTCGTTATCACTCTTTTATTGCATTTATTTCATTATAATATTCGAATGTCGTTTCATTATTCGATCGTCGATCCATTCTACTGGTAGTCGAATAGTCAACTATTCGTTGACATGATGACATCTTAATAAAAACTGATTAAATATATTAAACAATGTATAACAAGAAATATTTTCACCCTGGATTTCCATTCATTGTTCTTTCATAATAAAATATCATAATACCATAATATATCAGTCCTTGAACTCTTTGATGATAGAAATAATTTTGAAATACTAAAAAACAAGGACTTCATAGTAAAAGGTCGCATCACTTGTTTAATTGTGAATCAAATAAATCCAGCTCTCTTAAAATCAATGTAAAATCTATACTTATAAATTAATAAAATTTGCAAATAAACTCCGAAACGGGTGCACCAGAGTTTTTACTTACTTCTCTAAGAATAAACTAGATACAAGATGATGTCCGTAAACTATATTTAGATTTCACTCACATAGTAAGTACCGTACATTAAATTAAAAGTCAACTTTCATTTTCTATAAACAGCCATGAAATAGCAAAATCGTGAGTACGGTGGTGGTTCCGGTTGGCGGATCTAAGTTACTGGCAATTTTTAATGAAACTGACAAGAAGCAATCGTTTATTTATTTCATAAAACGTCATCACTGAATTATTCAATCAAAAAATGATTTAAATGATATAAAAGAAATAAGTTGTGATAACCTATTAAAAAGGGAAATGTGCAAATTATTTTCGTAATTCACTGATCTCAATATTGACGGAAACTTCTAGAACATCATAAAACATGGAGCCCGATGTTAAAAAGAAAAAAGAGGCGAATATAGCTGCACGAACATAAAAAAAAGCTTTTGTGTTAATGGTCATATGGAAATAATGGTAAAGCATTGATACCACTTGCGAATATATTTATATATCGAAAGACTATTAGTAGGTTTTCCTTATAAATTTATCGATAAAATTGGTATATTCCTCACTGAGAGCATCGTAGCAACGAACCCAAAGAACAATCTGTACTTCGTAAAAAACTTGCTTACATGAAAAGAGAAAATTAATGCATAAGGTATTGTTCAAATACAATCAAAGCTGTTAAAATTTTGTGCTTTAATCAATAATTTCAATTTTTTTCCAGAATAGTCTTTTTTGTATCAAAAACTCGGTATATTCATAGGGCTTTAGAAGCTAATTCACAATTTTGGAAGAGCTAAAAAAAAATATATAAAAAAAAGAAAATTCAATTTATCAGTAAAATGTGCATGTTCGCTGCTTTTAATACTTAATGCTTGAAATAAGAGCATCTGAAGTGCAATATCCATAACATAGTACAACAGTTTTCACAATAAACGTCAATAAATGAAATTGTTATTTTTCAAGTTTTTACAAGGGGGGGGGGGTACATCTTCTTCTGCTCCAAAACTAAATGGGGGATTTTGAACAAAGTATTTCTTCCTGCTATAAGCCTGTAGGCTGTCAGTAGAAACTACAATATATATTATTGGAATTTTTCTGTCGGTAGTGGTATAAATTCAATTCCCCGCGCTTGCGCGGGATTTCATCTTATATAACTTTTATGAGTAACTATACATTAAAAAAACGTTTTGATCAACACATTTTCTCCTTCATAAAAAACCCGTGTTGCACCTTAACAAATTCACAAACTTAATCAAGAACTTTCATTCTGTTTTAAAATAACATTACAACTTCTAAACATTTTAAATTCCAATTTTTTAATTTATTCCTGGCTGACGGATTACTGAATTACTAAATTACATACTGCCACTTTCTGTTCAATTCTTTGGAATGACACATGAGCAGAATGTATGTCCTTAACACATTTTAATCCCCCAAAATGTTCATTTAATTATTTTATCTATTACCACTTCATGTATTATAAAAATGTTTTAAAAAATACATAAAATTGATTTTACTCATCTCATTTCATCACTGAATTTGCTAATAGTTCGGTCAGAATTCTTTTAATACCAATGTCTTGAGTGTATGAATCAGTTCAGGGGCTAAACTACCAGCACCATCTGTATCCCTGTACTTGTCTCTTTATAGTTTATACCTTATTATAATAATAATAAAATAGAAACCATATTTATTCCTTTTTGACGAGTCTGCTTTACCACTTCCGGAAAACAGTGTCATTTATAGCCTCGTCAATATTTCTTTCTTAACCACTTAAAGACTTTTATCACACGTTTACTCCTTTATACAGTGGACATAGCCCATAGGACATGGTTTTGATACGCACGGATTTGTCGTCACAATGGTTTTGTGTGAATTTGATCAAGTCAAGTATTGTGGATTTACATATACAAAAGTGTAAAATATATGATAGCTATGTGTAAAACATGTGATAAAAAGAATCTCCCATGGTTTGTGGTTAGATATGATTTTTATCCAACTCGTTATGTGTTTTTATCCCCTCCCCAAAGCTCGAGGATAACAATACAACTTGGTGAATTAATAATAATATTCAACCACAAACCATGGGAGATCGTATATTTATCTAATATCCAAACTCTGCGGTCATAAATGCTAATGAATCCTAAAGGTATTAAAAACGCCAAGGGCTGCTGTTAACCAACTTCAATAATAATTTACAGAGTACACATGTTAGATTCTTCTTGATTTTCCCTAAGTAACTAGAAATTACATAATATGTTCGAATTTTAACACCATGGTATTTTCATTTGTTTAGCATATCATCTGTTTTGCTAAGGAAGTGTAAATATGTAACCTTCTGAATTAAAAAAAAAACTCTTTCATCGGCTTACCCTTTTAAAATACAATTAAACCTGTTTCGATATTCAATATATTTTCTAAAACGTATGTGCAACAGTACCTTTTTATCATGTTCTTCCAAAATCACAATCATTAGAGTTAGCAGGAATTATGAAAACTAGAAATATGTGTATTGATTTTTTTTAATAATATACACATGAAGGTGCAACAATACCTTAACAGCATTTATTTAAGACAGTGACTGAAAAGAAGGTTTTTTTTGTAATAAACAAAACAATTGACACCTGTTTTTTGAAATATAATGTTTTGAACATGAACGAAGGAATCTTAAGTTTAGCAACACCTATCTGTCCATTACGTTGAAAATGTATCTTCATAAGGTATGTGGAATACTGGAAGCGTTTTAGCTCACCTGAGCCGAAGGCTCAAGTGAGCTTTTCTGATCGAAATTTGTCCGTTGTATGTCGTCGTAAACTTTTCACATGCTCATCTTCTTCTTAAGAACCCACGCCTTCTTTCAAGGGGAGATAGTTATGATTTTGTGAAAAATTAATGGCATCATTTAAAAATCTTCTTCTCAAGAACCACTGTGAAGGAAGGAAACTTATGTGGAATCATTGTGAGGTAGTGTCGATTCAAGTTTGTTCAAATCATGACCCCCGAGGGTAGAGTGGGGCCACAATGGTTGCTCAAAATTTTACATAGGAATACAAAGGAAAATTTTTTTTAAAAAATTTCTTCTTAAGAACAGCAAAGCCATGAATGGTCATATTTATAAGGAGCATCCTCGGGTAATGTAGTTCCAAATTTGTTCAAATCATGACCCCCGAGGGTAGGGTGGGGCCACAATGGGCGATCAAAGTTTTATGTACAGTAGGAATACATAGGAAAAAATCTTTAAAAAAATCTTCTCAAGAATAGCAAAGTCATATTTGGTAATATATATCTATATGCAAGCATCCTCAGTTAGTGTAGGTTTGAGTTTGTTCAAATCATGACCCCTGGGGGTAGGGTTGGGCCACAATTGGTGATCAAAGTTTTACATAAGAATACATCATGTATATATGAAAATTCTTTAAAAATCTTCTTCTCAAGAACAGCAAAGCCACGATTGGTCATATTTATATGCAAGCATCCTCAGGTAGTGTAGATTCAAGTTTGTTAAAATCATAACCCCCGGGGGTAGGGTGGGGCCACAATGGGCGATAAAAGTTTTTATACAATAGGAATACAGCTGTACATACGAGAAATCTTTAAAAATCTTCTTCTCAAGAACAGGAAAGCCATGACTAGTCATGTTTAAATGTAAGCATCGTCAGGCAGTGTAGATTCAAGTTTGTTTAAATCATAACCCCCGGGGGTAGGGTGGGGCCACAATGGGCGATCAAAGTTTTATATACAATAGGAATACATTGAAAAAAATCTTTAAAAATCTTCTCAAAAACAGGAAAGCCATGACTAGTCATATTTAAATGGAAGCATCGTCAGGTAGTGTAGATTTAGGTTTGTTCAAATCATGACCCCTGGGGTTAGGGTGGGGCCACAATGGGGGGATCAAAGTCTAACATTGGAATACATAGGAAAAATCTTTAAATTTCTTCTCAAGAATGGCAAAGCCATGATTGGTCATAATAATATTAAAGCATCTTCAGGTAATGTAGATTCAGATTTGTTCAAATCATGACCCCTCAGGAGAATAAAGAGGCCATAGCAGGGGATCATAGTCATACAAAGGAATATAAAGGATAGATCAATAAATATTTTCTCCTTCACAACAGCAAAGTCATTTTGTGTCATATTAATTCAAAAGCATCCTTATGAAGTGTAGATTAAAGTTAGTTTAAATCATCCCCCCGAACCACTTTTATATTTAAACTTTTCAAGACTAAACTGATTTCTGCTTTTCCATAGCCAAAGTGCTCAGGTGAGCGATGTGGCCCCTGAGCCCCTTGTTGTTGATTGTGTTGTAGATTGGTACAACTACCTTGCACGAACCTTGAGATTTGTTAAGATATTGATTAACAAAGACTCTTCTTTTATGAAATACATTTATCAAAGACATATCTATCAGAAAAAAATATAATTTTGAAAGCTGTTTAAACGTTCAATACTCCTTTTGATGAAATTTTCATGGCAATTCGTGATTTATTGCAGAAGAAAATGCAAATTAACTTTGATTGATTTTGACAGAACTTCGGATAATGTACAAAAACTGAAAATTTTTCAACATACAATAAAGATGTTAATTACGATAATCTCATTGACAAATTTTTTTCAGGATAATTTTGTTGTTAAGGTTATACATGATTTCTTTTATCATCTAAACCAGTTGGATATACATAATCACTTCATTTGTCTGTAACTCGTAGCATAATTATGGTGCCCATATAAAATGTACCAGTTTTCATTTTAAAAAATATTGTTTAAGGACGTATAGGACTTCTATTTTTCTAAATATACAGACACTTTAATCAAAACGATGAAATTGATGATGTCCTCGATGATAGTTATGGTGATGCTGATTATAAATATTCTTATAAGCGCTTATGCTGGATCCAATTTTCATCAGATGACATTAGCAAGGGATGCAGCGTTCGACAACTTCCTCCCTTTCCATGAACACTACATTTTGGTTACTGTTGAGAATACTACTCTCAAATCTTGCTTAAAAAACTGTTTTAAGCGTTTCCCGCTGTGTCATGGATTGTTGTATAACGATAAACTTAGAGTCTGCAAAGTGATGGCATGTTTGTTAAACAGGAGATTTCTTGAAAAGAGAGATGGATGGATATTTTTCGGGAATGAAGAAGGTATGATTTTAACCGCTTAATCGGTATGATTATGTCTGATGTTCTGAAGTTGGAAAAATACTTTGCTCATCAAAATGCAATTTTTCTTGTAATTATGTCCTCTAAATAACAGAGGATAGATATGGGCATAAATTTCAAGCACATTAGGAAAACATTACTAAGGAGTATTATAGGCTAATTCTTGTTCAAGATTAGAATTTTGTTTAGGAATTCTAAAAAAATTAAAAATGTTAGAGTTATCTCTCTTAGTTTAGGGTCAGTCCTTATGGACTCTCTATACAATGCACACTTAAGAGGTCTATGTTCACAGTATTTACAATGATCAACCTTAACAGAGGAAGTAAATATCGGCTTTTTTTGTTCAGCTTTCCAGTACCTTATATTTGTAGATTACAGTTTCCTCTCTTATTTACTATAGTTTTGAATTCAATTATTTAATTAGTTTCTCTGTTTCAGTTTGTGAGCCTGGGTGGTATCCTTTTGCAGGGCATTGTTATTACCCGAATAAAACAAAAGTGAAATGGAGTACAGCTAAGGTAAATTTTTGAATTTTGATATTATTGTGACAAAAAAGAAAAAAAAAAGAAAAAAAAAACGAATCCGCGATACAGAAGTGGATAAGGTCACAATACCTCATATCAACGACCAGTTCTGAAAATCCATATCACGTACGTAGCAGACCGGCTTTACAAAAATTTATCATAGAGGAAATAGCTTACTTCTTTATACTGTGTAGTGGTTTAGATTTCTATTTCATAGCCCTCGTTTCGTAAAATATATTTTGCAAGTATTTGTTGGTATTTCAGTCTGATAATTCTATTTACCTTATGTTTTCAGTTGTTACTTACATAAAACCCCTTTATTATTTGTCTTTTATAAGTTAGGACATGGGTTGGCATTCCACATGTTTTACTTTTTAAACAGGAAGTGTCATCCATGTTGGGAGTCTTTCCATAGTACTTTTGAAAGCTGTGTTCTGATTGGTTAAGTTAGTTGTAGGATCTTTGATGTTTATTGGCTTTTATTTTTGGGCCTATAGCTAGTGTATTTAAAGCCGTGTTCGTGTAGTTTTCTTCACTTGGGTTGGGGCACACAGCCTCATGGTTAGTTCCTCTTTACTGTGCTAAGAAAACCTAATGGTTTATGAGCACTATTTGATTAGTACCTTGGAGTGCTAAGAAAACCTCATGGTTTAACAGTATTCTAGGTCTTAGCTAGCTTTAGTTTCATGTTTTTCACAAGTTCTAGGCTTTTGTTAGGAAACAGTTAGGATGTAGGTTTTATGGAGATAATTTAGTTTTCCCCTTTCCAAGTCCAGCCTGGTCTAGGGATTTGTAGATAACAGGTATAATTTCTAGAACCACTATTTATCTATTTATTTATGGTGTTGTTTATTTTCTGGGTTAGATATTTTTAGAGTCCAGATTTAGCATTATTATTTTAAGTTCAACTCTAGAGTGTTGATTAGTTCATATTGGGTGATGTAGCTCATTTTCCTGACATTTTCCAGCTCATTGACATTTTCAGTTGTGCATATTTTTGCCCATTTTATTTTCATAAGTATGGAGGCTCAGTAGGGACATAGATATTTTTATTTAAGCATCTTTCATTTTTCAAAGGGTTTCCATATTCCTCCCATTTTTCCTATTATTTTCACAAACTTCTTATTTATTTATTGAGATTATTGTTATTCACTTGCCAAATTAAATTATATTTTTGATAAAACTATATATTCCTGTGCAATTTTGAAAGACTTTATTCTCTGTTAAATTTTGATTATTATTTATTATTTGTTATCATTTGAAAAGGTTAATTCTCACTTTATTAAATTTATTAAACTTACAACTGTGTTTTCATTTAGCGTTGATCATAGTTCAGATATCCCCTTACCTGGGTTGACAAACATAACTGGAGATAGCTTACTGCTTTAAGCCAAGTTGGCTAGTAACTCTGTTAAGTTATTCATTAAAGAGTTCTACTTCCGGTTACAATTGTAATGTACATGCATTACTAAACATTTGTTGACTTAATAATTTTTTAAAATTAAAATGACCTACAAATTGCACTATTTTCTTTTGAGGAAAGAGGTGCACTAGCATTCTTTAATGACATAGTAATGCAAGCAATCGATTTATGAAATATATAAAATATTTTAAATATGTAATACTTAAAATTCATATCATATGTCAAAGAAAAAGGTACGGTTTCAATACAAATGTGGCCCTTTATTTTTCTAAAATATTAAAGTAATCTAAGAAATTAAAACTCATGCTTTCTGAAATGTTGCAACTCTATGCAATTAGACCAAACAAATCGTTTTTCTCGTTTGATCTCTTAAATGTTAATTGTGACGTCAGTTATCTGTGCATTTCCGGTATTTTCTTAAAAAGTTGCAGAAGACATCAATTTTCAGTGGAATTTTCTTTCAGATAATTTAGACCACATGCATCGCCCACAAAGATTTTGAGAAATGTGATTTTTCAAAGGATTTTATACAACAAATCTGAAAATTTAAGTGGGCGACGGCTGTGAACGTGGACACTTTTTTGTTTAGGAAATAACCCCAGAAATAAGTCATTTTGAAACTTTTTCCGTTTAAAACTTAGAAATATATCAAATCAATATCATATTGACATCAATTCCCAGAATGGTCTTCCACCATGCCATATTCATGTTTGATTACATTCATATACTAAAGATAAACTCCTACTTAAGCTCACTTTAAAACTTTTTGAAAACATTCTTTTTAGGGCACAATAAAGCCAATACTTTCTTCTTAGCACTCCATGCATTCTGCGAGTCGAAACCAAAAACCGCTGATTAATTTTAAGTCTGACCATGTAACACTAAATTTTGACCACCTACAGAACCACATACTCTAAGGAAAGAGAAAATAAAAGAAAATGGAAAATAAAAGACTAAAGTATTGTTACATATGTATAATCATTATTTAAAAATATTTCAGACCCAATGTACGAGTCAAAACTCCTATTTAGTGGAAGTGAGTTCAGAGGCAGAGAACAAATGGATATCAGAATCCTTTTTGTCTGAGACTGGTAAGGTCTATGGATATTTAATGTTGAAATAGGATAAATATATGTGGTAATATGATTTTGTTCCTTCTGAATCGTTTATTCAATGTTGTATGACCAGATCACTGTTCGAGATATCCCAAGTACTTATTTTTGGATCAAGGTTATTTCAGCTACGAGCCTTTTATTGAAATATGAAGATAACGAATATTAGTTGTATAATTCCACAGACAGAAGAAATTTTAATAATGTTAAATATACAACATTAATACTTATGACAGTTCACAGTATATTTCCTATGTATAGCTTATTAAACCCACCAATTGTTTATCTTTGATGTATTTTCTTGTAGGTAATGGCGTCAATTCATTACCTTACGCATGGCTCGGTGCGTCTAGAAGAAATGGAATCTTAACATGGCGACATAGCAACATCCCACTTTATAACCAATCATGGTTACCGGAACATTTTGATGGCAGAAAGAACTGCGTATTAATGAAACCAACAGGAATGTGGGTCGATTCTCGGTGCATATCAAACGTGCATATGCATCCCTTTGTTTGTGAGAAAATGATTTAAAAGCAAACTGATAGAGACGACTGAACTATGTCAACGACATATTTTAAAGATATTTATATTCCTTTGTAAAATTTTGATCACCCATAGTGGGACCACCTTAAACCCCTCCTCCCCTCCCCTCCGAACATATTTGGGCAATTCTGAATTTTCACTATGTATTAATGAGGCTTTCCCATAAGAGTCATCTTTTCTGACCCAGGGGTTCTTAAGATTTTTAAAAAATGTTATTAAAGTTTCACTATTTCCTAATTATCTCTACTTGACTGAGGGCATGGATTTAATTCCATTACCCAAGGATGCTCTGTGGCAAGTTTGGTTGAAATTGCCCCAGTGGTTTTTGAGAAAAACTCAAAATGTTAGAAGTTTACAGAAGGACAAACAAACGTCATACAAAATATGATCAGAAAAGCTCACCTGAGCTTTCAGCTCTGGTGAGCTAAAAATGAAAAAAAATCAAGGTTTTCATTGCAATCATTGCAATTTTTTGACACACTATTTTGTTAGCCAATTAGAATGGAAAATCGGAAAAAATTGCATTAAGAACACATTCATTAAAAAAATACTTAAGCAATATCTTTTTAGTTGTTATGATTAATTTTCAGTTTCAAGAATATAAAAATAACTGTTTTTTTTAAAATTTTCATTCATAATTATCCTCATTTCAAAAGGATGATCAAGCTCATAAATCCTGTATAGAATACAAATTGTCATGCAAAAACATGGAACTCTAGAGTCACCAGTAAGATACAACATTGTGCATTTGTAAATACATGTATTATGAACTTAATACTCCCTAAATATCAATTATAACATATGATTTTCTCTAACCATCAGTATATAGTGTAATCATTCATACAGCCAAACATGTACAATATATACTGGATATAAAATATGTAGTCAATTTGAGATCAGAATAATAGAAGAAAAGCTGAACATCTACTTTAATTCATAATGTTGAACTATTTTGACAATGCAATGTATAAACATGTAAACTATATAAAAAAAAAGAAATTATGCATTACCTACATTGCTTTACCTGAAAAAATGTTTATACAATAGTGATTAATGACTTTTAGTAAACATAGCAACATAAAAACAAGAGATCACACTGGTGTTCTGGGTGTTTGACATACTGCATTTAAAGTTCTTTAGCTATGTTATCTGATCTTTGTTTTTAAGTCCTACTTTCTAAGAGCCCTAAGATACCTTATTTTCCAAATGTAAGTAAACAGCATTGATTTCTGTTCACTGATACTTTAAATAACTTTTTATTTGTGAGAACTTTATTTTTGTACTATTTTTGAGGCAGCCTGCTTTTGAAAATTTCATTCTCTATTGTCATATGAAAGACTATGTTGAACAATAACAATAATTCAAGAAAATTTTATTTCATTGATACATTCAGTATCACTACCTCATAAAAATATGGTGTCGCGAAAATTTAGTGATCTACAGTTCTCCATTATCTTTTAACATTTTTCCTAGAGAAATTAGACCCGTTCCCTATGTTGAAAACTGCAGTGTAGATAAATCCAATATGTAGACATTTATATGATACAATTTTCTCAGTATCCGAATAACACTTTCCATTGTTGTTTAGAACTTATTTAGGAATCTATACATTTGTCATTGCTGGCTCAGTGGTTCTTGAGATTTTAAATGACTCAAACCTTTATCTCAGAATTTGTTGATAAACCCCATCCATGAAAATAATGTGACCATTTGAATATAATTGAGTCCCTATTATCCAACGATGTTGTGGTTGAAATGAAAAGAATAACTGTTGTAAAGGAGTCAAATACTGTGAAAGTTTTGCTACACAAAACTCTAAAACAATACTCGGATGACCTAATAGGCCTATCAAAGACCAGGATTTCATATGATTATAAATCCATTAAAATTACAAAAAAAAAATAAATAAATAAAATAAAAAAAAATAAAATCTAAAACATTTACAAATGTTTAGGAGAGAATCATGTAATTCTGCAAAAACCTTGCAAAACTATCATTACTTTATGAAAGGATTTAAGCTTAAGTTTTGCCTTTGCTTTTGTATGTTGAATGTAAAATATTTCTTCTGCAAATGTAACAATCCAAGTGTTGATTGTTTTTTGATACCGATTAATCAAAGTGCTCTGTTCCCAGTTGGCGAGCATTAGGAATAAGCAAACTCAACTCACAAAAAGCAAACAATACACCTCATGATTATTATGATCTTAAATGGTACCTAATTTAAGTTTAACTGATGTCCACGTCGAAGTAATTCATTTACTGACCAATGTTTCACTGGGGGGAAACCTGAAACACAGCATTTTAGTGAAGTTGAATATATATCCCATTTGCTTTGAACTAGATTTTTAAAATTTGATTTACATGTATCAAGCAAATCATCACTGGCTTTATCAAATCCGGAACAAAATAATTCATAATGTAACACCATCCAGAGAATAAGTACGGCATCATTAGTGAGACTTCTATGTTCTGGAAGATCCAAATTGAATAAGAAAATAGAATTGCTACAAAGCAAAGTATCCCTATCTGCATCATACAGCACTATTTCAAACTTTTCTGGAGAAATCACAATGTTTGGTACCATATGGTGGAAAAAGTTAGGATGTTTCTGTTTTTCAGTCAATGAAAATACAATTGTCTGAGCAAATGCTTCTGCCAGTGTGTCATTTGGTGATTTTTGTTTGAAATTTATTGTTGTTTGCCTGTAATCATCTTCATCCAGTCTATCTGAAAAACAGAAAAGGTATATGTCAATCTGGTTTCAGTTCACCATAAGAAAATTCAGTTTGATTTATGAAAACAAGAGGCCCATGGGCCACATTGCTCACCTGAGCAATTTGGTTAGGAAAAAGCAGAAATCAGTACAGTATTGTTGAAAAGTTCAATATATAAGTGGTCCACCAAACCTACCCCCAAGGGGGAGAGGGGGTGTCATGATTTGAAGAGACTTGAGTCCACACTAACTGAGGATGCTTCAATATTTCGTTGATTAATCATGGCTTTAGAAGATTTTGAAAGATATTTTTCCTATACTGGTAAGTTTGATCTTCTATTGTAGGCCCGCCCTACCCTGGGGGGTCATAATTTGAACAAAATTGAATTTACCCTACATTTTCCTATGAACAACTTTGATTCCCTGTTGTGGCCCCTCCCTATCCCCTGGAGTAATGATATGAACAAATTTGAATCTACACTACCTGAAGAGGTTCACCTTTCCTTGCCAAGTGTTTTTTAAAAAGATTCTTAAAAGACACCATTAATTTTTCACTAATTTGTAATTATTTCCCCTTGGGAGAAGGTGACTCGTCATTTGAGAAAAAACAAACAAACTTGAATCCCCTTCACCCAAGGATACTTTGTGGTAAGTTTGATTGAAATTGACCCAGTGAAAATGTGAAAAGCTTATAGACAGATGGACAGACAGACAGATGGATGGAAGCTTGACAAAATGTAATCAGAAAAGCTCACTTGAGTCTTCAGCTCAGGTGAGATCAAAATATAATGTACATTTCTTTTAGATTTCATGTTTATTTCTAAAAAAATTTCAATATGTGAACTGAATTTTTTATTCTCTTCTTGAAAATAATGAAATACCATCAAATTTGACTGGTTTGAATGAAATGTACAAAACATGTATAAATGAAAAAAAAAGGTAATCAAATATTATGAAGCTCACCTTGGCAACGTTTATTAGCAAAGCAAAATCATGAAAAAAATGCACTGACAGTGTGCATCCCTAGCATCTTCAATTCAATTTTGGTCACCAAAGGGCTTATATTTACTTGGGAATGAGCCTGCTGAAAACACTTTAATCTTGTCACTCAACCAGCAAATGTATGTCATGTCTGGTAGTGTGCTTTTCCTACAAATGTCCTCTATACAAGTTCAGGTTTTCAATAATTTGGTAATGGAACAGCTCCAAAAACTAAAACCTGGTCCATCACACAGTCATCTAGAAAATGAAGGTCAGATCCAGCATCTGAGGCAAGTCTGGTAGTGTGCAATCAGAGATGCATCAGGATTACAAGTTTTTTTCATGATATGGCTCAAAGTTATTTGGGAAAGGACCTGCTTGAAAAACTTTAACTTGGTCACTCATGCAGAAAATATTGGTTCTATCCGACATCAGAAAGTTGTCTGGTAGTGTGTGTTCCTACATGAAGATCTATATGTCATCCATACTAATTTGATACAAACAGAACTTAATATTTATTTAGGAGTGGGCTTTATCACAAAAACTTTAACCTGGTGATTCATCTCAGAAATGAAGCATATCTGGTAGGCATGCATTCCTAGTTGCATCAACCAGGTAAGCTTAGTTGACATAGGGGCTCATAGTTACTTTGGAATGGACTTGCTTCAAACTCTTAAACCTGGTCATTCATCTGGGAAATGTAGGTCAGCATCAAAAGCAAGTCCAGTAGTGTCCATCCCTTGATGCATCATCCATGTAAGTTTGGTCACCAGGGTGGAAATAATTACTAGGGATTGTACCTGCACCTAAATATTTAATCTGGTCATTCATTCACAAAATCTAGGTCATATCCAGCATCTGAAGCAAGTCTGGTTAGACACATCCCTAGGTGCATCAACTCTTTAAGTCTGGTCACCACTGAGCTACTAAGTATTAATTATTATGGAATAGACCTGCTCCTAAAACTTTAAACAGAAGTTGACACTAACACAGGGGATATATCATAAGCTCATCTTGACTTTGTCACGGTGAGATAAAAGTTATAATAATTAAATAAAGCAGATTTAATATTCACAGGAGGCACATGGGTCACCTGACTAACCTGAGTCACCTTGACCCTAGTGTTTTTCATCAGGTTTTCCCCTATTTATTTCCAAGAAAAATTTTGACCACATATTTTGGCTCCATCCCATTCCAGAGGGTCATGACAGATCTAAACCAGAATCCACACAACATGATAATGCCAGAGTTCCCAAAATGTACCGGTCCACCAATATCCCCGGTAAATTTTGAATGGGATTGGTCAAATGGGAATTTTATCAGTCAAAACGTCTGGCAGTTTATACAAACTTAATTAAAATCTTAACAAAATGATTTACTACAATTGTTGTTTTATTAATTGTAATAGAGAAATGTTTTCATAAAAGCCAAAAATAATAAATAAAAACCCCTTTTTCAATCTGAAATTGCCACATTTTACACAGACTATTTTCTATTTGAGCTAAAAAAAAAAATTGACACTAGCAACAGTAACAAGTAATTATGAGAAAAATAGGCCATCAGTATGCCATACTCTTCTCTGTGATTTACAAATACCTGATACTCTTAACCAGAGTTTTTCACCTTTTATTTTTATCTTAGATTCATAATTCTGGGTTTCCATGGATTTATAATGGCTACTTACCCTAAGATCCACATCTTCACAGACTACAGCCACAGTTAAAAAAAATTGTATAGGGAAACAAAAAGGGAAATGAAATAAATTATTCTGAACAATGTTTTTTTTTTTTACTTTTAAATTTTTTAATTAATTTTATGTACTTTTTTTAATCTTATACAAAAACATTAATGTCTGTTAATTTTACGATTGTCAAACTTCGTTTTCTCGAACTCAATGAGACCGAAAAAACTTCAAGATATCTTAGAACTTGAGATATCCAGGCTAAAATACTTAAAGAATAAGTGGTTCAGACTTCAAAATCACTTTGACATATCCAAGGTATTTGAGATATTGATCAGTGTTTTCAAAGTTCAACTGTATATAACTGCATTTGTAGTTTGATGTTTTTAAATCTAGAAATTTAAACTTAAATGCATATGTATTAAAATTCTAATTTAAAAAAACTGTAATCATTTTAGAAATTTAAATTGTTAAGCCTACAGGAATCTCTTTTCTGATGGAAATTGAAAGAGGGAAAAGCTAAAACATTAAACTGCAGTAATTACACCTAAATTTAATTGAAAATCCAAGCTTAAACATACAGGATATTGTGAAACGCATTTGAAGAAGAAATTCATATATATATCTTCATTGTCATTGTAATTTAACATGTATATTTATCATGCTTATGGAGAGTACATCATTTGAATGCATATTTGTCATTTATAATGTATGTTAATTCTGAATTGAACTAAATTTTAATCCAGAACCTTATATCAGTGCTTTGAAGCATTTGGTAAGAATCTTGGTGCAACAATTTTTTATTTAATTAAAGAAAGATAACAAGAGGTACAAATGTCCATATTAATGATTTGAGCCAAGGGATGAAGGATCCAGCCACTTAAATAAAATACAGGTCAGTTACAGCATTGGAGCATGCATCAAAAAATTTGTAGGAGGAGAACTTTGGAGAAGATACACCTTAATTGATGAAAAATAAAAAGATGCTGACTTCACCTATAAGTCAACATGCAACAAGCAGCGCACAGTAATGAACATACACTTGCATAAAGTGATTTCAGCATAACCTCCCCCTCTCAGCTTTGTTCTGGGAAAGGGGGGTATTATTTTGATCCTTACCATCCATTTCATCTAGTTTTCTTTTCTTAGGAGTATTTTCTTCTCTCTCTATCACAGTATTAGCTATTGCTGGTATTCCCTGGTGTGATAAGAAGATGATGTCCATAAATCCGTGCCACACTAGTTCGTGTCCTGTAAGACAAAGAGCTAAATACTATATATGCTAGAATGAGAAAATATACATACAGCTAAACTTCGAAATCTCGAACATGGATATCTCGAATACCCCGGATATGTCGAAGTAAGGCCGCGGTCCCGACAAAATTTGCTTTCTAAATGATTAAAATAAACCCCCCTATGTCGAACACGGTAATGTCAAATACCCCGGTTATCTCGAAGTAAAATTGTGTACCCATTCATTAAAATCACATGCGTTATCTCGAAGTCAGGATAATTTCCCGCTCTAATGATCAAGTCCGTTAGGTAAACTGAATGCTCTATTGATAACAGCCACCTGTCTGTCATGCACGGGTTACTCGTATTCCTGTGATCAACAGATAATAGCGCGATAATTATACGAGGTGTATGTATGGCTTACCTTGATTTTAATTATGCAAGCCAAAGGTTGTGTGTACTAGACTTATGCATACGCATGGATGACATGTTAATTGTTTTGTGGCTGGGGTACTTTATCTTGATAATAGCTAATATATTTAAGCATAGCTTATGCATATGAAAGCGAAAATTATAAACATCAAAGTAAAACAAAATTCTGTAATTTAATGCAATTAGAATTTATTTTTCCTATAAATTTACAATGCATAGACGATATCCGGTTATGTATACATGGGAAACGATGCAAGCGGTTGACTTGCAGGGTTGGTAGAAGGATTATACTTCTGTACATATTATACAAAGTTTTTATTTATTGAATTAAAAAGAGGATGTAAAAATCTTTTTAATGCTAAACACATGATTGTATATTAAAGAAATCGTAAACAAAATTTCAAACAAGAAGGAATTTTACTATTAAGTGCATGTTTACTGCACTAAGTATATTTGAAGTTCATTAGAATTATAACCCTCGATATGTCGAACCCCCGGATATCTCGAAGTTCATCAACGGTCCCGTCAACTTCGAGATAACGAAGTTTAACTGTAATTATACTTCAGGTCTGTAAGCCTTTCCACACTTAAATCATATAAATATCACATACTCATTAGAATTATAACCCTCGATATGTTGAACCCCCGGATATCTCGAAGTTCATCAACGGTCCCGTCAACTTCGAGATAACGAAGTTTAACTGTAATTATACTTCAGGTCTGTAAGCCTTTCCACACTTAAATCATATAAATATCACATACTGATACAATTAATTCTCATTTGACTCAAACTCAAGGGGACTGAGTTTAAACTTCAAGATATCGGAGGATTCTCAATAACAAGGTTAAAAAACATAGTGGTTGGACTGCCAAATCACTTGGACATATCCATGATATTACTGTTCAGTCAAAGTACTGAAAGTACTGGGAAGCGCTAAGCATATTGCAATTTGAAATTCATCAGAATTATTTTGAACTTAACTTGCCTGTTGTATTGAAATTTAAGCAAAATCTTGACAGTGCGGCTGCACTAGGGCGAGCACAGTTGTTTGATACATAATCAAACGTGTGAGTCATGAAAATTTCCCATTGGAATATGAAATTCAACATTGTCTTATGCCTTTTTATTTTAAGCATTTCACATTTTCTTCTGTCAAAAGATCAATCAATTTCACTTACATGAAATTGCAAGAAAATATTTCTCCGTTTCTTAAAAAAAAAATCAATATATGCAAATTGAATAGCAGATTTTTACTCCAAACAGCAATATATTTCTCAAACCTAATAAAAAAAGAAAAAAAAACATGTAAAAATATTTTCTTTCTCCATCTCCTTATAGGAGTAGATAAGAGGCAGCTTTGCGTATAAATCGCAATTTATTGGAGGGGGGATGGTCGACGAGTTTTCCGACCAAATCTAGACTATAAATGTAGCTATACATTTGCTGGAAAATGAATATTTCTAAATGATTTTGAATGCTTGAAAATGTTGCTGAAATTCCTCTCATTTATGTGCAACATCATTCTGGTGATAATTTTTAATAATAAATTCATTCTGTGTTTACGAGTGTTTAAAATTGAAGATTGGCTGTTAGTGACTGTGTTTTACTTTTAGAAACTGCACTCAGAAAATAAAGATATTATTTCTTTCTTGCATCAATAAATATTTCCTTATTGATAACATAATTATTTATTAAAGTTATGAATAAAACATCTAAAAAATACTAGTATTCTCACTAAATTGTTTTTAGTATATCTCTTTTTTTTATATTCATAAGTGATTTAAAAATTTACGATTTATAGAAATGATTTTAATAGAAATACATTAATGGAGTGTTAAGATATTTACACAATCACTACGAGTGTCCAGTATATATTAATGATAAATAAAACTTACACTATATATTACATTTTGTTTTGAATATGCTACAGCTGTGTTATACATTTTTAACCCTAAACATTCATGCAGCATATCGGCATCAAGTTTGTAACAACATCACCTATGTCAATGAAATGAACACCCGTAGAGTTAACGTCCTTTTGTCAGAGATAATTGGTAAATATACATTTTGAGTATAAAGATATTATATTTGTCTTCTTCATTTGATGATAAAACATTTGGTGCTATCCTTTTATCTCTGATTTTCATATACATGATTTATAATGTATTTGCAACAAAATTTGTCCTTACTGTTGATCTCACAATACATGCATCTGATTTGTGAATACTACTTTTTTAAAATAATTTTTTTTTTACTTTTCTTCTTCGGATTAATAATATGCCATTAAACCCCCAAAAGTATTTTTGGACTATTGTTGAAATACTTTAAAATGCTTCAGTATTGTTTACAGACATTTGATGCTTTACACCATTCTTTACTTGTTTATGTATATATGATTTTAACTACCACGCAAAACGTGTTTAGAGGAAAAAAATATCCACAGCACTGTTGTATTAGTTGAAAAGGAACACTGAAAATAATTGCCCTTAATTTTTCTGCTATTTCCATGATAAATAATAACAGCCCAAGAAAGAAAATACAGCATGTTAATCTCAAGTATTAATAAAACTTCATGAAGGTACACAACATTGTTTTATTCTATTTTTATGTAGTCCTCATTAAGTTGCTAAGCAGTCAAATCGGCAACACGCGCACATCTTTACATAAACTATTTCTTCCTAGTTTCCTAATACAAGTATTACACTGTTTACTTAAAATTTCATCGGCGCTATTCCTGTCCATCGCTAAGAACGTTTAATTAAGGTTTTGCATTTTTTGCCATATCTTGCACACTGCACACACAATTTTAAAGCGCAATATTCCGAGAAATTAGTGTTCCTATTTGAGTGGATTCATTCAAAACACAGCCATCACATGCCCTACATGTATGTACAGCCGCAAACTGCCTCTTTTTGCAAATAATTTACATCATATTTTTTACCCATATTACAAGTATAGAGTACAACACAAGTATAGACAGTCCATGAATGCATTCCAGTCTGTTACTAATTGATACTGAGATGCGAAAATCAAATTCATTGATAGCTCTCTGCTTGGTGCAAGGGTGATAATAGGAAGACTTGTTTTTAGTTACATTGCCTGAAATAAGGTCCTAGAAGAAACAATAGTTTATATGGATATGAGTTATATAGAATGTACATATGTAAGTACATTGTAAATCAATTTTATGCAAAATTTTCTACTAAATAACTCAATTCCAGTTTGAGTTTTAAATACTTATTAAAATCCCATCTGAGTTTTAAAAGTATGTACTTATTCAATCACTACATTACATGTACATGACATATAATAAACCTTTTTTAATTAATTATTTGCGCCATGGATGCAGCAATTGTTAGCTACATGGTACGCAAGTGATAAGTGCCAACACGATTTTAAATGAATTACAATGTATAGAGATAAGCCTGACAAAAACTGCCCTTATCTACTATCAGTGGATTTTCAATGTACATGCATAGCTTTACCTTACTAATTGACTCCTATTATTAGAACTGCACGTAACTCAGTATTACAAAAAGAGAGTCAGGGATTTCCAGTTGCATATTTTTAGAAAATCCAATGGAGTTATCTAACTATTTAAAAAAGATCAACTATAAGTATTAAGATTGGATAATATTTTTTTAAAAGGCCTAGTCCCATAATGACTTAATTTGACCACACTGAGGAAAATATGCATTTTCTTGTCTTATTCGTGTTATTCCTTAAAAATGATGTAGAAATTATAGAAGATTTCATTTTCTTCTTCATTTTTTTTTCATATACCCCTTTGTTTGTTTAACTCTAACATTATGTACATATTCATTTTGAAATTATGCTCTTTCCATTCCTGAATCTGTGCAGAAGGTCAATCATCAGTATCAGCTATGATGTGTCTGAGTAAATTCTGCCTTACCATTGTAAAGCATTTAAATAAAATAATAAAATTAAAATAATTAGCAAAATTTAGTTGCATTTCTGGAGGTAACTCAGATCATTTTTTGACACCCAAATCTGGGACAAAAACTGAATTTCTGTCATTGCAAAAACCTCTGGGTTATGTTTTTTGTGGGAGTGTGGGGAATGGGGGGATAATTAAAGCTTTAAATATAAAATATTTAAATTGTCTTGAATATGTTGAATCATTGTATACAATAAAAAAATGTTTTTTGTTGTAATCATGGTAATGGCACTCAAATAATACATCCGACGAACTTCAAGAAAAGAAAACAGTTGGTTTGTGACACATCAATTGTAAACATTTTTCTGTCCAAAATACCTCAATATGTAGTCAGTGTAATTATGATTCTGAAAATGTTAATTAACTTTTTTTTTAACTTTTTTGTCTCTTCCCTTCAGAGCATAAGCCTTCTACATTTTTAAGAAATTATCATATTAATTGTCAATCAGCAGTAGCATGTTGAAAATATTAGCTCCTCTGAAAAATATTGATGGCCATTTAACTTTAATTGTAATACCTATCGATTTTTTTCCCTATATAAAAATTAGATTGTCAAATGTGAATAATTCCTAAGAAATCGCTGTGAATGGATTTATCCCGTGTGTTAGTCAAGTGAGCTAATCCCTGCTCTGAGAGCAAATTCCCAGTTATTCGTAATCCTCTAATTTTTTTAAATATTAAATAAAACAGTTAAAAAGTATATCATTGAGGGAGTTAGCAAGATTCCAGTTCCCCTTGACCAGGACAATTTCCCTCGGCTTCACCTCTGGAAATAGTCCTGGCCTTGGGGAACTGGAATCTTGCTAACTCCTACAATGATATACTTTTACTGTATACTATTGACTGGCGAAGAGAGTTTTCCAACATTTTTTGGTGTTTTTGATTCTGATAAGTAGATAGATTTATTGTGACGTAATGATACCGTTGCGAAGTCAAAAACATAGGTAATCAAAGATTACGAAGCTCACCTCGATGAATGTTATCTATAAGTAATGCAAATTTCACATCATATTTTTTTTCCAGTTAGTGTACATCCAAAGATCAATATCCATGCAAGTTTGATTTAAGTAGGACTTATAGTTACTTGGAAATAGACCTGTTCAAAAACTTTTAACCTATTTACTACTCAAGAAAATTTTGGTCAGTTTAAAAATCCAAAGCAAGTCTGGAAGTTTTCATCCTTAGATGCACCATCTATACAAAGTTTATCATAACAGACCATAATATTATATAGCTACTCCAAAAAATTATCTTGGTCACTCATCTTCGAGGTGAGCTAAAAACATGGCGTCACAATAAAAAAAACAAACAGGTAACACAACCATGGATGACAATTTAAGATTCGCTAGCACTACAATCAAATTGTAGATAGTGCATGAAATACAAAATATTTGTTTCCAATGAGTTATGAAAGTAAATGAATGATTTAAAGCAATATATATATTATTGATTTGCTAAATGTTTTAGAGCAACTCATTTTGAATGTGGACCAACCCATGATGAATGCAAAATCTGCACAAATTAAAAAAAAAATGCTATATTTACATAATTTTACACTCAACTACAAAAAGAAAGAATTAAAATATCAATCAAACTGCAGATATTGCATGAGACACATATCAATTAAGGCCAAACAAAAAAATATGTGTGGTTCCAGTTACACTTCCAAAAAAATTAGGGTAGGTAGGTAGGGATTTTTTTTTTTTTTTTTTTTAATTTTTTTAACAAAATGATTTTCTTAATTTTTTCTAAATAATACCTATCACTGCTTTGCAAATGGCATTACAGTAAAACTTGTTGAATCCGGATGTTGTGCATTCCGGCATGTTGTTCAGTCCGGCGTAATATTTTAGTCCCTTGAATTTTCTTTATAATTCATGTTTAATAAATGTTGTGCAGTCCGGATCTTTGGTATTCTGTAAACCGGCCGCTATTTAAAGAACTTACCGCTCATAATTAGTACAAATTATCTCCTCTAATCCGGCCACTTATTTTTACCTGTGCCCGCTGGTCATTAGAGAAGTCTCGCGTGGGGTAAATATTGTCCCGTTAATGATCTATCCTGTATCGACAGTTTAGATTTTAACAAACGTGATAAAAAAATTATTAATGGCTCAAGTAAGGCGAGGAAACTCGCAAAAAGAATGAGTGATATTTATGGTTGCGTGTAGCATGTCTGTAGAAAAACTTGGAGACTTATTCATGACCTCCTTTCTACTTTCGTTTTGCGTGCACGACGTGCAATTCGAATTACTTCCCTTTGTGTCGCTAGTTTACAACGACAGAAGATTTTGGTTCAATATTCATTACATGTATAACATTTGAAATTAACAAATACAGTGTCTAAATATTCAAGCATATTAATTTTAAAAGAAAGAAATTAATTAGGAATCTGTCCCTAACAAAATAATATTTACAGCTACGATAAGGTTTTTGAGTGTATTTAAAACATTTAACGATTTTCAAATTTGATAAATGACCAAGAGATATTATATTTCGATACTGAATAAAAAACTTAAACAGAAATGAAAATTCTGAAGAACAAACAGTGTTCAAAACAAACGGAAATAGACGATTTTTTCAAGCAAAACGTAAAAAATGACAGATTTGATCAAGTATTTATTTATCATTCTTTGTTTATATCTATGTAATTTTTAACTTGCTATAACAGTTCAATTTTCTCCAATCCGGATGTTGCCTAATCCGGCCAAAAATTTTGGAACCACTGGTCGCCGGATTAGACAAGTTTTACTGTAATATGTGGTGTGATAATATACTAGTCAATATTGATAGGGGACACCTACATGCTAGCTTGCTTTGGATTTAACACTATTAAACACTTGCAATATGTTTTGCAAGGAGGCCGTCATTGCTGAAACTAAAACTTAAACTGGAGCCATTGATGGAAATCGGGGGAAATTCCGGAAAAATATGAAAATTGCCAAAAAAAGTTTAGGGTCGGGGGTATAAAATAGGGAAGGTCGGGTAACCGGAACCACACATATTTTTTTATTTGGCCTAAATTTAATATCTATATGAATTTGTTTCCAGGAATGCATTTGTGTACGTTGAATGTTAATGAATGATAACAAAATACTATTTTATTGATTCATTTGTTTTTTATACAAACAAAATTATTGGCTGGTTTTTTTTATGTAACAAAACAATTTTTGGGGCAACATTGATTATGTTATCCCCCTTTGGATGAAAATATTGCTCTCTGCTCTGTGTCAGGCAATATTTCATCCCTTGGGGTTTAACATTATCAATGATGTCTTCAACCCCAGTCATTATTTGTATAAATATTCTTCGAAGACTATATAATTTCTCCCTTTACTGTGAATTAATAATAGTCTTATTTCCAGATATTGCAACAAACATTTTAATATCAAGATGAAAATTGTGCCTATTACAAATCATTCTTTTTGTAAAATTCGAATGTGAAAAAAACCTGACTCACCACAATTTACTCTAGATTCATCTTACCTATTCCTGTGAAAGAAAATGTAAGTTCCTTTTGACATCCACACCTGCAGATGTTGCCTTTGGACATGCTGTTAAGTTGATAGGACTCCTTTGGGGCAAGTCTTCCTAAAAGATGCTCCGCAAGGCAGATGGTTACATCTGTTTCTGTGGTAGGGGGTTTTCCATCCTGACCCATGTCAAAGACCTTTTTCAAAGAGGCTTCATTTTGTTCTAAAGAATATAAAGTGATGTAAAACCTGAAGAATACAAAATATTGAATGTAGTGATGTCAAAACCTCATCAGAACCACGGGTTTCCTCTCACAGTCTGACTGTAAATAATAGCTATATGTAACAGTATTACAAAATTCCTATTGCACAGTAACAACCTGTATTGTTTTAGCTATTAGTAAAGGTCTTTGCTGTTTTTGATATAGATACATCTTTGTTAAGATGCCCTGGATATAACCAGGTCCAGTACAATCTCTTGATTTAGCTACAGTACCGACCAGACACAACCTAACAGAAAGCGAACTCAGAGCGCACCCCGGGTTCGCTTTCTGGGTTTGCTTTGGGTTCGCTTGGGGTTTGCTATAGCGAACCCGGAGCGAACCCGCAGCGGATCCCGAGCGAACCCGCAGCGGACCCAGAGCGAACGCCGAAAGCGAACCCAAAATTCAGTAGTGAACCCAGAGAGCGAACGCGCGTGCGGTGTTGCGTAACAGAGCTGTCAATCAGGATTAGCGATAAAACGTGTTAACCAATCAGCGGGTCGACCAATCAGCATGCCAGTTTGTCATTCGATGTAAATAAAACATTGTACAAGCAAAGCGTGTTAATGTACAGTGTGAAACTATTTTAACATTATCAAAAAAAAAATAAATTAATATATTTTAATTATCCAGGTAGCATATTATATTTACACATTTATTTATTTATTTTTCATTTTCAAAATCCATTAATATACATTGCGTAAATTTATCAGACAAAACATACCCTAATGTAAAAAAGAAATAAAAAAGAAAGCAATGGTTATTACAATTGTTACATAAAACAAAAAAAAAATGGTTTCTGATAAATTATAGCATTTCATCATCTCAAGATACTGTACAAGATTATGTATACCGGTATGTACGTGCTTTCATTCAATTATTTTATTTGTATAATTCTAATGTACATTTTCGTTTAAATCCAGATCAACATCAAAATAATTGATCTTCTTAATTGAAAATAAAAAAATGAATGTACAGCATAAATGTACATGTACAAATATGTCCAATCGCAAACTACTACATTATGGTACTAATTTGATTAATCTTTTACAAAAAATAATGTAAAGCTTGATTTAGCTTTTTTTTTTTTAAACTGAAATAAAAAGAAAAATGAAGCGCGATTTACATAATTGAACGAACTAATTATCGGAGTAACTAAGCAAAATAGTAAGTCGTACAATATTGTATTCTCTTAAAATATCGTAACTTTTACTGATAAAGCGTATTTAAGATGTTTAACGATTTTTCTCTGATGTTAACTGCTAATTGTAGTCATGGTATTTTTATATCAATACATCAAAAATGTATATTTAAAAAAAAAAAAAGAATGAAAAAAAAAAAAGAGGAAAAAAAAACCAAATCCCGATACTTACATATATTTAGTCGGCAAATGTACACGACATGATTGTCGGGGTTACTTTTCATCCCTGATACTTGTCATTATTATTTTTTTTATATATCATTTCTGCAAATGAATGATTTTTTAAAACAGATTGCTGATTTTTGAAATTCATAAATGGAAAGATGATTATAGTATAATTCATTTTTTAGGCCATTTTTAAAAATGTACCCCCTTACTGCATATCATAAAATCCAATTGAATCAAAATTCACGACCAACCTACATGTACATGTATATCATGTGATAGAAAATGCAGCATTCGATCATAAATTACATGTTTACATGTCAAAAACATAAAAAAAAACAATTTTCCTAAGTCTGAGATTTACAAAAATAATCATTTGTAATTTAAAATTACTATTAAGTCTTATTTACATGTAGTTTCAAAAATATTCATTTCTAGACTAAATATTTTATTTTTCTTTCAGTTTTATAAAGTCGATGAATTTCACCAGTAAATATTTCTAATCTTAAATATCTATTAAATAAATTAAGCCTTATTTCGTCTTAAAAATATTCACTCCTAAATATTTTTAACTATTTTGCGTACAAAAATTGTGCGTTTGCGGTAACAGTCGTGAATGATCATGTAACATGAAGAATCGTGTGATTGAAGGATTAATCTTGCGAAATCGTTCGTGTAACGTGATCGTTCCTTTATGTTGTCAACATAACGTTGCAGCCATTGTACATGCACATGTATCGATCGACTCAGAAACAACAATGGTCGATTTCACTACTGTATTTGGAATATACAAGGGGCGGGGCTTACTGGCGGCAAGATTAAAGCGGGGTCCGCTACACGCATGAGTGCGTAAAGCGAACCCAGAAAGCGAACGCCGGGTTCGCTCTAGCGGACCCAGAGCTGACCCCGAGCGAACCCGAAGCGCACCCAAGGCGAACCCAAAATTTCTGAAAGCGGACCCGAGCGAACCCAGAAAGCGAACCCGGGGTCCGCTTTGGGTTCGCTCTGGTGTTAGGTTGTGTCTAGTCGGTACTGTATATAGCTTTATTTAGCTATATAGCTTTATTAAGCTACTCAGAATAGCTTAATTTAGCTATTTTATCACACTTTTTTCTTAAATGTGTAATTTTCTAAGCAGGTACAAAAAGTCGCACCTTGGTGCAGTGATGATATTCAACCTTGAACTCTTCTGAAATTGATGCATGTAAAAATCACTCATTAAATTGTGTCTCCTTGAGAGACTTTGTACTCAAAGTTCTAAGAGTTTTGGGGCTATATAACACAATTGATACAGTTACTTCTTTAATGAAATTATAAAGGAGGCCAATCAGTACAATGAGAAGCAATCATACTTATCCATGCCTCAACGCACACAAGGTAGTGGACAGTTACTCAAACAATAGAAATTTATCTTTTGCTTAAAAGTATTCAAAAGCTGCAAAGATAAAACTATCTTTGATTTTGGTTGTTGTTTTGATAGCCCATAGTACATATATGAATAGTCAAATACATGCGACTTTTTGTCTATTTTATACAAGAAAAAATTTTGTGAAAAACTGCATATAAATAGCTAAATCAAGCTACTTTGAATAGCTTAATAAAGCTATATAGCTATTTCAAGCTATATAGCTAAATAAAGAGATTGTACTGGACCTGATAACATGTTTAAGGCTATCCAAAAATATTTTTTTTTTAAATTACTAGGCCTACCTTTTGATTTGTAAAACCTGTCAAGACACAACACAGCATCTTTCGTAGGGCCTTGCTGTTTTTCAATTTCCTCACAACTAGTATTTTTAATTTTTCGGAGGAATGAAATTCCTTTCTCGAATATCACTGTAAACGGGACAAAACATGGTATTTTGTTCTCGTCTTTTAAGACTTCAAACCCGCATCTAGCGTCTGGAAATGTGACACTTTCTGTCCCATTGCAAGAAATAAGTTTTATAACAGCAAAACGTACATTGTTATCATTAAGGAGTCTGAGACTGTCTCTAAAGATACTTTCGTCCATCTTCGGTCTTGACTATCTTCTCGCGCTCGCTCGAGCTCGAGCCTGGCTAATAGAGAAGAACGAACCCGACTATAATCAAATCAAAGGACAGAAAGTACTGAATCTAGGAGATCCATGTAATATTCAGTCACTAAGCATAGATTTAAAGTGGGAAAGGACGGGGGTGATCCGAAAATAATCGACATGGAAAAAGGATTGACTGATAAAACTTTGAAAACTTTGTCAGGCTAAAAAAATGAACCAAAGAACAACATATTCACCCCCCCCCTCCAAATAATTCAATAAAAAGTTTGTACAACTTATTCGTTTTGTTTTGGCTTTTGTTTTGTTTAATTTTCTTTTGTTTTGTTTGTTTGTTTGCTTTGTTTTATTTTGTTTTGTTTTTTGCTTATCGATTATTTTATAGCTACCCCATTTTTGAAAAAGGTTATTACGGGCCTGTTTATTGATTTTATTTCAAAAACCAAATCCGCGTTACTGGGAATATATAATAAATTTTCGTAAAAAAAGACAATAAATTTACAAACATATAAATTATTCTAATTCCAAGTCTTTAAGTTTTGAAGATGCTTTTGGATACTGCATTTTTATGCAGTGAGAAAGAAATATTGACAAAGTCATTTCCATCATGATAATAAAACAATTTATTACATTTTCAACGGTGAAATACTGTGATTTATTTATTGAATAAAAGTGATATTCTCTCACAGTGTGAAAGGATACCAAAGTAAGTAACAAAATAATTTCTGCCTGTCATAAGATAGAGATAGTAACTAAATCATCTTGATAGAGCTAAAACTTCAAATTTCTTCCCAAATATGTTGCTAAAATCCATGCAATGTAATGTTTTCAATCTCACAACTGCTAAGCTATGACGTCTCAACCGCTCAACTATGACGTCAAGCCTATGACACTGTGTAAAGAAAAGACAGAGGCAAAGGGGAAATAAAAAAAATGTAATAAACAGAAAATTCAATGTTTTGTAGATGAATATGGAATTTGTTTCACTCGTGAAACAGGATTTTTTGATATTTTCACTCGTGCTTCGCACTCGTGAAAATTTCAAAAAATCCTGTCCCACTCGTGAAATAAATTCCATATTCATCTACAAAACATTGAATATCCTCTATGTATAACATACGTGAAAGTTGAAATGTATGCATATATGAGTCCATCAATTATATTTTGTTTTAAAAACTTGAACAGTTTATGATTGATAACTTGACCAGAGACAAACGTTTATATGTGCAAGTGTATTTTTGTGGTTAAAAATGATGGACAATATTCATTGCATTTCATCGCTAGTTGATATAATTGTCTGCTCTATGACTAATGTATAACCTATAAGCTTCAATTCAAACAACAACAGTTTACTGCAGTTTATTTATGCAAAGTTAAAAAGCATTTTCAGTTTAGACTTCTTGATTTCTAAATAGTTTCAGCGCAAGATACATATGTTGACTTAAGGATAAGAGGATCCAGGTGCTTGAACATAACATTGCACATTGGTACATGGCGTATCCACGTCCCTCTCTTCTTTCTATAATCTCTAGGGAGAATGGAGGTGTGTTTGTCCTCTGTATGATATAGTTCTTCATTACTGATGAAACTTTGCCAGAAGATACGCAGTATCTTTCGAAGACCTCTGGTCAACAAGATTTCTTTGTTTTTTGTTTTTTTTTATGTCAGCTTCCATGATTCTGTATCAAACAATGACAGATGAAGTACTAGAACACTGCTCTTAGTGTATGAATAAAATTTGGTACTGCTGAAAGAAGATGGAAACTGCGCAACCCCCCCCCCCCCCCCCCAATAGAATTTTGGAGTTTGGATAATTTCCCCTTCCCTTATTTTTTTATTTTTATTTTTTTTTTGCTTGTGTAGATTTTTAGGTATCAAAGTTGAATTTTTTTTCTCTGGCTGTCCCCTCACCCTTTCAAAAGAGATGCTACGTCCCTATGGCTTCTGATATTCCCACAAGGACGTACGTCTCTGATATTCCCACAAGGACGTACGTCTCTGATATTCCCACAAGGACGTACGTCTCTGATATTCCCACAAGGACGTACGTCTCTGATATTCCCACAAGGACGTACGTCTCTGATATTCCCACAAGGACGTACGTCTCTGATATTCCCACAAGGACGTACGTCTCTGATATTCCCACAAGGACGTACGTCTCTGAGTTACCATCTGCAGAGATCTTCCATCCAAGGTAGAAAAAACACTTGCTCAACAGATAAATACTCTCATTTTTAAAAGAGATTAAAGGGCTAACCTTAAATTTTAATTTATCTGTTACACTAGAACTAGACAAACAATTACTAGTATAACATTTTCAACAGTGCAATGCTATAACTTTTCCAGTGAATGGGAGTGAATGAAAAAAAAACTAAGTGATATATTTTACGGTGAAAAAAAAATGCCTAAAGTGCGGCAAAACTCTCGATTTGTTTGTGTGTGCATTGTGTGCGTTTTTTTGTTTTTTTGTTTTTTGTTTGGTGCATTTAACAAAATACTCCGTATTTAGATAACAAGTGAATATTAACCACCCGTACACGGACTAGAAATTACAAATTTTTCTTCAAATCATTGTTAAAATCTGTTAACAATCTACTAGCTATGACTCTCACAACCGCAAAACTATCACAGCGTACGACACTGCATTACAAAAAGACATCTAGGGTAATTGGAAATCAAAGGAAATGTAATAAACAGAAAATGCAATATTTTTTTTAGTTCAATATGGAATTCACTGCACTTGATTTTCTTTCACATTAGTGAGAAAATCATAAAATCCTGTTTTATTCGTGAAAGGTATCAAACTACGAAACATTGAATATCCTCTGTCTTTTTTCGGTGTGGGCTTTAAAGAATTTTTTACTTGGTCTGATAGCGATTAACAAAAGTCAGTAAAGAGATCTAAATTAAATAAATTTTATTCGTAAGCACTAAATTTAACAAGGGATACGCTTGTATCATATAACAAAAAGGAAGAGAATCTTGCTCTTATAAAAGTGGAAACTACAGTTTTGTATTCATTTTTGGCGTAAAAAATATCACTGCATTATACAGTTTATACTTCATTACATTTAGAATCAGAACAACGACAGATTTTTTTTTTAATTTAAAATGTCACTAATTAGATGAAATCAAATTAAATTAATTTTCTATCGTCAACTTTCTTTATTTATGTAGCAATATACATGTACCATTATCACCTGCATATGAAGTTTAAATATGTCTCTCAGTTGATTTGATACGCAAGAGAACGCTCTACGCGTACGTTTACGAACAATTTCTAAAACGAGGCAAACTACTGACAAACAAGTTGATGAAGAAAGAATATCAACAGTCTCGTTTAAAGTCAACACTTCGCAAATTCTATGGTCGATACTATGACCTTGTCAAAAAATATAATCTATCAATTAGTCGAATGATGACTGACATTTTTCATTAATTACATTGTTAGTCCTTTATTTTCACACTGAATTGTCTAATTTTTCCGTTTGCCCGTTCATGACAAAGAGCACACGGCGGGTGTGATCGGTCGACAGGTGATGCATAGTCCTCCATGGCACCTGGTTCCGCCTCTGATGTTTTTAGAAGTCCCTGTTTGCTACAAATTTGTATTTTTTAATGGACTTTTCAACTTGATTTCTATTCGTTATCTTCATATTTCTTTTCAAATCAATTTTAAGAAAGTAAGGAATGGACGTTTTACGAAATAGGGCATGCACTCATCACAAGTTCATTGCGATTTGTCTCTCTCATTTTGGGCATTTGAGATGCCCCACCTTTCTGTTTATTTATGATGGAAATTAACATAATTTACCACTACTTTCTTAAATAAATGACCCTATTACCCCTACTTTATTGAATGTCAAAAGTGTCTCCAGAGATAGTAAGTTGAATTGTTGGAAATGTTTGTTTTGCAATAAACAAATTTTAAAAAACAGCAAAAAATAATCCCAGGAAATTCGGGTTTAAATATAATTCCAGAATATTTTCTAAATTTGAAGGAATTAATTATTTTCCTTAAGGAAGTGATAAATAAACTTATCTAAAAAGGCTGTCTGGCAATCGGTTTAACATGAGGCCATTCCAAGATTTCTCTTTAGCTTCCGCGTCTGCCTTGGGTTTTGTTCAACACCCCATATCAGGAAAAAACCCACACAACATCAATAGTCCAGAAATTGATTATTTTGATTAAAATCTGGTACAATGTTTCCCTGTTTTGTCGTTAATCTTTCAAATAAGGTATGTACTTAGCATTTAGTACCTTGATTTTCACAGAAATACCCTCTGAATGACTATAAAGTGTTTGTTTATTTATTTTTTTTGGCCTGACCGTGAATAGGTATGTCGGTGTACGCTTAACATAATTAAAAACTTGGAATGCGCTACACTGTTACATGCAACCATAACTGCAACTTCATTTGAACTTTGAATCCTTATGTCAAATAATTATTTATATTCTCCTAATATATCTGTTGGGATATCCTAAACTTTGAGCATGGGTAAAATATTGCAGAATTAAATTGAAAAATTAACCTTCGGTTTTCTACATTAACATATAAGAAACAATCAAGATAATTAGTAAAGAACGTGGTCATTAATTACGTGACACTAATTGCTGAGAGTTTTTATGGTGGATATAATGGATAATAAAGGATGCACACGTGAAATCGGAAATGATATGAGTAATGAACAACTTTTAATAGTTAAAGAGTGACGAAGAAAAAGAAGGCTATTTAAAAAAATGAGATGCTCGAGATAAAGGTGTAAAATATTCATTTGTGTGTAAATCAAATTTTTTACCTGAACAAATAAAGCAGGTAAATGGAAGCACATGTTTGTTATGGGGTTGATACGATACTTATGACATCTGATGTATGAGAGAGGAGGAACCATTAAAATTTAAAGTTTTAATCGATCCTCTTTATCATGTCCCACGTTTAATGATATACATACATCAAAAACAGATAGTGGGATATGATCAATGAGACATATTAAATATTGTTGAATGATTGAGATTTCTTTTTTTATTGGAAATTAATTCTTTTTTTTTTTTATTATTAGAAAAGGAGTAATCTCCTACCTTATTCTAGCATCTGTAGGTAGTATTTGAACACCAATGTTCATTATGCAACACTTTAAGCAAGCACATTTCCATCAAAAATATTAGGATTAAAATATACATTTGATTAATTTATATTTAGAACCTGGAGAGGAGGGGGCAGGGGCACGATCCCCAACCTTTTTTGAGTTAATTATTTTGCTATCGTAAATTTTCCTGTGGATGCTGGTTCCATCCTCCCACTTTTTGTTGCTGTAAAGTCGAGCATTGGCAAATTCAAGTATTTGAACAGTAAATTAGGCATTTTTTAAAAAAAAATTTGGCTTGTTAGATTATTTTGGGAAGTTGTCCCCCCCGTTTGGTTAGTCTATTTAAAAAAAAAAATCTTTTGCTTAATTGTCAGATTTTTTGGGAAAGTTGCCCTCCCCCTTTTGAAACCGTTGCTACTGTCCTGTTTTTCTGCCAATCTACTACAATTAAAAGTTTTTTCACAAACATTGTCTTCTAATTAATAATAAGACTGATTTGTTTGCTGTTTAGGTTATATTTCAATGTCTCTCCCCTACATTTATGCCCCATAATCAAAGATTTGGGGCATATAGTTCTTAGTCTGTCCTTCGGTCCACATGTCTGCAAAAATTTCATCCTTGCCCAATGTGTGAACGCCTTGAGCTAGGGCTTTCATATTTCACATGTGTATTACTTGTGACAAGACCTTACTTTGGTTACCAACATAGTTGACTTTTGACCTTGGAGTATGACCCACTTTTACAATAACTTACCAAACTTTAACCATGGACAAAACTTTTAAATGGTTAGTGCCAGGGCTTTCCTATTTCAAATGTGTATTTCTTGTGACGAGAAATTTCTTCTGGAACCAACTTTTTGACCTTGACCTCTGAGTTTGACCTATGTATGAAAAACTTGAAACCATGACTATCAGCTCTCATAAGGGGGGGGGGGGGGGATCAGTATCTCACAAACACATCTTGTTTCCTTTTGTTATTTAAGGTGACATAGATTTTTTTTTAGAACTATAGATTTTTTAACGTACTAGTTGGTAAGACTTATTATATTATATTGACAATATGCAGACATCTATAAAAATTACTTGAATTTTTAATTAATTAAGTAAGATTCTGTCAATATTTACCTTTATAAGTACATACATATCATTGATTGTATATCTCAGTCTTTGTCAAATTTTACATGTCTGGAGAACACTTTTTCAAATAGGCTTGAAATCATTATTGAAGATCACCTGTAGAGATTTGACATTTACAATGATAACAAATATAAAGTAGAATATGACTTCCACGCGAGAGTCATTAATTTGTAATTTCACAACATATTAATAATTAGAGGTAAGAAAAATCTCACGGTCTGATGCGCATGCACATTTTTTTTTGCAAAAAAGGAACATCATTGCGTAGACAATCCAATGTTAAAAAGACAGGATGTGGTAAATTTTAAGGAAAACCGTCTGTGGCGTTTTCGAGTGTGAGTGTTTTTCAATGAATTTATAACTTCAAAAGGAGATTTAAAATAAGCTAGAAGGAAATTCTGATATATATCTGTAAGTATTTTGTAAAATACACTCAGTTAAGGTATATATTAAATTCGTTATAAAGAATCTCAGACTGTTAGTTATGGGAAGTTGAGCTTGTAATCTATGTAGTTGCTTTGAAAATGGTTGTCATTGTTAAATACAACACTCTCAATAAAAATGTTTTATGACGAATTGATTTATTAATATGTTCATTTCCAGTGTGTATTCCAAATTATTTATGTTTCAATCGAATTCAATATGAAAGAAATAATTAATGATTTAATACACAAGTTTTCTGATTATATATGCATATAAATAACTGAAATTCCTTTCTTTGCCATGAATAACGGAAATTATTTTCTCATTATTCATTATCATAATTATGTGGACTAGACTACAGATGATAAAGTTAGTAAGAGATTGTATGTTTAATATGCAATCATTGTCTCTGTGATTGCAGGAAATTATTGTGAAACATTGATTGTCCTTTGGCCATAAGACAGCCATATTATTGAGGTTAAATACTCGAATCTAGCCTGAAAATCTCAATGATTTTTTAAATCATGAAGACACTGGTCGGACCTATAAATCAAATATGGAGATAACGAACAGTAATCAAGCTCAAAAGTCCATAGGAAAATACAAATATAGCAGAGGAAACACGAACCTCTAAAAACATCAGAGGTGGGATCACGTGCCATGGAGTAGTAAGCATCCCCTGTCGAACAGTCACTCATCATCCGTTTTTATGATCGGGAAAACGGGAAAAAAATTCTTAGACAATTCAATGTGTAAATAATGCCTTAACAGTCAGTCAGCATTCGACTTAATGATATATTGTATTTACTGATTGTATCGTTCATTGTATCATTGTATCGACCATAGACCTTCCGAAATGATGACTTTAAACGAGATGTAGACATTCTTGTTTCATCATCTTGTTTGGCAATAGCCTACGTCGTTCTGGAAATTGTTTTGTACCTAGAGCTTGCACTTGCATATCGAATCAATCGGAGACATACCCATATGCAGGTGATAAGGGTATATTGCTACTTAGTAAAGAAAGTAGACGACTGTAAAAAGTCATCACCTTTTTCATAAATACACAATTTACCATATTCTTAAGGTTGTCAATTTGATTTTACATTGGCCCAGTAAATTTGAAATTAAAAATAGGAAATCCATATACACCTGTATTTATATTTATTGTATCAGTTCCTGGGTGTGATGTGATGCATTCTACATTTATTGCCAGGCCCATACAACCCATTTTAGTTGTTGGGGGTTGGGATGGGTATTGGGAGGGGCAACCAAACAAATTCTTGAAAAGAGAAAAAAGACCATTTTTGATGGGACTCAACTTTTATTTTATAGTGTAGTATATATTGGCAAAATAAGAATAGGATCCATACATGTTCTATATATTAATTGTCAGTTTTTTGTAATACATTTTATGTCAAGTGTTTAAACTTTTCCCCCAAATACGCAATTCACCTAAAAGATATTGTTGGAGAAAGCATATCCAATGGTCTTTCATTATTTATTGATTTTAATTTACTGTAATTAACAAGGAAACATTAACTTTTTTTCATTGTTTATAATGCCATACTTGATATCTTTCGATTGATTCCATTGCTTAAATAAATAAATAAAAAAATGTGTAAAAATTCCCCATCTATGATATGCTGCCCCTTTCCTCCTCTTTATTGATGTGTTGGCAATGCACACAATTGCTACATGTCCTTACATAAAATTTGGATAATTATAAGCGTAATTGTATAGGCCTACTCAAAGGCGCACCTGTCACGCACAGAAAGTTTCCTTGGAATGTTCGGAATGTAAGAGTTATTTTACAAAGGCCTAATTCGGCATTCTTATAACTATGTTTTTGAAATTTGAAAATTACATCTTAACACATAGATCAGATATTAGGTAAAATGTAAATACATAAAAGCATCTATGTAGACGTCATACACCACATTTATAAATTCCAGTATAAAGAAAGGTGATCTTTCTCGCTTGTGTTGAAAAATTACCTTCTTTTTAATGAAAATATTTTATTTTTTCTGTTTTTAAGGATAATTTAATTTCATATTCTGATTTTATTCCTTGTATAAATCCCATATTAATTTTCTGAGAAATACTTTCAAAACAACCCTCGAGGACACACACTAAGCTTTGTTCAGTCCTCAGACAACGCAGTCTCAATTTCGTATTACTAGCAGTGTATGGGCCTGTTCTTATATAAAATTATTGTGTTTTTTTTTTCTTGAATTCTAACCTTGCTGAATGTAATGCTTACTTAATACATCTGAAATGAATAAGGTGAAGCTAATGAGCCGTGCTTAATGTCATACATCCTGTAAAAATATGAGTCATCAACAGGACAAAAAATACGGACTTCCAGAAGGAACAGAGTTAGGATCAGGTGTCCTGGAGGAGTAAACATCCTCTGTTTACCGGTCACACTTAAGATAAGGCCTCTGTATTGATAAGGTAAACGGAGTGATCAGTAGTCAAAATTGATATAAAAGCAATGAAATAAAGATAGACAAGAAAACGTGTCAGTCAAAATAGAACTAAAAGATGTTGTTTTTGTAAACAAGGTCTTTATAACAAGAATTTGCAAAATTCTTTCTATAAAAATTAGCGTACATGAATATTGTTCACATGCCAGATAAAGTAGACTAATACTTCTGGGAAAAACAATCTTGATACTCCTAGTAATGCTTCATGAAGAAAATTCATCAAATTTCAGGAAAACTCATATAAAACTGTAATTATTTAGGATAGTATGTATACACTTACACATATATTGCATTGATTATAGATTTCTTTCTGAGTCATATAAAATATTCCCACTTCTATTCTGATTTAGCTGAAATTGCAAAAGTAGACCGACTGAAAATCAGGTTAATGCAGACAATGTTAGTTATGCTGGTTATACTTCTTGAACGGACGTAGGAACAAATATTTGATAGAAGTGGAAATACTAGTACTGCTATTTATTAATAATGATATATGTAATGTACACTTAAAAGTTCTCTCTATTTCTAATATGGAATGTTTCTGAAATGCTGTAAATTAAACAAAATTGGTTAAATGATTATGTTCTTGAAATTCGAATCAAGAAATTTAGAAAAAAAAAATGTGAAGATCGCTATGTTCTTGACCCCAGTTTGCACTATGTAATACATGTACATGATGTCATGATGACAAGAGAGAAAATAAACCATTAACAGAATTAGTTATTCTTTCTTAAAGAACATTTCAGCATGACACAAGGTTGATATGTGAAAATTTAAATAAATTATTTTTAGATTTCACAGTGCACAAAGTCTGCAAAAAAAAAAAAAAAAAGAACCCCAAAAAACAAACAAACAAACAAACAAAACCAAACAAACAAACTAACAAACAAAAAACCTTGATTATACATCATTCTATTATTATCAGATTCAAAGAAAAATGTAAGGAATATTAATTAATTCCTTACTTACATATATTGCGTTTGAGCTAGTAGATCTCACTTAATTGTAAGTATTAAGAATCAAATATAAACAAAATTCCGTGTACTTTTACAGGCACGTTTTGGTAAGATTGATTTTATGCTTTGATCTATCAAATGCGGGGAGGTTGATCAACCACATGGAATATGTTCTAGCTATTAGAAGGGCGTACCAAAATAACTGAAAATTATGTCCATGTACTATGTAAAAGTCCACGTTATGTCATTTCTGAGTCATAATGATATTGCACCGGGGTCATAATGATTATTGCACGAGAGGTCAACTGCAAAAGTTAATATGACATAATTAGTGAAGGCGCACTGTGTATGTTCGAATTTTAATTAAGGGATATATTTGGTCTTTATCTCAAGGAACATTAATTAAAATATTATAAGAAAGCAAGGATTATAAACTCGACATAAAAATCGCACAGTACACTTCAAATGTCATTATCGTACCTAGTGGGATTTTTTAAAGTAATATAACAATGATTAATGAACACTGTTCAGCAATACAGATAAAAGTTAATGCTGGCGAGTTTAATATCTAAGCATTTGCTGCCATTTGACTGATTTTGTTTTTGGAGTGATGAAGCATTATTGCAGGGTGGTTGATCTCTCTCTCTGAAAACTTTTGCAGTTTATAGAATTGTGAAGGCTGTTGATTATAAACCTACTTTGGTTGGGCACAATAAGATGTGATCTACCAGAGTTGATGAATCAGATTGTTTGATAATTGAAAATAATTGTTTCCTTTTTTGTAGATATTCTGTGAACACGTACTTTAAATGCACTTAAATTCAGAAGTTTTAAACTATAAGGATTCAACACTTGTGATTAAATAGAAGTCTACATGTACATCCTGTATTGGACTCTGGTACTGCCGATTGACAAACAATGCTATATGTGTTTAGGAGACTCCATCTCAGAAATCGATTTTGAACCTATTTTACTGAAATAATCAATTGGATCGTAAACAAGTTCTAACAACTAATGAGTTCCTCTCAGTAATAATACTAACAACCATTTATATATCTATTCTGTTGCACTGTCAAATGAACAATCAAATTATTTTAACACATGTTTTGAGAAATTCGCGGTAAGACCTGTAGATTGGACCTACCTTAAGTACTCTCTGACTTTACGATCCGGACTTTTGATATATATATGAGTCATAAAATGTCATTTATGATAAATACATTCTTTATTATTTCTGACCACACAGGTGAGAAGATCTGAAATCCTAAATATAACATCTTCCTAAAAAATGATGTATGCTTGATGTTCTCCACGTGTATCATTTTAACATATTATATCATTTTAAGATCTCTATATTAAGTACAATCAGGACTTTATAAACTGTTTTCTTACGGGTTTCACGGGAATCTAACATGCTAGCGACCTCTATGTATATTCCGATATATGTTTTTAAATTATTTCTTTTTGAAAAGTAATTTTAGAAGAAAAAGAGTTTAACAATAAATATTACAACTGTGAATCACCTCATTTTGGCAAGATATACATGCAATAGGTATGTACATACTAGCAAAAGGACGTAGGTTTGTGTTGTATATCAACTTTTATTATACAAATAAACATATGAATGAAATTTCCGCATAATTGTACAATAATAAAGTTGTTGCCGATAAACATTCTTTACAGTATTAATCATAAAGACCAAGGTTATACATGTATATTAGTTTGGAATTTATAATGAATTTAGAAAAATTAGCACGTTTGTTTTGCTGTCATACTTGATAAAATGAAATGGAACAAAACATGTTTTCTTTTAACACCTTTATTTACTATAGTCAGCTTCAAGGACACTCGCTTTATCAAAATATAACGCAAAATGTCCAGTAAGGTCATTATCTGTAAGTTTTCGATGTTATTCATTCTTAGTCTACGTGGACAAGAGATAGGAATATGGTTATTATAATATACAAGACAATAAATCACTAGCAGAAATGCCTGACCTAATTAAATTAAATTACTACTGTGTAAAATATTGTAGTTAAGAAAAACATGAGAACAATGTTTTTGCGTGGTAATAATGTAAAGTACTCCTTTTAAAAGTTTCCTTCAGCCCCCCGTTTTTATGGCGTAGAATGAAGCTCGAAAGCCTTCTAGGGATCGTCCAGCCGGAAGTTTAAAAATTATGCGACCAAAGGACTCAGTCTATGCATCCACAACAGAGAAGAGTGCACATCCGTTTCTTTTGAAAATGCTCTCAATCACTAGTAGCTCCAAAATAAGATCAATTTAATAATTAAGGTACAAACACCGATACTGGATTTATTGTAGCAAAAAGACAACAGTCTAGGCCGTAAAATTGATAGCCTTCAAAGGATATCAATAGAAACTATCCTGAGGTGCTTTCACTCAAAATGTTGTGCAAGCTAAAATATTAAAAAGCGATGCTTGGATATTAATAAATAAAACGTATTATAAAGATTCCTTTCAAGTTCTTCAATTGACTGAAGAGTGTTATTTTTTAATAATTTAAGACGCTCATGTTCATTTACTTTCATAGGTATCTGGATGATACAATTTGGACCGTAGTATAATTTTAGTTGACAATGTGTGGTTCTAAATTCCAAAAAATACGTTTCCTTTTCGAAACCCTTTAATCCTTTCGGGCTTTTGAATAAAAGATATTATTCTCCGTCAATTATCCTTCATAATCCTTCATCTCCTCATTATTTAGTCGGCGGCGTGATGCAGTGGTTAGAACCTTACTCTTTAAAGTCGCAGATCATAAATATGATCCTTACGTCGCAGGTTTGAATCCTGTTGTAGGATGTGGAGACCTATAACCGAAACATTGACAGGGAAAAATATCCTTTGCCTTTTGCCTAGAACAGGTCTAATTTTGAAGCATTCCACCAGCGATAAGTGGTGTGTCAACGACAAAAAGCAAAACAAACAAAAATATTGTACGTTTTAAGAAGTAAGACATGGCTTACCAGAAGATGACCGGTGCGTGATGTAACAGACAGTTTTCTGAAAATTACATCCCACATTTTATTTTACATCGATATCTGTACTTGGACTGGCAATTCCTTGTACCTCTTACCTTTCTTCCAGAATCGTACATTTTCATACCTCTGATAGGGAAGCAAAATAATGAAAAAAAAATGCCAACACGTACTTGAAGTCAAAATTTAAAAAAAAAAATGCTGGTGAATTTGATGTTGTGTATTTGGCAAGCCAATACGTTGATAATCACGAATTTATGCCAGCTTTTTTGTGTTGTAAAGAAGGTAATAAATCCATATACCGTATAACGGGTATTTTCTGCCGTTGTCCAATTTTTGCGGAATTTTGCGGATAGGACAAATCCGCAAAAATTACAATCGCAAAATATTTTTTTCAATATTCATTCAGATATTTTGTACATGAAATTATGATAAGTGGTGTGTATGTCTGATAGGGTTCTCAATAACGTAAGAACCTGCGTACTGGACACAGAAAAATTATTTGGAATGCAAGGTTTTTAAAATCGATGCGTCCGCAGACTCATGAGTGGCCACATCCTCGTTAGCGAGAAAATTCGAGTGTCATCGAAATTCGAAGATTTTAGATGTCAGGATTTGTCCAAAACATATTGAATCAAAACCTTCCTAGATGTAAATAATATCAATTAAATAAGTTGATACAAAAACATCTTTACTTGTACCTATTTTGCAATTATTAGTCCAAACTCCGATAGCTGCAAACAACACATGGTAGCTTTTCTTTTTTAAACGTGTTTTATATTGAGACAATACTTGTAATTGCTGCTTGTATACACAATGTGGCTAGATTGTCTCGTGAATTTCACCTAATGCATGACTGACAGGATTAGTTACGCCTCAATGCACATGACACCTGTGATTGTTAACAGTCAACTTTGGGGTACTTCATTATGCAACTGTTTGATTTAGCTTAAAATATAAACACACAATTAATTTTGATGGCAGTTAACTAGAAAATGTATTTTAGAATATGGCTTGGATGCATTTATTATCATTATCTACATATATTTAAATACATGTACTATTATTTTAATAGATCGCATAAAACGTCTGTTAGAATAAAGATTTGTATTGTTCGGGTGGACTGACACTGCATTAATTCATTTCAATTGGTACTCGAAATATTTTTACAAAAACTAACTAAAAGATAGTACAGTGTACTTTAATTAAGCATAATAGCTTAATACCAGTTTTCATGCACCTTTGATCAATATGTCTTAATTTATTTATAAAACGTAAACATGACAGCATTCTGATAATTCATAAAGTTTAGTGCATGATCATACCCCGAAATAAATTCTTGCGGTATAGTGCAACCGCAGAAATTGAAAACGCAGAAATTAATTCGCAACCTTTTAGGGGTTAAATCGCAAAAAATTCCAACCGCAGAAAATCCCCTTTATACGGTAAATAGCTAAACAAGGATTTGCAATAATTGCCCCCCCCCTTTCTGTTTTGTAAACAATTCCATGACAACAGGTAAAAATTGCAATAAATGTCATTTGTTCTTTGTTATAAACAACTCTAAGGCAAAAGGTAAATAAGGATTTGCAAAGGTTACTGAAATTAGGGGAGAATAGTTGATTGTATTGAATGGTAATTTAATGAGCTCTTGGCAATATGTATATATATACTTAATCATAATTATTTTAATTGAAGCTTGTTATTAAGATCATAAATACAAAATATTCAGTATTCTCGGTTGGTTTATGAAATATCCTTCTTAAAACATCAATGTTAAATTTCCTAAAAAGTTAAAGTTGAAATTGCAATTCGAAGATATTGGGACCGTCTTATTAAGCCTTTATCCCAAATAATTAAATCACTATTATTGATAATATTTGATCGATCACCTGTATCAATTAATAATGCGCGGGGGAGAAACACAACAAATGTTTAAAAACAATGTTTTGATCGGGAGAGGAATGCAAAAAAAGTGAAACTGATATGAATGATGAAAAAATTTTTAAGGTTACTTGCACAGACTGTTCTTTTTTTTTTTTTTTTTTTTTTTTCAAAGAACTTCTTTTGGGACAAGTACATTGGAAGATTTATTGCTTCAATATCTAAACTTTCTTATTGCGTATTTATATTGCTTTGCTTGTACCATATTGATTTTTTACTACTCATATTTGTAAAACCTTTGTGGTTAATATGCACAACGATTAATCATTGGCAATTTGCTCAGACACAACATGCCTAAGGGGGAAAAAGATATTATGAAACATTTGAAAGTCTTTCATATTTCTACTGTAAGCATGCGAACTAAGTCTTGGCAATTTAATCTTCTGGAAAGCTATATATTTTACATTGAAATAGCCTGAAATATTAAGTAACTTACAAAGCTTTGGATAATATATGACAGAGAAACAAAATAAAGCAAAACATATGTGCATGGGAGGTTTTTAATGGATGAATCATAAAATTTATATTATGATAAATACATTCTTTGTTGTTTTGACCACGCATTCCAAAAAGGAAAAAAGGTACAAATTTATTATTACAAATATAGACTAATTTAGACAGGGCGGTTTTAACTACCTATAAATTATGCAGAAAAGATAATGTATTCATGGACCTTGTGGATCATTGCGATAACTTAATATACAACTGACAGACGTTCAGTTTTCATGTTTTCAACTAAAAGTGTGGTTTTAGCGTTTGACCACATTCTGGGAACCATAAGCCTTACCAGATTGCCAATACTGTTCAGTGTGTATCACAAACAATTTTATTTTATGACTGTCCAATGATAGATTTGAGGAAGAGTTAATATCTTAAAGATTGAGGGAGGAGTGATATCAAAAGCCATAATAACAAACAGGGATTGCTAATTTGTGATTTCGTTTCATCATACAGTAATATTAGCCATACATCATTTCCCTATATGACCAAGAAGCAACTGTGGAGTTGGAAAAGAACTTCTAATGAATACGGTTCACTAAAAGGATGAGGCCATCACAATAATTCACAATTTCGACTAGTTGCGAATAGAATGTCTTCACGTGGTAAGTACCTCTTGTTCTTCATTTACAAGCTTTGTTCATATTTAAAGAAAATAGGGTCCCAGACTTACCTGGCCAATTTTGAGGCTTGATATCTGTTATTTAACTTACTCTGTAGCTTTAGCTTGATATCAGTTTACAAAGAATTTCAGCCTGGTTTTTACATGTTCAAGGTTATGCTTAGTACCAGACTAACGCAGTCATTAAAGCTTAATAAAAGATTTATACAGTAATTTTACCATGCTTTCAAACTTATCTAGTAATGTTTGCTTTTTTAAGTATTTACCCAATGATTTAAGCGTGATACATTTAAAAATGTCTAATAGAGATGTTGTGTATTCTGAAATCTTGCCTATTATGACGAAAACTTTTAACCCTCCTCCCTTAATGTAAATTGTTTTATTTTTGTTGTTGTCCAATGTGGAATTTTGATTAATCTCGCAAATGTCTTCGGAAGCAATCGTGAATTCATTAGAGTATTTTTACTGTATCAGACTTTATCAGTTATTTAGCTTGGTTTAAAGTTTTGGAAGTACAAGTATTCTTACTTGATTATTCCGATGTACCCAGTAAGTTTGTCTTAGTATTAGATGTCATCTTTATCTCTACCCAGTAATTTTTTAAGCTTGGCGTCAAACTGATCCAGTAATTCTAACTTCTCTTTATGTTTGTGTAGTATAAGTCTATTTCCAATCGATTCAGCTTAATTTTAGGTGAACCTAATAAAGTTAGCTTGAAATATTAGCTTGGTATCAGACTTTCCTAGTTATTTTAGCTTCCTTATAGACATTCCAGCAAGTTATAGCTTAGTTTAGCTTTTAACTATACCAACCCAGTGAATTTAGATAATCCAGTAATCAATAAATAAGATAAAATTAGTACATGTATTTTTATACAGTAATTTTAGCCTGCTCTAAAACTCATCCAGTCATTTTAGCTTTGCATCTGGCTGAGAAACCATTTTTTTAAGCTTGGGTTCTGACATTTACTGTAGATTCGTTTTTTTTTTATAGGTATGCTTGTACAAGTAACAGCATAAATAATCTTCTTCTTTTTTTTTTTTTTTTTTTTTTTTTTTTTTTATAATAATTTTTAATGCGTCCTTGAGTTAACTCAAATTTAGATATATATTTAAAAACAGTTTTGTGAAAATATTTATGAGAATTAAATATTTCAAATAGAAAATAGTTCTTTGCTTTTTACATGTATTAAGACATTCAAATTTTAATTTACTTTCTTTCATCTTCTTGGGCTCTGTTGAGGTATACATCCAAATAAAACAATTTTAATGTATACAATGTACCGTTTTATTTGAATTAATTTCTACAAGACAACCAAACATGTTGGTTCTTAACACTTGTTTACATGTTTTTCTACTCTTTATAACATGTTTATTGGTTTAAGTCAATTTGAATGCCATTTCTACCAGAATGAAGCAATTCTTTAATAGATTCAAATGATTATAGAAATAATAATATTATCAACCTGAATTGACGAAGTAAAAGTTATTCGAAAAAAATAAAAACTTTTAAATCCCTAAACCTTTTTTTTTATATTTCCCTCTTAATTCATGTGATAATTCATTTGATTGATAATGCCAAGTTCAAAAACACATTCAAAATGACCGATTGCGGGAGACCTGTCGCCCTTTATCTAATATATTATCTTTACAAGATGTATGCAGGATATATTAGTGTTAACCAATTACAATGTCCCAGATAAAACAGGTTCTACAATAGTCAGTCAATACACTGAAGTATCTCTGTCCTCCATCTCTAAAATCATGTATACAACACTTTATATACAGGCATATTAAGTTAAAAAGTTTAAATTTTTTAAAGTTAACATAAAAATTCTCAACATAAATGTTGAGATGTGCCTACTGCCTTTGCAAGATGTTTTATGAAATAATTTTTTTCCTTTTTCCAATTAGTCTTTTTTTTTCTTCTTGACATCATTCAGAAGCTTAAGCCATTGATATATGTATATACATGTACTTCTGTAGTTATTGACGTTAATTTGACGTTAACTTCCCTTGCGGTATCAATAGATACAGTGTACAGGTATATAATATTGAGTTTTAAAGGTTGTATGTTTATAATTTATGTGATAAGTTTAATAATATACACAATTAATATTTTATGAAACCTACCCACCCAGCCTAACAAAGTATTCTTTGAGGAACGGATATGAATCTTATGATTTTTTTTGCTAATTGTAAGCATCTTTCAAATAAATTCTTCAAATAACGTCCTTTTGAACCGATATCTATCTAGCATATTTTTTTCTGTTGCGTATTTAACTACAAAATATTACTAAAAAGCAGAATCAGAAAGAAACACGAAAAAGTAAAATGATACCTTTCTTCAGCTTAACAAATCGTCATCTCTGAACAGTCCTTAGACATGAAAAATGGTTTTAAACATGAATGAATGCAAATTAGATAATTTTTTTTAATTTGAAAGGATAAACAATCAAATATGTTCTTGTAATGACAATAACAATAGATGTGATCTATTTTTTGTATCGATCAATCAATTGCGTGGGAGGTTTTCTCCCAAAACAAACCTTTAAATTTTTCTATGTACAAGTCACATAGGGCTGTAACTAAAATACCTAGGCTAAAAATATTTTAATGGCAATGAGAAGTATATTTCAAGCAGAATATAAAGACATATATCTTAGCCTTGATTCATGATTATTATTTTCCAAGGAGTCATAAAACTTTAATTTTACCATTTTGTGCACGCCTTGTTTATCAAACTCGTGTTACGAAAATGAAACGTGCATTTTCACTAAAAGGATTCAATTTTCACGCAGATTTATTTTTTCATGAGGAATTTTTCCTGACACATTACATCAACTTGAAAATGATTTTATAAATCTTTTACAAACACCTTATCTACATGTATCTGATACTTTGCATTCAAGGTATGTTTTTAGATGTTCAAAAATTCACTCAGCTAAAATCAAAATTTTCAGTGAAAATTTAAAGTTAAATATAATCTGTTATGATGAATAAATTCCGATCGTTAAGCAACAATTTCTTTTGGAAGGAAAAATGTGAATTTTTTGATTTAAGAACAGACTGGAGAATTTTAACTGTTTTTGATAATATATTCAAGAGAGATAATGTATTCATAATATCAGTAAAGCGTGACGGCTTGATTAATCAAAGTATGAACAATTGAAAAAAAAAAACCCACGAGACTTCAATGCAGATTTGCCATCTGGACACCACTGGTCAAACTACACAAAGTGTCCACTAAAAACTGTTGTCTCCTACATAAACCTTGACTTTATCATCACTGTTGCTTAACAGAAGAAAGAAGGAGATCGATATTAGTCAACATTGAAGGAGAGTGAATTTTACAGCTTCATTCTTGTTTTGACTGATCGACTTGAATTTCTGTGCAAAAATAATACTTTTTAATATCTGTATTTGAAAAAATGAAGTGTACTGATTGATATGAATTCCTCCCGGACTTTATCATTACAGTATCTTAGTGAGTGATATTTTTGGAGTAAAATGACGTCGTTGAGTAAGTGAAAAATAATTTAATCCTTGTATAGTTGAATAAAAGAATACATATTATTTTTGATACCAAAGAAAGAAGTAGGTACTGTTTTGGCTTTATTGTGCCCTAAAAATTTTATGATTTAAAAAAAAAAAATAAATACAATATGGCATGAAGTAACACCATTCTGAAAATATGATGTCATTAATTTGGCATATTTCTAAGTTTTAAGCAGAAAAAAAGCATCAAAATGACTCATTTTAGGGGTAACTTTCTTGTCAGAAAATAGTGCCCACAGCCGTCGTCCACTTCAATATTTGGATGTTGTATAAAATTCTTTGAATAATCACACTTCTCAAAATCTTTGTCGGGGATGCATGTGGTCTTTATTATCTGAAAGAAAATTTCACTGAAAATTGATGTCTTTAATTCTGGAACTTTTTAAAAAAAATATGGGAAAATGCTCAAGTTTTTCACGTCACAATTAGCTTTAAGGAAGTCGTATGAAAAAAAAAAAAAAAAATCTTATTGCATGAAATTTCAACGATTCAGAAAGCACGAGTTTTAATTTATTTTATCACTTTCATATTTTGGAAAAATACAGGGCCAAATTTGTATTGAAACTGTACCCTGTTCTTTTCCGTTAAGGTTTCTTTTCCTTGAGTATATATCAAACCTTGAAACTTGACATTTAAAAAAGAGAGGATTTATTCAGAGGTTTATTGCAGTTTCGTTCTTGCAATGCGAATCAAACAAGAAGTACATGCATGTAGTTCACTGCAAACTCATTCATTTTTACTACGTTTAGATATCAGCATTTATACAAAAGGATGGTGTATGATCAATAGTATTCTCAAGTCAAATATTGTTTTACGTAATATGCATCTAATCCGTGTATTTGAATCACTGCGGGCAACACCATAAAATATGTAAGGAATTGATTAGTCAAACTCGAAAAACTCTACCATTTAGAGTTAATGTAAAACATTTTTCTTTAAGTGGGTTATTCAAAGAATACTAATTAAAAATCTAATTTGCCGATATCACTTAATTTTGCTGTAAGTGCACTTTATATGTATATAGAAATCTTCTCCAGGTTTAAAAGGTTCGCCGACTTAAGAGTGCTATTTTCATCTTAATCTGGAAATATGTGTTATGTTCTCAACATTAGCATAAATATATACATGTATGTATCTATATTAACATTATAATTATGTGAAACACAATCATCCCGTGTCATTTATAGCACTATAAATCCTATTTCAAAAGAATTTCAGTATACATTTTATTAGCTTATGAAATATGTTGAGATAACGAACAGTATTCGAGCTCAAAAGTCCATTAAACATTACAAAATAGGAGCAGAGCAAACACGGACCTCTAAGACATCAGAGGTGGGATCAGGTGCCATGGAGGAGTGAGCATCCCCAGCAAATATGCAAATATCGTCTTAAAGGAAAACATATATACATTTACTTATCTGGTAACTTGTGAACTATGCTAAAAGAAGGAGGAATTACTAATTTTTTATTTAAAAAGACAACCCAGCAACTTTTTTCTACTTGACAGCATAAATGGGCATGTAACTGAACATAGTACTCAGTAGACATTGTATAAAATATAAGTAACTATCTATAGTTGCCATATGCGTTAGAATCTTAATTAGTGTATTTATTATGAAGTTATTTAAGATAAATTCATGAAACTTTGTTAATCACATCTGTATTGTGAGTTTTTACACTCTATGTAACACATGGTCCTGTGATAAATGCCAAAAACATTGATTGTATATTGCCTTCCAGCAAAACACGTTACTATTTCCAATCGTTAATTGCAGAAAGTTGGGGTAAACAATTGACTCGTCTATGAAATACATTACAGACAATATTCCATTCACTATTTATTACCATAGCTATTTATAAGACACTGTCCAAAGAGACATTGAACCTAGGTCATGGTAAGGCTAACAAAACAAAACATATATTTTTGTCAATCATTTTCTTGTTGTCATTTCTCCTTTGATCTTTTAAAAATATCCCACAAATGATAATGCTAAAGAAAGTGGTATGAGGAGTATGATCTATTATGTGTCTTTGTTCAATAGCTGGTGGAGTATAAATACTAAAGATAGCCAGGCAAAGATGTGTATGAGAAATTAACTGTTTCTAAGTACATGTACTCTTACTTCGACTAAATATATAGTATTTATCGCAATATTATAGCAATATTTGACTAAATTACGGAAACTTTTTTCTATCTATCACTGGAACCACAAGCTTTCAGTTTATTGAATAATGCAACTTTGCTGTATTATACTAGAATTACTGTAGACGTACTTTTTTGCGTTTGGGATTAATTCTGGCTATGTACGTCGTCTTAATTTTGTACCAGCGGATTGAACAGAAAATGTGATTCCGCAGTATTATGACCCCGTGGAGAATGTACGTTTTGAGTATATATAGAATACGTAACACTGCTTAACTGCTGATTAAAGCCTTTTTTTAATTATCCCGAGTAAAAAATGTTCCCCTTTCCTTACAAATGCGCAATTTTCTTTCCTGTCACTATGAAAAATGTTCTTTACAGTAAGATGAAAAATATGTTTTGCTTACTTGATTCTTTGACCTTAAAACACCAGATTATTCACTGAGGGATTCTGATAAAGCAAAGAATCAAAAAGCCTCTAAATGCAAAATATTTTTATTTGCCTTAATCAGCAATCCAAATATTTTTAAGTAATTAGTATTAGTGCTTTCACAGTGTTAAAGTTGAAAATAAGATAAAGTGACCAATCCCTTAAACGCTGTAGAGAATACAATCATTACCAGGGCAAAAATTAAAGAGCTCTGGAAATACTTACCATTTGGGATCAGGTGCCTAAGAGGAGTAGACATCCCCTGTCTAAGGGTCACACCCACTTTAAGCCCTAGATATTGATCAGGTAAACTCAATAATACGTTTTGAGATTGGTTTGAAAACTAGCGCTTATAACATTTGTTGGAAAATGTCAGCCATAAAACGACCCCATAATAGATTGCAAACAAGGTCAATCTAACGACCATATTATATGCAAAAATGAACAGTTCTCAGTAACAACTGTTAGTAATAATACTGTTGTACAACAGAGGCCTATGTAAATAACATAATACAACTTATTTTTGAAAGCTTTATGTCCTTTTTCTTCCATTCTGAGAAAGAAGAATTGGGAATAAATGTATGTTTGAAACGTTCTGAATTTACAACTAGTTTCTCGATGCAGACAATACGAAAAATCAATGTCAAGAGCAGAAATTAAGTTTGGCATTTTCATGACATTTAAAACATTTAAAGCAGACTGTCACATACTTTGTATATACTGTATTTTTGTCCACGGAAATACTGTCACATTTAAATGCAGAAAAAGTGTACCTGTGAAATGCATATTTTTTTAAAAGGTCAAATTGTACGGGCAAATTAAGTTATAAATCTGTCTTTGACAGATCTATAGAATAATGAAAGGTTTTAAAGTAAGTAATTTGTTTCAAAGTAGAACTGTAGAATGAGACAGGTAATTTTTCTATTTATAAATAAGAGATTTGTAGCTTTCCTGATGAAAGTGTAATTCTTACCAAATAACGAATGTTTGATTGATTGATTGTTGTTTAACGTCCCTCTCGAGAATATTTCACTCATATGGGTACGCCACCACTTGCCAGTGGAGAGCTGCAAATTTTGACCTATACTCGGCACTTAGGGCCATTGAGCAGTGAGGGATCTTTTTTGTGCCAGCACCTACTGCGACACGGGATCTCGGTTTATACGATCTCATCCTTAGGACAAGTCTCGCAGTGGGATTCGAACCCGCGACATAAGGATCAACTCTTTACTCCGCAACTCTAGAGCAGACAAGTGTTTGAATGCAATAATAAAGACATAACGATGAATATTTTCCAAGTGACAGATCATAGCTATAGATGAGGGAGAAAAAAAGGAATTAACATGCATCAAATTCATAAAGTATTATGTTTTGTGCCAGGGAATGAAATATAAAAATCATGAACAGTAAGCATGCTCAAAAGTTCAATGAAACAAATCATATGGAGATTAGAGGAAATACATACCTTTACAAACATCAGAGGGGAGATCAGGCGCCAAAGAGGACTAAGCATTTCCTGTCGATCGGTCACATCCGGTATGCACTCTTAATATTATCTCAGTCAAAATTTATTGAAAAAAGGATCACCAGCTAAAAAAATTCAAAACGACACACTTTCCACACTGTTTTCTGTGCCGCTTTGGAAATTACTATAGGAGGGTTTCTTATGTCAATGATATAATCAGAGGCATGTTTTTTCGTCAAGTGGGGTAAGAAGATGGGTGAACAAGGCGCGCAGAATGCCTATAGCTTCACATATATAAAAATCACATTCAATTTTTGAATTTAGTATTTATTTAGTTCTCATTATTTGAAATTTATGAAATTATGATAAACAAATATTTTCTGAGGAAAACTTTCTCGGCAAAAATTATTCTGGTATTAAAAAAATAATGTGGTATTCGTGGGGTTCGAACCCTAGCAATAAAAATCCTGAGTATCATTTTCCTTTGAGACTAACACGCTAACCACTACGCTACACGGCTCCTGATGAATGGTGGCATTTAAATCATGTTTGTGATATGACCCTGTACTAAATGGACTTCAGGTATTTCTCAGAAAGATGCGAATGTTGTGTCACAGAAGTGTATTTTAAGGTATAGTGGGTCTTTGCTCCATCTTTTTGTTGACCAAAATATGTATATTTTCACTCAAAGTCTAAGGATAAACTTTCAAAAATAGGGGAGCGAAGACCCACTCATATCGAAAAATTGGGTTGTAGTATGAGGAAATGGCCCTTTTTGCTTTCTTTAGTGTGTGTATGCTATTTCATAGGCAAATAATTTTAATCTTTGTGAGATTTTTGCAAGTTATGGAGATTTTACATGAAGTATACTTTAATGTTAGATGAAATATCAAAGAAAATTTTGCTATAATTGAGATTTAATTTTTTCACCTTCATGTTTGTCGCACTATAGGCACTCCGATCGCCTTGTTCGCCCATCTTCTTTGGTAATAAATATACATTGTTTTTCTTTTGGAGTCCTTTTTTTTTTTTTAGATAATTTTAATCATATATAAGCTCAAAAATATATGTACAATAAACCTATTATACTCAATGTTTCTTTTGATTCACTACTACCTTATGTAAATAAACAGTAAGGTCTCCATCACATTCGCACCTAGCTGCAATAATGTAGCCCTCTTCGATTTTTTTTAATCTGATATTTTCAGGAGAGGGCTACAATTCCACTGCATCTCCGTAATGGTGCAAATGTATTTTTTAGATACGGGCGACTGCAGGCAAAATAAATTGTTTTTGCATTCAACTTACTTCCAATAAGACGGAATTTTTATTCACTATCAACATCATAGCCCTTTATAAGCGAAAACAAAGTAAAATAAATCTGCGTGTTTACCAGTCGTTCTCTTCAGCAGCCATGACAGTTCTCGCGTGATGTACAGAGACTTGCGCTTGTCTATTTGAAAAAGGTCAAGGAAAGTCCATATTTGGAATCTTCGACACCAGAATACAAGCTTGGATCTGTAATTATGGATATTGCAAATCATAGGCTTTTTAAACCGCCACGTTTTACGGGAGATAATACTGCCCAAACAACCCGTTTGTTCCTTAAACTTCACTTTGAAAACAAAGGAATCGACGCAGTTAATATTAGTAATATTCTTAATCAAACAAGGGTCGAGTCTTGTATTCCACCATATTTCAAGTTGAAGTCTACGCCTTGTATATCTTATAAATTTACATTGACTATTGTTTCCAAACTTTTTAGTTACAAAAAACTCTACAGTGCCTAGATATCAAACATCTGATATATAATCCTCCTTTGTGTTCATTTTCTTCTTCACCCTACAACTATAGTCCTGCTGGACACGTCATTACTGGTGATGTAAACATAGCTAATAATGAGAATCTTAAATCCCTTATTCTAAAAGGGCCAAAATTTAGGGAACCCCTTTCTTTCAACTGGCGTCATAATTTTATAAATTTTGTGAATTCTGTGGAAGATTACGAAAAAGAAGACCTTGACGCTTTGTCAGAATAGATTAAGAGCATCAGATGGATGTTGAAATCTCGCATTAAGCGATTGAGGGGCTGTATGAAAACTATTTATCCTTCTGTCTTTTAATAATTCAGAATTGAAAAGGGAATCAGATAAATACACGATCAGTATGTACTGGTCCCAGCTGACAAAGCTGATAACAACATAGTCTTTGTTTGTAAGGCTCATTATTTGAATTGTAATTTAGAGGAACTAGGATTTAATTCTGCAGGTGGAAATCCAACTTACACCCACAGCTCTCTATCTAAGGAGGAAATTCTTCAAAATCATATGTCCGTTTTAGATATTTTTAATATTCCCAACAATCATAATGAATTTGAATTACAGTACCTTTACTGGATTCCTAAACTTCATAAAAAATCCTTACAAATAAAGACACATAGCGGGTTCCAGTAAATGTTCCACCATGCCTCTTTCTTTACTCCTCACTAAAATATTTACTGTAATGAAGGAGAAACTTTAGGAATACTGTACAAAAGTATATTTGAGAAGTGGTGTAAATCAGATGCGGATACTGAAAAACTCCAAAGACTTTTTAGAAAATTTGAAATCACAAAATTTTACTAAAATCAATAACATCAAAACGTACGACTTTTCAACACTTTATACAACCATTCCCCACGATAAATTGAAGTCTAGGCTTTTTGACATCATAGAGAACTACTTTTTCAATACAAATGGAACTCGTAAATATACGTACCTTGTCATTGGTCATATGCAAAATTATTTTGTTAAAAAGCATTCTGGTTGTACACACAAGTACTCTGAAGTTGATATTAAAAAGATGCTTGAGTTTTTGATTGACAATATCTATGTAGTTTTTGGAGATCAGGTCTTCCAACAATTTGTTGGAATTCCCATGGGTACCGAATTGTGCCCCTTATTAGCAGAACTATTTTTGTATTTATATGAAGCAGAATTTATTTAAAAAATTCTACATGAGAAGCAGAAAACACTTGCTGTGGCCTTCAACTCGACATTTCGTTATACCGACGACGTATTTTCAATTAACAATAGTTACTTTCATTCATATGTCGATTCGATATATCCCAGTGAGCTTGAAATAAAAGATACCACAGATTTTGACACACCTGTTTCATATTTGGATGTTTTATTAGAAAAAGACGTTAATGGTAACCTAACAACAAAGCTTTATGATAAACGTCATGACTTCAACTTTTCAATGGTTTACTTCCCTTACTTATGTCGCAATATACCCTTATCACCTGCATATAGGAATTATGTCTCTCAGTTGATTCGATATGCAAAAGCATGCTCAACCTATGAACAATTTCTAAAACGAGGCAAACTATTTACAAACAAGTTGATGAAACAAGGATGTCAACAGTCTCGTTTGAAGTAATCATATCGCAAGTTTTACGGTCGAGACATTGACCTTGTCAGCACTTACAACCTGTAATTAAGTCAAATGCTGACTGATGTTTTTCATACTACATGTAATTGTTAGACCATTACTTATATACTGAACTGTCTACGGATGTTTTTTTTTCCGATCATGACAAGGACCATACGGCCGGTGTGACCAGTCGGCAGGGGATGCTCACTCCTCCATGGCACCTGATCCAATCTCATGCCCAAACGGGATGGGATCAGGAGCCATGGAGGAGTGAATATCCCCTCTCAACCGATCACACCCGTCATGTAGTCCTTGTCATGATCGGGTTATCGAAAAATCTGTAGAAAACAACAGATGACTCAAAAATAATCGGACATGGATATATTGTTTGAAATATTCCTCTAATACTAAATTTTAATTCAAATAAATTCTAACACATATTTTGGTTTTCAGTCTTTGAATTTAATTTCTCCCAGAGTAAAATATCACCCTATTCACAGTATGTGCCTAAATACTACATACAACAATTTGTATAAATGGCGTCAGTCAACTTTGTTAGAGCAATGCGTAGCTCTAGTACTATGCTTGAATGAGGTAAATTACAGTTTTTTTTTTACATGTTGAAACATTTCAATGATATCTTTTAATCTACATTTATTTTCTCTGTCTTTTTCTTGATTTTTAAAATATATGATGAAAGACTTCAAAACCTGAAACAGTTCCATCTGAAGTCCACTCTACTTTGTTTAGATTTTATTTGATTTATAACATAAAGTTCAAAGGTATATTCAAATTGATCGATTAACCTTTCCTCTGGATACTCCATTATAAAACAAGATTAATGATGGACTCACAAACCGCCCATGTATACAATATTACAAAAACTGATTTATGAGAGGTTACAGGTCTTTGGCTTTTACATTCCACATTTTTTAAAGCTACTTTCAAGCAAATATATGGAATAAAAATGTAGTGGTAAATTCTGTCATATAGATGAAAACAAATTAATTACCTCAGGGTTCGAAGGTATACAATTTGTAGATGCATAATGATAGATACTAAAAACATATCAACAATTACTACACCTGTTGGAAATCTGGTCTTTCCTGTTTATCTCCTTTGAGAGATCATACTGTTTCATAAAAAATTATACCTCAATCTCTTTATAACTCGCCTATAAGTCGGACAAAGATTTTTGGACAAAAGTTTAACTCCCCAAAAAACGACTTATAGGCGCGTATATACGGTACGTTCTTAAAGTTATATTTCACTTTACACAAATAATCAATCAGTCATAAAGTGTTAGTGAAGTTCTCATCAGACATGTCTATTTCTTACCTTTCTTTTTTCTTTCTTTATTTAATAAGTTTTATTTTCAAAATTCAAAAAATAGGTATGAATTTATTTGAAACTGTTTGTGGTATAAACAGAAAAGAGTGTATAAGCGATATCTAAAAAAAAAAAAAAGAATGAAACGTAGCTTGAATTGATGGAATGTCAATAATGTATGCCCACAACTGATTATAAATTTAGAAAAATACAACTTCTTCGGTTTTTAAAATATCATTCATTCATTTCCTTTCAGGAAACAGAAATTCATAGGGAGAAATAAATTAATTTAAACTTTTACATCATACAAATTTCATTTGTCATTGATATATTTTCTTTTTCAGAAAAAATGAAGTTGTGTCCAGTCCTTGCGAAGGAATACAATATAATTACAATAGCCAACATGGACTCTTTACAGCTGAGCACTTACAGCAGACGACCAGGGACCAAGGTTAAGGTCACATGTCTCTCAAACACACTCAAGGTCCTTGGACCTACATGGCTAACCTGTCAAAATAATGGGACGTGGGATAAACCTATTCCAAGATGTGTAAGCAAAGAAGAATACGAGGCAGAACAATCTAAGATATCCACTGCCAGTAACCCCACAGAAAAACCTATCAAAGGTATATACAATCAAATTTATTTAATAAGTGAAAAAAAACTATGGTTTAATTTCTACTTTTTTTTTACTTTAAAATAACGCCAAAACTTTCAGCAAGCAAACATGGAATTCAATCATTTTTTGTATGTAGATGCAGCAAAACAGGGCTGACAAGAGTGTTTCGTTATTTACAAAAAATGTACATAGTACACTTTTTAAAAATATTTATTTTACAATGTACTACGATGAACAATATACTTCTACTGATGTGTGCATTTATTAATCTTAAGCGAAAATTATTTCTAGTTAAATGATGAAAGTTTCAAAGTTCATTGTTTTCAATCACTGCAAATAGGATAGGAAACATTTAAAAAACTTAATTTTGAATCATTTTCCATTTCCTGTTGTAGGGGCATCCCCGATATCAGAATCAGATTCATCATTTGGAATATTCGCTGGAAGCATTACTCCATACATCATAACAGTGTGTGTTTTAGCCATTATGTTTCTAAGCTTAGTGTTCATACTGACTTACTTAGTGCGCATGCGAAAGCTTATTAAAAGAAAAATTGAGGAAATCGAAGAAAAAGACCGCCGACCTGCACATGTGCGAATTTTTGACAGGTATTTGTTCAGTAATAATTATTGATTATTCCTTATTTTGTTGAAAACATATTAGCAAAACAGGAGTTTTTAGAATAAAATCAATTTGATTTTTGATTGTTTAATGAGGACATGAACTATGATGCTTCACGCCGGCATATTTTATGAAGTGCTTCAGATAAATATGCAGGCGAGTAGCATTGTAGCTCTCGTGCCGCATAAATTATCAATAGATAAATAAATTAATTCATATCTTATTTTTACATTATTTATCTGAATTTGATACAAAATATTTCATTCGAATGTCATTTTAAAAAGAAACAGATTGCACTATAATTTGACCTCATGTATTGTGTTACGACTTTACAAAAAACTTCACACTCATCCATGTGAGTACTTGAAAATGTAAACATATTCCTATTTGTAAAGGATGTTAAAGGAAAATAATTGGAAATGTAAAAATTAATATTTGGAAATAATGACACTTCTACTCTATTATATTTTGCATATTATATAAAAATCATTTTTGCCTTACATACAAAATGTTATTGATTGAAAAAATGATACATGTTATTATAATCTTACAGCCTTCCCTCTCGGCAGTCAGGATCCACAACAGTTTATGACTACTTCCGGCAAACAAATTCCCCAACGCCTAGTGCATCAGCGTCATCTCACAGCTCTGAACGCTTTAAACGCACAAATGAGCAGGACAGAAATGACGCCCCATATTTCAACAGTCTAGACCAACGTTTGAAGCACGAAAGATACCAGGACAGACTAGAAGGGGCTCATTCACTTTTTGATCCGCGTGTAAAACGCACAAGAAGTCATGAATTTCTCCAAACCGCCTATGTCAATAACTACGATCAACGGTTAAAGCGTGAAAGAGACAGAGACAGTAGATCGTTACAATACACCGTTGCAGAGGACAGGTGGTTCAATTCTAATTACTAAAGAATCCCCTTATTTATCGGTTTGAAGGGTAATAAGGACAGGTATTTTAAATGTAATTTCTGACAATTTCTTTTGCTCATCGGTATGGGTGGCGAGACAATTTTCAGATATATATCACCATGAAGATGTTCCATTTTTAAGAAAGGAATTGTTCATTTGAAGAAAAAAGAGAAAACTCTTTATACTCCGGGTATTTTAATTTAATATTCCACTGTTCATACATGAAAGCAAATCCAGTTTTTGTAATATTTATAAATTTTATAAGTTATATAATTGCTTTATGTTTGTTGTAAATTCAATTTTCTCTTATGTTTAGAATTTATATGCAAGGAAACTTCTATTGTGTGTAATGTTTATATGTAAGTTGTTATAAGTGTTTAATGTTATTGTCTGTTGGGCATTATATGCATATTTATAAATCTATTTTGTCTCAAGTTTCAGAAATAAGCTACCTGTTTGCATAAGTGTATTTAAAACAAAAGAAAAAATAAAACAGTTTAATATTTTTATAATTTGTCTTGAGTTTATATGCAAAATATAATAATATTTGTTTTTTCTCATCTCTGTATGAGAATTTTTAAATAGATTTCTAACTTCGAACAAGTAGATATGTCAAATGTATTAGTTTATCTCAAGTTTTTATCCTAAAATTCCCCACCTATGATAGTATTGAATTAATTTTATTGGTGAAGATCTATGCTTATGGAAAAGTGAAATTTTACAGGTTCGTTGTGATGTACATTCTTGGGTAACATGTATAAAGACAACAATCAATGAGCTAAACGAAAAAAGGCGACCAATGGGTTTCAAAAACCCACAAACAATACAACTCTGTGAAGAGGGCATAAAACACGGACCCCTGAAGATTCCAGAGGTGGGATCAGGTGCCTAGGAGTAGTAAGCATCCCCTGTTGACCGGTCACATCTGCCGTGAGTCTTATGTATTGTTCAGGTAGACGGAACATTCGTATAACGTATAACATCAGTAACGTATAAAAGTTATTGTTCGTTAGGATGTAAATATCTGCTAAATAAGACAAAGAAAGTCAAAATAAAAATGGACTTTTCTAAGTCAACCAACTCTTTCCCTGTGCCGATTTGATAATAAGCATCGTATAATAAACATTCTATCCTGGGCAATTGACAGGAGGTATACAAAGTAAAAAATACGTAATTCACAAAAATGGCAAATAACATAAGAGAGAAAAACGTCCTTTGATAGAAATCTGATATCAAACTAGAAATATTGTGCGATATAGTGTTTAAAAATTATGTCGCTCAAAATTTTTTAAAAAAATTTCTGGGAACATAGTAAATCTTCATTTGACAAGTCGTTCCTCCTTCCAATTCAGACTTAGAAAATATACTACTGATTCAAAGAAACGTGGCAGAAAGAGATGCAAATACAAAAGAATTTGAGCATTTTTTTCCAAAACGCTTGTTTATCTGTACAGGCAACAGAAACAATATTTCATGTTTCATACATTTACTGTATATGCATTTAACCATAACCTACATGTGAGGGTTAAGCATATAGCCATCGAAATCCCTTATGTAAAAATAATAAAATGCTCTAACCTCGGAATCATCCTTTACTCTTCATTTACATTTACAAAAGAAGAAGGTATGGTTTTAGCTTTATTGTGCCCTAAAATTCTAATGTTTTCAAAAAGTTTTGAAACTGGCTTAAATATTAGTTGAGTATATGACTGTAATAAATCAGGAAAGAATATAGCATGATGGAGTACCATTCTGGATATGTGACGTCATTAATTTGATGCATTTCTCTATTTTAAACAGAAAAAGCCTCAAAATGACCCATTTCAAAGGTTATTTTCCTTCAGAAAATAGTGTCCACAGCCGTTGCCCACATTAATTTTTAGATATGTTGTGTAAAATTCTTTGAAAAATCACATATCTCAAAATCTTTGTGGGCGATGCCTGTGGACAATATTATCTGAAAGAAAATACCATTGAAAATTGGTGTCTTCTGCAACTTTTTAAGAAAATACGGGAAAATGCACAAGTTTATGACGTCACAATTAGCATTTGGAAGGTCATGTGAGAAAAAAAAAATTGTATGATATTTCTGCATGGAATTTCCATAATTCAAAAAGCATGAGTTTTAATTTTTTACATCACTTTTATTTTTAAGAAAAACACAGGGCAAGATTTGTATTGAAACCGTACCTTGTTCTTTCTGTTTTAATAATGTTACCTTCTCATTTTCCCTGTGCATTTCTGAATCCAGAGATCTGATATAATAAAAAGGACGTCATTCAATTTGAATATGAAAGAATAACTAACCTCAAATTTAATTTCAGGGCATTATATTGTGGCATAAAGTGATTTTTTTTTTTAAAAAAAATCTGTATGCATATCAACTTTCGAGTGAAAAAGTCTGCAGTTGATGTCATGATGGTTGGAGTTTTATTCAAACAGCTAGACCTGTTTTCACTCAATTCTATAAAAAATCACTTTGTTACAGTTTTGCAACCGTAGGCGTCTATAAAACTGTCCGTTCTCTGCATTTGACATTTAAAGAGCATTCAAATCCATTTAGATTGAACAATGACACCTATTTTAAATAAACTCATAAATTATTTTGAGGGGAAAAAATGTAAAAAATGTTTATAAATTTCAAGGCTTCTCACTTTTCCCGATGTGATTTTCAGCTAGTAAATATAAGTTGAACTGAATGGTAAATCGTCTGTCAATGGAACGCGGAAGCTTTCTCATAAAGCAACATTTGGTTGAGGAAAACAACATGACGTTTTTCATTTTCTTGGGCGTGTGATACTGACAAAATGTAACAGAAATAAAAAAGAATTCAACCATTTCCTTATTACATCATTCAACCTTTACTGCCACCTCATTAAAGAAATGAAAAAAAAAGACATGAATTCAAAGAAATGCATGTCTGTTGGAAGCTATCATTTACATGTATTTGTTGATTATTCATCAAAGATTGCCAAGGTTTAAAAATATACATGCATGAATATCACACTATTGTCTCATTACTTTGGCGATTTATTTACCAAACAGAACTTAGAAGTGTTAGAATTTTAAAACAAACATTTTGAAAGTGCCATACATGACACATCCATTTGATATTATTAATACATTCAGACAAAGTAGACACGAGAAACAGTAGTACATATGGTACATATTTAATCAATTCATTAAAAAAAGACCCGATATAAAATAAAGAAAGATAATTAAAATAGATTATATGATTTTGTGAATAACTTTACTATAATTTATGCAAACAGAAAAATGGAGCCAAATTATGTAAAAAGGACAAATAAGCTCCACATTATATGCACAAAATTTATAATAGTAAAACAATGAATTTCTTTTCATTGTTATTTGATGAAGAATTTCACGTACAAAATCTTTAACAGAAAAACACTTTTAAATAACAATCTAGAACTAGAAAGGAAAAGAGGAATAATCACTAGTATAAAGATAATTCATATTGTTGTCCTTCCTGTTATCAGAGAACGTGATTTGTGAAAACTATTGCATTAAACAGTTAATAAGGGCTTGTAACAAATTGGAGCGGCTTTCTGTTATGCATCAAGTTGTTTATTTACCTGTCATATGACTTGTCAAATAAATGTGTCAGCAAGGTAGCTAGATTAATATTTACTAGGAACACAATCCAAATCAAAAAGAGAAAATCAAAATTCCTTTTTTAAACCTGATTTTTCAAATCTGAAGTTGAAAATGGTGTAAAAGTCAATAAGTGAGCCTCTACAAGGGAGCTTTTTGGGAAATTCGCCACTTTGAGTGCAATTTAAGAGAGGAACGTTCCTCTTCATCAGAAATCTTCCCCGTGTCTCCTTAGTTCTATGCACAAAAACTGTATTTGAGGAACGTTCCTCTTTTATTTCAGATTGCTTATAATAAATATGTGTTTATATATACAATGCTACACGAGGAACGTTCCTCTATCAATTTCAATTGATAATACATACTATATCCATGAACCCTAATACAGATTATATTTGAGGAACGTTCCTCTACCAATTCTAATCAATGATACAACAAACATCAATCTAAATACACTGAACATTTGAGGAACGTTCCTCTTCTCATTTTAAAATATTAACAATATATACATGAATCTGAACCCAATGAATCTGAGGAACGTTCCTCTCCTAAATGTTGGCACTGGCTTCATAAGAGAAACGTTCCTCTCCTATTTGTTGGCACTGGCTTCGTAAGAGGAACGTTCCTCTCCTATTGACACTGGCTTCATAAGAGGAACGTTCCTCTCCTATTGACACTGGCTTCATAAGAGGAACGTTCCTCTCCTAACTGTTGGCACTGGCTTCATAAGAGGAACGTTCCTCTCCTATTTGTTGGCACTGGTTTCATAGAGGAATGTTCCTCTCCTATTTGTTGACACTGGCTTCATAGAGGAACGTTCCTCTCCTATTTGTTGACACTGGCTTCATAAGAGGAACGTTCCTCTCCTATCCGTTCACACTGGCTTCATAAGAGGAACGTTCCTCTCCTATTTGGTCACACTGGCATTAAGAGGAACATTCCTCTCCTATCTGTAGACACTGGCTTCATAAGCCTGAACACATAACATATCTGAGAAACGTTCCTCTTCCCATTTTAAATTTTAACTCTTTATATATGAAAACAGCGGATTTGAGGAAAGTACGCTGGTATCCCCTAAGGAATAGATGACTCCTGTTGAATTTAAGATCACAAGATCAAACTTCAAGGATGAAACTTCTCTGGACAAAGAAAGATATTGTCTGCTTAAAATTTATTAAAAAAATTATAGTTTGTAGGAAACTGAGAAAAAGATGTTGGTCAATGTGTCTTCAAGTATATGGGATTCTTTAAGTGATGCTTTTTGAGAAGGTAGAGAATTGATGAATTTGTAACCATTTTTGTAAATGTGGTGGTTTTTATGCATTTTTACCACAATAATTTTAAAGCGGCAGAGTGCAAAGATTCATATCAATTTGCATTTCCTGTACAGCATGACATGTTTCATTCATGGTTCACCATTCATTTGGCAATTCTTCTGGATCAAGTATAAAGAAATATTTTAAATGTATATCATTATTTGAGTGATGTGCCAATCATATGATACGTTTCCATCTATCAATAAAGATTCCCGTTAACTTATGAATTAATAGATATTTTTTGTAGGAAAGGGGACACTGAAAAAGAGCTATGTTTATGGGCCTACATGTACATTCTTGTGTAAAGGTGTGGAACACCCCCCCCCCCCCTTTGAAAAAAAAATCCTGCATTTGCACATATTGCTTGTAATTATAAACATCATTTATTATTTTATTATTAAGATGCAAACCTGCAACTTAAGTAAAGCAAAATGCGGTCATGATTTATGAGCCTTAATTTCATATGGTAAAGGGAACTGAGAGAGAATACAGTGTGTGTAAAGTACTCTCATATAGCTCGATAAGTCTCTCTGTGATCTCGGGTTTGTGCCCTGGTTGCAAAAATGATACCGGTAAAAGGAATATAGGTAGAAACTGTTCCTTCACAAAATGTTTGGTACTTTGAAGTTTAAGTTGCAGGTCTTTCAAATGAGACCTCGAACGGGCGCACCATGTCTGAGGTGTTTGCACGCCAGAGAACCTTCACTGCTCAATTGCCCTGAGTATCATGTGAATAAGTAAAGGTCTAAATTTGAAGCCTTCACCAGCATCAGGTGACCTCTCATACAAGTGAAATTTTCCTCCAAGAGACATACAGAACTACAACAATCAATCAATCAAAAAGTTATACTGTATTCTCCTGAACACATATAAATTTACCACCGATTTGATATAAAGCTGCCGTATAAAACATACATGTAGAAATTATAAAAAGAAATATAACAATGAAATGTAAATGACCAATCAATTCTATTCGGTTGAACATCCACTCATTTATTGGAAAATCAAATAATATTACAAAGATGTGTCTCTACTGATATGTATCCCGGCCCGGTTTGTTCATACAAATCTTCATCGCATACATCAAGTGCTTGAACAAGAATAATTATTTGTCCGTATCACAATTATAATACACAGGTATATCAGTGTCAATTTCTCCATTTCTTAATTCCCCATTCAATCAAGCTACAGTACATTGTCTTCTGATGAATACTATTCCTGCTAGTCAATTAAAGCAAGCTTTTCATGTGCAATTGACCTACTGAATGGAAACACGGTGCCACTATTTGAAGAAATGTCAATCAAGACACTCCACACTGAAATGATTGTGGGTGTGTTATCAGACTTTGGGCATGTGGATCTCTCAAACATAGCAAACCCATGTTCTCAATGTCAACTTTGAGAATAGTCATGAAACAGAAAAACTACTTTGCTGGATAAAAACAGGATGTTGCAGTCCCTCACTATTAAGGATGTATCAAGGTACATATGCAAATATTTATTTAAATGTATGATAAATCTTTATGTATACCATGTATTGTTTGCATAAAAAATGGAAATAAAAAATTTAATCGATAACTTTGTCAAAGTTATTATAGCCTATTGAAATGCTAGATTAGACACTTCTAAATAACAGTAAATTATGAATGAGAAATTTATTGCTTTGATAAATAAACTAATGTGCCTTTGGTTTCAGTGTATTCTATCCGGTCTTGACACCTGTTGCAGTAGCAGTTCATTACTGAGAGAAGGATCCTAAACAAATCAAGTATGTAGTCATAATTATCATTGAGAAAATTAGAAATTCTATGACATCCAGTGCATGTTTTCAAATGTTGTGCATAGCAGCAATGAGACTGCTTGTTTTTATTTTATTTATTTATTTTGTTGGGGTGGAGGGGGGTCCATGTCCATGATTTAAGAAAAACACTAGTATTGATCAAAAAAAAAAAAAAATTGATACGATACGATATTTTATTATGTGATATCCGATATATTGGATTCTTTAACAAGTCTATAAAAGAAGTCTTATAATTCATTTAATGTATGAATTTTATAAAAACTAATTGTTTTACATCCCATTTCGAAGTTCTTGTCTCACTGTCATAACAAATTACACATCAAATTCAAACTTTTAATGAATGTGAAAAAAACATGCTAAATAAAGTTGTCCATAGGCGTCAGAAGCAAACTGAAAGTGGGGTGGCTAATTGAAAGTGGGGGGGGGGGGGGTAACGCAACGAAAAAAGGTAAGCCCCAATTTTCAATGCCTATATTATGTCTATCTTTGCAAAAAAAGTGGGGGGCTTAGCCCCCCTAGCCCCCCCCCCCCCCAGTTCCGACGCCTATGTTGTCTATGTATTTTGTAATAAATTTATCTAAGATGTGCTATCTCCTTAATGATTATATCATTATTGATCAATTTTAATTCAAAACAGTGAAAAATATAACCTTTGGTGATTGAAATTCCCAACTTTTTCCACAGAATTATAAGAAAATCTGCCTGTCCGATATGTATTGGAAGTTCTTTTTTTGATACGGTATATTCTTAAATATTGATACGTATTGATTATTCGATATATTAATACAGCCCTAAAAAACACATCCACATAAAAAAGACATCACACACACAAATATTTTTAATAAGAAAACTGATGCCTAAACAATAAACGTTTTTGGGAAATAACACTCCTTGTTCATGTTGTTCATGATAATGTTATGCAGTCAAAATACCTAACCCATGTAAATTAGTAGGAGTTTTTTGTGTTGGGACACCACTTTTGACATTTGTTTTCCAAAAGTAAAATTGATAATAATTCTTATTGATATTTTTCTCCTTAAAAAGATTGCCCATCTCCCATTAAAAACACTGAACTCCTATATAACATTTTAATAATATTTATAATAAACATAGTAGAGTTTTTTCTTCGTATAATATTTTTGTAAAATGGATTGACTTGACATGTACATGTATTCAAGAGGTACATTATTTCCAAAAGATTTTTCAATTTTTTTTCTTGCATTTTGAATTATTTGGAAAGACCCAGTATTTTTAAAGTAAAGCTGTATTTGCTTTCTTTTATCAAACATTGATTTGATAAAGAAAAAGCTAAAGCTATGATTCACCCAGTTCCATCCATATGTCATCCGTGCTTCACTAGGTGCTCAGCACTGTTAATTTCAGTGGAGTTAGAAAGCAGAGCATGCCAATTCACCCAGGCTCAGGGGAATAATGTCACAGAAGTAATGTGTTTAAACTAAACAGAGCCCTGTAGTTTGTTTATACATCCCCGATACTAAACGGCTTCACGGCTTCACATAGTGTTCACTGGTCAATTGTTAACACTTTCCCAAGATATCATTACGTATAACTCTGCTATTTTGTATTTAATTAAGCTTATCTGTGTATGAATTAGTACTTAGATTGGAATCAAGTGTTGTTCTTTAATTACCAGCAACAGTGACTTTGTCAAAGATCTTACTCAGCCATATAGAAACTTGTTCTTGATAGTTTTGCTTACTGTTTACTTGAAATGTTTTGGAAAAAAGACAAATCCAATTAAATCTTCAATAACGTACTCTTTGAAAAAAGTCTGCTGCAGGTAGCATACATAAGGGAATATACTTGACAAGATTGTGTAAAATAATTGTTTTCATCACTCACACTAACAACATCATAATTCTCAACTAAGTATATTATATGTTTGAGAGACATCATAAATGCTAAAAAATCACAATTAAAAAAAATTAAATACGTGTTATCAGTACCTAATAAAAATAATAATAATGTTGTTTCTAATTGAATACTCAATTCTGAGTAACAGTTTAACTAATCGATACTCACATCATTCGATGCTTATAACCACGATTCTGTATTTATTTATTCATTATGTAAAAAGAAGTAAAAAAAAAATTGAAGAGGATCATGCTTACATGTACATCACATGCTTGATATGCATACAAAGGTTCTTATGACCATTGAATAAATATCTTAATTTATTTTTATAGCACTTGTCAAGCCATAAAGAGATTTCTTGATGATTTAAAAGAGTTAAAGAAAATCTTCCAATATCATTTCTCCATAATGAAAGCTGATAAGACAAAGGCTATATAAATTGACCTGTAATTTTACAGATAACATGGGCTGTTAATCTTGCTGTAGCTGATCACTAGATTATCAATCCCAAATGACCCACTCTGCAATCCTAGATACAGTGTATCCTAATTTCTTTGTTTGTTTCTGCAAACTTGCCAATAAATCACTGAGACAGAATCGGATCTAGCAATTTGGAAAAGGGGAAATAGGTGAGGAGAGGGGAGGGGGGGGGGGGCTAGATCGATATCCAGTAAATAACACAGAATGATTGTATTACTCAGTACAAAATATTCTTTAAATGTTAATTTTATAGAATCTTCTAAATCAATACATATTTTTGAAAGTATTCCAGAGGAAATGTGGATTTTTTTCTCCCCCCTCTGGATCAGGCGATGTTGTTTTCACGTTTTACAAATATTAATTTCTCATGTTGCTTTGAATGTGTATATAGTACAGGCATTCTTATATGAGTGAAAAAATATTGAGAGGGACGTTAAACAACATACAAACAAACAAACAAACAAACATGTAGACCATATATCATTCTCCTCTTGCTATTTTTTTGTGATGATTTTAGTGATGATAGTTAATATATATGTTACATCTAAAGTTACTTAAATGGCCCTTATTTTTTTTTTTAAATAATCATTATTTAGTCATTTACAAATGACTGATATACATATGTTTATGGTTGTTTTTTTCTTTCTTTTTTCTTTTTGTATTTTTTAAACTAGAGTGTTCCAAGGAAGGCATGTGTCGCCTGCTTTTAGCTTCATTGAAGATGTTAATAAATGCAAGAGTGGTCAGCTACTTATTTGCTACTATAGCCGCGATTATAGTTCATGCATTTTTGGCGGCAAAGAAAAAAATCCATGGATAGTAAGACGGATTGCCATGGAGTCTAACAATCAAATAGAAATATATATCTCCAACCCCTCAAAGCTAAAATGAATATTAGAAAAAATTAAATTATTAAAAATAATTATTTATCATTAGTTATCTCAAACAACACCGTGTCCTTCAAAAGAGACTTCAGTCTGTCATTACCGCAATTGTCAGTCTACATCATCCATTTTGGAATACCGATCCCGATGTATTTTCATAGTACTTTAAAAATTTCAGTTTTTGTGGTTAGTGTATATCATACAGTGTCAAAGTACACTGTCAACATGTATAAATGCTAATTATCAAATCCCTGTCTCTCTAAATTCAAAAGACATAAGTTAATTTAAACCGTCTGCAGTATATTTTGCAAAGAAAGTCAAAGGTCAAGGTCAAGTGGACTGTTACGCTGGTATTTTTTAAAAATATTTTATCATAAACAGTGCTTATGCTAAAGAGCCTAGACTTAGCTCTTAAATGTCAAAAATAAGTTGAATATTGGCACTGTGAACTATTTTGAAAAGTAGGTCAAAGGTCAAGTTCAAGGGTCAGGAGGTCAGTAACCATTGTAAAATACAAAAGCCATCGTGCAAAACTATACATGTACAAAATATGAAATCCTTACCTTTTACAGTTCTCGAGATATAAGGTGTGACAGACGGACGGATGGATGGACAGACAAACAGACGCCGGGTAAAGTGATCCCAAAGTGACGCTCTGCTATGCAGGCGACACAAAAATGATGTCCAAAGTTTCTTACAAAGTTTAATTTTGTATTACCATGTAACAGTTTACATAAAGGATGTGACTTAGAAACTATTCATTGAACAGAAATTCTGCACTCAGTATTGGAACTGCCCAATTCGCTGACTTCTAATAACTGGCAGTGAACATTGCAATTTATTCCGATATTTATCCTGTTCTGAAACTCGGCAATAAATGTCAAAACTTGATACCCTCTCCCAATCCAGCCAACTTGATTTGCGGTCAAGACCTTATTACCTAATTATATCATTGTAGTCATTAACAGTTACATCTACCACACTTACAAGGTTAAGATAATGTAAAATGTAAAACACTTTTTTGAGGCCAAATGATAAGTATTCTTATGCTATCTATGAATTTTATATCTATCTTATTTTTAAAGATTGCTCTGAATTGTGTAATGTTTTACCAATAAGAGCACTATTAACCTAAGGGACTGGGAATATATACTTCTATACATTGAACATAGAATGCTGTTTGATTTGCTATCTAGGAATACTTCAATTTTTTAAAGTGCTAAGCATAGCTAAGAAAAGCTGCAGTGCTTTAATTTTTGTCACCAGTTGGCAATTTGATTTCGTGTTTTAGGATAACTGCCACCTATGGGCCTTAATATATATTATCTGTGCTTTAATAAGCAGGTTATTTTTTAAAATGTTTTACTAGGGATACAATATAGTATACTATGATTGCTTCGTGTCAAAGGACAATTAAAACAGCAGTGTGGAAATATAGTTTCTGATTAAGAATTTAAGTGGGAAAAATAATTTAAAAAAAAAACAAAAAAAAACAAACTCTTAGTTAGTTAAAAAGAATTAAATTCTGCCCTAATGACTTGCAATTGTAAGCTACATTACCTACATTCCTTTTGTCTTTTTAAATATATTGACATTATCCTAATTTTTAAGGAGTTGGAATTGAAATTGTCTAATCAGTTCAATTACAGAATGTTAAATTCTCTTAATTAACTGCTTCGATCTTCTAACTGCAGATCTTTATCTATTATTAGACCCTGACTGATATAAACTTTCAGCAAGTAATCAGATATCATCATATTATCAGCACTGGTCTTCACTGTCCATGAAGCCTGTCCCCCTGCAGTCTCAGGGGATAGATAGGGGATATAGTTGCAAGAGGTGGTTTAAGGCAAATTTCATAATGTTTCCCTAGCATATATGATTGGCAGTGATTGATATCAAGTAATCTGTGAACAGGGCATGAGCAGTATGTCAAAATCAGTTGTATAAAGAATGATCTGGAGAAGGGGGGGGGTGTTAAAAGACAAATCACTATAGAGTCAATACTTCATTTTTATAAAGACACAGATTTCAGTTTTTGAAGTTTATCTGAAAGGTTACTAATGCAAAGTAAAAATGAGAATCAGAATTAAAGTAAGTTCTTGTAAATTAAAGTAGAATACATATATAAAACTCATGAAATAAAATTTGACAGCTGCACTTTTCTTCGGAAAAGGATAAATGAAACTTTTCCAAATTATGACCTTATAATTATTATCATATATAACAGATAACAAATTAAAACTTGTGAGAGAGATTCTAATGTGATGTCTAAGATACAATATCTATTTCAAAGAAAAGGATGAATAAAGATAATTTATTATGTGAGGAGTATGGGTCTCAATTAAGACCTCACAAAATAAACACTTCTCTGAGAACATTACCTTTTGTTTTTCAAGATTATACATGTATTTTCATAATTCATAGCAAATAAAATTTCAAAATTTTAATCCATGTTCTCCATTTTTCACTGTTTTTTTAAATCTCATTTTAGATGAGGCATCATACATAATCTTATTACCACTATACAAATATTTTCTAATATTCTATCTCTGCTACTTTATCTTTAAATCACAATTTTGAAAATCTGGAGGTCCCTTAATTAATTACATGTACTTTATTCAAATTTTAAAATGTGATACTGAATGTGACATTTTTCCAACAGATGATGACGCTAAAGAATTTGTTGATGAAAAAAGCAATTATGAACCTTTGGAGACCAAGGAATTGGATACAGGTTTTCTCCCTATTACCGGTATAAAGGAAGATGTAACTGAGAAAGAACCATGGTGATCCTCAGTGAAATGGTTTAGTTTCGTGGTTTAAAATTAAAAAACCATGGGTGTTATCCCAGGTAGACATTGTAGAAAGTAATGTGAATGCCATTCAGTGAAAAGGGTAGCATATTGTTTGAAATGCTTTCTAGAAGTAGTAATGAAAATTTTGAAGTTCCTGAATTGTATTTTGTAACTATGGCACTTTAAACTTCCTAATATACTAGTATGTACTTAAGGCAAGAGTTTTTGTTACAACATTGAATAGTTTAAACATACAATAAATCAAGTAGAACAAAACACTGGAATTCTTGTAATAAGTTTTAACATCATGTTGAATTTTAAATGTTCTTGAAAATGTGTGCAATGACAGAACAATTATTCAGAGAGGAAGATTATTTTGGGGATTTTGGAGTTTAAATATATTAAATATGGAAGCCCTTTCATTTGTTCTGCAAATAATTTTCCTAGAACTAATCTCAAATGCATCATATGTCATCCAAGTCCCTTGAATTCGTGTTGATACATGTATACTGTACATTGCACATACTTATACTTAAGTCAAATATTTCTTTGTGCATGATTGATATACTGCTTTAACATAACTTTATTGAAATATACTTTTTTAAAATGTCAAAATGACTTTCCATATATATATTTTTTATAGTGTTTGTGGATAAAAAACAAAAAAAAAAGTTTCCACAAATATGTACTGCATTTCATATACTAAAGAGGAACGTTCCTTCAATGCTTTATGCATGCATAGAGAGGAACGTTCCTCCAATGTGTCATACGTAAACATGCAGTGTAAGATGTTTAAAGATATAGGAAAATTTGAGAGAGGAACGTTCCTCAAATGCCTGATGTTGATCATGCATGAGTTGTCTACAGATTTGTGAACTTGAGAGAGGAACGTTCCTCAAATGCAAGTCTTAAGCTTTACAAGATATAGTACTCAACAGCAATGCAACCATTTGTGAGAGGAAGGTTCCTCAAATGCCTGCTGTAATAAACTTTATGAATAAGGTATCAACAGATAGAAATCTGAGAGAGGAACGTTCCTTGCATATGAATGTCTATAAGATGTTTAAAGATATAGGTAAATTTCAGAGAGGAACGTTCCTCGAATGCCTTATGTTTGATCATTCATTAGGTGTGTACAGATATGTGAACTTAAGAGAGGAACGTTCCTCAAATGCCGGATGTGTTAAGATTCATGAGGTATTTAAAAATACAAGTTTATAAGAGAGAGGAACGTTCCTCTCTCTGCCTGATGTGGTAAGATTCATATGGTATTTAAAAATACGAGTTTATAAGAGAGAGGAACGTTCCTCTCTCTGCCTGATGTGGTAAGATTCGTGATATTTAAAAATGCGAGTTTATAAGAGAGAGGAACGTTCCTCAAATACCTTATTGTAACAAGTAATTTGTTATGTATAGAGAGGAACGTTCCTCAAAACCTAAAAAAAAAACACACCATAAAGTGAACTTGTCCAGACACATATAAGGTTTTTCAAATCAAAATGACTTCAGATTGTAAAAACTGGGTAAAAAAAAAGGAATTTTGATTTTCTCTTTTTGATTTGGATTGTGTTTAGGATAACATAAACAACAATATCACTTCTTTATAATGCAACGCTTTTGCTGTCAATTCATAATTTTTTTTCAGATCAAAATTTTCCTCTTGCATGTACGTCAGGGCTAAAATAAACTACTTACTTCTTAAGAACAAATGGAAATAAAATCTGTGTTTATATAAATAAATTGAAGAAGTTTAATCAATTAAAGTTTATTATTTTACGATGAGTTTTCTCAATTATTTGCCGTTAAGTGAAAAGAAAGTAGATTTATAAGGGTGATGGCACAGAAAGAGGAATTTTGAACATCAAAGAAAGTATGCATATTTTAAAATTTTTAAGAATTTCTAGAAATTTTATATTTGCATCATTTACAATCAGATTAGGTGCACATTTATGTAGCAAGCAATGTATCAATATTTTGCTCGTAATATGTGTCCTTAAATAGAAGATGTCGAATCATAGTATGGTCTTATATACACTTGATAATAAACTATTAACACACGTAGCTTTTCTGAGCACAAATTTGTTAATCATCTTTGATTTTAAAGGAAATACACTGGTTCATGTGTGTTTACATTAATGCCCAAAATTAAAAAAAAATGATTACAGAATTTGAATAGGAGAATGCCTAATCTTTTCTTCCTTTTCTTCGTAAAGAAATGAGCTTTACTGTTATGATCTGTGTAGACCTTGTTGATGAAAATAATGGCTGTCATCATATCTTGATAACTCGAGCAGACGTTCTTCTCCTCTTTTTAAAACAATCTTCAGCTTTATTGATCCTTTCAGCCAGATTTTGAATTTTTAATCAAATTTTCATTAATTCCGTTTCCATTTGGTCTTCAAAGATCAGATCATTCCTTGCACAGCACGCCATGTGTCTTTTACACAGTGTCAATTCTTGTTTTAGACGATATCCCATTTTGATATCAATCTGGAATCAAATCCTCCTTTAAGAATAAATATGTAAATAAAATCATAATAAATGTTCACACTGAAACTAACACCATACGAATATACGTGCTGCTTCTTCCATGCAATCTGTTCATAGGAAAAAAAATAACAGACACAATCTTAATTATACGATTAATTTATTATTGATATGTACTTTTGAGTTTTACGCAAGTAAACCGCATAGGTGCGGAAAATTTTTTGTGTGATCCTAAAAGCACGTACATGTACACAATAACAATTGAAAGACTTTTATACCACCTTCAACAATGTTGAATGGGGATGCCCCGGGCAAAACAGCTTCTGTTTAGCTAGCATTACGTCTGTAGACACGAGTATGTACACAAAGCCTCCAGGAGTGGTGTAAGATGCCTACTGAGGTCCATGCTTTGACTGTACCTCCCAATGATACGTATACCATATTGAATTTTCATAAAAGTATTTTTACTTGTTTCAGTTGTCACATCACTATAAATAAGCATGGGCCTTCTTCTGTCGTATACTGCAACTTGTCGTATACTTAGAACTTTAAAAAGGGCTATTCAGTTAAACGCCGTATCCTTTACAAAAGAATGTCATCAGGTTTCTTTTGGAATATTCTTTAAATTTACCTCAGTAAAAGTGCGTCATGATGTTTACGGAAAGTTAACGATTTTCAAAATCAACATAATTATGAACAATGTATGGTATTGTGTTATTGTTTTGTGACAACCTTCAATTAAATTGCAAACGTCAAAACCCAACCTATCTAAACGTGATATAAATATTGTACACCAAAATCACATGGAACATCATTTTCTCCACTCTAAAAGAAAATTTCATTTGAGGTAAGAAAGTGCTCGGATACGAGGGCTTCGGAAATTATTGAGCTGTGCTGAATATTTTCCTTACAAATCAAAGTTTAAATAAAGTTAATGTCAAAATATATCAAAGCATTAAATATTTTTTTTCTTTTAAATTACCCATTAATGTAAAGATGATAGGTGTGCCAGAGACAGTCTCAAAATCTTGAATTTTGTACTATTATGTATTTTTCATGATTGACCCAGAGAATGTTAAAGGTTTCACTGAATAGTTTGTTGGGTATGCCAGGGCATCAACGATAGTTGGAAACGTGGGATAATTTGCATAACTGGCGAAACCCGTGATGCATACTTATTGTTAGGCCATTATTTATACACTGAACTTATTCTTATGCCAACCAATGTACTTCTACATTAAAAACAGCCAGAGTCCGAGCTTTTTTTTACGTAAAATAGACAAAAGACCCATATTGTGTGAAAAGGTCATTTATTCACAAACGTACATTACTCAAATTATTGAATAGTATATAATTAGCATTTTAAAAAAAATGCATCATTTGATATAATTGAATAAATGACATAGATTCGCAAAGGTGGGGATAAATAATGTTGCCATCTAAGAACAAAAGCATCTAGAGTTTCTGACAGAAAAAGGGAGGTCAGTGGGTGGGATTTAAATCGTCCTTGCAGCAAGAAGCCAAATCAAGGAATGCCGCGCACGATGCAGACCCCTGGAAAAACCCAGGGCGACATCTACAAAAAAAAAAAAAAACAAAAAAAAAAAAAAAAAAACAGCTAAAAGCGCGCATTCCGAGGTATGCAGAATGATGCAGAGTTAACTGCAGTTGACAGCTAAAATTTATTCGCATTTAGTCATGTTTTATTTCCGGTAATCAATACGCGTAAACTCTAGATGCTTAAGTTAAATAAACAATATGACATAAACACAAAAAAATACTTATATCTAATCTTGTTGTCATAAATTATTTTACTTTGTTCATAAAATCAAATATACACTGAACTGTCTACGGATTTTTCCGGTTTTTGTTTCCCGATCATAGCGGGGGGGGGGGGGGGGTGACCGGTCGGCAGGGGATGCTCACTCCTCTATGGCACCTGATCCCATCTTTAAATTTTGAGGTCCGTGTTTGCTCTGCTCCAAATTTGTATCGTTTCATTGGACTTTCGAGATTGAATACTGTTCGTTATCTTCATATTTCATCCCATGTTTCCAATTGTCGTTGATGCAAGTTTGTAATTTCACTGGACTTATCTAATAATGATTTTTACCAGCAATTTTGCCCATGTGTCTTATTTGTTCTGAAAAAATATAGTATTGAGTTTTCAAGAACTGATCTCTTTCTTCTCTAAAGGTAGAATAAATATCTCAATAATTTCTGCACAGCCCTTGTAGTCTTTTTCATTGCATATTGACAGAAACACTTCTTAGAATAAATAGTCAAAAACTGTCTTCAACTCTTTCTACAGTATTTTTCTATACATATATGAGGGGGGGGGGATATAAATCGTGGATAAAAACTCAGATCATAAAGGAAAGCATATATCAGTAAAATGTAATTTAAAAGAAATATCTTCTAGTCAAATAACTGACATAATCGTCTCATCCCTTTTATTATAAATGAGAGATATGCTGTATTTTTATTTATGTTCTGTGATAAACATGCGTTCTTAACATTTTCTTTCCATTAGGAAATGCCTCCTCAGTTCATCAATTATTGGCCGAAAAACTCTTAGACTTTATTTTTATATTGGTCAATAAAATTCTGTTTTATTTGTACCTTTGACGCTACTTTCTGAATATTAAAAAATAAATAATTTAAAAGAGTCTATGCATATTTTGTAGTATAAGTCTATGTTTGTATTTTAAGTCTATTAGCAACAGTTTCTGTCAATATTGGAAATAGCTGTAATATGAAAGCCATCTTTTAAAGAGCAATTATGAAGACTGTTGCACCAATATGTATGTAATCATCTTCCTTTAAAACCCTTGCTTTATGGAGTGACTTAGAAGTAACGACAACTCTTTTGTTAATATATAGATGAAGTCTCTGTTGATATCCTCTCTGCTTGTTTGTCTTTTGGTCATTGATCAAACGTTTTCGCAATGGAGCGTGTCAGGAGGCTTGAGTGCAAACAATGGTGGATGGAAAGCCGAGGTCAAGGTCACATTTAAATGGGGAAGACGAAAGCAACGCTCAATAGTAAGAACTAAGCTGAAGAAAAGCTACATTTTTCTGATTTACTTCTATATTTTTCGCTTCCTATTGTCGAGAGGAGAATAATGCAGTATCCCTTGAAACCTACTTATAATTCAAACTTCGAGTACGTGGCTCTTTTATATACATTTTCATTTAAGATTGATCTTTTAATTGACTAAGCGACAACTCCCAAATCACGGTTTGGTATTTTTCATATAGTAAGAGGAATTAAATCGAAGATCTAAGATAAAACGACAAAATTTACAGTATATTGTTAGATGTGTGAACAACAGAAGCATAATTAACATTTTAATAAGCCAAGATAAATTTAATAAACACTTTACTGCCATGTATTTTACTCACTTTAGTAAAAATCAGTGATTTTTTTTTCATCACTTAGTTGTCTTTGAACATATTTTTGGGGTGGGGGATGAATTTAATGTATCCTCAGTTAAAAGGGAAGCAGAAAACATCATTTATTTATATCTTTATACAAAATCCTTTTCTCAATGTCCAGAAAAAAAGATTTTGATTTTGGGTATACATGTAGAAGGCCTTCTTTAATTTAAACCAAAGGATTGAAAAGTATTACTTATTTGATGAAATCTTAATCAAAATTATTAAAAACAGTTAAATCCTATGGGAAAATATTTCTTTCATAGAATTAAAATCTTTTGGTGTAAATTTTTTCCCCCTAGAAATTACAAATCTTTGACGTAGTGATGTATATGGTGAATAATAGAAGTGAAAGTAGTGTCAGACTTAACCCCTGTGACTATGCCCTCTATGATCAAGATGGCGACTTGGAGGTCACCATGACAGATTTTGACATCATCTTTGACCACAACGTAGAAAACAAGCATCAGTTGATTGAAAGGATGTTCGGGGAACTGGACGAGGATAAAGGTGAATAAATGAATTCTAGTAAATGTAAAAAAAATATATTCAGTTAATCTAGAATTAGACACAATGTTATTTCGTTCAAACTATGTTGTCCCCACACCAAGGTTAACGACTATATTCATTTATTCCATACTATCAACAGTGTGCATTGGTCACTGTATCTAAGAAACAAGGGGTAGGAAATTCCATGCATTCACACATAACAGTGGAGGGGAGTTCTAATGTGATAATGGCGGATAAATTTGAAAAAAAATATATTAACGTTCAGAAAATAGCTTGATTGTTTCCTTAGAAATTTTGAGTTTAGAGACATAAAAATGTTGTTTTTTTTTGGTTGATGTTGCACTTTTTATTTTACAGTATTATTAACATCTTTCAACAATGTACCGGAGTGGAGTTGTTCTATCCTTTTACATTACATGCAAAAAGATATTAATATAGTGTTGGTCACTCATTCTTCTCAATTAGATGATTCAAAATTAAGAAGAATCAATCAAATAGTCAACGTTATTTTATTTTTTTTAGATAATAAAATATCTCTTATGGAGTTTGAAAACAGAAAGCATAAAGTGATTTCCCTGCAGAGCTGTAATATCAAGAGCACAAGGTAAAATTTATCACAGATTGAAATAAGTAGTCAGTTACCATAATTTAATTTGGTCTGCAGAATACTTCAAATAAAAAGGAAACATTTCTCTTTGATTTTACTCTGAAGACATTTCCAACGTTTTATAAAAAATCTTTCCTGGGCCACAACATGGAAATAAAACTCTTAGTCAGATTTCTTTACCCTTATGCTCAAAGATTTGAGTAATACAATGTTTTGACTTAATGTTTAAGCTAAAGATTTCTTAGTATTTTCTGCATTGAATAGGTACGATAATTCATATACTGTATAAGTGGAAATTTTAGCGTGGTCAAAATTTAGTGATTGTCCTTTAAATTTGATATTTATTTTTTTTAACGAGAAGTAATTTTACCAAATTTGTAATACTAAGAAAGATAATTATTATCCTTGATACGGAATGAATTCGTTAGCGATTATCTAATTTCAGCGATCTCCACCCCTCGCTAATAATGCCAAAATTGAATACTCGCTAAAAATTCTCCTTATACAGTAGTGCTTTTTACTAATCTAAGATAATACGTATTTCCTTTATTTACAGTTTATTCCATACAGAATATCAACAATTCTGATGAAATCAGACAACAGTCCCATTTTCCTACATAAAGCAGCTGAAGACTCCATATCTAAGCCGTTACATGTACATGTCTATTATTTATTTCTTTTTGTTAAAAAACTGTGAATTCATTAAAATATTTTCACTCAAATTGTTCTTTGTTATAATTTTGTTTTTTGCTTTTGTCGAACTTACTTAATCCTCTTCATGCATTCTTGCACATAAGGTGGCAACAAGATCTCTGCCTTGGTTTCTTTCCCTGGTTTCTATGGTGATGGTGTTTCAGTTCCTCTTTATTTCTATTTCAATCCTCCTCTTCAATGTGTTCTTTGTACCCAACCCATACCTCTTCTTGCTATATTTCATAGAATACATGACTTAAATCTTCGGTTTTCTCTATGGGTTTAACATTGTTTTTTTTCACACAGAGTTTATAACAGACTGAAAAACAGCTACTGTAGAACTGATATTATTTAATTACTATTGTAAAATATTAGGTTTTAGTGTATGAAATCAAAAAAGGAAAGAAGTTTGTTGAATTTGAATTTTTGAATTTCAAAACACAGAGTTGGTATGTGAAAATGGTGATTATTTTCGTGTTTCAACTTTACGTTTCCATCCGATGATAGTGTTATAATTTAATTCCTAATTTGCATGAAAGAGTTCGATATATTCCTACATAGTTAAAGTAAGATGAGGGCAACGAGAAAAATATCAAGTAAAATAATTAGAGATTATCATAATTGGTTTATATATTTGTCTTACATCACGTACTTTTATTTTTTAGTACCTGTGCAAATAGAATATTTCCCCTATACTTGTATTTCGAAACTAAAATGGAAATAAAGCAGTATCCATACAGTATATTATCACTGTCACCTGTTAATAATACACAAGGTCATTGAGTAAAGAAAATAACATTAATATTTTGCAACACATTTCTTAAACAATAAAAATCAAAACATGAACTAGCTAATTTTGTTGAAAGAGGAAAATGCAGGGAATGTCAATTATTGATGCTCTTCCCGGTATGTAACAAACAAGAGGCCCATGGGCCACATCGCTCACCTGAGCACATTGGGTAGGTGAAAGCACAAATCAGTTCAGTATTGAAAAGATTACTGGGGAGGGGGGAGGCTTGAATTTTAAACTACCTGATGATGCTTCCATGTCAATATAACAAATGGCTTTGTTGTACTTGAGGAGATTAAAAAAAAAATTCCCATATATTCCTTTTTAGAAATTTGATCCCCCATTGTGGCTCCTCCCTATCCCAGGGGTCATCATTTGAACAAACTTGAATCTACACTACCTGAGGATGCTTCCATATCAATATGACTAAACATAGCATTTCTGTTCTTGAGAAGAAATATTTTTTCTGTATGTTCTTATGTAAAACTTTGATCCCCCATTGGGCCCCACTCTACCCCTGGGGGTCATCATTTGAACAAATCTGAATTTACACTTCCTAAGGTTGATTCCATATCAAAATGAAAAATCATGGCTTTGCAGTTCTTTTTCAGAAGATATTTTCCTGTATACTTCTATTTAAGACTTTGATCCTCCATTGTGCCCCCCCCCCTACCCCCGGGAGTCATGATTTGAACAAACTTGAATCTACACTACCTGAGAATGCTTCCAAATAAATATGATCAATTATGGCTTTGCTGTTCCTGAGAAAAAGATTTTAAAAGTTTTTCCTCTATATTTGTATGTAAAACATTGATCCTCCATTGTGGCCCACCCTAACCCCCCCCCCCCCCCCGGGGTCATGATTTGAATGAATTTGAATCTACTCTCCCTGAGGATGCTTCCATATAAATATGATCAATCAGAGCTTTGCTGTTCCTGAGAAAAAGATTTTTAAAGAATTTTCCTATATATTTCTATGTAAAACTTTGATCCTCCATTGTGGCCCCACCCTACCCCCGGGGGGTCATGATTTGAACAAACTTGAATCTACACTACCTGAGGATGCTTCCATATAAACATGACTCATCATGGCTTTGCAGTTCTTGAGAAGATGAATTTTAAAGATTTTTCTCATATATTTCTATGTAAAACTTTGATCCTCCATTGTGGCCCCACCCTACCCCCGGGGGTCATGATTTGAACAAACTTGAATCTACACTACCTGAGGATGCTTCCACATGAGTTTCATCTTTCCTGGCCCTGTGGTTCTTGAGAAGAAGATTTTCAAATTATACTATTAATTTTTCACTAATTCTTTATTATCTCCCCTTGAAAGAGGGTGTGGCCCTTCATTTGAACAAACTTGAATCCCCTTTACCCAAGGATACTTTGTGGCAAGTTTGGTTGAAATTGGCCCAGTGGTTCTTGAGAAGAAGTCAAAAATGTTAAAATTTTACAGACAGACAGACGGACGGACAGACGGACAGGCAGACGGACGCCGGACAAAAAGTGATCAGAAAAGCTCATTTGAGCCTTCGGCTCAGGTGAGCTAAAAAGCAAACGCCATGAAACATTCACTAATGTAATATTCTTCGAAACGTGTGATATTATAATTATAGATAGTGCACGTACAAAAGATAAGTAATAAATAAATCATGTTTTGGTACTAGGAAATCCAGTCTATATTGATTTTCACGAATTAGTTTAAGTGGTGAAACCTGTAAACAAGAGAAATTTTTCAATTGCTTTCTTTTTCATCTATTTTTTGTTGCAACAGGGTCTCTAATCAAGGAAAATAAAATTTAAGTACATTCACTTTACATTATTATATTCATATCAGCAATTTTGCATATGCATTTTCCGGTGAATCTAGCGTGAGGAAACTTTCTCTGTTTTCCTACGTGGATGTGATAAAAACATGATTTGTCTTATGAAAGATAGCACAACGTTTTGACCAGTATTTGCAGATTAATCACGAGGCAATTAATCTTTGTCAAGAGGATATTTCATAATTAATCAGACTTTGTAAATTTCATTTAATGTTTTGATTTCACTATGATGTATATTTGTATTATACTTGACGAAACGTGCGTTGAAATTAAAAAAAAAACACTGTATGCCCATTAAATTAAAAAGATTGTGAGACTTATCTAAAACAAAAGACAGATGAATAGACAAACGAATGCTGGAAAAAATATCCATTTGATCCTTTATCAGCTATACCAGCTATACCAAATTAAAAGGAAAATAATTTCTGCTATAGCAAGGGGCAATCAACAGTCTTTTTATTTAAGAAACTTCCTTGAAAAAATTAACTTTCTCTAGGAATGCCATAGAAGCTTCTTAAAGTTTTTAAACTTAATCTAAAATAAAATACTAAAAATCGAAAATAAATACCTGGTATCACCAAAGAAGTAACTTTCCCCATGACTGTAAAATTGAGTTCAATTTAATCGAAAGATTAAGGACATTATCAAAGAATTATACTTCCCTAAACGAAAAAAAAGTGTTGTTATTCTTCCATTTCGGAAGTTACCTGTCCACGGAAATGCAATAAAAGAGATGGGAAATAATTTATTATGTCTTTACACTGCCAAACAATTCATTGAATCTTCACACTGCAAAACTCTGTTGTACTAAAAATATCAGTTTATTGACATTAAGCAAACAAAATGCAATAAAAATAAAATGCACGATAGTTGAACATTATGATACATTAACTGAAAATATTTTATGATTGGATCAAAAACTATAAATCAGTTTGATTTATTGATTTAGTATTATTATTTTTTTTAACGAATTAGATATTTGAACAACATTCAAGATTTGATAAGGCAAATATAATGAACAAATTTATTACACATAGTAAAAGAATAAAATTTAATCTTTTGTTAAATTAAAACATCTAGGATTTCCTTATTTCTTTGATATAACACTAATTTGGAAAATTTTTCAAAGCCGATTACACGTATTCAAAAGATGCTGAAAATTTTATTTGCTTTTTACTTTGCAGGGGTATATACCCAGTATCTGATAAATGAAAAAGAACAATGTGACGAGCGTTTATCAGATGTGTTCAGTAAACTGAAGTCCTTGGAAACAAAGATCGACTTATACAGAGAGGAAAATATGGCATTAAAAGCGGAAATAGAAAAACTTTCAACATGTCTAAACAAAACTGAAGGTACTTTTCTATTTTCTTCTTTTTATTTGTTCTTTTTCTTTTTTTCTGTCATACAAGTATCAAAATGGAATACATGTTGTCTTTCTATATCAGAAGCAAATTTTGTTCCATTGAATTTCGATTTAATTTCAATTTAATGATTATAAATGAAAATTTTAAAATTGTAGATTGTGCTCCGTTCGACTGCTGGGACATATTACAAAACGGATTTAATAGAACTGGAATTTACCAAATTTACCCCTGGGGATCAAAAGAAAAGAGTGTGAAAGTTCATTGTAATATGGACGTGGCCCCAGGAGGGTGGACGGTTAATATGATCTTTCTGTGTAGTCTGGTAGCATGATAGCCGTTTCGGGATCACTTTCTCCAATTTTTATCCGTTCTTCTTGATATATTGTGATAGTCATACTTTCACAAAAAATATAATTATGTTTTTTTAGAAACTGGAAGTGGGGAGAAAGATATTACCGCGAAAGTGCAAAAATTTTAAACTTATTACCGCAACATTTCTTTCTGTTCATTGCCGCGACATTTTTTTTATTTGAAAATTGATATATAATTGACTCATCACCTCGACTTTTCAAAAACTGTCCTCAAGGTTTTTTTGTTTGTTTTTGTTTGTTTGTTTGTTTTTTTTTTACATCTTTCTTATTTGATATTAAGAGTTTATAACTTTATACTAAATTCACACTGGTCCCCTTTTGTCCTTGTTCTATTTATCACTTATCGCAATGGCTATCATAAAGAAGTTTGTGACAAAAAGAGGGAATCCTTCATTGATTTGATTGGCTTTAAATTTTAAAGGATAAAATTTTAAAAATCCAATCTTTTGAGATGCCTGTATTACAAGCTGCAAGACAGATCTCGATGATTTAATTATGCTTACCGGGAGATTTGAACATAAACGCTGGCCAACACGAGAGGCATTGTTGTGGCGGCGTAAAAGAAATATCGCGCTATTGTATACAATGTTGTCACGGTAAGAAGTATATCGCGGAAATACTATTTTGAAATGTCGCAGTAATATTATGCACGCGGTAACATACAAACTTCAGCTGTATAGTTTTATGGATCATACCTCATCCAAAAACTTTTTAAAGGATTTGCAGCAAATAACTGCTCTCCGTATCATGATGTAAATTTTTAATTTACCGGGGTGGGTGGGTGGGGGGTGGGTGGGTGTTAATTTACCCCCCCCCCCTTAGTAAATTCAAAATTTACAACATGATATCAGGATTAGCGTGAATATTCCGATTCCAATGTATTTGATATTTTTCTTTCATGTCAGTAAAATATATCAGAGTAAATAGGATGAAATTATTTTACATAAATACTATTTTTCAAAGCAATCTCTGTGAAACTGAAAAGTGGAAATAATAAATATTATAACAGTTCTAAGACACGGGAATTTATCGGAATGGATTTCCGTCTTCCTTATTGTTCAGAATGAGTAATATATCGTATTATTCTTCGTTAAATGAAAACCAACGTGTGAACCAGAGATAAAATAATACAGGTGTAATTTATAAAAAAAAGTTAGTTATCTATGATCCAGGGTTTTATGATGAATTGGCTATATGTATTCAAAAGCCATAAAATTCGAATACAAGTTCACCTTGACCTCCTTTTTGGCTTCCTACATACTTCCCTTAGAGATGCATAAATGGTCCCAAGCTTCTCTGCGTGCAAGTTTGGATTCTGAGGAATATGACTGAAGCGCCATTAAATTCAAAAATGGGGTCACCATGTCCTACCTGTGACTTACCACATATCGTTTTTTCAAAGACGCATAAGCTAACGAGATTCGATGATCCTTTTGATTATCTTAGCCCCAAAAAATAAAACCAAGCTTCGTGACGCACATAGAACGGATGCACTGGAAAATCCTAACCAGAAATTACCATTGTTAATTATAATCTGCTAAAATATTGTATATTAATACTATGATTCACAATAAAACTATACTATAGAATTTAAGTTAATTCTCTTTTTTTACAAATATAAAAATATTCAATTTTAAAGTTAAGTTAGTGAAATAAAATATAACAATAAAATACTTAGATTTACTACCATAATGTCATATTAAATTTTGCAAAAGATATAGAAGTAATATTTAGTTTTCTAAGATATTTTTCTTAGGGATACTATTTTACTTGTCACATGATTTTAAAAGTTCACTTATGGTTAAGAAAAAATTAACCCCCCCCCTCCCAAAAAATTTTTTAAAGCTTGAAAAAGTGTTATTGAGGTTAATTATTTAGATTTTCACCCATGGACATATTTCGTGACCTTTAAATTTCTAATTTTCATTGATTGTATTTTTGAAATTAGGATTTTGTATGATTGACAAAGTATCTGTATGTTTAAGTATTTTTTTAGCAGTCGATTATTGATTTATAAAGGTAATATATATAACCTAACTTTAATTACCTCTATTTAATATTCTTCGAGACGGATCCATTATATTTTTAATAGAGCGCCTATTTTTATCCTCATATGTAATTGATATTTTCCAAAAAAGTGACATCAAAATCAAGGAGATATCACATGCATATTTTAGATATATATTTTTGTTTCTTTTAGAAATTGGCCACAGCCTTGACTTTTAGTGCTGGTTCATCATTTTAAATAAATTTAGAAAAAGGACAACAATTTTTTTAAAATCAAATTATATTTCTAAAAATACATAAACAAAGTATTTTATTTATGTAGAATAAGCTGCGTATACAAACTACTAAATCGAATGTCTATCACTTAAAACATCGCTCTCCATTTTAAAGAAAAATCAATTCTAAAAAATGTGATATATTTATCGATGATAATGACATTGCCATTTATTCAAAACACCAACGATTTTCAAACCTTATATTCAAATTAAATTTGTTTTGGTATGTTTCAGATGGTTCATGTTAGAAAAGGCTTGACTGTAAATTTCACAAGAGGTTGGGAAGATTACAAAAACGGTTTTGGAACAAACGCAGAGTTCTGGTTAGGTTAGTCAAACATCTGGAGTTAAATGATTAATTATTGCTGTGTAGGACAGGATCTGGTAGATTTAAGATGTCTTCATTTGTTCAAATTTGAAAAAAATGAATTTCTTTTATAAAGGTTATAAACTATATAGCTCAGTCGAATAAGATGTATTGATGCTTAATTTTTAGGTAAACAAAATGTTTTTAAGCTTTAAACTGTCGTTTGCACTATAAAATGAAGAAAGTAAGACATGATCATAGGAGCATTTTGTATACCGGGCAAAGGAAATGTATCTTTCCAGATTTCCTACGTTTCTGAGAAAATAGAACTTTATTATATGTTTTTTAAAACTTTTTTCTTTCATATCACAGTAAACTTAATATGATATTCAAATTGCTTATCATATCTTTTTAAATTGAATGGCATGAAAATGCTTCATTTTCTATATAATACGAATACGCTTGAAAAAATAAAGTAAGGTGAGAGTTATGCTGAAAATAATGATGGCGTACCAATGACCTTATGACCAAAAACACAATATTAACTCATTGAATAGATGTTAACCTTAATTATTATTCGAAAAACATTTCTGAAATTTAATTTGTAGAAGTTTTAAATTCTAGGAATAAAGCTGCTTGTGCAAAAGTTCTAATGGGAATTTGGAGAGTTTAGTTGTCCTTTTTCCTATTCATCTCACAAAAAACTATAAGAATTATTTACATGCTAGAGTGTAGAATTGAAAGATATAATATAGGTATCATGCACTCATATACTAGTATTCTTTTGAAAATGACAATTATTTTGGATCCCTTGTGAATAACTTAAATGAACAACTTTTTTTTTGTCTTTCATCTAGGAAATGAAATAGTTCATCGTTTAACGAACAGATATCCAAATCAACTTTATATTGGAATATCAAATATAAATGGAAGTTACTGGTACCAAAAGTATCATTCTTTCAGAGTTGGACCCGAAAGCGACAAGTACAGACTGCATATCAATGGACCGACCAGAGGAGATGCAGGTATCATAGTTTTTATCTTATTAAATAGTGAACTTAAATTTCATTAGAAAATTCAACATGTAAATATTCATTTCTAAGAGATTAATTCTGTTACATGTGCATGCATTTGATATGAATTTGAATTGCATCAAATTGTAGCAAATATATATCTTGATCAAGTAATTCGTTTGTTTTATTAAATCATTCATTATTAAGAATTCATATCCAAGAATGCACTGTAACATTATCGTAGCAATTAATCCTTCAAAACATTCTACAGAAAATACAAAAACATAAGCACGCCGAAAATGAAAGTCAATTTATGTGGACAAAAAGCCTTAAAATTTGAGATGTTCAACTTTTATATATGAGTCTATGAAAAACAACAGGCCAATGGTTTGAGTCACATTTACCTAGCTGTTCTTCTTTAGAAGATTTTGAAAAGAAAATACTCCTGTATTGTGCACATGCACAGCAAAAATTGTCAGCTTATTGATGAGACAATTATTACCCTGCTGATAGGGAAAAGAATTTTTTTCCTTATATATTTCCATGTTAATCCTTATCTCCTGTTTTGGCTCCGCCCTACGCCTGGGTGCCTTGCTTTTATCAAACTTGAGTCTGCAATAAACGTAACTAATCACTGATCATGGCCCTACTGCTACAAGGAAGAAGATTAAAAATATTTTTGAATATATATTCCCATGTTACATTTATATCACCCACTAATATATACTCCAATGTATTTTTCCGTTATGACCCGATCATGTCAAGGAGCACACGGCGGGTGTGAACTCTGATCACCAATTGGCGCCTGCTCTGTATCAGGAACCCTTATTTGAACAAACTTGAATCTCCGATACCTGAGGACTCTTGTATATCAATATCACTAATCATAACCCTGCTGTTTTCGAGAACAGAATTTTAAAACCTTTCCCTTAATCTCGCATTTGAAATTTTGATCCTCTTTGGGGGTCATTGCCAACCCTTTCCACCATGATTTGAACAATCTTACACTGCTCCACATAAAAATGATTTCATATAAATATCACCAGCCATTACCCTGTTCTTTGATGGCCTATTGGAACCCTAAACGACCATCAAGGGTCTTGATTTGAACAAACTTGACTTTACTATTTGTCAGAAAACTTTCACAAAGGTTTTCTGATGCAGTGGTTCTTGAGAAGAAGATATTTAAATGAAACTCGCGAAATATTACATATTTTTGATAATTTCCTCTTGAAGGAGGGCTTGGTCTTGATATAAAATGCCAGGACAAATAATGCATCAATGTTGACTATTTTTAATATACTGTTTTATGTAACGGTTGAAACTCCGAGGATGGCAAATTGGTTCAGGTTCAACAATATCAATATACATTGTATTTCTTAATAAGATTTGTAAGGAAAATTCAATATGCAAATTAGGAAATCGGACTTATCTCTCTATATGATAACATGCTGAGCATTTGAATTTTTCGTGATCTTTTTAAGGTGACTACATTCTTCAGTACAACGACACCAGATCAATCAAAAATCAACGTTTTACCACTTTTGATAATGATAACGACAATCACGCCGGAAATTGCGCAACAGGAACAGGAGGGTGGTGGTACAATTCGTGCCATTACATTGCCCTCAATAACGATCCGGCTAGTCCAGAAACTGTGTATCAAAACAGGATCCCAAATATGAGATACTTCAGAACTTCTGATATGATGATAAACAGAGTACAATAACATTACAACGATGACCTGCAATAGAATGTGTGAACTATTTAATGATTTGGCTGTGTCAGCAGTATATGAGGATTATTAGATTGTTTTGTCTGCTTTGTTTAAATTTCCTTTTCCCACTACTGCATGATTTATTGATATGTGTGTACGATTTTTGATATAAAAGAATATGCGGCTTCTGATATCTAAATTCTTTGAAAAGTCTTTCTTTTACCTTACCTGTGTCACGCATATGACCTATTGCTTTCTCTCTTTTCGCCCGTCTTCGTGCATTGCCCGTCGTACATGTACTTGAGTCGTTCCCTTTTGAATATTCTAATCTTCTTGTCATGAACGGCTTAATAAGTTCGAGAGCTAATTTTTGCATATAGCATCTATGGGTCAAGGAAACCAAAAGTGTGTATTTCATGGTCCCTATCCCCCTGTAGCTGAGGGATGGGGCCATAATCATCAAAATCAATACAATTTTCAAAATCTCTATACTCCTAGACATCGACCTTTCAAACTGTTGGCACGATTATTACAAGCATGAGTCTTTAGATTATAAACTACATGATCCCTGGATCAGGAGATCTTTTGTTATGGTTGGGCTCTATGATAATATGGTTAAATGCGTCGTCTCTTTGAAAATCTTCTCTGCTGCTGGGTATTAAGTAAACAGACTAAGTACATGGTTATGAGGAGCAATGATGTATATGTCTAAATTTTCTAATTCATAGTCTTTCGGTCAGGGTTTCTGGTGTTAGCGCGATGCTCTATTGATTTTATGGTAAAAATATTTAAAAAAAAAAGTTCTCTGCTCCTTGGTATTAAGTAAACAATCTAAGTGCATGGTTATGATGAGCAAGGATGCTTCCTACAGCATTGCGGATTTCATGGTCCCTTGGTCAGAGGCTCTTGTGTTTGTTTTATTTTATACCTCCGTGGATCCTTCACAGTGTTTTATTAAACTTGGGTAACCGTTCAGGCCCTTGAATTTCTTGTATGAATATATTTGTTTTTCTTATACCAAATAGACACAACCGTACAAAAAACGAATCCAAATCGAACCCAGGTTCGTTTTCCGTGCTATATACTACTATGACTGACCACAAGCAAACCCACAATTTACCCAGAGCGCACCCAGACACAGCTACGTTTAAAGGAAGCCTTAGTTCATATTTGTGATGCAATGTATGGTGTCATTGTGACATCATTAAAAATTACGAGTGAAAAAAATCTATTTACCCACATAATGATGCAAAAATTATAACTTGAATACATTTTTTAAAATCAATTATTTATTAAAGCATGCAAAATTAGTATGAAACTTTTTTGCTCAGAAAAGCATTGTATGCCCCACCGCCTTACACACAATGTAAGAATCTGAGTTTATTAAACTTCTTTTTTCTCTCTTACTTGTTTATTAATTTATTCAATTTTACTTATAAATTCTTTACTTTATTTTTCAAATCTTATTATAATTATTATTATTTAACTTTGTAAGATTTAATTTTTTTGGCCTGTGTATTTTAATACCCCCGTTAGAAAAAAAAGAAACGGTGCTATCTGCCCTAATGTATATCGAATTTGAACTGAATAGAGATATACATTTGACTTTGCATGAAACATGGATGCAGATTCCTGATCTCTTTAGATTTTCTAGAAATAAAGTGATTTTTTTGTAGTGATTTCAATATCCCCACTCGATTCATTTAATAGATGTGAGCCCCCATTTATATACGAAGTATCCGATCCGAACTTCAAATTTTTATTATTAATTTATATTAAAATGTTCATTAAAAAGCCGTTGCCTCCCTCCTCCTCCCTCGTTTTGATACAGTTCATGTAAAGTGAAATCCTCCAATGCAAATGTATTTAAAAATTTTTAGTTGGATCCCCCTCCCTCCCTCCACCCGAAATGGGATTTTCGAGTTTAGACACTTCTCTTCTTTTGTTGTCAAAGATTTTTCAGGTAAGTTGTCACGCCCCCCCCCCCCCCTTACACACACACACTTTCAGCATCGACGCTATGTGCCTGTCCATTACATGTACGGATTTTATGAAATAACGTGAAAAGGTTTGGTATCTACAACAAATGTAGAAATGTCGGGTTTCTGCCGAAATGTAAGTAGAATGCGCCGAAATGACTGATAAAATACTGCATTGACTGTGGATATCAATTGATACGGATACTATTACCTCACAAACATAAACTTTTTGAGGTCAATCCTTACCCCTAAGATTTTAGAGCCCATTTTATCGTAAATATTGGAGGAAGTCAGCCGCCATTGACAGGTTTCATAGTATACCGTATACCACGCCCGATTGTTTTTTTTTTCCTATAAAGTACAAGATATGTTATAAATGTTTCATTCATTATACAATTATTATTATTTATGAGAAAAAAACATTTAAAAATATTTAAAATAATATAGAATTAATCATTAAACAATCATTTCTAAATGCTCATTGATTATCTTCTCTTCGAAATACAATATTTTTTCAAGAATAAATGATTTAAAAATATACATGTAATTATCAATTATAAATTATTGTGAATATCAATGGATTATTATTGATATATTATTGATAAATTTATATCGCAAACGATGTTTGGAAACTGGGGAATTTGATTTTTGATTGTTTGTTTTTTTTTTAATTAATTTATTTTTTGTATTAATGAAATAAATTTCGAAAAGGATAGGATGCAAGTTATTTCAACTTAAAAATCCTTTCCTCATTATACAAACAGTGTATAAAATATGATTGTCATAACAAATAAATTGAGACAATTTACAGTTATATCATACATGCAATATATATTAATTTGAACAAGAAGATTGCATGTTTATCAACTTCATGCAGATGGATCAAGTACTCACTGATTTTTTTGAGAATTTGGAAATTTATCACCGTTTCAATCACCTTTAGTAATAAAATTAAATTGTCTCTCATATGGTGTGTACATTAATTTGTTAGACTCAACTTGTGCAATAAATTATTCATGTTTCATGCTGGTAGCAATTGAATTGTTAAAGTTTGGTTGAATCAAATTAAGTCTAAACATCTAGTTATGAGATCGTGATGTGACATTGTAAATACACTGTACATGTTGAATTTCTTTTCACGTTTCTGATTCTCATTTCTGCCCCCCCCCCCCCCAAAAAAAAAAAAAGAAAAGAAAAGAATCATAATCAAGGAAAGTTTCGGAAACTATTTATGAAGATATATGTAAATTGATTCACTATACAGATTGTGTAACCATTACAACAATTTCTATAATACTAATCTGAAGAAGAAGAGGCGTAACTATATTCGTTCGTGTGTGTGTTTTTGTGTATGTGTGTGTTTTGGGGTTGGGACTGAGGTTCCTCATTCTTTTGGTAATAACATTTGCCGGGGGAGGGGCTTGGATGAAAATGTTCTTACTAAACATACTAGTCAAAACAATATTCTTTGGGTAAAAAGAACATAAAGAAATGGATTGATTTGTGTAAATTATACATGTTTGATGACAATGTTGTTTTTTTCTTTAAAGGATGCGTTTTATAGACATGATTCATTTACATATTTTAGCTATATTAGCATGCAATAAAATTCAATTAGCTTGGTATAAATTTTGCTAAAATAAACCTACAATAGTTTTAGATATATATTTTAAAAAACAAGGACATATATACCACTGTTTACGACCTAGTCGAAAAAAAAAAATTGGAATGGTTTTATTTTTTTTTAATTATATTTGTTCTTCAAAATATGTAGTCAAGTATAGTTATTATTAATTTTTTATTGATCTATATTGATTTATTAATGGATTAAATACATTCTCAGTCAGGTCAAAAATGCAGCATTCGGATGTAAATCGGCGATCTTTTCTATAGTTTTCAAAACGTGCAAGTGTATTTATTTAACATGATTAAATCCCTCTATTTTTCTTTGAATTCATTTATTTAACTTAATAAGTAATTTTTTTTTACTAATTCTGATTTTATGGTTCATTATTCCATCATGGAGTGTGTATAGCGCACGTGCAAAACTTCACAGTTTGTCATGTACCTGATTATGTAATACCACATAATATTACGCACTTGTCGGGTATACATGAAGATCGATAATTTAGTTTCATTGAGATTTGCGGTCTGTGTATACACAGTAAACATAAATTCACACATCCTTATCATTTCAGACAAATTTTAACAATCTTCATATACTATAACAAAGATACTGTAAGATTTGTGTACTTGGTCTTTTGCCATTTTTCATCATGTATAGCGGGAATATTTGGAACTTTCGAGGGATTAATTTTTTTTCTAATTAAAATAATGAATAAAATCGATTATTTTCAACATCTTGCAAGCTACTTTAGACCATTAAATTTTCGATATAATGAGTTAGACAAAAACAGTTGTCTCTCTTAAAAATTTAACTTCCGTAACCGTAATTCAGGATTTTTTTTTTTTAGGTATATATATTTTTTTAATTTTGGAAGCGAAATGCTTCATACTTTTGATTAACATCTTAAAACAACAGTTATTTTTAAATATTGTCGAGATTTTTAACTTTTACTGCAGGAAATTAACTTCCGTAACGATATTTTTCACGAAAATTTTAACTTATCAAATTCAAAATCAATTATATTGAACATCAGAAAACAAAAATTGGTCAAAATCAGCTTTATTTAAAAAATAATAAGAATTGTTCAAGAAATAACTTCCGTAACATTCCTTGAAATCAATGTCATATTAAAATTGTTGTAAAAAGTTAACGATAGCCGATTTTTGGATAATTTTTTTTTAAGTTAACTGATATGTTCTTTAGAGAATTATGATGTTCATTTTGCTATTTGAAACAATTATTTTTTTTTTCTTCATGTTTTATACCCTGAATTGGTCCTCTTATCGTAGAATGACTGATAAAGATATTTCGTATACATGTACATGTACATGCTGTTTTTCTTAGTCATTTTGTCTATTTCCTTTTCTGCTAGACATATAGATGGTTGTATAGGAATAGCCTATATTATTACTTTTCTCTTACCTGTAACATTTTGTATTAATTTAAATATAACTTTGTTGCATATAACCTGAAATAATAATTATACGTTGATGTTAAAAAAGGACAACATTGAATATTTCAGATTCTGATTCAAAACGACTACCCGTAAAACGCATAGCTTTTACTGACATGTGCACATGTGCCCCTGAGCCTTCGTAATTATGTAAACGAATATGAATTCAAATACTAAAATATTAAAATGAAAGAAAGAAAGAAAAACACGAGGTAGGTGGTATATACACAGCAGTTCCTATTTTCAAGTAAGAGTTATCTCCTTTAATATTGCAAACTCTCGTATCAAACGTTTATTGAATCAAATATTAAAAAATTTTTTTTTTCAAATATTGTATAATAAGAAATTAGAGAGACAACACGGCGGGCCTTTAGATTTTCTCAGCAGGCGTGCTCTAAGTAGTATGCAAACTTTAAAACGAATTAAAACTCCAAACTGTGCTTTTTTTAATTATTTTGGTTTGGTAAAACATCAACTACATGGTCTGTAAAAGTAATATATCTTATATAGCTTCCCCGGTAAATTTTGAATGGGACCGGTAAAATCTGAATTTTATCGGTCAAAATGTCCGACGGTTTTTACAGACTGTATAAAAATGACAAATAATCTTAACAAAATCATTTAATTCAATTGTTATGACAATAAACAACGTGCAAAGCCAAAGAAAAAAAAAGTAAGTGGCACGCCAAGTTATTCTCGTGCATTCTTATTTAAATGTAGACGGCGTAGTTATGTCTACTACAAAAGGCTACATAATAAAATAATAACCTCCGTAAGTCCTGAAAAAAAAAACACTGTCAAACAAATATTTTTCCCTCTAAATATGCACTCTGTAGTTCTGACTTTGAATCATCATTTCACAATTAATTTGCATATTTTCACATTATTATCACATTATTATCACTATTTTTCACCGTATTGTGGTTGTTTTTAATACATTCTAAACAATCAACCACTTAAGGTCAAGATCTAGTAAATGAAAGGTGCCTTCAGATTTCTCAAATTTGAGGAATAAGTTCTTTCAATGATCCTTTACAAATATAGCTTGGCGAAATTAGGTGTATCGGGGCATAATTTTTAGGTAAACTCAACGAAAAAAAGATACTTTAAACTGTTATTTTCAATGAAAAATGAAGGAAGTCAGGTATAAATATGTTTTTTTTCCTTCTCAGAAAAAGAAAATGTATCAATATTGCCTACAGTCTCTCAGAAAACAGTTTTTCATATCTTCTTGACCTTTTCTTTAAAATGATATTAATTTGAATATATAATAGGTATCGGGGTTAATTTTGAAATGATTTCAAATTAAATTCCATGAAAATGTTTCATTTTCTACATAATTCTATAATAGCCGTAAAGTGCGGGAAAAATTAAGTTTAAATTAATTATGACGTCATAATGGATCTAGCACCTAAAAGACAACGAAGCGCTGGTCTCCGCACGTAAGCGTCGGCGACATCAAACCCATTAATATATTGGGTCCCCGCACACAAAGGGTTACACTTATAATAGAAAAAATATTTTAATAAAATCAAAAAAATATTTTATTTTCCAACTCTTCTTTTATACATATTAAATTGAGACAATTTCCTAAATATTAGAGTTTCAAAGTGGACGCTAGCGACAGGAACAAGTAACTATGAGAAAACGCCATCAATCAGTAAATCTCCCCTATGTGATTAACCAGGGCCAGACACTGTACATGTGACGTATTTTTTCACTTTTGATTCATAATGAAATTTAATAATAAAGTAAAGAATGTTACAGAGGATTTACAAAGGGCATTTGCCCCATGGTCTTCCTGGTCATGGACTACAGAGGCAATTAAGACAAACAAAAAGGGAATAAATTAGCTTGAAAATGTTTTAACTGTTTTTCATTACTTTTATGTACATGTTTTTTTTTCTAATTTTATCTAAAATATTAATGTCCGGTAAATTTTACAATTGTCCAGTAATTTTTTAATATTTGCAGGACAATTGTCCGACAGATTTTTGACTAGTTTCGGGAACTCTGTTCATATTATCCTCATGATCAACATCCTCATTAATTATTTTTTTGTAAAAAAAAAATAAGGTATATATAATATATCATTTACAATTTAAATAAAAACGTAATACGAGACTGACATATTACAAAGCGGATTTAAAAAACAATCAGGTGTGTTATACGGTATACTATGAAGCCTGTCAATGGCGGCTGACTTCCTCCAATATTTACGATAAAATGGGCTCTAAAACCTTAGGGGTAAGGACTGACCTCAAAAAGTTTATGTTTGTGAGGTATTAGTATCCGTATCAATTGATATCCACAGTCATTGCAGTATTTCATCAGTCATTTCGGCGCATTCTACTTGCATTTCGGCAGAAACCCGACATTTCGGCGTTTCGTGTCACCCTGGTATGTGTGTGATGTTTATCCACATTTATTTGTTTGTTACTTTATTTCTCTAATAGCTACGTATTACAGGCCGTATCCTTCTCTCTGTTTGATAACTACTTTGCCATTTCTTATAATATTTAATGTCAGATAGCATAAAAGTTGTTACAGTGAACTGTCAGGGGCTTGCAACACCATCAAAACGGCTCGATGTTTTGAATTTTTACAGAAAAAAGGGATATTCAATTGTATGTTTGCAAGATACCCATTTTACAACAGAAATTGAACCATATGTAGAAGCACAGTGTGGTTACAAATGTATATTTAATTCTTTTAAATCAAATGCAAGAGGGGTTGCTATAATGTTTAATAACAACTTCGAATTTAAAATACATAGTGTAAAAAGAGATAATAGTGGTAATTTGCTGGCATTAGACATTACAATTGAAGATAATAGAACTACTATCATAAACATATATGGTCCTAATTCTGATGATCCAGATTTTTATGACATGGTTAGAGAAACTTTTACAGAGTTTGATAATGAATATTTGTAACAGTTACTTTGTGGTGACTTTAATCTTGCCTTAAACCCCTCTTTAGATACTTTTAATTACTGTGGTGTCAGTAACCCAAAAGCACGTGGAAAATTGGAAGATCTTCAGTTACTTGACTACTATAGAATTCTAAACCCAGATAAAAAAAATATACACCTCGTTGAAAAAAAAATCCATTAAAACAAGGCCGCCTTGATTATATTCTTATTTCAGATAGTCTTTCAAATTTGGTTGAAAACTTTGCTATTAAACCTGGTTACAGGTCGGATCACTCTTCAGTTGTAATAGAATTGAAATTTAACGCTTTTAGAGAGGTCGAGGTCTATGGAAATTCAATAATAGCTTATTAACAGATAACACATATGTTGAAAAAGTAAAGGAAACCATAGAAAAAGTAGTTGCCCAATATTTACATGTTTTAAAAAATGATGATAACCAATCTCATGTTAAAATCGATGACAGTTTATTTTTTGAAGTCCTTTTGATGGAAATTAGAGGCGTAACAATTTCTTATTCATCATTCAGAAAAAAGAAAGAATAAATTTAGAAAGATCTTTACTCGAGGAAATTGAAAATATAGAATCAATGACAGAAATTAATTTTGAACTTTTAGAGGAAAAAAAGTTGAGCCTTGAAAATTTGAAAAAGAAAAATTGCAGGGGCATATTATAAGATCAAGAGTTCGATGGATGGAAGAAGGGGAGAAACCAACAAAATATTTTTGTAATTTGGAAGCCAGGAATTTTTTAAACAAAACTATCAAAAAGGTAGAACTAGATGGAGATGGTATAATATATAATCAGGCAGAGATCATGAATTATGTGAAATTATTTTATAAGCATTTATATACAAGTTCAGATTCTGAACTCTTGGATACTAATTTAGAAGAAATTATACAAGGACAAGACATTCCAAGGTTAGATAAACATACGTCTGAGAAACTTGAGTATGATATAAATGAAAAAGAAATAGCCGAGGTGCTTAAGAATATGAAAAATAACAAATCTCCAGGTAGTGATGGTTACACGGTTGAATTTTTAAAATTCTTTTGGAATGATTTAAAAATTTATTTATTAAAGGCAATTAAGTGTATTTTTATCAATAATGAGCTCCCAATATCACAGAGATTAGGTATAATCTCTTGTATTCCAAAAGGCGATAAACCAAGACAGTTCCTAAGAAATTTGTGCCCAATAACACTTTTAAATGTTTTATATAAAATAATATCAGGATGTCTTGCGCAGAGAATTAAGACAACATTAGATTATTTAATTTCAGATACTCAAACAGGATTTATGAAAGGCAGATATATAGGTGAAAATACAAGATTTATGTATGATTTAATTCACTATACATCTTCTAAAAACATTTCAGGTTTATTAGTTTTGATTGATTTTGAAAAGGCCTTTGATTCAATCTCATGGGCATTTATATATAAAGTTTTGAAGTATTTTGGTTTTGGTACAATGATTATAAACTGGGTCAAGATTCTGAATTATAATTTTAAAGCTTCTGTTTTACAAAGTGGATTTTTATCTGATCAGTTTGATATACAAAGAGGTTGCAGACAAGGCGATCCTGTTTCTCCATATTCATTTATATTATGTGCAGAAATTATGGCAATTTTAATTAAACAGAATAAAGATATAAAAGGTATTGTGGTAGATAATAAAGAACATAAGTTATCCCAGTATGCTGATGATACTTTTTTTGCTTTAGATGGTTCACAAAAATCTCTTTTCGCTTCTCTTGATACCATAGACTTCTATTCAAAATTTTCAGGATTGAAAATCAATATATCAAAAACTAAAATAGTATGGATTGGATCAAAAAAGTTTTCTAGGGAAGTTTTCCATCACACAAGGTGGAAATTAGAATGGGGAGCTACAACTTTCAACTTACTAGGAATTCAGTTCTCCGTGGATCTTAAAGACATTGTTGATATTAATTACAATTTACAACTACCTAAAATAAAAGCTTTGATTAAACAATTGAAGCGAAGAATCCTAACTCCAATTGGTCGCATAACTGTTGTTAAGACTCTTATTATGCCTAAGCTTAATCATTTATTTATTTCCTTGCCATCTCCTAGAAAAGAGCTTATAGTTGATTTGCAAAAAAATATTTTTGAATTTATCTGGAAGTCTAAATCAGATAAGATTAAGCGATCCCTAGTAACACAAGATTATCTTTCTGGGGGTCTAAAAATGGTCAATATAGATAATTTTATAATTGCTTTAAAATCTTCCTGGATGAAAAGGTTAACTCAAAAACAAAAGCCATGGATGGATATCTTTTTTGCAATGAATGGAAAAGATGTTATAAAGAAGCTATTTCATTTTGGGGATCTGTATATTTTAGAACATCTACTTCCTAAAAACAATGTTTTCTGGCAAGAGGTATTAAAATCATGGCTTGAAGTCATGAAATGTTTAAATAATTGTAAAAATGTTAAAAATAATTTTCTAAATATCCCATTGTGGTACAATTCTAATATCTTGGTTGGAAATCAATATATTTTTATCAAAGTTTGGTATGAGAAAGGTATCAGAGTAATTGGAGATTTTTTAGACGACAATGGAAATTTTTTAAACTATGAGTCTTTACAACAAAGTTTTTGCCTTCCACAAACAGATATGCATGTACAGATTATGCAATATAATAGTGTTCTTACTGCAGTATCAAAATACCTGAAATATATGTCTATTGACAAATCTTTAGCCAAAAAATCTTTCAATACACCTATGCCCTTTTACTTTGAATTGTTGCTTCAGTCAGAAAAATGCACTAAGTCATTGTACTTCATTTTAAATACAAATAGTGTTAAACCTACATCTGCATCAAAATGGATTTCCATTTTGGGTATCCATGGGCAGTGTAATTTTGAAATATATGATGCTTTCAAAGTTTGTTTTAAGGTAACAAATGATACAGCTGTTCAGTGGCTGCAGTTTAGAATATTGCATAGGATTCTTCCTGTAAGTTATTATCTTAAAAAAGTTAATATTAAAACTACAGATTGCTGTGCCTTTTGTAAGAATGAAAGTGAAACAATACAACATGTATTTTTATTTTGTAATGATATTTTGCCATTGTGGAGTAGTCTTAGCCAACATGTATACAGAACTACTTCAAAAAGGATTGGATTTAATATTAACAATGTCATATTAGGGGAGATTCCTTTGTCAAAAAATAACAGAATTGTAAACTGTATTATATTATACACAAAACAGTATATTTTTACTTGTTTGATGCAGAAGAAAATGCCAAATTTCAGTGCTCTCATGTGTCATCTAAGAGTCAAATATAATGTTGAAAAATTTGTATCAATCCAAAAAAATAAAATTTTTGATTTTAATTCCATATGGTCTTCATGGAAACCAGTTTTTGATGAGTGACAGTTCAAATTATTTTATTTCTTATTTTTTCTCTCTTCTTCTTTTTTTTTTTATTTATTTTTTGTTTATCCTTAAATTGTCCTTTAAAAGAATATGTATATCTTATAATTTGGAAAATATATGTACAAGGTTAAAGAGGAAAAAGTGACAAACTGTATTTATTACATGTTTTTTTTTACTATATAAGAAGAGTGAATAATGGATGTGGATGGTGTGAGTGAGTGAGCGTACCGTGTGTGAGTATCTCATATATGTAAAGATGCTTATTTACCATCACTTTGTTTCATATGAGAAAAATGTAAATAAAAAAAAAGTATTGAGCAAAATGAGCTAAAAACGTAACAGAGCATATTTTTGTTTCCGAGAAAAAGCTTAAATTTGATTTCCAAATAATCGATCTTGTTTTTAGTGTCAGTGCTTCTATAGTTAAGTTTTGAGAAATGCATTCCACTCAGTTCATAATCGAATCTAAAATGGCCAAGCAAAGAAGAATAGAGAGGCATGATGCAACTCGGGTCCAAAACGTGCAATTGATGGAGCGTACGTTAAACGATTCTTACAGAGCACCTATACAAAGGTGCTTTATCTTCATAAATACCAAATTGAATGCTTTTTTAACACAAAGACAATTGCCATATATCAACGCGACCATCTACTATGTCATTCACTGACGAACCTGTATTTAGTGGATCCAGAAAATTATAAAGTCAGAGCATTTTAACTCAAATTGCGTAAAACTATTTAGAATATGGTGTTTATTGTACAGTGTACATTTTACAAGGTTAAATTTGTAATATAAGGACAATGTCCTTATCAATTGTTCAACCCAGGTTCATTGCTTTACTTTCAGCTTTTAATCCGGGAAAATAGAAAATTAATTTTTGATATAAGATACCTGTTAAATGGCCAAAAGAGAGAGAGGGGAAAGCTTGGTTCTCAGACAAACAAAGAAAAGACCCCGAATGAAAGAAAACACGCTTTATATAAGATTTACAACAAAAGAATTTAAATAACAAAAGAAAGGAGACTCTGAAAGGTTTCAATATAGATAGAAGAAAAAAATGGATCGGACTTCAGATTCCCGGAATTAAGCTTACATAACTACAAAGGACAAGATAGGCTAAGTCCCCCTTTTGGCCCCTTGTTTGGGGTGTCTTTTAGAATGATGCAATAGTTTATCAATTAAAAACCTGCTGTCACCCCTGCCACAAAATGAATATTGGTTCTAAGTTATTGAATACACAGAGGTCACAGGAAGGTCAGAAAATATGTCGATTTCCGAATTTTATCATTTTTATGCAAATTTTCATCGATTTTACAGCACATTTTGCTTCAGAAAACATAGAGCACAAGCTTGCCTATCTACTAAATTTATATATTTTATACGCTAATATCAGATGCATGATGTGTATAAAAATCTCAGATAGGCAAAAAAAGGCAAGCTTGTGCTCTATGTTTCTCGAAATGAAAAGTGTCTCAAATTTGACGAAATTCGACCAGAATTGAGGAAATTCGGGAAAATATCCTACTTTGGCACCTTCTTGTGGCCCCCGTGTAAGCTTTGAATCAAAATTAGTGCTGGTTTTAAAACAAGCATTTTAAGTTCTTAACTACAAACTATCACAATTTTAACTGTGTTCTGATTTTTACATCAGAATCGGCCATTACACTACCTTGTCCTTTATGAAAAACAAGCATTCTGAGAGTATTGCATTAGCAATACTAGTCCCCTACCGGCAAGTGTAATCTTGTTGCCATTAAAAATTGAAAATGTCATAATTCCGTTAAAAATCAATGAAGCGGAACAAATGCAAACTTGATCCATAACTCATCAAGGTAAAGTCGCATGCCAAAAATCAGCTCAGTATCTGCTAGAGTTAAGAGAAAAATAGCGGAAAACCGTGAAAAATTGAAAAGGTTGTAATTCCGTCAAAAATCATTGAAGTGGAATGAAATCCAAACTTGATCTGTAACTTATCAAGATACACTCACTTACATGTACCAAAAACCAGCTCAGTATCTGCAAGTGTTTAGAAAAAAGGTGCAGAAAAACAAGAGGGACAAACTGACAGACAGCTAGACAGACAGACAGATAGACAGCTAGACAGACGGACGGACAGACTCGGAGGAAACCTATAGTCCCCTCTGGTATAACCGGTAGGGGACTAAAAATGTAGAAATTAAGATAAATACAATTATTCCTTAGACCAAGCGGAGGAATTTTCAGATATTTGAACTTCTCAGACAGTATTATCGTACAAAATGGCACATAATACACAAAAGATGAAATATTGGAAATAACGAACAGTAATCAAGCTCAAAAGTCCGTTGAAACAATACAAATCAGGAGCAGAGCAAACACGGACCTCTAAAAAACATCAACGGAGGGATCAGGTGCCAAAAAATAAATAAAATCATTAACGTACATGTACCCCTTTACAGTAAAATCGAGTTCGGAATACTCGAAGCACTCATGAACTGGTGAACAAATTTATTTTATTTAAAGGAAAGAGACGCTAAGTCTTCCTTCTTCAGAAGTGGACAAACACTCACAAAAAGAAAATGCACATTATTAGTTAAACAGTTAGTGACCTATGGAGTCACACAGGGTTTGAAATAGAAATTGGGCGAATGGATGTCTCCATATTAGGTCACTAGCTTACTGTGAAACGAATTTATTCCGCTGAAGATCTTAACAAAGTTGGTTTCGAGGTCAGTAACAAGTTAAAAGAAATATATATATTTCAAAATGTCATTGAACATCATACCTGTATATTCTTAGCATCACATCATCAAAATATAAAGATACGCACAATAAATTTCAACAAACAAAAGGTTTCTGTGGAGCCATTTCTTAACATTAGAAACGCGTTGAAAAGAATCTTGCGCCCGATGTTTAATACACTCCCTGCTCGGAGACGGTGTGTAAGAGAATTTCAGGGCGCCCTGTGATTTGTTTTTAGCCATTTAATGTTCTACACATTTGCTTGAAGCGGGATAATTAAAGTTATACACTATATATAACTGTGTTAATGATTGCATTTTTGACAAAACGGTGTAATAAAAGCTCTTTATTTCGTACAAAACAAACTCTTTAATACATAATATGACAAGAATTCTCTGAATCGCCAGTCTGCAAAGAATTTTTTTTTGGGGGGGGGGGGGGAGAGAAATTAGCATGTTATCATTTAGAAATAAAATGTTAAAAGTTAAAGAGGTAGAAAGTAAACAATGATACAAATTATTACAAATTATCAATATCCTTTCTGATGGGGAAATATATCACCCTTGGTTTATCAAAATTGAGGAAAGCGAATTGTATACGTGAAAAGCATATGGAGATTGACAATGAAATTTCAGTAAAAAAGTTTCCGGTAAGCATTGTATAATGTAAGTAAATTTTAAAATATTAAAAAAAAATATATATATAAAGATTTCCTTTTTATAAGATTTTTTGTAAATTGAAGATGTTGATAGTTTTCTTTGCGCTTAGTTTAGCTAAAGTATATACCCAGTCTCTGATTTATGAAGAATGTGAACAATGTAACGTGCGTTTAGCAGATCTAGATGTGTTAAGGACACTGAAATCTTTGCAAGCACAAGTCATCTTACATAGGGAGGAGAATACGGAATTAAAAGCGGAAATAAAGAAACTCTCTACGTGGCGAAACAAAACAGAAGGTATTTGCTATTAATGTATTCACTTTTTTCTTTTTATATGTCTCCGTTTTCAATCTGCCTTAATGTAATGCAAGTATCATAATTGAATAAATTCGTTTTGTCTTTATATAGCAAGTGTGTGCTCTGTAGAGTGGGTGCATTATCGTGGACATTCTTACAGGTATCACAAAATGAAAATGAATTGGAATGATGCCCAGGTAAAAAAAATAATTGAATAAAAATACACGAGTAGTCGAGCTTGTAAGTTCAAATTTACTAGCAAAGGTACACTTGTAACATGGTTCAGTTCAGAAAAGAAATTTAGAATATTATGACATGATCCATATAACAGTGCAAAATCATTGCACGAATATCCAAGGAAGTCATACAATAACAACAACAAAAATATTTCCGAATTTCACAGGTTAAAATAGCAGGTATAGAAAGAAGGTACTATTTACATAGTTTTTAATTTTAATCTTACATTTTCTACTCCTTATGATTTTGCGTTTTACGTTATAATAGTTTCCTATCCTTGTGCTTATGAAATAAAAACTTTACTTCCCTTATTGTTTTGACTGTTTTCCATAATTAAGGAAAAGATCACATGTAGATAAGCATTTTGTCCGCTCTACAATTTTTGACAGATCAAGTTTCTAATTTTTGTAATTTACCATGAATATTAATATAGATATAGTAATTATAAATGATATCATTGTTGTTATTTTGCAAACGTTCGGTAAACTCTAAGCGACTGATGTAAAATTGCCATAACTTTTGTGTTTAGATTGCTTGCGAAAAAGAGGGTGCATACTTAGTGGAAATTGAGGACAACTTAGAATCGGACTGGATCACAGACATGTTTCTTAAGAAATTTAAAAAGCAACTGTAGCCTTTTAACTTTCAACGAAAAGTAATTTTGCCCCTTCCGTTGAAAGGAACACATATATAAGATATATGAATATCTAATTACATTTGTATTCAGAGTTAAATTTTTTAGTGATTGTTTCAAGAATTTTTTTTTTTTATTTATTTCCTTTTTCGTAGATTTGTGTTCAACTTACGATGTGAAATGCATGGTATGGACAGGTGGAACTGATAGAGATAAGGAGGGTGTTTATCGATGGAGTCATTCCAATAAAACATTCCACTTCACCAAATGGAACTCAAAGGAACCCAGTATAGGTTCCCCAGACGTAGCAAGCTATGAGGACTGTGTGAACCTACTTCCTTCTGGCTATTGGAACGACGCGTCTTGTAGCTGGAATTTTGATTTTCTGTGTGAAAAGTCTATACGAAGCCAATTGTGCCAGACCTTAACTTAGTGTTATTTATTTATTGAACATCAAATCAAGGTTAATCAAACTTGACGTAAATTTTAAAAAAAAATTAATGATCATTTTGTTTCTTTAACATTAACTATGGAATTAAATCAACCTTAAATATTTCAGATTAATCTAACATTAATTTGTAAATGAAACGTTTAAAAAACTATCGCAGATAAAAACAGGCTGTATTCAAACTGTAAGAGAAGCATTATATGAAAGTTTCAATAATTCAAATGCATAAATAACATAAAATATGAAATTATGAAGTAAAAAACAATATTTTAATTTTTACTTTTGCAGGCAGTAAGTGACTAGGAATTTAACATTAACATTTGAAATCAAACAAATAACAAATATACATATAGGATAGATAAATATATACATGTATATATTTTCGCGGGGGGGGGGGGGCTACTCTAGAGTCATTTTCCCCTTTGTTATCAACCAGAGTGGAATTCCCTCCCCCTTGACGTTATTATATAATTTAAGTTAAATGGTAGTAATCAAGTTAAAGACATACGCAACGTAGTTTTATATTTTATTTATTATTCCCTGTATAATTTCATACATGTAGCTCCAACAACTGATGAACCTTGTGCGATCTTATGATGCCTGGTAATGCTGTTCACCCCATCTGAATAAAAGTATGAGAAAAGGCCAGTTAAAATTTATTTTGTGTTAATTTTTCTTTAAAAACACAAGGGTTTTTATCATTTGATTTCTGCTTAAAACTCCTCGTAATGTATGCTGATTATTTTCAAAGAGTTCAATTGCATATGGACATGCACAGCCAAGACGTTGGTTGATTCTTCCTTTCTAATGATAGATAATTTCAAATTGTGTTTACGAGTTTTACTGCTTATTATTTAAAGCTTATTCTGCATATATTGGCGTACTTTGAAAAATACCAGTGCAACTATGTTTTTCTTCCAAACTTGCTTTTTTCTTTATATTTATGATTACAAACAATAATTAGTCATAAATATCATTATGACTTTATATCTGTTATGGTTTTGAATTGTTTTGATCAATTCACGTGCTTTACTCTCGGAGATGTGCACAAGTCGATATTCAGAAATTCACTCAAGTGTAACGAGCAAATTTAGGGTATATACCTTTACAATAAGAGAAGGTATCTGAAAGAAATATGGCGGAATACGGCTAGAGTTGGTATGAAACAAGTCGTATATAGATTTAGATATAGATTAAAGAGTTGGTAAAATTTTATGTATGTATAGACCGGGGACCTATTCAATTTAAATAGTTATGGAAACCTGAAATTTCTTCTTTATACAAAAATGGTGTGCCGTTTTCCCATTTACAAATGAATTCCTTTTCACACAACAGACACTTCACTAATCATGTGCGATAAACAAACTGACAAAATGTTTCGTCCATTTTGTTTATTTCATAAGACACATGAAGGAAACCATTTTTTGCGTCAAACACAATTTGGAATTTGTTAAAACACAAAAAGTTTAATTTTTCAGTTGATAGTTTTGGTCCATATTTTCTCCCATGCTCAGCAATTGCACACATATATAAACGCGACCCGTATTTTTATTTTCAAACACATTTTTTGTATCCCGTTGTTTTCTTATCATTAATCTTTGTTATTTTCATTGTATAAACCTCTAATATATAAAAGGTGAAGAAAACGAACAGTGATCAATCTCATAAATCTAATTAAGGATATGAATCATGAACAGGGTAAATAAACAGATCCTGGAAACACAGTAGGGTCAGGTGCCTAGGAGGAGTAAGTATCCCCTTGTTGTCAACTGCAGTGAGCCCTATGAATGAATCAGGTATAAAGAGTACCTTGCAGTCAAATTCAGCATAAAACAAAAAATGACCTAACAAAAGGTATGAAACATGTACGACAAAGTACAACCCAACGAAAGGTTGTAATTATGAAAAAGATCATTATATCGACCGTTGTCTGTAGCTTGTCTCGGTTTAAAAATTGATCGTATTCAGAGCATGCTCTTGTGTATTGAATCAGTTGGGAGACTTAAGTGCCATATATTCAAGTGATGTTGGAATATTACTACATAAACAAGGGGAAGTTGTCGATGGAAAAGCTGAGGTCATCCCGTTTGTCATACAGTTTTGTTACTAGTTGGTCAAAATCGTGTACAGTCAGTACAACATTATGTTGAAGTTTCTGTAGTGTCTTTCATCTAAAGCGCACTGGGTAATATCGAGTCGACATATGAATAAAAGTAACTATTTTCTAATGATAAAACGTTCTCGATACATCAAAATGGCAAGTCGAAGGCCGCAGAAAGATTCTTCCTAATCCCATGCAGAAGCTCTTGAATAGACCCTGTTGTCATGTTGTCATTTCAGCAATGTTTAGAAATAAAACTTTTCAAGTTTTTAAAAAAAAATTAAGTCTTTTGTTTAATATATTTGGAGCATAGATATTTACATGTATGATTGAAAATATTTTGTCATTTATCTCAACATTTAATAGGATTTATCTCCCACCAATGGTTCCTTTAACATTAATAACTTCGATATTAAGGTTTGCTCAAAATAGAATAGTTACACCCTTACTAAATACAGAATCACTGTAATAATGAAATACTTGTCCTTTCCATCCGAGATTATACTTATATTCGTATTTTTTTGTTTCTTGCGTGTTGCTTGCAAAAGTATTTAGATCTCTACATTGACTGAAATAAAGATCAACTTTTCCATAATTAATTATTTTTTGCTAATTAAATATCAAATAAATATAAAATATACTATATTAATAATCATATATAAAAATATGTATATCAACCATACCGCAGATTCTAAAGCAAGTCCAAGATTATTCCGTTCAATTGCGTAAATTCTGTATCTATCCTGTATCTATCCTGATGTCGATTTAAGGGAATTAACCGTTTGCAGATTCATCAGGGTCGGATTCGGACGCTGTGAATGCATCACAGCCTGATGCAGAACCGGCCTCTGTAGTGATACGCATAGAACGGAGCATCTCGGCTATGTTTTTTTTCTTCATTTTTCTGTGTTGTACTATGCTTCCTTTGTTGTCTTGAGCTCTGCTTTGGCTGACTCCCTTGGTCACTCTTTAGCTTTTTACGCTCTCGAATTTTTTGATTTTTCCTAATAGATTCTGACCAGGTCATTCTGAAGCTTTTGTGTTTTCTGTGCCAGGTTTGTCAAGTCCCGTCCCCCACTTGTTGAACGAAGACTCAGTAAACACATTGTTTTTCTTTACGACTCTGAGCTTCTCTCGGAAAATCTGAACTTGAACACTTTTTCTATAATTTCTGTCATGACAGATTCACATGATTTGTTCCACTGATCATTTAATTTCACTTTATTGCCAGTGCGCTTGGCGGACAGCGCATCTCTTGCCTCTTGGATATTTTTGGCTGCTTCTAAGTCTCCGCATCTTAAAGCTTTTGAAAATGAAATGCGTGCTCTGCCAATTTATGTTGCACTCCAAAAATATTAAGGTCGTAGGGAAAAAAATTAGACAAAATGTTATTTTCACCCTACAACATTTTCTTGGATTTCGTATGAAGCACATTGGATCGTCAGGCTTGTGAACTGAGTTTTTACAAACTTTACATCGGGGATCTTTTTTAAAGAAATTTCTTGTATATCCTTTATCCAAGCATTGACTACAGGTAAACTTGTGCTGAGTTTAAGGTTGACCATAGTCAAACAGCAGGCACCGCAGACCAGCGCAGTAATTCACACGAGGCGAAGCTTTATCGTTCTCAAGGGGTTCAATGTGCATGAATCTTTTTCCATTAAGGACACTAATCATTTTGTTTGTTATAGGGAGTGTTATCTTTTCATAGATTATTTTGCTTTTCAGTTTGGCTCCCATCTTTGCTAGCCAAGGGTTTTTGATCCGCTACTCTCCTCACAAACCCTTGGCATACGGTGTTATTAAAAGTTGGGGTTTTTTCTCGAGTTGTGATTGGAGTTGATCGCTATCGTTCGACCAATCAGCAATTGCTTTTGTAAATGATGATATTTGCCTTCGGAATATATCTTGATTCTTTAGTCTCGGGAATGAAAAACACAAGTAAACAACGATTTGTAAGATAACATGCCACTCTATAAATAGATACGGTGTAATCCAATCTTAAGCTGATGTACAAATATTGTGATCAAGAATCTTATTGTAGATGTAGATTTGCACAATAAATAACAAATAAGCATTGCTCGATATCTTCTTGTTAATTATTCTTTAAAAACTTAAATTTTCAAATACGCCTTTTATTTTTGTCGATGACGCAATTTGTGCGTATGTTGGAAGATTCGAGATCACGTGTCGTAAACAATCCCAACTTTTGACCTCCCCGTATGCCAAGGGTTTGTGAGGAGAGTAGCGGATCAGATACCCTTGGCTAGCGAAGATGTTTGGCTCCAAGCTCGCCTAAAAGCTCGACAAAAGCAGATTCATCTCCATATAATGGTAATTCGCAAATAAATTTTCAGTGTATTACATAAGTGTCATGGTTTCCTGAAGTGAATGGGTCTTATACATGTAAATGACTTGTCCATTATCTGTCATTGAGAAAGAGTACGGTCTGTATTTGTTTACAGCCACAAGTACTTGTGATAGAATAGAAGTTTTGTTTGAGTAATTCAGAGAAGGTTCATTCCATTTTTGATGTGTAGTAGCGAGACCTCTCGTACGGTCTAAGTCAATCATCTAGTCATGTTGTGTAGCGAGACCACTCTTTCCGTCTAAAGTCCACTATCTAGTCATGTTGTAGAAGCAAGACCACTCTTACGGTCTTAAGTCCATCATCTAGTCATGTTGTAGTAGCGAGACCACTCTTACGGTCTAAGTCCATCATCTAGTCATGTTGTAGTAGCGAGACCACTCTTCCGGTCTTAAGGTAGTCCGATCCTCAGGTTCTGAAAATCAGCTTTAAAGTAAGGGAAAATGCTCGCAAAAATGTCTCTGATTTCACAGAGTAACATGAATTTACCCATGGAATTTATTCAGAGTTCATCATTATAGTTCATCATAATATATAGGGAAAATTATCAAATCTCAAATATATTTTTAGGAAATGCGAATAAAAACACCAACTATGCATTTTCTAATTGAAAATTGATCAACAAATATAATTTAATATAGAAAAATATAGGTATCACGGCATTTGGAGAAAATTGCATCTTTTTATGCTTGCACAGTTTTTTAGTTCTTTTAACTTCAATTATCATATAAAGCAAAGTGTAAAAAGCTTGTGCTATCATTGCTAGACATCACATATCACATCTAATTTCGTATCTTGCTAATAAGAAGTGGTATCTAATGTTAGACTAAAGGAAATTCGATTTCTCTAAAAATGATTTTTTTTTTCTTTTATGGGGTACAAGTGTCAACTTTTTCCAAGACCGTTTCTAAGACTTCAGAGAACCTTGAATCCTATTAAGATGCATAAAATGAAAATGTTGAACGAAAAGATCTAAATTTCAAGCTTAATTTTGAGACCTTTTAAATAAAATAAAAAATGTAAGAGTTATCCTTACTGGCTGAGGATCGGATATCCTTAAGTCCACCATCTAGTCATGTTGTAATATCAAGACATCTCTTACGGTCTAAGTCCACCATCTAGTCATGTTGTAGTAGCGAGACCACTCTTACGGTCTAAGTCCATCATCTAGTCATGTTGTAGTAGCGAGACCACTCTTCCGGTCTTAAGTCCATCATCTAGTCATGTTGTAGTAGCGAGACCACTCTTACGGTCTAAGTCCATCATCTAGTCATGTTGTAGTAGCGAGACCACTCTTCCGGTCTTAAGTCCACCATCTAGTCATGTTGTAGTAGCGAGACCACTCTTCCGGTCTTAAGTCCACCATCTAGTCATGTTGTAGTAGCGAGACCACTCTTACGGTCTAAGTCCACCATCTACTCATGTTGTAGAAGCAAGACCACTCTTACGGTCTAAGTCCACCATCTAGTCATGTTGTAGTAGCGAGACCACTCTTACAGTCTAAAGTCCACCATCTAGTCATGTTGTAGAAGCAAGACCACTCTTACGGTCTAAGTCCATCATCTAGTCATGTTGTAGAAGGGAGACCACTCTTACGGTCTAAAGTCCACCATCTAGTCATTTTGTAGAGGTAACTAAAGGTGCCTATTCCATCGACACCGGCGACGAATCCATGCATACGAGAAAAAATACAAAAGAGCATCGATGTTCATTTAAATTATCTAATGAACATGTAAAATCTATCACCATTTCTTTTGTGGCAATTAACTTAGATTTTTACTTTATTTCCATTGTAGAGTACTTAAAAATCACACGAATTCAAACCATGAAGCTAACATGCAAGAAATATTATTTTACGATCTATGCAACAATTACGATACTCTTAATAAATGAGAGAGAAAAACGTGCAAAAACAATATCCCTTATTTTAGCAGAGGTTTTCTTGTAAAATTAATATGCATTACTTCTTTGATGTTGCCTAATGTAACACTTTGGTATAAATATAGTGTTTAATTTTTTATTTATTGTTTAAAATAGGGAAAATTATGGAAGGGGGCAAAATAATAATAAAGATTATAAAAAATCCAACAATTGTTCAATTACCCTACGTAATATATAATGCGATTAAAATTCAGATGAATAAACGATTGCTATAAAGTATTAGTAGTTCAAACCAATAAAAAATTTTTCTGCATTATTTCAACAAGATTTAATCATTAATAAACTTTTCAAAAATTAAATGAAATTGAAATTGACTGGAAATTATGAGCGGACTTTTTATTTTTTAATTTATTTCTAATCCTCAAGTGTGAGTAGTGTCCTACTTATCTGGAAATGAAAATTAACACTGCAAACATAGGTCGACATTTTACAATAGATGACTGTTCTTCCAATGGAACCTTCTGGCACCCGAGTAAACAGTTATTCTTAATAACCATTTTGCTCACCTCAATTTAAGATCATGCAGATATTTATATTTTTTTATTGTTAGGCATTAAATGAAATATATTAGTACAAAATACTATGTAGTTTGCAATACTACCACTTATTATTCGCTTACGAAGTCATTTTAATCATTGCTATTGCGGACGTGAACGTGGAGATATGCCGGATCTCCTTGAGAAACAAAGCCTTCTGCAACAATTTTTCCATCGGGAGATGTGCATGATGTCCACTTCATTGTTCCACGGCCTTCAAAAAATACCCTTGATCTATCATTTCATCTGCAAGTTTTTTGTAAATTCTTCCCCTTTGTGAATACCAACCAAGTGCTCCCTTATTCCGTCCTGTGAATGGGTTCCCATACATAATGCATAACTTAGAGTCACCGACATGATATGCAACAACCCCAACTGTACCATATAAAGACATGGGAGTCTTTTGAAATCCAATGTATTCGACTAAGTTGTGTGCAATACAATTAGAGAGAGCAGAGTGAATAATTCCACATTTCGGGGCTACACATCCGTCAGTCATAGGGAAGTCTGACAAATTTTTTATCTTCATACAAAGTGGACGGCCATTCTGAAAAAAGTACAGTAAAGCACACCAGAATGAATGTACATGTTAAACATTCAAGGATTTTATACGATATAAAATTATTTGAGATGTATTCTCGTTGCGACAGATTGTTAGCAAAATGGAAAGGAAAAAGTGAATGTTTAAAGAAAATACGGAGAGACTTGTCTTTCTTTTTTAAACGATAGCCCTTAATTTGCCTAAAATAAAAATGAATAGTGTGTAGGGTTTGTCATGAAAGTTTTTGATCAACATACGTTCTCATTTCTCCTCCAAATACAGTTGTAGGAGCTTAATTTTCGAAAACTGCATATCGTATTGGAGACTTACTTCAAGACGTTTACCAAGTTCTCGCAAACTGTTTTCTTCTTTTTCAGTAACTGCATTTGTCAACATTTCAGTTCTTAAACAAAAAATAATAAAAATTATGAAATAAGGAATGCATTTAATCAAAAGACGTTCAAAATGTGTATGAAATATTTTATAAATACACTCATGTTTAACTCAGTTGCTTATGTTTTAAAAATGCGCTAGATTTTACATAAAAAGAATCTTCTTTATTTATGGACATCCAATAGTCAAATAGTCCGAAATATCTGACGTTTCCAGGCTTTTTTACGATTTGATATTTTCCGTGTCAGATATTTCGGACTAATAGTCAAACTGTTCGTATAAGTATGAATATATTGAAGGTTTTACAAAAATTATACAATTCGTAACCTCCGTGCCCTTGATTATGTTCGTAGTTCACATTACATGTAAAAGAAAATCCATTAAATGTAAAACAAGGTTTTAGTTCTATGATTTGAAACCTATGGTTATTGTGAATCAGTATTTTCCATAGGATTTTTCTTTATTGAGCCATTTTATTATTTTAATTTCCGCATAGATTCATATAAAAAAAAACAACATTTAACTGAGGCTATTTTTTTTCTTGCTTGTCAGGGAATTTTTGGTAGTGTCCCTCAACTGAAAATGTATGGTTGTGCCCCCCAAACTGTAATTGCTTCCTACGGGCCTGCATATACTGTAAAATATATATCTTTAAGTAGTACTTGTCTATGTACAGATCATGCAAAATGGTGATGGATTTAGGTTCTCGGAATTCAATGACTTTTCATATATAGATTTCTAACTATGATCCACGTATGTAAAACGAAAAGTGTTTTGGGTAATGGTTACTATGAAAACTAGTCAATGAAATTTACCTAGAAACCAGTCAATTTTTCCATGTGGTAGGACAAAATAACACTTATCTTAAAAAAGTGAAGTTAAATATAAACACATAAACATTTCTTCCTTTTACTGGTATAATTAAAATACACGTTTAAATTGTTTAAACAACACGATACAACGATATGGAATTTGAAAATAGATCTCTGTAAGACAATAGAATATGTACATGTATCTGTGTTTGTGATGATTCAGTATTTCAGTTGATTTTGACAATATTCAAGGTCAATTAAAAACAAATACCCAGGTCATAGAGCTGTTGCGTATATTTCACATAAAAAATCAAGACTTTCACTTTTAGAGTTTGTCTTCAAAAGCGTGGGTTTTTTAAAAAAAATCCTTTCCCTTGCCTTGCAACAAAATTGAACGTTCCGGTAAATAAATGAAAACAAAAATTGGTAAAGTGTTGAGACAAATGTAAAAAAAAAAATATTTAACGTCAATTTTGACTTTATTGAAAGTGATTTTAATGCACCGTTTATAATGATAAATAAACATGCAAACAGTCAATCCAATGAATTTAATTTTATAAATGTGAGTGAGGGGTATTATAATTTTTATAACAGTTTTCTTGATGATGTCTAGGACAAAAAATAATTCCGAGTGTTTTCACAACATTAACCACCAGGCCCCAGGGGATACAGAAGCAGCGAAACTCAATATTTCTGTTTATCCATAGATCATATATCCAAAAAAATGGATGAGATTGGTTCAGCTGTTCATGATAGAAAGTTGAAATGATTAACGACCAACACATGACGGACAACTGACAACTGGCTAACAGCAACAACTAAAAACAGATATCAAAACATAAATTTAATCAATAAATAAAAAATCATTGCACACTCCATACCTTGGATGATTTTTATAACCCTGTGCCAATATCAACAGCTCCTGTTCGTGAGTAAGTGTATATTCCATTTGGTAGGTATACTGGTGGTTATCAGTTCTCAGACTCTTTTCAAGTCCTAAGGGGTAAATATTGTTCTTTCATCATTTATCTGATATTTGTGGTTTAAACAGCCTACGCATCCTTACGTATCTTTACCAATTACTTTTTTTTTTACACAATCTTTTATTTCAAGATGTATTCATAGGCCCTGTTAAAAAAAATCACGACTACGGACAAAATGTATTTTTGCAAATAACTTTCGAGGTGACTCTCGAGATTAAACATCGATCTCTTCAATTTTTGTTCTCTCGAATTTGTCTCCTTTCATGATTTTTTCTCCAATATAGCTAAGTGAATTTTACTTGATTTCTCGAATTCTCAAGCAACTTTTATCAATTATCAATATTTACCTTCATTCATATGTAGACCCGATATATTCCCAGTAAACTTGAAAATAAGAAGACACTACAGAATCTGCTACATTTGATTCATATTTGGATGTTTTACTGACTATTGACGGTAAAGGTCGAATAAAAAAATTGTTTGACAAAAGAGATGACATCGTCAACTTTAATTGTTTATGTATTAACATTCTGCTAACTCCTGCATACAGTGTAAACATCTCCCAACTTATTCAATACTCAAGGACATGCGCTGAGTATGATCAATTTTTAAACCGAGACAGGCTACTTACAGAAAAGTTGATATTACAGGGAATTCAATAACTCCTTTACAGTCACCATTTCGTAAAGTGTATTGTCGTTTTAATGACATTGTAAGCTAATATAACATCATTAATTCGTATTTTGTTTTATACCAGTTGTTATGTCTTTTTAATACTGAATTAGACCACGGAATGTTCCGTCTACCTGATCAAACATGCATATAGAGCTCACTAAAGGATACATCCGCTCCAATAGGAGTATAATGGCAAAGCGAATTTTTGGCAGTATGTAAAAGAGATTTTGTAAAAGTCCATCGAATTTAATGAAGGGTTTAGGAGGAGTTACGTTAATAAAATTATTACCTCTCCCCCTTTATCAAGAATAATGGCAAAGTCGATGTTTTGATATAGGAATTAAAATATCTGCGCGATCAAAATGTAAATGAAAAAGTGCACAAAGGCACTATAAAAATTAAGATTCTATGAAGTCTTGTTAAGTCTTATTCAGCGGTATATATGTAGATTCGAATAAGAGTTAGGTACCCGATGTTAAATAAAGAATGGCAAAGTCCATGCTTTGATATCGACCCCCCTATTACGATGTAATAAATGTTCTCTAAATGGTCCATTAAATTGCAGAAATTTGCAAGAGAAGTTGGGGATAAGGCATGGCTACTCCAAGTGTAACGAACGGAAGCTCAAGTTCAATATCAGTTTATTCATCCAAACCAAAATATTAATACATGGGGTACATTAATGACATATATACAATATATACAAACTAGTCATAGGTACCTATACAAAATTAAAAAAAATTGACAGCATCATAATTTTTTAATATAAATATACAGTTTTTCAGCATTTTTTCTTTTTTAGTTGACATACGTTCCATGTGTTTGATAACATTCGGTCTGTGGGAATAATAAGTGCCCAGGTAATTTTTTTCTTATATAAGCTAAAGTTTTACATTCTAAGATATAATGAAATTCATCAGCAGTTTGAGTATTATTACAAAGTGTACAGATTCTATCACACAGTGGTATACCATGCCATCTTCCTGTCTCTACTGGTAAATGATGATTTGCGGTACATACGAAATTTTATAAATATTTTTCTAAATTTAGGCGATAACTTATCAATATAATGTTCAAATCCAAAGTTTTGTTTAAAGGCTCTGTAAATTTGTCCTTTTAAAGAATCATTTACATCACTAGACCACTTTTGAATAAATTGATCTTATAATATTTGTTTTACATTAGCAGTTATCCACTTGTAATTCATATTGACACCCTGTTCGTAATATCGTTTAATAAACCACACATATTACATATTTTATGTATGCGATCTAACCATGGGTTTATTAAGTTTCTATCACAGTACAGTTTAAACATATGTTTGTATAAAACATTAATTTACAATTTGATTTGGAGGGCCAGAAAAAAGCTTTGCCAAATATGAAATCATTCCACACTATACCGAGATATACAGAGGCAAGCGACCAGTTTCACCATAGACCATGTACGATTGCGAGGAGCTTTTCAAATTAAATATATACTTTAAAAACTTTAAGTTCAAACGTTCAATAATATCAAGATTTTCATAGCCCCATATTTCAGAGCCATACAGTAAGACCGGCACTACACCTCTATCAAAAAGATCAAATTGGCAGTCAACTGGTAATTTAAATTGTCTAATTTTTTTTATAATGCCATACATCGCTTTTTGTGCTTCTTCATATAAGTGATTTTCTTTCACAAAAGGACCCTGTGCGTGAAAAAACAACGAGTAAATATTTAAATTCTCTAACATTTTTATTGAATAAGTTTTCGTAATAAAAGTTTCTTTTTAACAGAGGACCCTTTAAAAAATACTACGATCTTGTTTTTTTCCACATTCACTTTCAACCTCCATTGTAAATAAGATGTCTGAAATTCGTTAATGCATGTTGTAATTCATTGGCTGATTCAGGCATAACGGCAGTGTCATCCGCATAAAAAAGGAATCAACAATTTAAAATAAATTAGTAATTCGTTCTCAATGGTTCTTAAATACTTCGTAAACCTGCAAATTTCTTGTTCAGTAAAAATTCAAGATCATTAATTTATATTGAAAATAAAAATGGTGAAAGATTTTCTCCCTGCCTTACTCCTACATTACAGCTAAAATATTCTGTGGACATGCCATTCATTTTCACCATAGACTTAACACCTTTGTACGTATTTGAATATATTGAAAACATTTGCAATTCATTCCACTTTTATGTAATTTGGTCCAAAGTCCAAATCAAATGTATCAAATGCCTGTCTAAAGTCAACAAAGGCGCAAAATAATTTCTTTTTTCTTTGAATCGGCATATTTGATAGAAATTGTAAGGTAAGGATATGATCAAGTGTAAACTAATTTTTCCTAAAACCCGCTTCATTTTCTTTAAGTAGATTGATCTAATTTGCATACGTTTCCAATCTATTATTTAAAATACAAGTAAAAAATTTTTCTAAGCAACTAAGCAATGTTATGGGCGGTAATTATCAGGTTTAGTGGGATCTCCTTTGTTTTTTATATAGGTTAAATTAAACCAATCAACCATTCCACTTTCATATATGATGTTAACAATTTTTAAGTAGCTACTGGCATAAGTGTAGTAACGTTGATGAAATATGTTCATTCAAGGTATTGTCAACCCCAGGGGATTTACCTTTTTAAATTTTTATTACAGCTACTAGTATTTTAACTTCTCGAATTATAGAATTCAAAAACTCTTCGGAAATGACATGGACCTCATTTGTGACAGATGGGTATTATTACTATATGTATAATTCTCTTCATTATTGCTTTCATTAATATTATTCAAGAAATCATACATATCATTTTTATGAACAGAACGCTTCTTTTGTTTATCAGAGGTATTTAAAAAGGAAGGACCTACGGACGAACATCCCAATCACAGTACAAGTGTATATTCCCGTATTTTTCAAGCGGAAGTAAATTAAATGATGCATGGTGTTAATGATATAGAGACTACTAAAATTTCATTCATGAACTTTTCTTTGTATTTGTAACACTATACAAGTCCTGATATCCTAAAACCCCGTCCTCTTTTTCTTCCAAGCAATTTAGTATCGCGTTTGCATTGCTTATGATGCAGAAAAGGCAAGGTCTCCAATTACAAGAAAAATTTTGTTCGAATAGAAATTTGAAATGAAAGAGACGTGTTTAAGCCTTCACGTCATTTTTATTGAAGAAACCTGAGAGATTATATTTATATACTTATTATTGAAATCCAAACTCCCTTTGGCGTCTTTAGCAGAAATTCTGAAAGATTTATCAAATCTTTGTATATTTTCACGAAAAAATTAAGATTGTGTCTTTTTAGACCTATTAGTAAAGCTCAATAAAACTTTCAGTCTTTTTTTATTGACATTAGAAGACAATTTTATATTAATAATATTTTGATCGGTATTCTATTGGGGCCACTATCGCAGGTAGTGCCTGGATTCTATAATCCGTTTCCGGGTACACACTTAATTTACAATTTAAGATAATCCTGGTATATAAGGCCTTAATTCATAACAACACTTTCTTATATTTAGGTAATACTCATAAATTTTGAAGTAATTTTAGTGAGTTTGCTAAAAAACTCATTTCCTTAAGAACGAAACTTAAAAAAAGATACAAAAGTACTTAAAATAAAGCATTGTAAATTAAAAAAAAAAAAAAAGAAAAAAAGAGCAATAAGTTTCCAATTAGTAAAAACAGCTACTTTTGAATTCAAGGGTTAACTTCAGAAGAAGAATATCGACAAAAAATTTAAGACCAAAAGGCCTCCCCCATCTCTTTTGCCTTATTCTTGTCTTGCGATTACCGGGTAATTAAAAGTTTTGTTAAAGAAAACCTTACGATGCAAAAATGCATCAGTCGGAATGCATCTCTCGTATAAATATATCTTTCAACCGTAGGGTATATTGGTCAATTAAACTTCAAAAATAAAGATCTTTCTTTAGTTTTGTCACTACACTACTAGCTATAGAATGTTTAATAGAACAACAAAAAGTGGATCATTCAGTAACTATACAATTTATAGAAATTAACTCATAAATTTGAATTCATTTCTAATACATTGTACAATGGGATTCAACTAAACATATACTTACTATACTGAGTTACAACCTTAATTCCAATTTAAATTTATTGAATCGAAAAGAACCAAGTTCTATTTATACTATCATTGGTAGGAACGAGCGCAGATAAAAACAATGTTAATAGAAGGATATTGGGCTACAAATTAAATAACATAAAACATGCTTTAAAAGATTTTGAGATAATTTTTTTTTCAAATGTAACCACGATCATCTATATAGATAGAGTAAGATTGGAAACGACTGGAAGTATAGTTTGCACACTTCGTGACGTCTGTTATTCAAACGTATTAGGGTTGGCTAGCTCTGTATACCTTTAAACATTAGGGATTTTTTATAGTTTTAAAATGGGTTCAATGTTTTTGTCTCAAGTTTATTTATCTGAGTTATATATAATGATAAAGTCATAATTTATGAGAAACATTTCAATAAATTATAAATAATCGTCACGTGACAAACAAAGTAAGGTGATATAATGACAAACATGTTCATATGTATAGGGGAGAGAACCCTTTATCTAAAATTGTACTGAAGTATATGAATATAATTAACAAACTGAAACTGACGTCGATATGCAATATGTTTTAAACGTATTTTAAATCTCCGGGAAGCCTCAAAGGGGAAATAAGCATTGCTTAAAAGTTACCTTGTCTGTGAATCCCTGTCAATCAGTTAAAATTAAGCCTGAGATTGGATACTTGAAAATGATTGATATTTAGTTTTCTGTTCTAATATCTTGTATACATGTCTGGTGATTGTACCGATCATCGAATTAACTTTCAGGCTTTTGATGCCTACCACATATGCCAATGTGATAAAGAAGGAGCCAGAGCTCATATGTTTTTTTTACTTCATGATATAAGAATATGCTTTACATATAAGCAATCTGTCAAATAATTACATAAATGATAAGAAAAATAATGTTTATATATTTAAAATTATAATTTAAAAAGGGGGATTTAATTTTACAATATAATTGATAATTATAGATTGTCAAATGCATGTACATTAATTCTACTTTAAACAGAAAATACCGACCCACGTTTGAAGCATCATGTAATTAAATATATTTAATTCATTTCTTTTTTTATATAATTATGGCAACATTACAGTATTGTTCAAGTGAAATTTTATACTTCAAGTATTTGTCACTTTTCTCTGAAGCATAATGACGAAAGTTACGATACAATAGTCAGTTTTTGGAAGAGAAATTAGCAATATTATAACAGCTTGCTTTGAATATAATGTTTAGAATTACTGGAGCAAAAAAGGAGGACGGTATTTCAACTCCCGATTTACATAGCTGTCGGACAATCACACCTGGCCCTAAATATAATATTTAAAAATAATTTAGGCGGAACTACTTCCACATAAGTTTTCAGTACATTTTTACGTTTAAATATCAATTTTCGTGAGAGTTAGAGTAAACCCAAAACTAACTGAAAGCTATTATTTGACAGCAGACTGATCATAGTTATCTTCTTTGCGTATTTATACGCAAGAGTACAAATTTAGCGATTTTAATTTTGGTGGGCTACTACCAAATTGCTAAATTAAAGCAATGATAGCTAATTATACTTGTTTTATAACGTGCTACATGTAGGACTATGAGTGATCCCAATTTTTATATTCAGTATAAAGTTTGGATTTTTGTTTTACTTTCAGGGTTGCTTCAACTTTCAACCGATGATAATTGGACGAAAACCTGACAATAAGCTTATATAATTTTCTAGTAAAATGTCAGTTTTTTAAGAAATCAAAGTACTCTTTACTTGCCCCGTTGGAATAATAGCTCTATTAGGGCAGTATTTATTTACTTATTTATTGAGAATTAACAAATCCATTAAACTGTCTTCGGTTTTAAACTTTTTAATTAAACTTCGCTAAGCTTTAATTTTTTAGAAATTTTAGACCTGGTTGATAAACAGATGTACGATTGACAAAAAAAAAAAGAAAAAAAATGATTGCAAAGAAGAAGGTATGGTTTTAGCTTTATTGTGCCCTAAAAATTTTATGTTTTCAAAAAGTTTTGAAACTGGCTTAAATATTAGTTGAGTATATGACTGTAATAAATCAGGAAAGAATATAGCATGATGGAGTACCATTCTGGATATATGACGTCATTAATTTCATGCATTTCTCTATTTTAAACAGAAAAAGCCTCAAAATGACCTATTTCAAGGGTTATTTTCCTTATGAAAATAGTGTCCACAGCCGTCGCCCACGTTAATTTTTAGATATGCTGTGTAAAATTCTTTGAAAAATCACATATCTCAAAATCTTTGTGGGCGATGCCTGTGGACAATATTATCTGAAAGAAAATTCCATTGAAAATTGATGTCTTCTGCAACTTTTTAAGAAAATACGTGAAAATGCACAAGTTTATGACGTCACAATTAGCATTTGGAAGGTGATGTGAGAAAAAAGATTTGTATGATCTTTCTGCAAGGAATTTCAATAATTTTACATCACTTTTATTTTTAAGAAAAACACAGGGCAAGATTTGTATTGAAACCGTACCTTGTTCTTTGTATGAAGTTTGCATCCTTGAGCTTAGTACTGTAAGACTTAGTGTACTTTACCTCCGCCTAGTAGACTAAATACAGTGCGGCAGTCAGTAATGTGTAAAATACCCATTAATACTTTTTTCTGTTTCTTGTAAGAAACTGGATTGCTTTATCCTGTGGTATATGTATATTTTCACTTTTAAAATTCTCATTTTTTGATAGATACACTATCTGCTTTTACAGCAATGTCTACATATAGATTAAAATCTTACTTACAGAAATTAACTTTATTTCTGACAACGAAAATGTAGATCTGTTCAGGAAAACCCTTTTCCCAAAGAAAAGCTATCACCTTTGTAGGTCAACATTGTTGTAGAGAACCAATAGCATTATCATTGGAAAGAAAAGATTAAGTAATCCAGCGGTTAAAATGTGTATGTTAGTAGTATTGTTTTAGGTTTGTATTTTGTAGATCAGATTTCTATAAGCAATTTTTGATGTCAAACTTTGCAGTAACTGTAACATATATCTTATTTTCACTTATCCTTGCAACAACAATGGTTGGCAATGTCGGTATGTCTTTTATTAACCACCCAACAATTGAATGAATATCGGTAATTTTTATTAATTTTTATGCAATATTGCTATACCCATGTTAGTTTACTTACATTTTGGTAGATGGCTGTAAATGTATCTAGCTCGTATACTTATATTCTGCGTTTCATTAGATCACACTGCAACCTGAATTGCAGAAATAACTCTCGTTGGCTTATACAGATTAGGTTAGACTGTTGAACATGTATATAATTCTAGCTCGTATACTAGTGATGTGATTTTGTAGCAGGATAGGTCACACTACAACCTCAGTTAAAAAGAAAAAAAAACTTTAACAAGGACACTTAGATTTGACGGTAGACGGGGGTATATTTATGCTAGTTATATTGTAGAATGCTTGATAGTTAAAATAAATGTACCCGTTTAAAGATCAATATTTTGTTATACATCATTGAGTAAAAATATATATATGAAAGCTCTCTATAACTGAGCTAGTAATATTTTTAGTGATATCTCATGTTATGTAATTACGGGTCTGGGACAGAATGCCCAATCTTCGGTCCTTTATTTCTCGAAAACTTGAAAAATTCTATTTGGGTACGACTAGACTTCATAACATATAAATAATGTTGGTGAAAAGTGGATTTCATACTGACAAATGATGAAATATGCATATATATATTTAATTGTCCCCCTCATTTTACCTTAAGGAGGGATTCTTGTCTGGTTTCTGACTAGATGAAATATTCAAAGTATATTTGCATATATGTTTTATATAATTATTTAGATGTAAGAGATTTAAAAGATCATATTTTTCTTTCCTCATCACAATTGTACAACTTTAAATAGAAATGGTAAACTGATTTGAAATCTATCAAGGACTATATTTTTGGTGGAGTGGCGGCGTATAAAAATATCTTCCTTTCTCCCTCTCAAAATAATTATAACAATAGATTTAGTTATAATTTTTACACAATCAAAGACATGGAGAAATTTCTACATGTAAGTTAAATTAAAAATAAGGGACTAAAGTTTTAAAATATATCAAATAAATATGATTTTCCAAACAAACTACGATTATGTTAGCTTTTAAAAGCTTAGAATCTAAGTTCAGATTTGAGCCAAAAATCCGTAAAAAGTGTTTTTTTCTCTCTTAGTAAACGATCAAAACTTTTTGTTTTTATATCATATTGTATCTTTATGTCACAACTTTGCCATATGTGAAAATAAGAAAAATTATATATAGGAAGTATATTAAATTAACTAAAATATCTTTAAATTTTAAGAAAAATAGAGAAAATTCGGATTAGCCAATATCCATTTTAGTTAAATTATTTATGTCAATTGGGTAATATCATCTTATACACTCTATATGGTAATATCTCTTAATGCAAAAAGAAAAAAACATTTACTTTATTGAAATAGAAGTAGGCATCGCATGATTGGCAACAGTAATTTTTTATTCTTAATGTCCAGGGAAAAGGTACTGACCTTGACCTGACTTTGCCTCTAATATAAAACGGTCAAATTTAATCTGACTGATACCATCACTTAGTGATATTGTCTTCTTGATTCTGTTAAAATTTCATTGATTTTTAAATATAAGAAATAAGGGTTCTTATGAGAAGAATCCCTCCTTAAGATATTGCAATTTTTTTTTTTTTTACATGCTCTTTCAACTTCAATGCTTTCTTGGCGCAGTGGTGTTAGTGTTGGCCTTTAATTCTAATATACACTTTACTCTTTTAATGTATCTCTGGAAAAGGCAAATCTAAAATATTTTATGTAGTTTGGGAAATGCCTATCTACTTGCTTTATTTTCATTGATTTTGTAAACTCTTTTTTGTCTCGAATTAGAGAAATGAACATGTAAGATGATTGTTATGTTATTTACTTGCGTCTATGAAAATTTTACACTCGTCCACAAATTATATTATTATACGTTGACCTTTGGTATGTTTATAAATAGAAACAGGTGATTTCCTTTTAAATTCTTGATTTGGTCGTGTCGTCGGCAAGGCAGCAATGAAAACTTTAAAAAAAAGTACAACAGCATGCTGATGGCAAAACAGAATTACCATTACTCCTTTTTCGAAGTAGACACGGCTTAATATATAGATTTTTGAGTTTTTTTCGTATTATTATTCTTCTGCAAATTAAAAACACTAGTGATCTTCTTAAAAATAACTACCAACACTTCGAAAAAAAGTGACTGTAGAGTTCTATGTTTTAGGACTAAAAAAGGTTTAAAATGTCCAACATCACCTTCTTTATATGAATTATTATTATTATTATTATTATTTTTATTATTATTATTATTATTATTATTATTATTATTATTATTATTATTATTATTATTATTGCATTGAATTCGAGATAATGAAATTTGACTGTATATAATTCTTTCCATTTCAAAATTATTAAAAATGGATTTAAAAACGTTATTGATGTAAAAATGACATTGCATGCTGTGTAAATATTAAGTGTGAATTAATATTCAGCTCCGGCAATACATGTACAGAATAATTAATTTAAAAATAAAATCCAGGCTTTATGTATTCTTCTATGACAATTTTTTTTTGTCAAATATATATTATAATACATAAGTTTTATTTACTTTTCTCTGCAATTCCTCCGTTCTGAAGATAAGATAATGAGTATAAGCCTTAGAAAAGACAGAGAAAAATAAAGTTATTCATTTATTTGAATTTAATACACTGATAGTGTAATTTAAAAATAGTTCATTGTTATTATATATTAAATCTTAATATTAAATATCGTACTTAAGAAATTTATTTTCGTATTTAACACATTGATGCTAAAAAGAAAAAAAAATCAGATCATTTTAGCTTATGCTTCATGTTACTTGCGATTAAAATGACATGGAAAAGGAAGGGTTATGGAACATGTCCACAATAAACGGTCCTGCTAATTGAATAGCAATGCTATATAAAGGAAATATGGACACTGAGATGGAAAAACAAAACACGAGACCCTTTTTTTATTGTCAAAATTGCTCATCTTAAACATAAAACAACAGCATTATTTCTTAATCTTGAAAACATGAGGAACGTCATTATTTACGCATGAAATAGTAAACAAAAATCGGTTATGAAGCAATGAAATATACCGTAAGCTGTAGATATTAAAACTTAAAAAACGGGGAAATGATAAATATGTGATGGAAAATTACACATACATGTAGTCCCTCACTGACATATAAAATGAATGTCTGAAAACTTGCACCGATATATTTAAAGTTTTTCATATCACTCACTGGGAAAGTGTATTCATTCTAAACAGCGTCGCTTCCCGAATCTTATGAAATGGATATTGTTGAAATGATTGTTGATAAGATTCTAGGGCTCCCGGGATGTGCCAACAGATTTCTTGACAAATTCCCAGTATTTGCCAGGAAATATCTCCGAGAAGAGGATGAACATAAATGTCGATACCGTAGAGAAGTAGAGAATGTAGATTACGTAGAGAAGTAGAGAATGTAGATTACGTAGAGAAGTAGAGAATGTAGATTACGTAGAGATTGTTGTGACCTCAATGTGTCACAAAGTTTGTGGCGATTTAGTATAAACAACATGTGTAACATCTCTAGAGCTAGGTGGGACCTGAAGCATGCGTTTCCCATTCTCGCTACTTATATTCTGCTCCAGAATAAGTTCATCAATATATGTACACTCATTGTGTAGTATAATTTCTCGCATAATCACCGGTGTGAGATTGACTTGTCCGGTGTGAGACAGCAGTGTGAGATTTTTCTGTCTTACACTGTGTATTACTACGCCGCGAACGATAACGTAAACATTCCGTCTTTATATAAAGAAATTGTAACAATGTTAAAAAATATTACATATACTTAAAATGTTGTCATTTGACTTATTAAGATAAACTTATTTTCATTCAAAATATTGTCGTATTTTCACTTTTTAAATGGCACTATTTTTAGATCGCGGAAGGGTCTTCTTGAATGAATGTGTACGCTTTCGGATAGATAAGTTTTTTTATTCCCAGTTTTTATCTATCTAATTAATTTACATGGACTGAAATTCATTTTATCAGTTTACACTGCGTGTAAACCATTTTCAGGTACGCTCTCTCTGATGGTGTATTTAGATTTTTAATTAGATGGAAAATTAAAAGAATATATTTTTAGCCCTATCATAGCGACGTCATTGACAGGCCGTTATTTTGGATAAAATAATGCGAGAAAAATAATCATTCATTACATACTCGTGTGGGAATAGTGAAATTCCACCTCGGGGCCAAGATTCACGGTCTAGGACTCGGCAAAGCCTCGTCCTAGACCGTGAATCTTGTCCCCTTGGTGGAATTTCACTATCCCACACTCGTTGTAATGAATGATTCTATTAATCTTTCACTAGAGCAATCCTCATTTTCTTACCCAGAGACATCCCCGCCGTGCATTGTGTGTACATAGCTACATTTACGCGATTATAGTACATAATGTAGGGCACTTTCATTCTGTCCTGTGCTTTCTGTAAACAACTGAGTGAATGTTCATATCTACGTGTTCTGTAAAGATGCATAGCAAGATAAAGAATGTCTGACGCACAACCTAATGTACCTGACAGTTTTAGCAATAGTGATACTTTATTGGTTCTGTAGTAAATCTTATTACCATTTATATTTGGATATTCGTCACGTTATCAAAACATGGCAGTGTTTCGTAATATTTCTGATGTTAAAAACTGTATTGTAACTTCCTGGTATGGCGTCAACCTTTTATTAATCTCTTTCCCAATTTTCTTCAAGAGAGCTGCAAATTCTACACGAGAAACGGTTTGTATACCTTACTGGGATTCTATGAATAAAAAGGTATCTAGTCTAATGCTAGATATGATACTGCTCTCGTTCGTACACACTCTCAATGTTCTGTTTAAAATGAAAAGAATGAAGAAAGGTCTTAAAGTTTCACTGATTAGTAGACTTAAAATACCCTTGCAATACAATTCATATAACCTATTAACCAATAAGGTTTGCACAGACCCTGTTAATTTTAATCGAAACATATTGTTTTCTGGAATAAAAAAGTTTGGACATTCTCCAATAAATACTCAGTATATCAATAATTTAAAACATTCCCAGAAACAAGGCAATAGGTTTCCAGGTGTCCAAGCCAAAGAATTATTAGTCTGAATTACCCAAAATACAACAGTTTTTGTGAAGTATGAACACAGAACGGGCGAATCATCATTAAAATTAATTACTTCCTTGAGAAATATTTTAAGGAGACCATAGCACAGAAACTGACAATGATTCATTGAATAAATAATTTTTTGTTCAGCGCTTGAGAATGAAATTCTCCACTCTAGGATCGTGTCAGGTGTGCTGCCGATAGGAACTACATGGCATCCGGTGCTTAATATATCTGATATAACTTCCTCGGACGGCCAGCCTTGTTGACGACATCTATGTATCCATGGTAAAGCTCTTGATGGCAAGTGATGGGATCGGAAACAGAAAGCATAATCTCTTTCTAGATTATCCCTGCAAAATGTAGAACACGGTCCTTGAGGATTACAAAGGGAGGCGAAATTCCAGGTCTGGAGGAACTGCAAGTGGTAATCACGAAATAATGTACTGGATATATATACACAATGTTATTTATCGTAACACAGGAGAATCTGACATTTTTTATTATTTGATTGACTCATCAAAATTAGTCTAGTAAATCCGAGTGGAATATCATCAGGTTCCATTAGAATAATTGTGTGTCTCGGAATACGATAAAGATGTACCTGAGAGAGATCACATATCACCTTGTGGTATGAACTCCACGGCATCCAGTCAGAATCGGAAGTACTAAGTCTGAATCCCTCACGCCTTCTCCCACTCTGTATTCTATCAAATCCTCTCATGATGTACACAGGCTTCATCACCACCTCCACAGTGTCCAGAACTTCCCTCCTCGTCCTCACTTCTGTAGGACTCCCCACTTCATGACACAGTCCCAAATACACAACCTCTGATAGCCTTGGGGTGTGATCCATTTCTATGTGTATTCTGCAATTATAAGAAATATACGAAAAATAAGTTTATTTATATCTATTTAATTTGATTTTCATTATTCAAATAAGTATTTAAAAGTTAAGCTTTTAACAGACTACATGTATATTTAAAATTTATGAAATTTTCATCAAGACCTGAATATGATATCGATCCTCATCACTATATATTCATCAGCTTACAGTCTGAGAAGGGCTTCATAGATTTCTAATTAATTATTAGAATTTATTAACAGCAATTATAAATAGGTCTTACTGTTATTCAGGATTGATAAAACCAAGACAAGCATGCATTTAAGGATCTGTTGAATGATTGTTTTGGACTAAATAAGAAGTAAGCCTAGATGACGTATTTTTCTCTTATACATGTTATATAAGATTCATAACTGTAGATATAACTGTAGTGTATGAGATATAGATTTAACTACATAAAATTAGACATATGGATACACCTTTAATGTCACTAGAGGGAGAATCTTCAATTGCGGAAAATACCCTGAGACTACTTTCGGTTTGTTGAATGAAAAGGCAACCCCATTACTTGTACTATATTTTTAGTTCTATAGTGAATAACTTATTTTTAAAATTTTCAAACCGAGGACTCTTGACTATTAAGATGGGTTATCAGCAATATTTTTAAATTTCTAATTCATTGAATGAAAGAGGAATGAAAATATTTTTATCTCAATATTTCGATTTTATTTCTGCACATTTAATTTAGACAATGAACTTATGCTTAATATCCGCCGCACATGTCCTATACGTGACAAGGCATAAGATCCATTATCTTTTTGTAATTGATAATCTGTCTGGTTAAATTCTTGTTGTTAGATAAGAGGTCAATAATAGCAGTGATTAATATTTTGTGTCATTGGATATTGAAATAGAAAAAGGCTAAACAAAACAAAACAAACCCATAATTAAAAAATGCCATTGCTTGATAAGTACTTTAACATTTTCATAGCCAATTTTACAAAATGTAACTTTTTGCGTGATGGCATTTAAAATTATTTTTGTATTTGGATCTGAAAGTAATATTTATTTTAAATTTCATTTTAACAACCTCTAACAGAGATCTTGGAGAGAGAAAAAAATCAGAAATTTCATTTACTTTCAATTTTGAATCATCGACGGATAGATACAATGCAACTTGCTTATAAAAAAAAGTCATGAGATATATAAGTTTTATATCTTTTCACCAAATTACTTCTTACTTAATATCTGCGAATGAGAAACCTCTACATGTTTAGCGATGATTTAGGAATTTTTAAGCATGGTGAACTATAAGAACATAATTTACGCAGAAAATTGGTTATGTCAATGTCATCCAATTATTGAAGACAAGGAATTAGATGTTCTTTTATGAACGGATATTTTAAACTAAACCCAGCAACAATGTCAGAATAAGGGTAGAAATATCGCTGATATTTACAGATGTCATTACAAAAACGAAAAAAAAACTTTCATTTTACCTATGAAACTTTCAACTATTAATCCATGTTACGGAAGAGTTTATTTGCATCTTTTATACTTTCGTTAAATGGCTTTTACCGGGATATTTGCTGCATTTTAAACGGTGTAAAAATATCATTCTGGAATATTTTTATGTTCAATTAAACATATTCATCTGGAAATGTTAAGTTTTTACTACCAATCAGGCGAAGCTCGGCGCATATAATTGTGCATCATCTTGGTGTCCAGAAAACCAAGAGCATATGTAGAAGATCGCTCCAGCAATGTCCCAACTGAGTAAAAAAAATTCAACTACCCGAAAATGAATCATAATGACTCAAACATTAACATCTTTCATAACGTTGCAATCTTGTTTTAATGAAAAAGGTTTTTGGAGCAAGTCAATTCCTAGGAAGCCATGAAGAAAACAAAAGGATGGGCGATGTATCTAGGAATGCGCATTACCAGACATATGGAGAGAGGCTTAATCTGACTTTTTTAGGAACAGAGACCAAGTTGAAAAAGCAAATCTACCCATTTGTATTTATCCGTATAATTAATCAAATGGTGAGTTTAAATAAATATTTTGATCAAAATTATTATTCTCTTCACAAAGGTTAAAGGTATGCAGGTGTAAAATAAGGGATAAAAACCATCTGAATACGTGTCACTTGAGCCAGGTAAAAACGTCTGTTTATGTAAAAAAAAGAAGAATGAAGTAACCGTCCACGCCTTTATTTTATTTTTTATTGTTTAACGTCCCTCTCGAGAATTTTTTCACTCAAATGGAGACGCCACCACTTGCTGGTGGAGAGCTGCAAATTTTCTCGGCACTCAGGGCCATTGAGCAGTGAGGGATCTTTTTCGTGTCAGCACCTACTGCGATACGGGGCCTCGGTTTATACGGTCTCATCCGAAGGACCGGTCTCCACGTTCCACAAGAATCAACTCCTTACTTCTCGACTCTAGAGCAGATATTAAAGGAAACTTTTTACCAGCTTTCCATTGATTGTTAGGGAATATGTAGGAATTACACATACAGTCAACTGAAGAATTGCCTGAGCATAATATTATCAAAATTTGGTGGCGAAAGGAAATACTTGAAGCCTTTCCTTTTTTGGCCATATTTTGGGGGCCACCTATTTTGCCAATTTATATATGTTATATAATAGTCACTTACTGGGAGGCCAATTTTTTACTGCATAATTGTTTAATAATTTTTCTCAGGAATTGTGTTTTAATGTTACATGGTCTCCAAGTCTTTTTCATTCAGTTTTATGTATTATATGTTGTCATTTCATAATAAATGACATTGTTTGGAAGTCTTGTGTTAATTGGCAAAAAACAAGCTCAATGTAGTCAGAGGAGTGTTTAAACCTAGGAATGAAAGCTGAACTTAAATATTATCAAAATTAATGATGTTGATGACAGAGACCAACAGAGAAAAAAACATCTTTTTTCTGTTGTATAAAAATGTTAAAATTAGCGGACAGTATTCGCTCTAAAAAAAAAAAAAAAAAAAAAAAAAAAAAAAAAAAAAAACATATCTGTGAACAGTGAATAAAACTCCCGAAAATTGCAGAATTCCCAGAAGCTCTAGAAGGGGGATCAGGTCCTGGCAGGAGAAAGCATTCCCTTTCGTTCGGTCACGCCTTCTGTGAGCCCTATTTATTGATCAAGTATACAGAATGTTATAAACATTTTAAGATTTGTCTTTTTTATGAAATATGTCAGTCCGAATACCACCCAGTGTTAGGTTATATTACCTTAGTATGTCATTTGAATAATACCGACCATATATTTTACGATCTCTTTAAATCTGGTTGTTGAATCTCGCTAAAATCAACTATAAGTAGTTAGCTTTCTTCTTTTTGAAAATTTATCGTACTTAGAGTATGGAATAAGTTAAGAGGTTTTAATACAAGATATAAGTGAATGAGCAATATCACTACATAAGTAAGGAAAATAAACGGTGGAAAGGACGGCATTAAAAACATAGCCAATATATTCTAGTGTTATGGATTAGTCCTATTGTTGACCCTGCCGTCTTCAAACACGGGATAAAAGTTCACCTTTCAGTCAACTGAATGATCATTGAAACGTCTTGAATGGTGACTGAATGGCAGAGCTCTGTCATTCAGTCACATTTCAGTAATCTTTTACTCAGCTTTCAGTTAACTGAATGGCAGAGTTTCATCCTGTGAAATTTCCATGATTTTATGTACTACAAGATAAATAAGTATGTAAGTCGTATTTAACATATATTATATCGAAAATACAGTATATATAAAGAATCATATTGCGAAAAGTTTTTAATTCCTTCCATTTCAAATAGTTTAAAAATAGAGTTTAAAAATTGTTTTTCAAACATACATGTAAATTAACAGTGCAGGCTTTGTTAATAAAACCTTTCAATTAATAATCAGACATGAACGGAACAAGAATGTCGCAAAAGAAAATACATATCAAGACTTCTATGCATTTTTCTAAGGCAAAAAAAATTCTCTTTACAAATATTTATAATTTTTTAAAAACTTTTCCCAACACATCACTATCCTTAAGATAAAATCCATACACATCACACCGAGAAAAAACAGACAAAACAGTTTGTTTAGCATTTATTTCATTTTACACACAGATTCTGGAATCAAAATCCGATTATTAGATATTAAATTTCAATATAAGAAAATGATTCAAAATTATTTTGGCATTCCAAATAGATACTGAAAGGGGAAATCACATTATTACAACTGTATGATTTATTTCGCGTTCAATAAACATGATATGGAACACTGAAGTTTTTCTTACATGTGCTCACTAATCGGTCGATTTTCACTCCATAATGTGTAATAGTGGTATACAAAAAAAGAGGGATATTGAGAGAGAAAAAAAGATACGGGATTTCTTCTTATCCACCACAGTACTCATTTTTAACATAAAACAGCCATGTTTCTGAATTTTTGGATCATTAGAAATATCACCCATTTACACATTAAATAATAAAAAAAAAAATAACAAAATTATAAAATAGCAAACTATACAGAAAATTGTAGGCATTAAAATTTTGATTGAAGACTAGGAAATGATAAATATTTAATGAAAATTTACACTTAGTCCTTCCTTACTTTTTAATATGAGCTGTCAAAATTTGCGCTGATATACATGAAATCCATTTTTTGATACCTCGACACCAGAATACAGGCTTGGATCTGTGGTTATGGATATTGCAAATTATAGACTTTTTAAACCGCTACGTTTTACTGAAGAAAATGCAGCGAAGACCTGTTTCTTCCTTAAACTCCAATATGCCAACAAAGGAATTGACGCAGTTATTATAAGTTATATTCTTAGTCATAAAAGGGTCCAGTCTTGTATTCAACCATATTTCAAGCTGAAGACTACACCTTGTATTTCCTACAAAAATCCATCGACTATTGCTTCCAAACGTTTTAATTACAAGAAAACTTTACAGATCCTAGATATCGATACATAATCCTCCTTCCTGTTCATGTTCTTCTTCACCCAACAACTATAGTCCTGCTGGACATGATATCACTGGTGCCATAAACATTGTTAATAATGAGGACCTTAAATCATCAATTTTAAAAGGGCCAAAATTTAGAGAACCCCTATTAATTCGCGTCATAATTTCACAATTATTATGGATTCTGTGGAGGATTAAGCCAGGCGATGGTTTAAACATAGAAGACCTTGACACGTTGTCAGAATGGATTAAGTGTATCAGAGGTATGATAAAATCTCGCATAGAGCGATTGAGGGGCAAAATGAAAACTAACTATCCTTCTGTGTTCAATAACTCAGATGTGAAAAAAGAATGGATTGCTCGATCATTATGTACTTTCCCCTACTGACAAAGCATGTAGCAACATTGTCTTTGTTTTTAAGGCTCATTATTTAAATTGTATTTTATAGGAACTGGGATTTAATTCTATAAGTGGTAATCCACCTAATACCCAGAGCTTCCTTTCTAAGGAGGAAATTCTTCAAAATCATATGTCAGTTTCACTATTTTTAATATTTCCAACAACAAAAACAATTTGAACTACCATATCTATATTGGATTCCAAAACTAAAAATCCTTACAAACAAAGACACATAGCGGGTTCCAGTAAATGTTCTACTAAGCCTTTTTCTTTACTCCTCACTAAAATATTAAAAGTAGTGAAGTAGAAACTTAAGGAGTACTGTGCAACAATATATTCGGGAATTGATGTAAATCAGATGTGAAGACTTACAAAGGTCTTAGGAACTTTTGGAAAATTTGAAATCGCAAAATTTTACCAAATTCAACAACATAAAAGCTTACGACTTTTCAACTTTATATACAACAATTCCCCACAATAAATTAAAGTCCAGGCTTTTTGTTGAAAGCCGTATTTTCAATAAAAATCGTACTCGTAAATTTACTTACCTTGTCACTGGTCATTTGCAAAGTTATTTTCTTAAAACTTTCTGATTGAACCCACAAGTACTCTGAAACTGATTTAAAAAGAGATGCTTGAGTTTCTGATTGACAATATCTATGTGGATTTTGAGACAAGGTCTTCAACAATGGGAATTCCCATTGGTACCAATTGCGCCCGTTATTAGCAGACCAATTCTTGAATTCATATGAAGCAGAATTTGTTCAAAATCTTAGATGTGAAAAAAGACAAACACTTGTTGTGGCCTTGAACTCGACATTTAGATATATTGACGACGTATTGTCAATTAACAATGATTATTCACATTCTTATGTCGATACGATATATCCCGGTGAGCTTGAAATAAAAGATACTACAGAATCTGAAAAACCTGTTTCATATGTGGATATTTTGCTAGAGAAGGACGTTGATGGTACAGTGCTGCTATCCTACAAGTTGACAATCCTATCCTATCCTATCCTATCATAGGCACATCAAATTACCTTGACTTTTTCGTGATATATTGAACTGTGGCTGCACAAAGATGGACAACTCAAAATAGCCTACACGTGATAAACACGATTTCAAATTATGTTTTAATTCGTTTCACTCAAACATAAATTATTTACAATAATAACACGAACACAGGTCTAGTAAAAGAAGCGCTTTTTGCAAGCATTTAATAGACGTATACAGTTACAAAACACAAGTCTGCAATGGTACCGATTCTTTAATTTCCTTCTGCAATGTATCAAAAATGTAATTAAACAAATGTCACAATCTATGAAAGTATTTCATATGTCCACACTTCACAGATTACAACAAAATGCATATTAGCACACTGCTAGACGATGACAGGCCCTTTTATTTTTACCACAATAACCAAAGCAATATATGTATAATGAACAGACTATGTTTATCTCCCCGCCCAGGAAAACTATAGATAAAAAGCAATTAACATTGATTTATGCGGGAAAAAAAACTATGGAAACAATTGCGAAGTAAACAAAATGAATTGCGGACTCATTCTCACAAACTTTCATAAACCTGTCATTTATAAAGATGTACAAAGAATTGACTTGCTTGAGTAGATCCTGTGCCAAAAAAATGTATATTAAAATCTCTGTAATCACATCACCAAAATACATTTCCTTTGTCTACGAACCATTACACAACGATTTTACACTTCCATGTCGATGCAAGTGATTTGCTTAGCCGTCGTTAGAACAACTATTTCGTATTCGACGAAAATTTAATCATTCATTGTTGATGAGAATAATTTGATAAATTCTTGAAACATAATTTATTTTAATTAACTTTCTTTTATTAAACGACGCATGGGTGGGATATGGGTTGGTGAAAATGCGGCAAAAAAAGCCTTCGAGTGAGTGAAAAGCGTGCTTGAATTGAATACCTGTTCCAAAGGTATCGACCTTTAAATACTGACCAATACATGTAGCTTTGGTCGCTTTTATTAGCACCTAAACAATACCATGTGTTCCTAGTACATATGATCAATTAATTTATTGCAATCGAGTGAATCCTTAAGTTTAGTTACATTCTTAATTTTGTATTTAAAAAAACACAACTATTTTTGACCCTCTTTTACGTTATTCAATGATGTATCACAAGGAAATGACTGGACAATGTAATAATAACTAAGACTTATAAATCTTTTCAAAACTTTTAATGTAAGCAATGTTAAGAATTTTACAGAACAATCAAAATACCTTCAAATTTCCTTTCTACAGAAAACTTGAAGCAATATTAAACTGGTGAACGAAGTAAATTTCCTTATTGAAATTTTATCAATAAAAAGTGCATGGTAATTGGTATAATACATAAACACCATGTGTGCCACATTTTAAATATTTTAAGATACGAACAGGAAAAAAGTTATCATCTTGGTTTATTGGTTTCTTGAAAAATTCTTCAACGAATTAGATATGTGAAAATCATCAGATATTTGAAAAGGAAAGGTAACGTAAACAAAATATGTCCTGTAAACAATTTGAAATATACAAAAGAAAAAGAATGAATAAAAATAAAGGACCCTTTTGTAAAATAAAAACAACAAATATTTCCTGTTGTTAAGTAAAACATTAATTCACGTAAATCTATATATATTTCAGGTGTGCTCAAAGATGCTGCTTATTTTCTTTGCTCTTTCTTTTGCCGAGATATATACCCAGTCTCTGATAAACGTAAAAGATGTGCATTGTGATGAGCGTTTATCTGAAGTCTTTTTGAAACTGAGATCATTAGAAACGAAAATCAACTTATATAAGGAAGAAAATACGGAATTGAAAGCAGAAATACAGAAGCTATCAACATGGCAAAACAAAACAGAAGGTACTTGCTATTTATATCCTTTATCTTTCCCTTTCCGTTTTTAATATGATGCAATTCCTAAAAATATTTGTATATTGTCTTAAAACAGCGGGTGTTTGTTCTGTTGAATGGAAACCATACCGTGGACACCTATACAGGTATCACACGACGAAAATGAACTGGATGGATGCTCAGGTAGAAAAAGTAGCTGATACATTAATTGCAGTACATAAAATAAAATAGTTTGGTTAGGCTATCTCTTTTTCTTTTACTACACGTGTAAGATGGCTTGTGCAGAAAAGAATTGTATAATTTGCATTGTTTAGTTCAAATATGTTATGAAATTCAAACGCACTCGATACTTCCGCTATAAGAATTTCTGAGCAAACGAATGACATAGCTTAAAAGATTTGTCTTTCACTTTCTTATTTCTCAATTTTGAATTTTTGTAAATACGATTATTATAACATGATATATAACTATGTGATGTAATTATGCAACAAATGGTTATATTCAAGAATAAAATAGGACGAAAGTAAAGAAAAAATGTCAACACTGTCCTATGTAGATTGCTTGTGGGAAAGAGGGCGGGTACCTGGTGGAGATTGAGGATAACTTAGAATCGGATTGGATCACAGACATGTTTCTTAAAAAAAAGTAATTTTTGCCATTTACTTTTGCAATATTACTTTGTTCTCCCTCTCACTTGTAAGCAAAATAAGTACGTGAGGATTTAATCTTCATTTTTTTAGATGTATTTATTTATCTATTTAATGCAGATTTATGTTCAACCTACGATGTAAGATGCATGGTTTGGACAGGTGGATCAGATAGAGATGAGGAGGGCGTTTATAAATGGAATCATTCAAATAAAAAATTCCACTTCGCCAACTGGAACCCACAGCAACCAAGTATAGCAAGGCCAGAATTTGCAACCTTCGAAGACTGTGTAAATTTGTTACCTGCTGGCGATTGGAACGACTTGACTTGTGAAACAAACTTAGATTTTTTATGTGAAAAGTCTATTTATACTCAATTGTGTCAAACGTTTATTTAATGTTTTTAATTTATTTTACATCAAATCAATGTTATCCAGCGCTAACGTGAATTTGAATTTACTTTGGTCATTTGCAAAATTAAGTTGTAAAATACATTCTGATTGTACACACAAGTACTCCAAAGTTGATATTAAAAAGTGAGTTTCTGATTGACAATACCTGTGTAGTTTTTGGAGATCAAGTTTTCCAACAATCTGTCACATTCACATGGATACCAACTGCGCCCCCTTTTTAGCAGAACTACTTTTGTAATATAGTTGAAAAGGATTTATTTTAAAAAAATAAAACGAGTAGAAAAACATTTGCTGTGGCCGTCAACTCGACATTTAGAGTTATTTCCATTCATATGTCGACTCTATATGTCCCAGTGAACTTGAAATAAAAGATACCACGGAATTGACACAACTGTTTCATATTTGTATATTTTACTAGAAAAAGACGTTAATGATAAATTAACAATCTTGATGGCTTGATTGCTTTCGCTATATCCATATTTCTGTTACGATTTGTAGGTCACATGAGTCACTCAGGTGTCCTATTGCCATGTTTTTGTCGTTCGTCGTGCGTGGTGTGTCGTGCGTTAACATTGAAACCAATTTCAATCAATTTTAGCAGATGAAATCTCTGAGTACAGGGAAACAAAATATTTGAATTTCTGGATCCTGGACCACTTTGTCAAGAGTTCTGGTGATGGGCTAGGCTCTATTTATTTTTATTCTACCAAGAAAAGTTATTCCTTTTTGCTATTCACTTACGATGGTTAATCACTGTAAATAATGTAATTGAAAGGTAAACTGAGTAAAAAATTTAGATAAAAGAATTTTTATAATATATATAAAAAGTGTACTTTAAGAGATTTCAATGACCAAATAGACTTTCAAATAATATATACATAAAATTAAGGTTAAAAAATCTTATTTTCGTGCATTAAATTTCTTTAAAGACTAAGAGAGGTCAATAATGGATTTATGAATAGTGATCAAATACCATTGTTTTGTATAGTTAACATTGTGAAAGTGACAAATGGAGGCAAGCACAGGCAAGTAATTATATATACGAGTATATATATTAAGGTTTGTTACGGAGTATAAGACTAATTCTTTTAAGATCTCTGATTATCTAATTTCTCTTTTTTTGAAGGGGTGGGGGTCCAGATACAGGTAGCTTCTTCTCTGTTAATTTATTTTATTTTATTTCATACTTCTATGGATCCTTCACAAGGTTATGTTATAATCAGGTGACCTTTAGGGCCCTTGAGCCTCTTGTATAATATTAAACTCATGCTGATTGTTGTATGTCTATAAATGACATTTTCCTCCTAGTTAAACGAATCTTACATACTTGTAATAACTGTCGGCGCACTGGCAATTTTAAAACATAGGTTTTGACTCTCTGAAATTGTTTAGGAATTGTGCCTCTTATCTTTAAATTATTAAGTTTCCATTGGCCCAGAAACTCGATTCTACATTTGATTTTCAGTTTGTAGGCAAATTACCCATCTAGGGTATTTTAAGGCATCGAAAAATCACAATAGTAACCCTGTGAATACACAACTTTCCAACCCCGATCATGAAATTTCCGAGCAGTTATACGGAGGCCTCCGTTTTCGGCGGATGCTCTTGATTTTTCCATCTTTTCTAAGTCATTTTTTGGCTGCGAAACGCCTTTACCATCGGATAATTATTCTTTGCCATTTATGAAATTTTCTGTATCAATTATAAACCACTGTAAAGACCCAACTTCGTTTCGTTCCATCATTTCCCTTATCCCCCTACCCCCACCTTACCCCAGATAGATTAATACACCTTCACCAGTGGCCAGATAGCTCAGTTAGAAGTGTACTTGTCTATAGATAAGATGAACAGGGCCTCTTGTTTAAATTTTATGCAATTGTATTTAACGATAAGCCGATGCCAACTTAACATTGAAGAAGAATACTTTTGATAGAAAATTACCAGAAGCAAATACCTTGGATGTATCTTTTTCCTTAAGAAATAGAACAGATCTAAAACCTCAAGAACGATATCAGCCACTCCCTTTAACATTATGCATGACATTGATACAAAATTAAAGTCTAGAGAAAGATACCCTGCACATATATTGTTCTTGTTTGGAACTTGATGGAATATCTTACAAGGAAGTGTATTAATAAAGTACTTTTCGGTGCTATTATAAGAATTTTATAAATCATTTTCTACGAGACAAATACAAGACTGTAGCGCAGAGAGTAGCATTGGTGCGATGGTGGTGTGATTGACATATCACCTGTTTTAGGCCACAACCAATTGCAATTACCTTAACAGCAAATAACACGCGACATCAACTACTTGTTGATATAAAATAATGTCAAATTAACATTGGGCTCATTTGGCTTTATACATTGTAAAGACAGCATGTTATAATTAATTCCTAAATCTTGCTTTTCTTATGTTAACAAAAAAAAAATGAAAACAAAGTTTGAAAAAAAAATGAAATCAAGAAACCTTAGAAAATTATACTTCACCGGTAGCTTGATACAAAACTATACCTGGAACCCCTATCAAAATCATTTGGGGCAATGTCGATCAAGATCTGTTATTAAAAACGCAAATGTTGTGTTTTGGCCATAGTTTTGCAGTCGGTGTATGGAAAACATTGAAAGATTATACTAAATGAAATATATGGAGATAACGAACAGTATTCAAGCTCAAAAGTCCATTAAACATTACAAAATAGGTGCTGAGCAAACGAACAGTATTCAAGCTCAAAAGTCCATTAAACATTACAAAATAGGTGCTGAGCAAACACGACTTCCAAAACATCAGAGGTGGGATCAGGTGCCATGGGGGAGTGAGCATCCCCTGCTGACCGGTCACACCCGCCGTGTGCTCCTTGTCATGATCGGGAAATAACGGAAAAATCCGTCGACAATTCAGTGTGTAAATAATGGCCTAACAATAAGTATGAAACACGTCAGTCAGCATTTGACTCAATGATAAATTGTATTTGCTAACAAGGTCATTGTATCGACCATATAACTTACGAAATGATGACTTTAAACGAGACTGCTGATATTCTTGTTTCATCAACTTGTTTGTCAATAATTGACAATACGTCGTCGATATATCTAAATGTCGAGTTGAAGGCCACAGCAAAAAACTAGACAAAAAAATTTGTTTTTCAGAGGGTGTGTAACTCTGAATTGTTGTCTTTTGGATAAGATGAACAAATTTTGTCCATAGCATTTGATTTTTGACTGTACGCTTAACTTGCCCCGTGGGAATAATAGTCTTATTAGGGCGGTATTTAGTTTCTTCTTTGAAAATAAACTAATCCTTTAAAACTGTCTTCGGTTTTAAACTTTTTATTTCAACTTTGTTAAGCTTATTTTTTGAAAATTTAGACATAAAATGAAAAGAAAACAATTGTTCGCAGATTTGTGTGAAGTTTGCGACCTTCCGCTAAGTACAAGTGTACTCCATCGATATACAGTGTGGCTATCTGTTCTATATAAACGTCCCATGAATACTATTTTTGTTTCTTTTAAGAAACTGAATTGTTTTACCATGTGGCAAATCTATTTTTTCTTCAAAAAGTTCTTATTTCTGAGAGATACATTGTCTGCTTTTCCAGCAATGTCTTCATAGAGATTAAAATTTTAATTACATACTAGTAAAATTGTTAATTTTAACTTACAATCAAATCAGTTTCATATTCTACATATGCAAGTAGGTAATTCCGACATCCTAGCATGAAGTTTTGAAAATACAACTGTATTGACTTTGAGTTTATACTATGAATGTGTGTATTTCGATGTAAACTTTATTTTCTGGAATCTGTATTGCCACGCTCTGGAAAAAAAAAACAATACAAGTCTGCCAATGTGATATGTACGTGTATGTCGAATTTTTATAACAAGAAATTACGAGGGGGTATCACTGCCACAATTCTTTTAATTTTTTTTTCTATTTTTATTCTTAATTCTTTTTCCAAATAAAATAAACTTTTTAGTTTTTATTTCTTGTTTTTATTCTAACTTTCAGTTTTATATTAATATTTTTATTTGAATTTCTTATTTTAATTCTAACTTCCTGCTTATGTTTTCAAATTTTATTTTATTTGACGATGTGATATGAATCGTTACTCGCATATACACGGCTTGTGCGGATCTTGAGGGTTTCGGTTTTTAAGGTCTCTCTTTACGCAGCTGTTACGTTCGGTACGGCACGAGGAACTTCGAACAATCGAATTCTGACCTCCCCATGGCTTACGAAGCTAGAGCCCCACCACTAGGCTACTGTAATCAGTGCCCTAGTTTATTAAGAACTAATGTAATTGCAATATCGTCTTTAAAAAAACACTCTGTGATGCAGATCCGTAAAAACCTTTTTCAAGAGGAGAGAGAGAGGGGGGGCTGCAAAAAATTTTGACGAGCAAAAAATAAATAAATTGTTAAAACTCCTCTTTCTTTGTTGGAGGGTGAAACGATGCTTAGGATCTTTCTTCAACTCTTCAGTAGCTTATTTTCAACACAAGAATTTACCAAAATAAGGGTAAGGCATACAGCTTATAAATAATTTTTTCATATTAAAACAACTGCAAAAGATTTTTCTCCACACAATAGAGTGGGAAGCCCAAACTTCCGCCCCCTCGTACATTGGCCCTGAGATTTGTTGAAGTGAAGATTTTTTTTTTCAGTCCTACTTTGAAAAAAATAAATTGATGACAATACAAATTTAAATATACCAGATATTTGTGTACCATAAGCTGGTAATGAAAATGGCGGTCATATTTTTCACATTTTATACATGGGGCTCCGGGGCCATAAAACCTAGACGAGCTCACTTTTGATATCAGTCTCATTTTTATCAAGGGAATTAATAGTAGAAAAGGTGAGACTGAAGTCAAAAGTGAACTCATCTAAGTTTTATGGCCCCGATGCCAGGTTCGTACAGTACCAACCAGACCCAACCTGACACAAAGCAGTCCCGAGCAGTCCCGGGGACTGCTTTCTGGAACTGCTAAAGCAGTCCCACAGAGGTCCCAGAGCAGTCCCACAGCAGTCCCAGCGGTTCCAGAAAGCAGTCCCAGCAGTCTCAGTAGGCGGGGTTAATTAATTTAATGGGCGGAGCTTACTCAGAATGAGATTACCAATAAACAATGTGACTATAAAAGGCAGTTGGATTTGATGATCATTCCTTTCTGAGTAGTATCAACAAATATTTACATTTCTTACGCGACAGTCATTTCTGAACTGTTAAGATAATCACAGTACGTGTATAGAAACAAATAATAATTACTGAACGAAGAAGATGTTCACACCTGTTAAAAACATGAATATTGAAACACAATTATTTGGTATATTAATTTTTCACTAAAATAAATCAGTTTCTTTATTTTCTGTGATGAATATTGGTTTTCAGATTTATTTATTTTTTGTATAGAAAATTAAACTTGAGTTGTTTATTTTCTACCAGCTGAATTAGCTTTAAATAGATCTTATAATTATAGACCAAGGCCGATTCCCATATTATGCTCTGAATGCATTTTTCTTAAGTATTGGAGCTTTTGAAAAATTCTTTGTTAAATATTGCCGAGTATTTTATTTCAGTCATGATTATTTTCAATGACTTGCCAATTTAATTATCGTTAGATTCTTAGTTTTAAGTGTTTTATTATAACATAATGTTCGAGTGTACATCTGTAAATCCTGCGAATGGAACCCTCAGATTATGTTCAAAATTAATTAATACCGAAATAAATTTATACACAATTATTGAAACAAAGATTTATTTTGCAGTACATAGATTGAAATTAGTGTCATTGTTGACCAGTGTGTTCAGTGATGTGTGACACTGATACCCAAATAACATGCATTGACTTTCTGGTAATTATGCCCAAAGCCGATTGAAACCTCAGGTGTTGACACCGGTTTATTCTACCTATTCCCACCTTTTGAAAATCAGGTAGGAAAAGGTAAGATTTTATGTGGGAGTAGGTGGAATTTTTGTGTAAACAAATAATTAACTGTATAAACATATAATTTCCGTATAAACAGTGATTATTGCACACTTGTTGGAATAGAGGACAGGTAAATTGACTTTTTATAAAAATCAGACTTTTTACTAATATTTTAACGTTGTGAGTTGAAATTTTTCGCAATGTAACGGTAATGTTGACCTCCCAAAAATTGGAGGTTTTTAAGCGAATTAAATCATATTTTCTTGATATTCTATTTATTGTATTTTCTAAAATTGAGCTTTTTAAATGCATTTTTTTCATAAATCTTTTTATTTCATGTTCAAAAATCTAGATATTAAAGTGTTTTTCTTTTTAACCATGTTTTTTTTTTTTTTTTTTTTCTAAAATATATTTAATTGAAATAAATCATTTTTTCAGAAATCTTTTTATTTTCTGTCTTAAAATGTACAAAATACAGATAAATCTAAGATGGGATGTAATTAGTCTAATTACTATAAAAAACAAATTAACTAGTATCTAAACATCTTTTGTTATTTGCAAGGGGGAATAGGTGGAACTGAGATTTTTAAAAAGTGGGAATACATGTAGGTAGAAGACACCGTTGACACTATTTCATACAATGGTATTGCTTTTTATTAATCGGCCAGGTAAACACAAACAAAACAAATAAGAAATAAGTCACATTTCCCGATATTTTCAAATGTTTATTTTTTAAATATATACAAATGTACTCTTTTAATAACTTGTTTATAAATTAAAAACAAATTCATAAATAAATCCCCCAATAATTGTTCACATTGTTTATGTGACAGAAGAATGGTGGAGTTATTTTATGGTCATTTAATACATTATTAGGTTTTATTTGAAGGCGCTAAAAAATAGCATGGGGTGCTCTTTTTTAAGCATGGTATTACTAAATCCAGTAGAGTACGTCCCTCTGAATATCTTTGTGTTTTTTTTTAAATAGTGCTAATGCAAACTTAGAATACATAATTTGACAGCATTAGTTTATTAAATAGGCTTAAATAATTTTTTTAAACACCAAGGAACTTTTGGAAAATTTGAAATCAGAAGATTTTACCAAAATCAGCAGCTTAAAAACTTACGACTTTTCAACTTCTGAACATACTGATTGTACACACAAGTACTCTGAAGTTGACATTAAAAAAAATGCTTGAGTTTCTGATTGACAATATTTATGTGGTTCCTGGAGACCAGGTCTTCCAACAATCTATTGGAATTTCCATGGGTACCAATTGCGCCCCGTTATTAGCAGACCTTTTTTGTATTCATATGAAACAGAATTTGTCCAATATCTTATACGTGAGAAGAAGAAAACACTTGCTGTGGCCTTCATTTCGACATTTAGATATGTCGACGACGTATTGTCTATTAAGGTTTTGCCAAAGGTCAAGATGTCCAAAAATTTATTTTTACAATAGCTTAAAAACTATGTGAGGTATAAAGTTAAAACTTTTACAGTTTATAAATATATCATTGATTAACAGATAGAAAGTATCACTTGGAAACAAAATATTTAAAAAACAATATTTTTTGAGAAAAAAAAATTCAAAAATTTGCATATTAAAAAAAAAATGCACCTGCTTAATTCTGTACTTTTAATGAAAACTATCATTGCAGAAATAATATATGTTTATGAAGGGCAAGTTGGACGTGAATGGTCTCTGAAAGGCTGTTAATGAAAGCATGACATGTATAAAGACAAGACCCCTATAAAATCCGCCATTTACAATGTACTTTCGGTTTCACATATTGTTTCTGCAATGATGGCTTTCACTAAAAGGGTTTATACCTCTCAGTTGATTCGATACGCAAGAGCATGCTCTACGTATGTACAATTTCTAAAACGAGGCAAATTATTGACAAAGAAGTTGATGAAACAAGAATATCAGCAGTCTCGTTTAAAGTCATCATTTTGTAAGTTCTATGGTCGATAGAATGACCTTATCAGCAAATACAATTTATTATTGAGTCAAATGCTGACTGACGTTTTTCATACTAATTGTTAGGCCATTATTTACAAACTGAATTGTCGACGGATTTTTCCGTTATTTCCCGACCATGACAAGGAGCACACGGCGGGTGTGACCGATCGGCAGGGGATGCTCACTCCTCCATGTCACCTGATCCCACCTCTGATGTTTTGGAGGTCCGTGTTTGCTCTGCACCTATTTTGTTTTGTTTAATGGACTTTTGAGCTTGAATACTGTTCGTTATCTCCATATATTTCAAGATAAAATCAAAATACGAAATAAAGCAAAATTGTCAAAATAAAAGAAAAAAAATTAAAGTTAGAGAACAAAAAAAGTTATTCGAATAGAAGAATTAAAATAAGAATTAAAAAAATTATTCAATTTGGAAAACAAGAAAGAAAAAATAAAAAAAAGAGAGAAAATAAAAACATTTAAAAAGAATTGTGGCACTGATGCCCCTCCATAGTTTCTCCTATCTAAATTCGACAAACGTGCAAACTTTACAATAATTGTAGACTTGTGAATTGTCTTTGTTTTTCATTCAGAGCGCTGCAATACAGATTCCGGAAAACAAAGTTTACAACATCAAAAATACAAATATTCACAGTATAAATTCAAAGTCAACACAGTTAAATTTTCAAAACTTCATGCTTGGATGTCGGATTATTACCAACTTACATATATAACACATGAAACTGATACGATTGCAACTTTGGATTTACAAACTTACGAGTCTGCATTTTTTTAAACGATTACCCCCCATACTGATAATTTAGATGTAGATCTGTGCAAGATAACACTTTTTCCAAAGATAAACTATCACATTTTCAGGTCAGCATTGTTGTAGAGGTCAAAATCATTATCATTCGAAAGAACAGATTAGGTAAACCAACGTTTAAAATGCATGTTGGTAGTATTGTTTTAGGTTCGTATTTTGTAAATCAGATTCCTTTAAGCAACTTTTGATGATGTTTGTTGTCAAACTTTCAAGTATCTGTTACATATATCTTATTTTCAGTTATCTTAACAACAACCCTGGTTGGTACTGTCGGTATTTTATTAACCAAATCCCATCACTTAATTGATTGATATTGATTAATGCCGAGTCAGCAATATTTTAGCAATATTTCGGCGGTGAAAAGTTTTGTTAAAGATTAAATGAATATCGGTAATTCTTACACATTTGTCAGAAAAAAACTAAAAAGCATATTTTACTATCAAATATTGTATTCTGTGTGAATGTGAACAAATTATCACTACATAGATTTTGGAATCTATTAGAATACATGGAAGGATGTTTTGTTCTCTCCATGTTTTTCTGTATGTGTGCCTGCAGGATATGCTTAAATTTTACATTTGTGACACTACCACCTAAATGTGTGTTGTAAAAGTAACTCTTGTACATGTAAGGATACTTACATTTTGGTAGATGGATGTAAATGTATATAACTCTAGATCGTATACTTAGATGCTATTTTTCACTGGGGTTACACTGCAACCTGAATTGCAGAAATAACTCTTAGATTAGTGTGCTTACAAGGTCAGATTGTTTATAATTCAAGCTCGTATACTAGTGATTTGATTTTGTGGCAGGATAGGTCACACTACAACCTCAGTTAGGGAAAAAAAATTCAACAAGAGTATTAAGATTTGACGTTTAATGGTGATGCATTTATTCTAGATATATTGTAGACTTCTTGATGGTTAAAATAAATGATATAGTCATACAGGTCCTGTTTAGGCGGAATGTAAACATATAGCTAGGGAAAAAATGTCAGTTTTTTGGGTGGAAGGCACATAACAGCTGACGATTTTTATTTAACTATTCCTCACTTTGTATTCTGAGAATCTACGGGATCGGATCTGCTCAATTTTCCAACTTGCAACTTTATGGGACATATTTACTTTTGGTTAAAACCTGTCTCGAAACACAGTTTATTCTTACTACATGTATTTTATCTTTGTGCGACCTCATCTTTTTTTTTTTTTTTTTGTTGCTGAATTTTGCTCTTTTTTTTTTTTTTTGGGGGGGGGGAGGGAGTTATGCTTATTATCCAGTATAATTGTACCATTATAAGCATATACAAATAGACAGAGTTAGACGTGTTCATATGTTTCAGTTGTTTGAGTTGCAGATCAATCACCTCTCCTAGATATTGCCATGCTATACAGAAATGTGATTCGGGAAAAGTAAACGCAACCTTTTTTGCTTTTGTTTTGTTTTGTTTTTGTTTTGTTTTTGTTTTGTTTTTTTTTTTTTTAATATTTCTAAAAATTTTGAACATATAATTGATGAGCACCATAAAACTCACGAGTCTCTTCCAGTTTGATTAAAAAAAAAAAAAAAAAAAAGTTTGATTAGAGATGGTTGATTTTAGGATTGAAGTGAAGGGGATGAAAAGGTTTATTTTTGTTTGTTTGTTGTTTAACGTCCCTCTCGAGAATTTTTTACTCAAAAGGAGACGCCACTGTTTGCCGGTGGAGAGCTGCAAATTTTTGATCTGTACTCGGCACTCAGGGCCATTGAAGAATCTTTTTCGTGCCAGCACCTACTTCGACACGGGACCTCGGGTTATACGGTCTTTTCTGGAGGACCCGTTCCACAGTGGATTCGAACCCGCGACGTAAGGATCAATTTCTTACTCCACGACTCTAGACCAAACGCTCTAACCACTGCGACAGGCGGGCGATGAATAGGTTGTTTAATAAATAATCATATGTTATTGACTCACTGGTTCTTATGTTCTTTCTTAAGACGATTCAGAAGATTTAATATATGAAAGAACTATTTATTTTGTAGGAATAAATGGAGAAGTTCTCTTTTAGACACAGGATGCCATAAACCATCTGTAAGTAATGAATATACAAGTAATAACGTGTCTTAAATTATTGATGTTTTACTTTCCAACTAATTTTTATGACTGTAGGACGCAATATTTTATTCCTATATTGCAACAGTCTGTTGAAATTCTCATCGTAACGAACTATGTCAGGTATTAGCAGACTTGTTTTTGTAATCGCAGAAAGCGAATATAATCAGAAATTTTTACGTAAAAGGAAGGAATTTCTTGCTGTGGCCATTTATGTAACTTTTAGATATGTTAATATTGAAGAACACTATTTAGTTTCATTTCTTAGTTGATTAGATATACCACATTGATCTCTAAAGAAAAGCCTCGATAGAGTATGACTCATCTATTTCATATTTGCATGATTTACTAAAGAAAAGCACTGTGGCAAACTGACAACTAAACTTTATAATGAAAGTGATGAATTCAAATTTTCAATAGCAAGCTTCACGTATTTATGTAGCAATATACCATTATCACCGGTATGTGGAATTTATTTCTCCCAGGATATTCGATACGCTAGAACAAGTACGAAGAATTTCAAAAAGAGTCAGGCTTTTGACAAATTCGTTGATGATACAAAGACATCAACTGTCTTGTTTGAAGGCAACATTTCGCAAATTCTATGGTCGGTACAATGGCCTTGTTTGTAAATACAGTCTGTTGTTTAAACGAAAGTTGACTGGCGTCTTTCGAACAAATCGTTAAGCATTTGTTTTTTCGTTGGTTTTTTTACGGATTTTCCTGTTTTTTTTTTTTTTAATCACGACAATGAGCACACGCGGTTGTGACTGGTCGATAGGGAATTCTCACAAGGGAGTGGCTCTATTCATAACTTGTATTGTTTTAGTCGATCACTTTTCTCTATCTTCACGTTCAGTTTTAATCAAGTTTGCAATATTATTATTTCGAATTCGGACTTCAGTAACGAAAATACTTTGAGCAAATAAACGATTATCGTCCAAAGAAATCTGCAAATATTTGACTTTGCTGTTTATAAAAAAAAAATACTACTAGTAAAAACACCTTCTATTTCATGTACTACAAGGCAGATGATACATATTAAATACTTATTTTGTATATAAAAAAAAAAAAAAAAAAAAAAAAAAATCATCTATGTATCATTAAATGTATTTTTTTCCCCAGATTTTCAAATACTTGATGGGGTTATTGCATTTTGATAACAATTATAACCAATTACAATCTGTTTTATATCATGGGTTAAACTTTTGTAATGTATGTTGAAAAAATGAGAAACATTATGGTAAAATTTATGTCTTAAGGTAATTCCACCCTCAAAATTTTATGAGTTCAAAGTAGAAAAAGTGCATTTATTTTTCACTAAATATAGCCTATTTTAATAAATAATTACAAAAAATGTATAGGTTGCCATATTTTTTTAAGATGTCAGACATAAATAAACAGATGTCAGCATAAAAAAAACCCGTTACATTTTAGTAAATAGTATTATTAAAACTATGTAAAAACTGGTTCAAATGCAAAATTCTGATACTGAAAGTTCTAAAATAATTGTTGCTTTATAAATATGCAGATCTTTCAATAGACAATATTTTACATAACACTTATTGGAAAGCATTCTCCAAAAGTCATTTTGTTATTGTTATTCTTCCAAAAGATTTATTTCTATTGGATATGAATTTAAATTAATAACAGATTTTGCAAAAACCTATGACATCACAGGAGGATGGACATGCCTTAATTTATAGTTTGATATTCGTTTAATGGATAAATTGAATTATTCTTCCTTAGGTTTCACCAGACATAATTAAATAAGTCAGTTAAAAAATTGACATATCGAATTGAAGACAATTCAGTAAATACATCTAATCCAATTGATAAATTAGGGGGTTTGTTATCTATAATGTTAAGAGAGATTTTTGAGATAGAAATGAATTGATCAGTAAAAAAATTCAAGCATCTATGGAGTCATACGCCCAGATACCTTTTATATGTTAAGTATAATCAATTCCATGAAAAAGGTGTACAAATAACTATTGAATAGAGTTATAAAAGAAAATCCTTGTTTCTTTCCTGAACATCAAAACAATTGATTAAAAAGAAATTTTTAAAAATTACTGAAAACAATGAGTAATATGAAGTTATCATGATAACAAGGAAAAGGACTCAGCTTGTAATCAATAACTATTAAAATCCCCGGGAAATATAATCTATATGAATAACTTTGAAAGTATTCGACCCTAAGACTTATTGCGATTTTCAATAAAGTATGACTGAATCTTATTTACCATGGAGTGTGCTACATTTATTATTTGTAAGTTTTAAACTTGCCGGGATTATAATTAGGTAAAATTTTCAAAATATATGTTCTTTACCTAGGTGACAACTGCGAGACATTTGTGAGATTTTTATCTTTTAAATAAAGTATAACTTTTTATACATTGTTTACATTTCTAGAAATGCCAAATTACAGAATCACATCTAAGAGGATTGTTCTGTGAAATCGTGGACAAGTTGTGTAGGGTGAAAAATAATCATCACTGCGTTCTAAAATTTTCACTATTCTTTAGTGCATTTTTCATCAATATACATAGCAAATTTCAAATAGATATAATTTCAAATAAAACAAAATATGAGATTTTATAATATCTATGGTTATATATGCACGGATGATAACGTCATAGTGTCTACAGCAGCGTCACGCTTCCTCTTTGCTAAAAAAAGTTGGATAATCCCCGCTTTTCGGGAATTTCACTGATGCACATACTTGAGTTTCCCTTTATTCCTCCAAAAACAGTCGAGGAACCAATCTTACATACACATGGGACCTTCTGAAAATTTATTAGTAAGTTATGGACAGTACTCTCACTATCATTCAACTAAACAGGGTATCTTATAACGATGGTCTACAGTGACAGCGTCTTTCGCTATTACAAGTAGCTGTTTGTCCTTATGTTTTGATCTACCCAAGGAATCGATCAAAAAGCTTTAGCTTACAAAACTCCCATTTAACCTGTATACTAAAGATCTATTGATATTTTTTTTTCTTCTGTCATTTTAAGTAGGGCGTCATTACTAAATCTAAATCAAGCTGAACTGCTCTTCGGTACGCCGTAACGCCAGCAAATCTCGCCATTATTCGTGTGTTTTGTTGACCACATTCTCATTTTAACTATTCAGGAAACTATCAAAAATGAAGCACATACCTTGATATTTTCCAAAAAACGACATAAAAGTTAGTGGATTAAAATAAGGATAATTTTTAAGTCAACTTTTTCTATTTAATACTTTTATTTCCAAATAATACTTGTGTATTCTCTACTGAAACCCAGATTGTTTGATCGGTTGCCGTAGGACCGTACGCTGTGCACTTTCAAGCATAATAAAATCTTTATTTTGTTTACATCTTTATCAACAAAATTAAGATGTACTTAAATATGATAAATAAACATTCACTGAAAATTTCAGCTTAGTGCGCCCATTATTTTTCGATTAAAACGCTTTGTCAACTATTTTACCGGACAACCCTCGTAATTGACAGTGAAATAGGCGTAGATTTACAATATGTGTAATAGCACTCTATTCATTTAGTAGAGATATGCTATCAGCATATAAAGTCAAAGTGGAAATCCTTATCTGTACACGGAAACTTTATGTGTTCCACGGACTAAAATGTTTATTACTAACGTATTTTTAGGTTTGCATATATTATTTTCGTTATTTAATCAATTGTTGTAAAATTCTTATGTATAATAATTGTTAAAAATTTCTAATTTTATATAATGAATTTAATTTCAGTAATTTTTGCGACAACCATAACTGGCACAGTTGGTATGTCTTCTACAGATTGATTCCCAAAGTTAATACTGATGATATTTTCAGATAACAATTATTTAAGATGAAAAATTAAATAAATCACAATTACTAATGTTATAAAAAGATGTAAATAATTTATGTTTTCGGTTGTGTTTTACTGTTTCTATCTATGTCAACCTGTCTGTTCTAAAGCTATCTAAAAAACAAATCTCTGACGTTTTTGAATGTTTGTTTGTTTGTTTGTATGTTGTTTAACGTCCCTCTCGAGAATTTTTTACTCATACATGTATGGAGACGCCACCACTTGCCGGTGGTGAGCTGCAAATTTTGTCCTATACTCGGCACTTACGGCCATTGAGCAGTGAGGGATCTTTTTTGTGCTATCACCTACTGCGACACGGGACCTCGGTTTATACGGTCTCTTCCGAAGGACCGGTCTCCACGTCCCACAGTGGGATTCGAACCCGCGACGTAAGGATCAACTCCTTACTTCGCGACTCTAGAGCAGACGCTCTATCCACTGCCCCACGCGGGCGACCGTTTTTAAATGGAAAGAGCTTAAAATGATGAGATATTTCTTTTGATATCAAAGAAAAGTGTTTATCTCTCACATTACAGACTCAGAGGGCCAAGTGATTATTCTGTAGCTCAATATTTTGATATACATCATTGAGTAAAAATATTTATTCGAAAGCTCTATAACTACTAGTAATATTTTAGTTCTATCCCATGTTACGTAAATATGGGTCTGGACGAGACTACTAAATCTTTGGTCCTTTATGTTTCGTAAACGTGACAAAGAAGAAGGTACGGTATTAGCTTTATTGTGCCCTAAAAATCTAATGTTTTCCAAAGGTTTTGAAACTGGCTTAAATATTAGTTGAGTATATGACTGTGATAAATCAGGAAAGAATATGGCATGAAGGAGTACCATTCTGGAAATATGACGTCATCAATTTAATTCATTTCTCTATTCTAAACAGAAAATGCCTAAATATGACTCATTTCAAGGGTTATTTTCCTTAAAAAAAAATAGTGTCCACAGCCATCGCCCACTTTAGTTTTTGGCTATGTTGTGTAAAATTCTTTGAAAAATCACATATCTCAAAATCTTTGTGGGCGATGGCTGTGAACAATATTATCTGAAAGAAAATTCCATTGAAAATTGGTGTCTTCTGCAATTTTTTAAGAAAATACGGGAAATTGCACAAGTTTATGACGTCACAATTAGCATTTAGAAGGTCATGAGAGAAAAATGATGTGTATGATCTTTCTGCACGGAATTTCAATGATTCAGAAAGCATGAGTTTTAATTTTTCACATCACTTTCATTTTTAAGAAAAACACAGGGCAAGAATTGTATTGAAACCGTACCTTGTTCTTCTATTTTGGTATGACTAGACTTCATAACATAAATAATGTTGGTGAAAGGTTGTCTTCATATTGAAAAAATGATGAAAAATACAAGTATATTTAGTTTTTTTTCTCTCGTTTTACCTTAAGGTTTTGCAATTGGTTTTTTATTTGCACTTTCAACATCAATGCTTTCTTCGGGCAAGGGTGTAAGTGTTGGCCTTTAAATGTGATTCCTTGTCTTTCTATTTTTTTTTTGTGTGTGTGTATCTTGTCTGCTTTTTCCCTTGTTTTTGTTTTATGAACGTCAAAAATGTTTTTATGAACATCATTTCAAAAAGTTCTAATATATACGTTACTCTTTCAAAGTATCTCTGGAAAAGACATTCTAAAATATTTTATGAAACTTTGCAAATGCCTATCTACTTGTTTTATTTTTACTGATTTTCTAAACATTTTTTCTCTTATTAGAGTAACAAACATGTAAAGTGATTGTTATGTGATTTACTATGAAAATATTACACTCGTCCACAAATTATCTTATTATACGTTGGCCTTTGGCATGTTAATAAATAGAAACAGGGTATTTCCTTTTAAATTCTTGATTTGGTCTTGTGGTTAGCAAGGCAACTATATTTTTCCCATGAAAGCATGAAAAAAAGTACAACAGAATGCTGACGAAAAAAAAGAATTACTCCTCTTTCGAAGTAGATACAGCTTAAGATATAGACTCTTGAATTTTTTCGTATTATTATTTTTCTGCAAATTGAGAATACTAGTAATCTTCTTAATAATAACTATCAACACTTTGAAAAAAAAATGACAAGAGAGTTTGATGTCTTAAAAAAAGTTTAAAGGTTTGCATAATCAACTTAGAACGTAGATGCATTTTGGTTTGAATTCTTTAAATTTGAGTTGTTGCCAGGTCATATTTCGAACTAGATTACAGAGAGATACATTCTAACTTTCAAAAGTATTCAGAATTGATGTTAATAGGTGTATGCACTCAATATTGTCAACTTAAATGTTGTAGCAATTCCTGTAGTAATTTCGCCGGAAAAACATAAATACCCCTTTAATGTGTCATTAAATTGTAATTAATGGCTACATGTAGAATATGTTAAATGTTTTTATATCTTTTAGATGTCCTATACTGTTTGAGTTGCACCGCAGTCATCTCTCCAAGACATTGTCATACAATTCAAAAGTGTGATGCAGGGAAGGTAAACAAATCTTGATTTTTTTTTTCATATATCCTAGGGACTTCTGGATTATAATTGATACACAAATTAAACTTCAAGGGCCTCGTGTCAAGTCTGATATTAATGAAAATTGTTATCAGTCAGTGGAAATATCAGTGCTTATACGTACATTTGAAGTTATTTTTCTACACGTTGATTTTTCTAAAACAATTTAGAAATAACTAGTATTCAGTTTTTTGCAATTTTCAATTAATTAGCTCTTTCAACGAAAAAAAGTTTCAAACAATAAAGCTTTTAGCAATTTTGAAATAACTGAACTATTTAACAATTTAGAAAAAAAAAAAAAAAAAAAAAAAAAGCTTTTTAACAAATCAATATAAATCATTTAAGGTAAGACGACACGTTTCTTAATAATATATAATTTTCCCCAATATTCTGTGATTAAAGTATTGCTACTTTAACAAATTTCTTTGCAAGAATGGGAGGCATTAGGGCAATATTCCAGAGGATGGCAATTCTTACATAATTTAATTGGAAATACTTTGAATTGCTGATTTAAGGAAAGAAATTCTCTTGTAGGTTAGGTTCGTTATCTTCATGTTTCATTTTCTTGAAGGTTTGTTTTACCCAAAGATATTCAGGAATAAACGGAGAAGTTTTATTTGACACAGGATGCCATACTCCATCAGTACGTAAGTTATGAATTAACGTGTATTAAATAATTAATCAAATAGATAAAATTGATATTTTATTTTCTGACTTTCTGTCAGAATATTACAGAGCAGGACTTTTAATATAAAATTTTATTTCCTGGTTATTGTGTGAGATTTTTAGAAATGATTTTTTCCCCCATGACGAAAATACAAGTCATGTACTTTGATAAAACAATCAAACTGTATTCAGAACTTTCGGAAACACATTTGTGAAATAAAAAAAAATAATAAATCTATTCCATAGATATTGTCATATTTGTATTTCTTCTTTTTATTTTAAAAATGCTCTTCAATCAATGCTATAAAACTATTTTAATTTTGTTTCAGTTTTTCAATTCTGTTCTAGTTTTTACTCTCTTCAATCTTCATTTTAATTTACATATACACTCTCAATGTATAGCCATTAATTAAATGAATAAATTCTTTAATGAAATATGGAGATAACGAACAGTATTCAAGCTCATAAGTCCATTCAAACAAAAAATTGGAAGCAGAGCAAACATGAAGCTCCAAAATCATCAGAGTTGGGAACAGGTGACCTGGAAGATTGGGCATCCCCTACCAACCGGTCAAACCCGCCGATTGATCCATGTCATGATTGAAAAAAAAAACCAGGAAAATCCGTAGACAATTCCTTAGTATGAAAAACATCAGTCAACTTTTCACTAAGTCTTCTTGACAGAATGTATTTGCTGACAAGGTCATTTTATCGACAATATAACTTGCGAAATGATGACTTTAAACGAGACTGTTGACATTCTTGTTTCATCAACTTGGTATCAATAGCTTGCCTCGTTTTAGAAATTGTTGAATGTTCGTATGTAGAGCATGCCCAAGCGAATCGAATTAACTGAGAGATATAAATCCTATATACAGGTGATAAGGGTATATTGCTACATAAATAGGGGAAGTGCACGATTGAAAACTTAAATATCATGAGAAGCAAATAACAAATAAGAATGTTAAAGATTGGATTAGAAAGTAGAAATTAGCGGTAAATAAAAAAAAAGAATATGTTATAAATAACACGTTCAGATATGTTCTTAAAATTACATATAAACTTATCTTGTGTTTACTTTAAAGAGATTATTTAGGCACCAATATGTTAAGATTTAATTATGTAAAAAGCAGTATTCTAACTTTATCGATAGTTTGATTCATCATTTTCCATATTTTTCTCTACAACTATCATAGATCTGTTATAATCGGACCTTATCTGGATTGTTAAGGAGCCACAACCCTGCCTATGCTCATACTGAACAATGTGTGGAATGTTGTACGTCTGATGCTTGCAATCATAAAGGATGTGGGGGAATAGGTTTGTACAACAACAATAAAATATTATTCATTCAGCTCCATTGTGTGAAAAAGGGGTCTAAGAACGATCCCTGCTAATAAAAGAAAGAGTGTTTGGCTTATCCCACACACAGTGAAACATATAAACATTTTTGTACAGCATATATTACGAAAGTTTACCAAAAATGTTCAATTCATCACAGGAGGTCTCTAATCCTAATACTTAAGGAAAAATCTTTTTTACATTCCTCATATAAAATCCCGACATCTATATATATATAGATACAGGAAAAATGATGATAGTAAAGTGCATATAAGTGAAACGTTCTTTTAAATGTAGGTGTGTAAGAATAGTAATAATACATTGTATATATATAACTTCAGTTACATTCAGAGTCACAAGGTTGATTATCTAGTTAAGATCGATGTTTCATAAGCCCCAGAACGAGAAAATCTCGTTCTAAATAACACATTCATAAATATGTGCGTGTGTCAGTATGAATATTTTTAAAACTTTGTTCAACTATTAATACCAAATCCCATACGGTTCAAATTTTATTTTTGTTAGAGACAGGCATCAGATAGACATAGACAAGTTGATCTGAATCTATCAGTCTGCTTTGTTAGGGATTCAGGAAAAATAATATTTGGTGATGATTTTACTGTCTATTTTTTTCCCTGCTACAGACTATCCAAGTAGAAGAGGTCCGCTCTGTTTCAACTGTCCTCAATCAGCAGACCCTACAGTTTGTAGTTCTGTCAAAGTCTGTGACGAAAATGAGGTAATTAATACTAATAATTTTTTAATAAAACAAGTGGTATCCGCTAGTACATCAACTGTTAACGTGCATTTTAATTACATTTTTAATACACAACTACTAATTTTAAAATCAGAGGTAGGTGTAGGTTTCCCCAGAAATATCACAGTACACCCCCATGCAGTCATTTCTTTGAACTACAAAAATATGACGTCATAAAGGAATATGAAGTCATATCGATACAAATCTGAGCTATCATGACGGAGAGAGAGTAATACATATGCGCATTACTTTGAATTGAGGTAAAATTTTAGAATGTACATCAAAATTCATGTCTCAAGCTTCAGAGTGCAGTCATATTATTAAATATTCTAAAAATATTTTGCTCTATTACCCTTGATTGTAATTCGGCGTATTAAATACGATTAAAAATCGACTTTCTCTTTTGAGATGAACAATATTAATTAGAAGATTTTCTTGAAATCACAGAATAACGATTACCGATAGAATTTAGGAAAGGGATTTTTACGCAAAACATTTACACAAAAATACTGTGTTATATAACATTTTGCAACTATTTTCCCGAATTTTTTTTATAATATCTCAAACATAAACATGGTTATTTGCTACATAAATCTATTAAACAACTCTAAATTTCTTTATAATTGTTTAAACGATGTAACAATAAGATCAAACTTTCTTGCTTATTCATGCATGCGCTAGCAGTGAGAGTTCGTGTATTTTTACTTTGAAGTAATGTGAAACTATCAAACCTTGTGATACGCAGCTCTGTTAAGGCTGCATAAAGGGGGCGGGGCCTAATTTATACGGGAAAAATTTACTGTGACATCACACAAATATAGCAATTCCTCACAATAACAGAAAATGAAATAATTTGCGATTCTTAGCTGCATAAGAGTAATGAACTACATCAAAGCTTACCACTACATTCATTTTTGTCGCTAGTTAAATCCCACACAGCAAGATATAGACAAGTCACTGATGGCAATGCACTTGTCGACATGACGTCATCATGGTAAAATTTGACGCATTTTATGTGCAGTGAGAGGCGGATCAAGTAATTTTTTCACAGTGAAAAATGCATTTTATTATTAAACAGAATATTATTTGCAAATCTTAAGTAGACCATTAATACAAATCTGAAACGTTTGTTGAGTGTCATTATTTAACTACTATCGAGAGAATGTATTGAATTAATTCTACCATGTTTTGTCTACAGGGTGTGCATGTTTCACGCCGAGGTGCCTCATTAAATCGCCTTTTCGCAAGGGCATACACTTAATAGATCTTGACCATTTTTTGAATATACATAACGGACATATTCCTTAACTTGAAAAGTGCTGCTGCTTTCCTGAAATCGAGAGCATTACTTAATTAATACATAAAATACTTGATAAAGGTCACAGATATTTCGACATAAGCCAGATAACCTGAAATTTAAACTATTAAAATGCGAATTCTATTTAAAGCAGCAGCACTTTCCATAAACCACAAGTTATGTAGAAACAATTTATTACCTAAATTTTTAATTTTAACTAGGGTATGCTCTTGCGATATTGAAATTTGTTTGTGACCTACATACAGTACACATTATATGCATTTTTCACAGAGCGAGGTATACAATGTTATTTCAAATAATATTTAAAGTCATGTGATAATATAGTACCTTTACAAAAATAATTCAGTTTAAAAAGGGATGTATTTATGCACGTTTATATTCTGTTGATTTCTCCGAAGTACGCCTTAACATTGCTGTGTAGGAGCTTGTGACCTAAGTGGATAGAGGTATTGTTACATACTTTAAATTAATGTTTTCATGACATTTTTTGGACATTTTGAGCCCAGATCCATTGATCTCATTTTTTTGTTTATCGTCTGTGCAGTCAGTAAGTTATCAGTGAGTTGAGTTCACTGGCTGTGGATTGTGGTTTGTATTGCTCATGTCAAAATCTTTTGATCATTTAACTAAACGTAAACGTTCTCTATGATTCACTGAATCCGAACCTTCACCATCTTCAGTGCAACAATCAAAAACAAAAATCTATTCACAATGTCTGTTGCTACAGATATGACCAGTCCTAGCCAAAATACTGTCTATTTTCAATCTACTCAAAGTCCCCAGTACCAAGTACCTTACCCTCAGATGGCATTTCCTGCACAATACCAACCAGCATCCCAGGCTTTCATATCTGATGTCGACGTCCAGCGTATTGCTCAAGCATTGAGAGGTATCATTGTGACAGTACAAATATGATTGATCCCCTAAGAGAGCAGATAACTATGCTCCAAAAGAGAACATGTCACTCAAAAAGGAAATCGACGATCTGCAGATGTATAAGTAGGCGTAGCTGTATTCTTAGAAATCGCAACCAAATTGAAAATTCCCCTCAAGAAGGAGGACATCGCTGTATCACATCGAGTTGGCCGCAAGTCAGCAGATAAACAACGTTAAATCATTGCCAGAATTAATAACTACGATCTAAGACACAGAATCCTCAAATGCTGCAAGAAGCTTAGAAAAATCGGCGGTATGAAAAAAGAAACAGTTAACCAGGATCTAACGAAAACAAGAAATAATCTTGCATACCAAGCCCGGCAGATTGTTAAAAAAAAGCGAAGCAAGATCTACCTTTGTGTGGGAGGGCAAAAATTTTATTGTTGATCATAATGAACACAAACACATGATCAACTCTCCTGAAGATATGGAAAAAATGCTTTTTCATCTAGGTATCATTCTTGATTGCTTAAATTGGCCAGCAAAGTTTAATATCTTAAAAAAATATTGTTGATTTTTCTTAACATCTTAGTTACAGGCTCGTTACAATATACAAACAATAATCAATGTCTCTCTTATATCCGTTATAGATAACCTAGTCGTTATTACCTTGAGATTCTTTCCTGTTTTAAGGATTTAAATTGTTCATTTAAATTAAGACCACATTCCTATCACGTGGTTTTTCTAAAACCATTTTTCGATCATATGACGATTGTTCCTTCTGTTTGTAAATATGTTATTGTTTTTGTTTAATTCATATGCACAGTTTTCATATACGTGTATATCTCCTTTGAAACCTGGAATTGAAAGAAATAAGTGTCTGAAGATCTATATATATATGTGTGTAATGTAGCAGTCTTTCCTATCACATGTCTGATCCTCAATATTTATTGCTCTATGTGTTTGTGTAGTTCTCATACACCTATCACATAAATGCCTGTTAGTAATATTATACATAGGATCAGGATAGGATCATACTATGATTTGTCTAAGAAACTGTAATTTAAGCATTCTTTGGATGTACTAACAATATGTATGGTGAATTTATTAATTTATCACGGAATCAAGGCAATACCTGTAGTAATGTATGTGACGCTCCTGCATTCAATATTAAATGATAAATATTAGTTGAAATTTTATTTGTGATGTGGCATGAATGAGTGAGGTAAATTTTTACTTTGGTATGTAAAAATTGGAATTTTTGGAGATTTTTCAACGGCTTCAATTCCAGTAAACTGTTCACTATATATATGTATGAAACGTTTCCTTTCTGAGTGTACTATATAAGGTTTCATCTACGTACATGTTTTCTCACTTGAATTTGAAGAAAGAGGGGTTAATATAAGCCTCATGGCTATTGTATTTATTATCAGTGTATTTGTAACGTTGTCAATTTCATCGATTAAATATTGTTTTAACTAAACTTTGTTGTATTTGTGTTATGTATAATGAACTTACATTCAGCAGCATGGAAAATTACGAATATGAACTTTATGAATATACATCAGGTATAGCAAAGAATATAAATAAAAGTATATTTTCAAGAAGAATATTTTGTTTTACACAGATATGTCATCTCCGAGAGGAAGTTGAATTTGGTGACTCCATATTTATACAATCCTGCTCCCAAAAGCATGTGAGTGTCTAGAAAGTGGGCAAAACAAAATCATTCGGAAATTGGTCAACTTAAAGAAAACTAAAAATAATGTATTTATCTCATGGCAATGACTTCAATAAATCTAAATCTCATTCAATTCCAATGCTCATATACACAATGCAAAGAATCTTACAAGTTTAATTGAAAAGATCTTTTTGCAATCGTTGCTGTTTATTTTTTTTTAAATTAATTCCTAAATTTTAACCTAAAGTTTAAGTATTAACTTTAGTTAACTAAAGTTTACACGTACTTTGAATAAGTTTAGTTTTCTATCGTAATTTATTTTTTAACTTATTATCGAATAGGCGTACGAAATCTGTTAAACTAACGTGCTGCACAAGAAAATCTGATCCCTCCTCAGAAATATAGAGATTTTGTGCAGAATATAAATCCTTTTTGCCAACTTAGAAACTTAATAACTTCTCAATTAACATATTGTTCAACATTAAATTCAAAAATGGGGTTTGAATGGTATGCCATTCCATGTTATCCTCCGTCTCGTCCTTTAAAATAATTAATTCACCAAAAGCAAATTCAAATTCCTTATCATAATATAATTGCCAATTATACATGAAAGGTTTTTTTTTTTTTTTTTTTTGCTAAAATAGAACAGTCAAAATTCCATTGACAATTGAGATTTGTGGTCTGTATTTGCGAAGATATTTTTTCAAATATAATAATAATTAATATGACTTTAACGATGTTTATTCCGTTATTTCCCAGATTTGTAACAAGGGTAGCACAAGCATTTTTGGAAAGCGAAAAGCTGAGCGTTGTCTGAGATGCTGCAACACCGATCTTTGTAACCTAGGATGTATGACTAAATATTCTTTTGCTTACTAAAATATTTTGTTAATACGATTTTTTTAACCACACTTGTAACCAATTGTTGGAATAAAGGCGCAATAATCATATCTAGACCAGTAATAGAATTTTTTCCTATGATTCTAACTCTAATATCATTTAAGGCACCGACTTTCTACCATCAACGACATCAACAGTGAAAACAACAACTATAACTACAACTCCATCAACTACTACAACACTTAAGTGTATGTTTTATTAATAATATCAAAGTTACATGAGGCATTTACAAGATTAGATTAAAACTTACATTATTTACAATAAATGCTTCTATATTTAATGAACGAAAAGCATATAATACAAACATTTATTGAATCAAAACTGATAACAGATCCCATAAACTTTGTTTTGTTGCCTGAAAAGCCCTCTTAAAATTAATAACCACCCCTTTTTCCGTTTTTTTAAAATCTCTTGCTATCTGTAATTACCAGGATTTCGAATAAAGGATTCTTATTGCTTCTTCATAATTATCATATATTTTCATAATTCGTATCTCAATATTTTCTTCCTACAAATCCACAAATGTATATGGATAAGAATCACCGTGTTTGGGGATATGTATTAAGCTACGTTACGTTGTAATATTTAGTCTCCATGTAATTTTTATCTTCTAAAAAGGGTTAATACGTCAATTTATTTCATGCATTTATAACCAAAAACTGTTAACAAGTGCTAAGATTATGAACCGAAATTATTTAATTTTAATAAAATCAAGTACTTTTACCGAACCCATGACGTCATAACTATTGATCAAATATCTGCAGAGTGAAAATAAAAGGTAACGAGAATTCGTGTGAACACATATATGAAATGGGAGTTTAAAAGCATATACCACAAATATCATGTGTGATTCATAAGGAATTAAAGATTAGGGACATGGTGTGCTGATTCATTTGTATCATTTTGTCGTTTAATGAAGACTGGCAGTGTTATGAAATCCCGTTCAGTCTTTCTTCTGTCGTTCGTAACAAAAAAGATGCAAAAGTTCAACACTACACCGCATACTTCAATACATAAATTTTGTTTCTATCAAAAGCTTGTATACTACAATACTTGATCGTGTGCTTAACATAAATTGATGAAAATTCCTATCACAGAAATAATTATTCCCTGTTTTCGCATGAAGCTATAGCAAAATTTTTACATTGTGTACATAAGACCGAGGAGTGTAGGATTCAAGCAGCACTTTTCATGGCCCAGTGATGTTTTCACATACTTATCATGATAACAAAGAAGAGAAATGAATTATCCACAGGGCAGTTTTGAACTTTTCACTTTTTCATTAAGGCATTTTTTTTCTATTTATAGACGTTATGTTATTTCATATAGTGGATTGCTTCTTTTAGTCGGACTGTATGACGTCTATTAAATGGATAAAAATAGTAATGTTTTATCTACGGCCCGATTTATTTACATTTTACAAAAAAGTATAAATTCACCGAATTCTGATCTATGTGCTGCCTTAACATACCTGAGCAGTTGAACACTAGATCAAGACTTACATGTACGATCAGTAGGATATGTTAGTTTTAGTTAAAAATCTCCTTAACAAACTCATCAATCACTATGTACTCTTTCAAGTACTTCTGAAGTTGTTATTTTCAGGTATTCTCTATAATAACTAATAAGAGCTTCGATTTTCAATTTTTTTTAAAATCGTCTGAAAGATTTACAATATCGTTTGTATGATTTAGAAAAAATAGATGTTGATAATTGAATTTGCAAATGAATACGCAATTCTTATAACTTTAAAATCGTTCATGTGGGCCTCATGGGTGAAGATTAGAGAACAAGTTATGAAATCAGCCCCTCAAAAATGAAGTTATATCAGAATCAGAACAGATAGAGCTGACATTCTTAACTGAACTATTCAAAATTAAAGTAGTAATGAAATAATTTTGCAACAAGGCTGATTATTAAATATACAACTGTATATTCGAATAATTTGAATTTGAATATTGTTAAATGCATACAAATACCTTGAAATTTTCCAGATGTCGACAAAATAGATAATGAATTAAAATAAGTGGATAGTTTTTAACCCAGTCGTATCGATTTCAAACTTTTATTTCGAAATAATACCCACGTATTCTAGAATGAAACCCTAGTTGTTGTTTTTTTTATCGTGCGCCATATGACCGTACCCTGGGCACATTCTAGTGTAATAGAATCTATATTTTGTCTATATTTTATCAAAAAAATTATGATGGACTTAAATGATAATAAACCTTTGCTGAAAATTGCAGCTTAGTGTGCCCTTAATTTTTGGATAAAAACGCTTTGTCCACGATTTTACCTGAAAACCCTTGTATTACATGTATGTAATTTATTTTATAATATTGATACAATTACGATGTACCTTGTATTTGGAATTTTGTCTCTTTTCTTTTTTTTTTCCTTTTGCATTCAATTTTCGCTATTTTCAATATTTCTGTTTTAATAAAAATTGAATACCAAAGTTTTATACTCAAGAATGAAAACAATTCCAAAGAACCAGTGAAAAATAATAGTGTTTAATGTTTTAGATCCGTTTCCGTTTGATTGCTGGGAAATCTTACATGAAGGTTATAATAAAACGGGCATATACCAAATCTATCCATGGGGATCCAGGGGGAGGCCAATAGACGTGCTCTGTAATATGGATGTTGAGCCCAAAGGCTGGACGGTGAGGGGATTCTTATCTTGCTTTTTATTGCTCCTTCAAATGTACGCTACTAACGCTTGCATAAAATCAAGCTTAACAACTTCAGTAGTTTAAATTTATAAATATATAGCGTTATTGTAAGCATCTAGTCAGTGTAACTATATCAATATGTCTGGTGAATTAAAAGCATTCACTTTGACTTTATTTTTACAATCAATTGAATAATAATGATTCATTTACATCATTTTCTATCTTCTCATTGTCCTTTTCGACAATCTGTAGTTTTATATCTATACTGTATCTATAATACAAATGAGCTTGTATTGAATATACATGTAGTTGTCCTTATTTATCTTATCAGTTGTATACTGCAGTCGCTTTTAAATACAAAGTTGTTTCTGAATTTTATCTGTCCTTTCCTAGGTGTTTCAATGGCGGCATCCTTTAAATGAAAATTTTTATAAGAGCTGGGAAGAATATAAGAATGGCTTTGGTAATGTCACTGGTGAATTCTGGTTGGGTACGTTTGACTAGAAAACAATCTTCTAATTTTACATGTTTCGAGTTCACAAAATTCAAATTTAAAACCTATTTGAAAACCTTAACAATTTTCCAGTTGTAATTTAATATGATATTTTATTACATGATTACTCCTTTATACAGCGGATATAGCTCATATGATATCCAATACGTACTGTACTGTAAAGCAACCTCTCATTATCTAACAAGCAGGTATGGAACGCCTGCGAAATGCATATATACATGTATTGGTAACAGTCTTTGATCAAATAACATTAATTTTTGAAAGCGGTTTTTCTATTTTGACATTATTTTCTCTGATAATTATATTAAATACACAATATTACATGAACCTTGCCGAAATGATTTATGTAATGATAAATAATTTTTTTATCATTTAAATTATTTTGCCATATAAATTCATTTTTTCTGTATCAATTCATTGTTCAAATAACATTAACAAATATCTTCTTTCTTTTTTTTTAACTTTGATAACATTCATTGATTAGGTTGCTGTTTTTAAGAGAATGTAACTGTTTTATGCCACAAATCTCAAGTCCTTTGCTATTAAAGGAGGCATTTTGTTATATTATGACAATCTTTACTTTCTAGGAAATGAGGTCATTCATCTTTTGACATCTCCACATAGAACACAGTTTTATATTGGTATTTCAAGTACGAATGGCAGTTCCTGGTATGAAAGATTTGACAACATGAAAGTAGCATCCGAAGCTCAAAACTACACCATTACTCTTGGAAAGGCGTCTGGAACTGCTGGTAAATGAACGATATCTTTTAAACATCCTGTAAAACAAAATATCTTCTTAATTTGGACTTATCTGCCTTTAAGCGTTTTTCAGTCATACTTTTGTTAATTCACAGGCGACCTTAGTAAAGGTTACGCTGGAGGTATGAATGGTATTTCGTTCTCGACATATGATAGAGACAATGATAGATGGGCGTTTAACTGTGCAGTAGATTTCAGAGGAGGGTGGTGGTTCGATGAATGTGGATTAGTGTTTCTAAATGCTCCACGAGGATTTGGAGGGGACCAGGTGTACCAGGGAGTTCTGAACATGACAATTTTCAACTCATCAATTCTCATGATAACACGAATGTAGCATCCAATATTTCATCCAATAATCTGTCTTGTTAATTTCCTGTCTTTTTTTTTTTTTTAAAAATCTTATCATATTTTCAATGTTTATAATAAATATATAAAGAATATATTTTTTTTACTGCAAATGCACATGGATGCATAAACCTTACTAAAGTAGAGAGCAGGTCCTTAGCAACGGTTTAAAAGTGGGGACCAACCCCAACCCCAACCCCTAAAAGAAATCTGACAAGCATAAAAATATAACTCGAATTACTATACTTAACATTTCCTATATAATGTTTAGAAGGCAAAATGACTATTTTCCTATAGTCTGAAAATTTCACGCCTAGCAAAGTTGTACCCTTCCTCTAGACCATAAACTAAGAACAGACTTAAGTCAAAATTTTGATTTTAAATATCTTGAGTTCTAATTCATTTTTGTGCATGAAACTTTGCAGGTGTGTATATTATAAATATTACATGGAGAAAAATTTTTAAACTCATTTATTTTGATTTGAAATTTTGACTTTGAAAATAAAAATCTGAGCTATCTCTCACTCCAGGACATTTGTAAAGGTTTTTTTATGACTTCCGAGAATTTAATGATTGAATATTTTTCCACATATTTTTCCACTCCTTGGATTGTAAATTCTGAGTAAAGAAAAGCATATATATGATGTACAATTCAAATTTCAATGAGATGCATATAAAACTGGAATTTACTGCAAGGCCTAAATGTGTGACAATAAAACTTACTTTAAGTCAACCAATACATATTTTTGAACACCTACATTTTCACGCATATATATATATATATATATATATATATATATATATATATATATATATATATATATATATATAATGTTATGTACATACAAGAGTACATGTTTGTCATTTAGATTTGAATCAAAGACAAAATACCTCTAAATATTCACATAGAGTCTTTATCATCCTCTCTATGATTTTTTTTTACATTCAGAAAATTTGAATTGTATAAAGCTTTGTTACATATAGTCATATAAATATACTTTGTCGTAAATACAGGGTTTTGTATGGGCAAAACTTTCTTTCACTGTGTCAGCCTGCAGGGCTGATATACATGTAAATAAAGTATTCATTAAATTTTATTTTGGTTTAATAAATGTTAAGAATGCTAGAATTGATTAATATCAATGAATATACTGTAAATTTCAAATTATTTCATTTTTAATTAGAATGTAGACAGTCTTCCTGCATATAAGTACCACAAGATAAGTCTAAGGTGTGCAATGAATAGAGGGCTCCTAAAACCATTAGCATTACTTAAGTTGCATAGATCAAGTGCACTGTGATGGGGTTTTCTTGATCAGCTTCACTTTAGTCAATTTTTTTTTCAATTGACTTTTTTTTGCCAAATGGCACTTGTAACAATATTTAAAAAGTGCAGTAAATGATAAAATGTATGAGGTGCTTGATTGGACTACAAGATTCAATCTATGCATGGATTCTGGATGGTGTATTTTTAGATATGTTATTTAAAAAAAATCAAAAATCAAAATAAAATATTTTATATACTGCAATATGATATTTTTAAAAACGGCTAATTTCAGTATTTTTTTTATTTTTATTTTAATGAATGTATATATTAATGTAACGTTTTATATATATATATATATATATATATATATATATATATATATATATATATATATATATATATATATATAAAGCACTAAAAATGACCAACGACACGAACAATAATAATTGTCAAATTTTCGGGACAACCTGTCCCTTCCTCAGGACAAAGAAAAAAGTTAAGAAGTCATAAAAACAAAGGAAATAGAGAAGCAAAAACAACTAGCACTACTACTAAACTACCAAACACTAAATATTTACAATGTTACATGTTTAATTTGGAGTTTATAAACAGTTGTGAACAAAGAAATCCGGAGCGCTATGAATTGCGTCCGGTCTATCAGGTGTAATCTGGTGAAGTGTGATTCACATAATTGAACGAATTAATTATCGCTAATTAATTACGGCCAACAGTAAAAAGTAATGGTAGAACGGTGATTGTAGACTCTCCTGCGGAGATCTCCTATTTCACCAACATACTGTTTGGAGCAAACTTTGCAACTGATGAGATAAATGCAGTTGTCTGTTTGACAGGACAAATTCCCTAGTATTTTGTAGCTGTGGCCTGTAACGGGGCTGTTAAAACTGTCTGTGTCAGAGCTGTACTTACAGAGAAGACATCTTCTGTCAGAGCAAGTTTTAAAACCCCCGTTAGGTAATGGATTGTCCAATCTGGTTCTTACTACCATGTCTTTCAGGTTCCTCGGGCGTCTGTATGCAGCCAATGGGGGCTCCTTAAAGACCTCTGCCATTCGTTTATTTGAGTGGAGAATTGGCAGATTCTTTTGAAGGATACCGCTGAGGTTCTTAAGGACGGGATGGTATGTGGTTACCAGAGGGACCCTGCCGCTATTGTCTTTTTCCTTGTAGCGTAATAGGTTTTGCCTGTCATGTCCCGCCATCTCATCAATAGCAGTTTGTACGGTGCGGGCATTGTAGCCTCTCTTGCATAAGTGGGACTTAAGGAGACCGCTTTGTTCTTGATATAAGGCAGGGGATGAACAGATGCGCCGAATTCTGGTGGCTAGACCCTTAGGCACACCCTTAAATGTGTGTGTGTGTGGGGGGGGGGGGGGGGGTGACAGCTAGTTGGCATAAGATACAGATGGGAATCTGTGGGTTTCGTGTGGAGACTGAACTCGATTTCACCATCAGTCAGGGTAGATGTAGTATCTAGGAATATGTTTTTCGAATTAGATACGTCTACTGTAAATTTGATAGACTGATGAAAGGTGTTATACTTGAGAACATGTTCAAGGAGCTTAGCAAGGGACTCGGTAGAAGGAATTTGTATGGATCTACTATCCCAGACCTCTCTACAGGCTTCGATACCCTCATCGTGCGGAATATTGGTGTACAAAGATGTGACGTCCATAGTCACGAGAAGGGTATGATCTGGAAGGCCAGTAGAGGGCGTCTTGTTAATGTAGTCCCTGGTGTCCTTGAGATAGGATGGCAAATTCTCTACGTGTGGACGGAGATGTAAATCGATGTATTCAGAAATTTTCTCCGTGGGGTGTCCAATAGCGCTAACTATAGGGCGACCTGGCATACCTTCTTTGTGTATCTTAGGAAGCAGATAAAATTGTCCTGGTCTACAGTGAATAGGATTGAGTGTCTCATAGACGTTGATACCAATCTCGTTTTTCTCAAACATTTCGTCAAGAGTTTTGGTGATGGCGGTGGAGAATTCTTTAGTAGGGTCAGAGTCCAGTTTCTTATAGAAACGTTCGTCTGAGAGTTGTCTATGGGCCTCCGCCATGTACGTCTCTTTATCAAGCACTACTACTGTAGAGCCTTTGTCTGCTTTCTTGATTACAATGTCATCCCGATTCTTTAATGATTGTAAGGCGGATCTCTCTTCCTTACTCAAATTGTCGGGAGCCTTGTCTGGCATTGAAAGGAGTTTCTCTATGTCTGACTCAACGGCGTCAATATACGACTCAAGGGCTCCGCATTTGCCCGGTGTAGGTTCCCAGTCACTTTTTGGCCGATAGAGTTTGTGTTCCTCTAGGTCGTGCAATTGTGGCTGAGAAGAGTCATATGAGTCAACTTCGGAGTTTTTTCTAGAAAATTGCTCCTTCAACCGAAGTCTCCGAAAGAAAGCTCGGGTGTCCTCTCTGACTTGTTTTTCGTCGACCTCATGTGGCGTGGGACAGAAATTCAGTCCCTTGGAAAGAAGTGAGGTCTCCGATTCGGAGAGAGGAACACTAGATCTATTGAGCAGACGTAAGGAGTTTGTGAGGGTCCGTCCCTCGCGATTGTCGTTAAGCGCTTGAAGCGTCTCGAGCGGGGCTTACGTGTTTTGTTAACTCGGACCTCTGATCGGTTGTTCCTGGTCTGTGGAACACTGTCTCGGAGAAATTTCTTTCCTTGAGTCTTGTTGAGTTCATTTGTTACAGCTCACATTTTTGTTTATTTCTTTTTTCCGATTTCCAAATTTATAATATATCAAAATTCATATTTCAAAATTGTCCTTCCATATTATCTTTCTTTAATTTCTTTTTATCATGTAGACTTGCGCTATTTTGAGAGAATAAGACAATGTACGATTTACTGTTGGCCGTAATTAATTAGCGATAATTAATTCGTTCAATTATGTAAATCACACTTCACCAGATTACACCTGATAGACCGGACGCAATTCATAGCGCTCCGGATTTCTTTGTTCACAACTGTTTATAAACTCCAAATTAAACATGTAACATTGTAAATATTTAGTGTTTGGTAATTTAGTAGTAGTGCTAGTTGTTTTTGCTTCTCTATTTCCTTTGTTTTTATGACTTCTTAACTTTTTTCTTTGTCCTGAGGAAGGGACAGGTTGTCCCGAAAATTTGACAATTATTATTGTTCGTGTCGTTGGTCATTTTAAGTGCTTTATATAAATTTCCATCTGTGACCTTGTATCTACTTAGTAGATCCGACACTTAGGATATACAGTGTTGTTGGTTTTTAGTGCTTTATATATATATATATATATATATATATATATATATATATATATATATATATATATATATATATATATATATATACGGGAAATACACCAACCTAGCTGAAACCTTGCACCTACGTAGGAAACCACTAAATAAAATAACGCATGCGAGTGCAAAACCAACACGGCAATCAAATGACCACGTCAAAAAGGTCTTCTTATCCTACACTATAAAATACATGTTACAGTGTATTTCTTAGTGTAGAGGTTGTAAAGAAGACAAGCCATCATAAACAAATGCAACTCGAGTGGGGGTTAGAAGATCGATTCCATCTATTTACTGTAGATAAATTTGTTCTCAATTCTTTGTCGTCATGAAAACGAAAGTAACTCATCCCCCTACAATTAATGTCACGTGTAAATTTTGCTTAAAATTGGAGTTGTAGCGATGTTTACTACCCATTCTATGATGAAACGCCATACTGTTTATAGTTTCTATGCCTCCCGGTGAGGGCTCTGCGAAAATCGGAACATCATTTTCCATTCGGAATTTAAGTACCCAACTTAAAGTGAAAAGTCTAGAGACGCCGCGAATGAGTCAGCGGTCCCTCTAGTCCAGTGTGAGACAGCAGTGTGAGATTTTTCTGTCTTACACTGTGTATTACTACGCTGCGAACGGTAACGTAAACATTCCTTCTTATAAAATACTTGTAAAAATGTCTTTTTAAAAAAAATCACATATTCTTTAAATGTTGTTGTTTAATTTATTTAATCAAACTTATTTTCATTCAAAAGATTGTCATATAAAATGACAAAAGACTTTGATAAAACTCCATTCGAAAAAATTCAAAATTTCATCTTGAAAGTCATTTTAGCGGTCCATAATAAAGCTCCTAATTTAGCAGTTAGAGTAGAGTTTAGTGCACTTCCCATTATTTTCAGAATATATAAATTATTTAGATATTATTACAGATTACAGAAAATTGTTTCAGATCAAGAGAACTCAAACTTGCTTTTTCAACATTCATATTTAGAGGATGAAAAACTTGCAGGAAATGGAAAAACATGTTGGCAAAACTGTATACAAACTATACTTGATGAAGTTATTGGTTCAAATGCTAATACATTATCAATAAATGATTTTGAAAATAATTTGAAAAAGAGTTTTGAGAATATAGTTTTAGGGATATAAGACATATCAAAGAAAAAGGAAATGGCAAATTATCATTCTACAGTCAGTTAATAAGTCAAGAAAATCTAAACAAGCTTTAAATTCAACCATACTTAAATTTTTTCATTTCCAAGAATCTTCGTTCTTTTTTGACTCGATTAAGAATAAGCGCCCACAAATTACAGATAGAGGTTGGCAGATATTGTAATCCAATTATACCAAGAGATGAAAGATATTGTATTAATTGTCAAACTGTTGTTGAAGATGAACATCATTTTTTTTTTGTATGTCCTCTTTATAAACAACTAAGAAGTGAATTTTGTAACTTTTTAACAATACATGTATATCTTATTGTGACAGACTCATGTTTTTATATATTATGCACATGTGCATGGCAATGCATATTGCATGTGCATTTATGCATATGATCTAATTATGTATATATTTTTATTTGGAGCACACTTCTACAGCTGAATCATACAATTATTCATTTAATCCGTAGTAAAGTGTATTGACTTCTAAATTGTTCTTTTCCGGAGAGGTCCAGTGTTAGCCTCAGAGCTGTAATTATATTCTGGCCAAGGTCATTTTGTATCTTTTAATTTCATTGGTTTTTTAGTTTGTCTTATGCTTTTGGATTGGGTTTTGCTTTTCCCTCCAAGTTTTCTTTGTGTTTTTGGTTAATTCTGATTTAGCAGTGGAAAGCTATAGTCATATCTTGGTGATTGAGTTTTTCAAGTTGTCATAAAAGACCTTTGACATTGAGACTCATATTTCCACTTGCATGGTAAGTAATTTTATCATACTAATGTTAATATATTATTCTAATTTTATTAAATGTGAAATCTGTAATTTTGCACTTAATTCCTAAAGTCACTTGTCCTGGAGTAAATGAATAGTGAGAGTGAGACTGTGGATATAGTTATTTGTAAATAGTAAATTCATGGATGTCTCACTTTTTTATATTTTTAAAGTAAACTTTATTTTATGCTTAGTGTAGATATCTACAAAGTTGTTCATTGTTACTCCAGTATCTGTCTGTTTTGTGTATGCAGCTTATATATGTGCTGCAGTATGACTCATTCCCATTGAATGGTATGAATGATATTATTTTTATGAGCAACAATAATTAATAATGTATATATACATTGTCAAGAAAATGATTGTAAAGTTTTTATGATAGTTATATATTGATTAAAGAAATGGGAGATTTGATTGTGTATATTTCATATAATTGGATTATCTCTCTTTGATTCTGATAAAGCTATATTGATTGTATATTGATCAATAATTCTACAGTTTTTCTGCTGAATATTTATAATGTGTTATTTCATTACAGGGTTTCTTTACTTTACTTTTCCATCACTATTGATTCATCATAATAAAGAGATCCGTCTTGTTTAAACACGAACCAACAGCCTTGTTGTTTTTCATCATCACCACACAACACAAGTCTGTAACATTATGAAATCCAGCAGATGTTAAATCAACAAGAAATATTTGTAACTTCATACGTGATGCATTTAATATAAGAAAATCTGTGTGACTATATATTTTTTACTGTATGTATGACTTGCGCCACATGTGGTTTTTGTCAAATTAAATAAAATAAATAAAAAATTAATAAAACGCTTATCCACTGGTTGTGAGTGGTATAGCAATACAAGTAATGACTCTTTAAAAAAGAAAAATTATGAGCTGAAGGAATCGATTACTGATCTCCGGAATAGATCAATGAGAGACAATTTAGTTTTTTTGTGGTATCCCTGAAAAAAGATTGTGGACTCAACGTGGAACCACGACAGGTTCAAACCATGCGAACAGTGTCAGTGATCCATACAAAAAATTCCTTTACAATAGACCAGTTTTCTCCATTAAGGACAACGCCGGAGGCCAGAACAGACAGCAAATTGTGAAATAAAGCTTTTGTCATTAAATGTATGTGGTGCAAATAGAAGACTTCAATATACCGAATTTACTGAAATTTCATTTCTTCCTATGACATAATTGGTTTAACCGAAACTAAAACAGATGCTACTGATAAATTGCAAATACCTGGATTTTCTATTTAAAAAAAAAAAAAAAAAAAAAAAAAAAAAGACAAATTATCTAGATTAAAGTCAGAATATATAGAATTATATTCAAGATATGGCAACGATAATTTGTAAGCGACATAAAAAATTCTTAATTGGGCATGTTTTTGTAGAATGACTGTTAAGAGATCTCAAAGTATAGCATATTTACATGTGTATTTAAATATATCGGTATCAATATATTTTACTAAATTTTAGTAATAAAAAATTACGTTTTTGAACAGTATCACTTAGGTTTGTAACATATGGAATAATATTCAAGCATTGTATGTGTTTGCTTTGAAGGAAAGCGTTACCTTTACTGGAAATACAGGATCTACTTTAGGTTAGTTGTTCTATAAATGTTTAGAAAGGCAGACTATAGAAGGAAAGAGAAGATAACGAGCAAAGATCATGCTAAAAAGTCCAATTAAATAATACAAATTACATTCCCTGTCTCACTAAAAAGATAAATCCAGAAACAGCGCATTTCTGTGTGCAATTTAAATATACTTTTTTCAATGGTAGGCACCGTAGCTCTCTGGTTGTTCATCCCAATTTTTTCAGATCAGGCAGCTACTGATCTTTAGCTCTTGTCACACCCGCTGTGTGCTCCAGTGTCATGAGCAAAGTTCAAGGATTGTACATCAGACCAGTTTAATTAAGGAATGTTTTTAAGTTTTGTGTGAATTATCGGTGTGTAAATCACACAGACTTGTCACGTAGGCATATTTCATGAAGCGCGCTAGTGCTTTATCACAAGTAATTTTTGATAAAAACAATTTTAGTGACATGTTTTACCTGACCTTAAAATATACTTTTAATCAATTGTAATTACTTTAAACAACATTAAAGACTTTAATTATGCTAATTACCATTAACTCAAATTGTGTCAATTCAATCGATTTACTCAACATGTCATGAGTTATTCTATCTAAGCCATCTGTCACTCATGCTCAGAACTGTGCTAATTGTTATTGTTATATTTTATTATTTATATGTTACATGCAACATTGTTAATCAGTAAAGTCCTAGGCTTCGGATTGTTGGATTTCCAGAATTCGCCCTACCGACCTAAGTCATAATAAAGTGCTATTCCATCGTTAGCATTTTTATGTTTCATTGTTGCCGGAAAGTTTTTACACTTATTTTCCCCGGTGATAGCTTCATGAAAAATATGCCTACGCGCGCGTCTGTGTGATTTACACACCAATAATTCACACTAAACTTAAAAAAACATTCCTTATATTTACATTTTACACGTTTAAAAGCATAAAAAATATACTCATTGTTTGAATGTCCTATATCGTTACATTTTTATTTACGTCTCTGTAGCCTCATTGTGACGTCACTTTAGCGTGAGTTTCACCGTGTATATTTCTGCGCGTGAGTATACACAAAAATGACTTTCAAATCAGTTTCACATTAGCAGAAAAACACAGCAAATGTAAATATACAGTCATAATCATTATAATCTTGTAATTTATTGACAGTTTTCAAAATATCTGAAAAGATATAAACATCAGAAATTGTTTTATCAGCAGTTGAAGTCAGTGATATCCAATAGACTGAACAAGAAAGGAAACACCATCATCAGGTATGTTGTATAAAATCCTGGTACCTTATTTTGGGGGGAGGAAACCTGTTAATGACCCTCTCTACACTGATGAAAAATGTTTTTTCGACTTTAAAAAATTATATAGCGTAAAGGGGGATATTTTGAAATTAACTTTTTTGTTATTTTAAATACATGTATAGGGAGGGTGGATTTTTTTACCCAAGAAAAATCTTCGAAGACAATGAAGTAATTATAAAGAAAAACCCAAATGGAGAAAATACATGCAAATAAAGTATTTAACTATTCTATCTTAGTCTAATATAATGTTTAGATTTGGATTCATATTAAATTATGTCATACACTGCAGATAACAAGTTGTTGTATTTTATGTCAAATGGTTGGTCAGTCGAAATTCACAAAAGTACCCTGAAATTAGGGTGCAGTGTACATTGTATAAGGTCCTTAAAGGGGCCTGAACACAGATTTGAAGTTAATACATGTATATTCTCAATTTTTCTGTATAACTTATATGTTGCTTTAGCATTTCACACGGAAATATAATAGAAGCGTGTTCAGAAACTTCTTTTATCTGGAAATTATTGAAACTACGAATCTAGGGACGCGTTTGATTGACACATCCGTGCACTTTCACAAAGTAAACTTTATCCTTAATACTTAAGAAACGTAGAAATTTTGTTGTGTATTAATGAAAAATATTAAAACTATAATCCAGAAAATTCAGAGTAGAAATGTGAGAAAGCAAAACCAACTCACCAATATATTCACTCCCTGCTCAGTGATGTGTTCAGAGTTTAACAAATTGAATACATCCGGGAAAACGTAAACATTAACAGAGATCCTGCCCTGTTTACAAAAACAGATGTTTGAGGAGATTTAAATAAAAATGTCGTTGTCATTGAATTCTTAGAATATTCATGTACGTTCAATTCATTTCATTTAACTCGTTTTATTTATTTATTTATTTACTTTCTTTGAATAAGCATTAAAATTTAAAATGGAAACAAGACAACTGTGTCCAGGCCTTTGGGAAAAACATTTATAAATATTTGAAGGAAAAAATAAATTAGTACGGGTGGGGCTCGAACCCACGCGGACATTCGTCCATTGGAACTTAAGTCCAACGCCTTAACCACTCGGCCACCGTACTTCAGAAACACGAAATCGTCTTATTTTGATAGTTCGTAACGTGTGCAAAGAGGCATAACTCTCTTAATTCACCTTAGATTTAAGCCTACAATAAAAAAAAATTATGTCGGATATCTAACACCTTATTACCTATGCACAAGTTAGTTTATCTGACATAATTTAACAAAGTTAATTTACTTATCCTCGTCCTCATTTCATTTTTTTTTTTTTGTCTAGAGTTTTTTTTCTCCCGGTTTGGGAGAGGGTGTGCCTTTATCAATAGAAGTATCGAACAGAAAAAAAAAATACACATGCATCTGCATCCATGGTTGAGAAAATTGATGAAAATGAGAACATTTTCTAAATCGATGCTTATTGCTAGTGAAATTATTTTTTCTTTCTTTATCTTTTTCGCTCGAGGGGATCTAGAATTTTAGAAACTTTTTTCCCGTAATTCAATCGTCCGATCCAGGCTTAGCAAAAATTTAAGTATATACTATATGTTTTCCCCCCTTTGTGGGGTCAATCAAAAGTTCAAAACGGAAAAACAATGTTTCTCTTCCTTACATTAGCCTACAAAACATTTTGGCGTGCTTTGATAAAAAGGTTTTCCTTCAATGCTTGGAAATCCCCATCGTGGGGGCATCAACAAACATCATGAACATGTACAAGACGATTTTTGTAAAATTAAAATGTAACCTGGTTTGCCCTGTGACTTGTGTAGTTGAACATGTGAAAAAGAGAGAACTGCTATCATTTACATTTTACACAGTTATAAACGTCACGTTAAATTTCTCTTTTTGAAATGTTACGTAGCTTTTAGCCCCACCCCGGCCCTTTTGTCTTATAAAGTAACTTCAATTTAAAAAAAAAAAATGTTCAAAATGAGTACGTATATATTCACTTCCATTTATAAAATTTTATCGTCGAATGATAATTTACGTTTCTAAAGGCTACATTTTTTTTTTAATTTTGCCGTTGTTTTTGTTGTTGTGTTTTTTTTTTTTATATTTTTGTTTAGATGAAACTTAAAAACTTATAGGTTTCATTTAATTCATGTACATTGTATTCATATTTAATTAATGTACATGTTGTATATTAATATATAATTGTTGATATCAGAATAGGGAATTTTCCCCTTCCTATATATGCCCAAAAATAGCCTATAGAATGTCTTCTTCTTTTTTTAATAACAGCATAAAGTTGTACTTAGAATGCATACATGTATCATTTATTTTCCATCCTACATTTTTTTTTAAAATTATATGTTTTAAGGTTAAAAATATAGAAAGGCAAAAAAAAAATATGCTTACACCAAAACATGAAATTTAAAAATGAAAGACGAAGAAAGAAAGACGACACAACCATATCTAAACGAATTTACTGCGGGATACACTAGACAATTATTTGTCTTGCTGGTACCCATTGTTGTATTTCCAGTGTATAAGATTCCCAATACCCGCTGAACTGTTTAAAAGGCCCCGGCTTAGATCACAATAGGCCGCAAATGAACTAGAACCATTTACACAAGTATACGACCGAGGACTTATAAATAAATTAAATATACGTAACCGACATACACTAGTTAGGGTGGGGTCTCGGTACAGGACAGAGCGCGCACCAGCTGATTTTGACTTTATTCAGTAAGAGCCCTTTTCTCTACCCTATCTGAGGTAGAAGTGATTGAGACATCAGAAACTGTGATTGGAGTTTGTATATGGAGAAGTTATTTTCTCTGGAAATTAAATCGATTTGTTAGGTGCAGAGCCCACTGGATCAAATTCTACCTTTAACTGAAGACTTTTCTGCTCTGGGACTTAAATCGATCTGATATCATGATGCTGTGAAAAGTGATTTGGAAGTAAATATATCACTAGATCATGGAGACATTAAAACTTCTATGTCTTATGCTATCAATTTATGTGGGAATTTCTGATGTTAAAGGTAAGATTGGACTACTGGTCCATTAAATATGCTTTCATAGGCTCTAAATGATCATTTAACAAGGATATTGTCAGGTGTTCTGAGGCTGAAAACCCTTAGAGCAATTATGTTCTTTGAGGTGGTAATAAAAATCTGTCATCTATATATTTAGCGGGTATTTAAACCTTCATGTATTACTCTTCTTAATTTGAGCTTCATTGAAAGATTTTCATTTACTTGAATAAATAAATGAAATACTTCCTTTTACGAACTAAAAGTTGAAATATACTTGTTCTAACAAGACATGCATTCAATCAATATACGATCGTGTACGATATTTTTAAATATTGAAGCCGGATGTATTTTACGTAATGATTTGCTGGAGTTCTAAATAAAACTGAAGACAAGGATAATTGCCAAGTTTCTCAATAAATATTTGTAAAAATGAGAGAAGCATATTATGAAATGACAGAATTGAGCACGCAATTGCATGTCAAAAAAGTAATAAAAAAATAATTATTGGAAGATCCTGAAATAAGAGTAATTGGAGAACAAACTCTCGTATTTCAATACTCAAGGAACTGTTTAAATAATTCGTTTAAAGTGGCACTTAATAATTTGATTCTTCGTCGATCATAAAGTGAATGGAAAATCAGAATGGCAGAGTGTATATGTATAATCATAAATTAAAAAGTAAGAAAAAGAACGAGGAAACTATATTGCATTTGCACCTTCCCCTGCACCCCCCCCCTCCCAATCCTAAAGAGTCACTCAATCATGTTCTCTCTGCTTAAAAAGGAGACAGGAAAGGCCCATTATTGTTATTTGATTAATTATTAAATAATTTGTACAATTGGAAGCAAAGTATTTCATGCATTTTATCGAACATATTGTTCTCAACCATTGATTTTTCAAAATATATTTTCTATCAAGCACAAATAATAAAAAATGGATAAAGCATGTTTTACATCTTTTCCTTTCACGAGACGCATGGGTTTAAACAGTTAAAACTCTCAGGGCAATATTAAAATAATATTTTGTGAAGAATATGTACCTTTATATCGGTAAGAACCATACTCGAAAGTACATCTGAAGGATGAAGGGGAATGAAAGAGGGGGATTTGGTTGGGGTTGGAGCTAGGCAAAAGAGCAGTGCACAATTTGTCGTAATTGACAAACATTAGAATTAATGCTAACATAATCCCAACGGAACGCGCCGTGCAATTCCTTAATACCTTTTTAAACATTAAATTCCACTCAGTCTAATCAATGTTCAGATTTTGATATCAGATAAACCTGAGAGCTGTACAAATAGTTAAAGCGATTAAATCCAGCTGTATTGCAAGTCAAATGAGATATAAACAAATAATTTAAAATCATTTCAACGATCGGCTGAGTTTGTTCAAAGTAAATATTGCTCTTCTATATACATTTGTAAATATTTTCCCCTTCCATTCCTGCATGGAAAGGGGGGGGGGGGGAATGATGTCAAATATGCATGGATTTCTAATATCTATAAAGAAATATACCTCCTTATATAATTGAAAAATCCCAAATAAAAATAGTCTTTACTTCTTTTTCAATTGAAGTTTTGAATAACATTATAATCATTTAAAATCTACATTAACTTAGGCGAAAGACAATGTTACAAGTATGCACGTAGCCATTAAATTAATGAAAAATAAAATCAGTTTATTCTTTTTCCCGAAAAAAGGTAAATCAAGGTTATAAATGATGAGTTCATGAAATTTAAACTTCAAGGATTAATATTGCGTTCAACGTTAAATCTGAAGTCGAGAAGCATTATGAATTTTTCACCAACGAGGTTTGTTGGTAGGAGATAAAAAACGACTCAAAGTCAATTCCATTTTCACGTTCTTTTAAATCTGAACAAAAGTTTGAGACAAAATTTCATTTCCTATTTCCTCGTTTCAATAGATCAGACAAACTTTCATATTGATTCAACGGATAAACAAATATTTAAATCTCAGACCTGGCTTTTGAGTAAACTGTATGATTAAAAAATGACCTTCACGATTCACTTGAATGACTGGCGTAATATTTTCACTTCAGTACTTATTTCTAATATTTGAAGACCTAATGCTAAATTTAGGGACAATTAATTTGTATCAACCCAACTAACTAATAGCCTTTTTTAACATGAATATATTGACTATTTATATATAGTTTTATCAAATGTTATACACCACTTTTTCTAAGTCCATTAACATCAACGCTTTTTAGATACACATGAAACAAGTATTCATTTAGTGATTAATATTTTTTTAACATCGGGTTCGATCCAATGCCTGCTGCTCTGGAAAATTCCATACATGTTACGATCGTACAGGCGACATGCACATTTTGCTCTTTAATCCTCTGCTTTATTTAAGACACCACAGAAAAGATCGAACCCTTCTTCTTTTATTTAAAATATATTTTATTCAAATCAATGAAATTGATTGAACAGCAGGCATAAATGCTAATGATCGTTCTCTCAATATACGTAGATTTATGGAGAGATATCCTACTTTAATTTAGAATGGATGCTCTCTCTCTCTCTCTCTCTTTCTCTCTCTCTGCTGATATTAAATTAAAGCAATGCTACATTTTCATTTAATTCAAGAAGTATTTAGAATTAATCTTATTCACCAGTAAATATTGCTTGTTACAACATTAAATATATACTTCAACTGAAAAAAGGAACCTCATCGCAAATATAACTTTAAACATTATGTAGGTCTGTTATTGATATTTTTTTTTTAAATTACGTTCATTCAATCTAAACTTGCGTAACTGGACTGTTATCAATGAGTATTGCAGCCTGCTTTTATGAATAAATTATAATCTTAAACAAGCAATGCTTATACGTCAATATTCCTGTTCTCCTCTGTTTTGTATCTTTAATAACTGTACTAATTATGTTCCCCAAACGAAGTTTGGGAACATATCGTTTTTACTCTGTTTCTTCTTCTTCTTCTTCTTCTTTTTCTACTTTCTTCTCCGGTACTTTTTTGTCCGGGAGTGTTCTCATAGAACCACTCATCCGATTGACATGAAACCTTTTTAGGGTTAATAGGCATGATGTGTAGGTGTTCGGAACGAAGGTCATTTTGCACGCACATGCATGCACGTGCGCGCGTGTGCAATGAGTGAAATGACTGATATACTAAATATAGCAATAACTTTTATATTTCTTGATGAATTGCTTTGAAACTCAGAACATAAAGATACATTAGTAGTCTAGACGAGATGACATAATCAAATTAGCATGATCTCACGCGCATGCACGTGCGCTCTTCTTTTGACAAAATACTTTGAAATATAAAATATAAGTATATATTATAAGGTGCTACAACATGTTATATAGGAAATGTCTTGAAAGCACGCGCATGCAGGTGTGCTAAAATCTGATTGGCTGAAACTTTAAATGTCTATAACTCCCTTGGTTTTCAACAAAACAGGAAGAAATTTATGACATGGATAGGCACATTGGGCCCCTACATTATGATACTACCAAACTTGAATGCAAGGCCATGCATGCGCGTATGCTGAATTCAGATTGGCTTATACTTAAAGGGTTACATCTCTCTTATTTTTCAATGAAATTCTTTGATACTTAACACAAATGTATATATTGTGAGACACTTAAAGAAAATTAATATGAAAAATGTAGAAAACATGTGCAAGGACATGCGTTGAAATTTGATTGGCTAATACCCATATGGCTATATCGGAGTGGTTTTCCAATAAAATACCCTTCAAAATAAAGTTTCCATCTATATTACAAAAGTATTGCGTAATTTAATGAAGCTTGTAGGGAATGGGGTATCATAAGGAATTGGGGAGCCGTTTGGGGAACATCTGTAACGGTTCCCGTTACAATTAGCACTAGTTCTAATTATGAAACAATTCATGCTGACCTTGGTGATTGTATGACCTTGAGGAATACGTAGATTTCCAGTGCAGGGTCTAGATATTTCTTTTGATTTGTTCCCTTTAGAGAATTTAAATGCAACGTGTTTAAAAATATTTCAGTGTTTCAAAAAATAAACGTGCCAAGATAGTAAAAATCAATCAAGTATCCCTTACCCACAAAAATGATAAGGAAAGTTAGAAGATAGTTTTCTTGGAGGAAAATTATTTATCCATGTAAATATTTATATGATACTTGTACATAATACATGTAGGAGAATATTCTTTTCACAATCCAATTAATATACACGTGTAGTCATCGATTTATACTTTTTTAAATCAAAATTTAGATTTTTTCCGACTTCAGAATAAAAAAAAAATCTATAAAATATAGTGTGCACGATCATATTTTCGATGGCATTCATTGTTTTAATGAAGTCAGCAAATTCATGTATTTGAGGCTCTTTTTGTATCGAAACAATGTAACGTGTATCAAATTTTAGAAATAGTTGATCATTTAAACAAAACATTTGTATATGGGTTATTGATCACAAACCTAATACTTAGAATTTTCAAATAGATTTTTTGAATAAAAAGAATTACAAAACAACAAATGCAGACATTCGGAGAGCTAGTAAATATCTTTAAAATGAACTACCCCTTTAAAGGCTCAAAACTGCAATTTTCGTGTTTACTGCAGTACTGCATATACAGTATGTAACGTAAGGCAAAAAACATTTACAAGTATATACAGGTAATAAATAAATGTACAGGAATGTACCAATATATAGCCTATGAAACTTGTAGTGTGGTGTTTTATACATGCACATGAACATGTATTATGCTTGATGTATAATGAATGTAAAATTTATTTATGTACATATGTCACCATATAAAAAATGAGTAACGTATAATGATGAATGAAGTCTAAAGACATGGAAAAATTACAGATTTTTCATTAACTATGAACATTTTATGAAAGCCCGTTGGATCCGGGAGGGGAAAACGTGTCCCATAAATTTTGCCAATGTATATCATACCCCTAAAAATACTATAGTTAACTATAGTTTACAAATCAAAGTTTTCATAGTGATCACTATAATAAATCAGAGTTTTCATAGTGTCAAAGCTATTACTATAGTAAATCAAAGTTTTCAATAGTGATCACAATGGTTAATCCAATTGTCAACGTTTACACTATGGGGTAAATCAAAGTTTCAAAGTCAGCATTATGGTTTATAAAGGCTTTCGACATAAAGCCTCTAGAAATTGAAAGTTTAAAATTTATTACTACAGTGAATAATTTTCTGTGATACATGTAGAAGTTAATTAATTTCACAACATTGGTATATTCTGAGAATGAATTTCGAAATAAATTGAGTTTTTTATTGAAAAGGGTACAAATATACAAAAAAAAATCTCTCAATAATCACACATGCAATTGCTTATTAAAAAATGACTCAGATGTAAAATTTACGATAAAAAAAATAAGATAGTTCAAAAGGTTAAATTCTAAATTATTAATTGAAATTATCATCTTGTACCTGTCCATCAGCTGTCCATCAATGTAACGAATAGTAATTTTAAAGCTCAAAAGTAAAACAAAAATATATTGAATACTCAAAATTGTTTATGATAAAACCTCAACTATTCTTTGTCTTTAAAATAAAGTTCATTCATAATTAAGCTGATGGCCCCACCTTAAACTTTGTTACAAGTCATTGATTACAACTGTTGGCTCGAGTTATTGTTCTAAAATTACAAAACCGGTTTACAAACTAGTTAAAGTAATGAGCACTGCAATCTGATACATTTAAGTTTGCATAATATTCATCAATGAATAGGACCGTTCTTCGTCACCGAAATAATTTTTTCGCTGTCCTTAATGAGGTAATTGTGATCCTCACCGAGTGGAAGTAATTTAAATACATACTTCATATTACTGAATTTGAACAAACTGGGTACTTGGGGTGGGATTAAACAAATACAACATATTATGTATGTAACAGTGAAATTAGTAGTATATGTATTACTGAGCAAGAAATAATTGATGTTGTAACAATACTTCCTACAAACAAAACTATTGGTCCTGATAATATAAGCCACAAGATGTTAAAATCAGCAAAGTTTACTATTGCTAAACCGCTTTGTTTATTGTTTAATAGATCTCTGAATGAATGTATTTTCCCTCCGGATGGAAATTAGCAAATGTACTTCCTCTTTTTAAAAAAGAAGATCCTTCTGTGATGTCTAACTATAGACCACTTTCACTGTTGAGTTGTGTTGGAAAAATCATGGAAAGAGTTGCGTTTAAATATATTTATGATTATTTTCATGACAATAATCTTTATAAATATCAGCTTGGTTTTTAATCGGTCACTCAACAGTGTACCAGTTAATAATAGAAACATGACAATATTGTAAAAGCTATTGATGATGAAAAATTTTGTTGTATGATATTTTGTGATCTTTCAAAAGCATTTGATCGTGTTTGGCATAAAGGTATATTATTTAAAATTAAAACATATTGGATTACTGGTAGTTTGTATAAATGGCTTGAGAATTATCTTAAATGTAGGTATCAACGGTTGATGTATCGTAACTTGTTATCAACACCCAAACCCTTATATGCTGTTGTTCCTCAGGGATCAGTTTTAGGACTACTTTTGTTTTTAATTTATGTGAATGATGATAATATGGTTACTTTTTGTAGATTATTTGCTGATGATAATTCTTTGCAGCATTCGTCTCATAATATCAAAATTATTGAAAGAGACTTAAACAAAGATCTAAATGCTCTGAAACTTTGGTCTAAAAAATGGTTATTGAAATTTAATCCCTCTAAAACTACAGCAATAATGTTTAGTACAAAGAAAAACATAGAATATCCTAAGCTTCTTTTTCAACAATGCCAATTGGACTTCATCTCTGAACACAAACACCTCGGAGTATTTTTTTCACACGACGCTAGTTGGTCACATCATATTGAAAATCTACTGTTTAAGGCCTACAAAAAAAATTATCTCTTTTGAAAGAATGAAAATTTAAAGTAAATCGAAAAACTCTCTCAGTCATGTATACGTCATTCATAAGACCGCAACTTGAATACGCTTCAGTGGTATGGGGATGCTGTCAACATAGTGATAACGATCAGTTAGAAAAACTGCAACTTTATGCTGCTAGAATTGTAACAGGGTTAACAACTATAGCTTCTAAAGATTCACTTTGCTTTGAAACGGGAAGGAAACCTCTTAGTTGAAGAAGACAAGAAGCTAGAATAAAAACAATATTCAAGCTTCATAATAATTTAGTGCCTGAATACTTAATGAACATACTTCCAGATATGGGCTGTAACACGTCTATCTACTCTACAAGAAATTCTCAAAATTATGATATTCCAAATTGTTGATTACAAACTTATAAGTCTACATTTATTCCGACTGTAGTAAATAAATGGTACTCAATTCCACTCGAAATTCGAAATTTACAGTCAATGTTAAAATTCAAATCTAAAATTAGTATTAAAAAATCTGCTCCACCATCATACTTTGAGTACGGTAACAGACGACTAAATGTTCTTCAAACCAGACTACGGCATAATTGCGTATTGAATAGCGACCTTTATAGATGCAATTTAATATCAAGTTCTTTATGCTCGTGTGGTAAAGTTGAGGATACATATCATTATTTTTTTTGTATGTCCAAAGTATGAGAAAGCCAGAAAAGTATTTTTAAATATTTTTTTTTTTTTACAATTAAACAAGATCCACATTCTAGATACACATGTCTTATTGGGGGGGGGGATTCACTGAATGCTGCAGAAAATGAACGTCTCCCTTTCTTTTGTTCAAACATTCATTAAACATTCTAGTAGATTTCCTTGTTAGCATTAATTAATGTATCAGTATATGGATTTGTACAAAATTAAGTTAGTCTATATATCTGCAAAATGCATCGCTTTGTAAGCCTTTGCAAATGTTGTATACTGTAAAACTTCATGTTTAACTGTGACGATTTAAATGTGTAATTTACCTGTAGGGAGATGGCGTAATAAGTTTTCAGAACTTGTGCCCAATCCCTTTGTAATTATAAATTACAATAAAATATGTTCAAACCAAATACAAGATATGCAATATGATAAATTTGGAATTTACCAAGTTGCATTAAATACAAAATATACTTGGAAATTTTGTCATATTTGTAATTGATAATATGATATTTTATACAGTGTATAGATAATATGAGTTCTCTCTTTTCAGAAAACATTTTCTCTTTTGAAAATAGAAACAACGGAATAACATCCAGTTTTTGTTCGTCTTTTGTTCCTTTACGCTCATTTTGGAAAAATTGCGAATGTGCATGCGCAAAAGGGAGGATAGAATGCCTTCGTTTGAAATCAAATGGAAAAAAACACTGATATTTTACAAAATCCTAAATTAATAATTAATTTTCGATTATTCTATTGAGTCTCGACACCGTATAAATATCACAAGTTTCATGTCATTCTATAATATATACTTTCCTTAATATAATGCATACGGTTCATAGAAATGCAGTATTTCTGTGGTTAAAGAAGAAAGACAATTGGATAGAATTATTTTTCCGTCCTTCATTACTCTTTTTTTCTGCTTGTGTTTCATACTTTTACAAAATGATTTCTCCTTGATATTTCTGTAAAGCAAATACATATATTAAAGTGTGATTTTGATTAAAGACATCTTAATAACAAGGAGATGCATATGATGAATACAGATATTGATTTAATCTCATTAGGGATTAAATTAAAAAAAAATAAAATAAAGACCTTTTCCATTGGGACAACTATAAAGGATATATAGCACAGTGACACTATAATTGCTAAGCTACCTAAATGACGAGACAATGAACTCTTAGGTTTGTTTTGTGGACCGAAACAAATAGCTGAGCACGCATGAATGCCTACCGCAATGGGGGCACCTGCTGACAAAATGAGGTGTAAAACTGGGCCACCCATTGACATATCTAAAAGTACAGGTGTTAAAAAAGATATTGCTTATCATGTAGCTGCTAACTGTGTGAAATCATTTAATTCGTTGGTTTGTTCAATTATTCTATTTGAAAAAGTAATTTTATAAACAAAATTTCTTAAAGGGGTTGGGAGGGAGGGTCAACACAAGGCTTCTTCCCCTTAAATCTCACCCTTTATAAAGTTATTTTTATGTGAGATTTTTTTTTTACCTTGAGCCCTTTCTACCGTTTACCCAGAAATTTAGAATCTGCTCAGGATAAGGTATTTTTGACCTGAAGAATTATATATTTTGTAAAGGAAGCCATGCTAAAAAGAGTGTAAGGATATACCCAGCAGGGGGAAGGGATTGTACTGTCCCTAAGGATTTGCAGTGTTATTGAGGCTAAAAATGACTTTGGAAAGTAATGGAATCCACCAAACCCCATTCCCCAGCGCCCGTGGGAAAGTTTTCAGCTCTTACGATATATTTTAGTTTTTGATAATGCAATAAAAACGGATTTCAATCTATTGTTTTTCCCTTTTCCGAGAAAAAACCATGGCGACTTTCCTTATTATTTATTTATTTATTTATTTATTTATTTATTTATTTATTATCATTATTATTATTGCTATTATCATTATTTGCTTGTCAGAAATTTCCAATGATCGATAATGCACCATTTCTTCACCAATAAGAAAAAAAAATCCTTGATCCGCCGTTTAGTGATGTTTTAATATTAAAAAAAAAATAAAAAAGAGATTTTTTTAAATGTGCAGAGATACCTCGTATAAATCGGAGAGGTAGAGATCGGAAGCCGAGAAGATATGCGCCCATATATTCATTCCTCTTCACTAGTACATCATCAACGCTGTTAATTCCTGCAAGAGATTTAACAAGACAGAAATCAGTTTAAATCTGATATGTTTTTCGCAAATTTCTCTGCATGACATCTCTATTGTGAGATCAGACCACACGTGAAATCTGTGAATAACCATTAACCTGGACAATTAGGGACCCCCGCCTTACTGATTTTAATGATTATATGGATAACACGTACCGTGTACAATTACCTCAACGAAGCTACTACATGTAGTATTCTCACGGTGTCATTAACATGTAATCTGTTTTCCCGTTAACGTAAAAAAGTTTATTTTTTAACTGCAGATATCTAACGTGTCACTAAATTTTATCGTCGAAATAAAGTTGCAGATAAAAGCATTAAAAACAAGAAAAACTAAAAATGAATCGAAAACAAATAATTTTCAACTTTTTAACCAATAATTTTAAAGCCTTTTAGTTAATTTTGTCCATTCAAGATTAAATAGCCATTTCAGGAATTTGATCGAATTTAACGTAGGTCGCGGGTTTGCTGACGTCATTAAAACTGGGTACGCAATTTATATGGTTTGGGCGACTTTCTTGTGCACATTTGATTATGACGTCACAATGAAAAAGAAATTTCAATACATCAGCTATAACTTTTGTTGGTATTGGTATTTTATTGTTATATTGTTTAAGGCACAACTTATCACAAATAATGAAGGCTTCTTACGATTTGAATAGTCGATACAATATTTAGATATAACTTTTGTTGGAAATGGTTGTTTAGTGTAAAATTATTTATAGAACAAACTGAAGTTATCCAATATAATGAAGGCTTATTACGATTCGAATCCAACACTGGAAGTATTAGAAAGCGTTTCATTATGTGTTATCAATCGCATCCCGGGGTGTTCGGAATTTTAGGCTTGTCGGAATAGTCCGCGAAATTTTGATTGATTAGATATCACATGGTATCGTGAAACGATATGGGCACAAGTTTCAAGTGACCTCTTTTCCTTTGAACATATTTGAATTAACAGTTTGTTTAATTAATAAAGAAATCATTACATAAACCATCGCAAATGCACCTATTACATTAAAAGTTTAACCTTTATTTTTAAAAAGGACATTTTAAAAATATATTTAAAGGTTTTATCACAAATTAAAAACTGCTAAGGTACTATGAAACATAAACTAATACATTTTTTTTAGCGACACTGACCTCCTGTAAGTAAACACAGGCACTTGGGATATAGATTCCCCCTTTCCATTTTTTTTTCTCTTTCAATTTGGGATCGAGTCACCTTTTTCCTATTTTTGAATTCTAATACCGACAATTTACCCTTAGGCCGTAAAGAAGCCCTTAGATGAGGATGATTTAATCGAAATATTTACTAATCGGGGGCACATGAAAATTAAATGGAAACATGAAACGGAAGAAGAATGTGTAAAAAAAAATTATTGATGTCTGCATATTTCATGTTTTCTTATGCTTTAGATAATCATGCAAAGTTTAAGTTTAAGAAGTGAGTTAAACGACGAGAAAATCTCTCTTTTATGTATCAGTGGAAACGATATATTTAAAAACAGCTTATAGAGACAAAAGGGTTACATTATCGATAGCATATAGTACATGTTAGAATACAAAAATAGTCAAAAGGTGACTCGACCCAAGATTTAAAAAGAAGAAAAAAGGGGGGATTTTTATGTATCATTCGAAAACGATATATTTAAAAACAGCTTAAAGAGACAAAAGGGTTACATTATTGATAACATATAGTACATATTAAAATTCAAACATAAGAAAAAGGTGACTCGACCCCAGGTTTAAAATGAAATAAAATGGAAAGGGGGGGTCAATACCCCAAGTGCCCGTGTAAGTAACGGCTTACAATGCTCTTATCTACAGATTTTATTCGCTACTTTGCTTTCCATGTCCAGATAGTCGAATTTATGTTATATACATTGAAAGTCTTTTGAAATAAAAAAAAAACAAAAAAAAACAAAAAAAAACTGCCTGTTGATTACGTCAGATAAAATAATTTTTTAGATTCTCGTCCCATTTACCCCTCTAAAAATGTCTCGTTCGTTTTTTTCTATTCTTATATGTGTAATCATAAAATCAAATTCAGATTTTTTTTAGTTATCCCTTGTCTGTATGTAAAAATAAATAAAAACATTTTTTTAATATACATGTATACTGAAAATACAATGTATTTAGCCGGGACGATATTTGGCGGAAATTCATTCATTTAGAAGTTATCGTAGCTATGAGCGCATTGCTGAATGTTCTAAATAAAACCATTTCATATGTATACTTGAATAAGAAGATAACCGTTTTCCGCCAGCACGCTGAAAAAAATACACAGTCAAATATAGGATACTTATCTACGAAAAAGAAAACAAAACAAAAAGAAAAGAAACGGTGAGGAAACAACAAAGAAAATACATTGAAAGAAAGAAACTAAAGCATTAATTGTCGTTTTACGTCCCTTAAGATAATTTTCACTAATACGAGACGTACAAAGGATAGTTAGAAGAGGAACATGTCTAATAATCATTTCATTGCTATTGAATTATTATGATACGATTCGTGGGTCATATGATTTAAAAAGATTTCATGGCACAGGAGGTGTTAATATTTCAATCATATTTAAGATAAAAAAAATGGTTTGTTTCCCTCCCACAGTTTCTAAAGGGCCCGTGTTGATCCTTCTTGTTGTTGTTTCAGGTATTGTTGGTCTCTATTACCTTTTTTAAATAAAACAATTAATACTTTATCGATATCCATTTCTTATTCATTATTACAGGCCAATGTGGTATAACGAACTGTCAGACTTGCATACAAGCTTCTGGTGTGACGTCATGCTCACTGTGCAACAGTGGTTACTTCCCCTTGTCAACGACTTGTCAACCCTGTAGCCAGGGATGTCAGGCGGTGTCGTCAGGATCAACATGTAATGGATCCACTGGAATTTGTACCAGCGGTTGTAAAACTGGTTGGATAGGAGAAAAATGTGATCGTTGTGACAGTAATTATTATAGTGCAGGAGGAGCTTGTTACAAATGTAGCGACCAATGTGTAAATTCTTGTGACGGAACAACCGGAAGTTGTTTTGGGGGTTGTCGTGAAAGGTATTGGGGAACACGCTGTGAAAATACCTGCAGTCCTTTCTGTGTAGGACAAAACTGTTACTACACAAACGCTACATGTACAGTCGGATGTGTTAACGGATTTTACGATAATCGATGTGAAACTCCTTGCGGAGCATGTCAATGTGATAGACAAACAGGAAATTGTACCGGATCCTGTGATGCTGGTTGGTATGGAGAAAAGTGTGACAAAAGATGTAATTCTGCTTGTTATCTAGAAACATGTCAACGTAATGACGGACACTGCACGTACGACTGTCCAGCTGGATTTTATGGACCTTTTTGCTCTACGAAATGCAGCACTGGATGTGACGGAAAGTGCAATCGAGACACTGGAGTTTGCTCAACTGGATGCAAGCCTGGTTTGTACGGAGACATTTGCGCAAATCCGTGTAATCCAAACTGTAAGACTGGATACTGCTCTAGATCCGATGGATTGTGTGTAGGTGATTGCAAAGATGGATTTTTCGGTGATTACTGCTCGAAGAGTTGCGCCAGTTCCTGTAGTGGTAACTGTGATAAAGACTCGGGATTTTGTTCTGGTAAGTGTCAAGACGGCAGATTCGGCGATTTTTGCGAAAAGATTTGTACCACTGGTTGTTCCTCTAACACATGCGATCGGACTTCAGGAGTATGCTCCTCCGACTGCACGTCTGGGTTGTACGGATTGTTTTGTAATCAATCTTGTGCGACTTGTGATTCAACTGGCTGTGATAAATTAAGTGGTATCTGTAATAGCCAATGCGATCCTGGGTATTTCGGTAGCATGTGCACAAATCAATGTTCCTTTGGTTGCCTTAATGAGGCATGTCAGAAAAGCAATGGAGATTGCATAGGAGATTGTAAGGTTGGCCGTTTCGGTGCAAACTGTTCTCAGTTTTGTAGTTCGAACTGTAATAGCTCTGTTTGTTCCAAAACCTCTGGCGATTGTTTCAGTTGTTCTAATGGTCGATATTATGGTCGAAACTGTCAAAGCGCATGTCCAAACTGCGATTCACAGGGCTGCTCTTTTGAAACTGGAGTGTGCATTGGGTCTTGTTTGCCTGGATTTCACGGGGCAAAATGTGATCTTCAGTGTAGCGCAAATTGTGAAAATCAGATGTGTGACAGAACCTCTGGGAAATGTTTGAGATGTAAAGTAGGTTTTTACGGGTTTAATTGTACAATGCCTTGTAATAGAAATTGCCCGTCAAATTTATGTGAACAGGACACCGGTTACTGTTCCCAGAATTGTTCAATTGGTTCTTGGGGCCAAACCTGCACAGAAAGGTGCAGTTCGACATGTTTTCAAAACACATGCGAGAGAGATACAGGGTATTGTCATGCTTGCGATGACGGATTTTACGGTTTGACTTGCAATCTGAATTGTAGTGATCAGTGCTCGTCGGGAACTTGTGATCGGTCTATTGGCTCCTGCATCGGCTCCTGTAATGTTGGTTATTATGGATATAAATGCGAGTTTAAATGTGTCGAGTACTGTAATGGTTCTTGTAACCAAGTTACTGGTGTGTGTGACAATCCTTGTCCGCATGGACGGTATGGCGATTACTGCTCTTTGCTCTGCCAGGAAACATGCTTTGGAAGCGATAACAAATGCATTCGATCTTCCGGCTATTGTGAAATGGGTTGTGATGTAGGTTATTTTGGCAATTTTTGTAACCTAGCATGTCCAAATTGCGACACTTTCGGTTGCCGTATATCTAATGGCTCTTGCATCGCTTCCTGTAAAGTAGGATACCATGGACCGTCTTGTAACCGTTCTTGTAGTCCGACTTGCAGTAATCTGACATGTGCCAAAAATAATGGTTATTGCACTGAAAGCTGTTCAGTGGGGTATTTTGGTAACACATGTGAAAGTGTATGCAACTCAAACTGCGATTCCTCAGGTTGTCATAGATCGACTGGTGTCTGTTTAGGATCTTGTAAACCAGGGTATTATAATCCAACATGCTCAGGAGTATGCAGCCCACAATGCAAAGGCGGAACCTGTGAACGTTTTAATGGTACCTGCTCAGAATGTAACATCGGTTATTATGGGGCCTTCTGCAATTCGACTTGCAGCAAATGTGACAGTCAAGGATGCAATCAAGCAGAGGGTAAATGTTTTGGAGAGTGTCAGATAGGGTACTTTGGTGAAAAGTGCGACAAACTTTGTAGCCAAACCTGCGCTACGGCATCTTGTAATAAACTTGATGGCCATTGCTCTGCTTGCAGAGATGGCTATTTCGGTCTAACTTGCACATCATCATGTAACTCATTTTGCATCAGTAACAAATGTAACCAAACCTCTGGATATTGTACTTACGATTGTCCAAACGGGTATAAGGGCAATTATTGCAATGAACAATGTGATACAGCATGTGCAGATGATACCTGTGATAGATATAGCGGTGCGTGTGTTGGTAGCTGTGACACTGGTAAACACGGTGAATTTTGTCAGCTTAATTGCAACTCCAACTGTGGTTCTGGAACTTGTCTAAAAGAAAATGGAGACTGCATTGGTGGTTGTCGTACAGGGTATTACGGAAAAAAATGCGACATTACATGTAGCCTTCAATGCTCATCATCATGCGATCAGATTTCGGGATTTTGTAATGGCCAATGTAAAACTGGTCATTACGGAAACTTCTGTGAAATTCCGTGTAGCGCATTTTGTAAAAGTGACACATGCGATAAAATCACAGGGGCCTGTACAATGGGATGTGACAAAGGGTATTATAGTACATACTGTAACCAGACGTGTAGTACATGTGATGATGCCGGTTGTAACGACCGAACAGGTGCTTGCTTAGCCAACTGTGATGTAGGTTTTTATGGCTCCCATTGTACATCACAATGCCAAAGCACCTGTCGAGGCGCTTGTCAAAAAACAACAGGACTTTGTTTAAATTGTCCTAGTGGTTACTACGGAGATTACTGCTTACAAAACTGTGCCAATTGCGACAGCAACGGTTGTGCCATATCGGACGGAACGTGTATTGGATTATGTAGAAACAATTTGTTCCATGATCAGTATTGTAGGTCTTCTTGTAACGGAAATTGTCTAAACGGGACCTGTAATAAGAGCACCGGAGATTGTGATGCCTGTATCCAAGGTTACTATGGTCCAAAATGCACGTTATCATGCAATGGTAATTGCCAGCAAAATATGTGCAGAAGAAATGACGGATATTGCACGAACCCTTGCTCAGAACGGTACTATGGGCCAACTTGCACTTCAATCTGTAGTGTAAACTGTCGTAACGGTTGCAACCGAGAAACTGGGGTATGCAATGCTTGCATTGAGGGTCGATTTGGTGAGTACTGTGACAGAGCCTGTAATACAACTTGTGGAACAGGAGTTTGTAATAAACAAGATGGAAAATGCATTGGATCCTGCGTACATGGGTATTTTGGAGACTATTGTTCTTTCCAGTGTAGTGCTACCTGTGCTGGAAGTTGTAATAAAACGACTGCTTATTGCATCGGGGATTGTCAGAATGGACATTACGGACAATTTTGTGAGCTGGATTGTAGCACTGGTTGCATAGGTGGAGTATGTGCCAGAAGTAATGGAGTTTGTGGCAGTGGTTGCAAATCTGGGTACTGGGGAACGTTTTGCAATCACACTTGTCAAACTTGCGATGCAAACGGATGTTACCAAAACAACGGTACCTGTCTGTCTCAGTGTTTACCTGGATATTACGGAGGGGATTGTTCTCTTCCCTGTAGCTCAAACTGTAAGGATTCTCGATGTGCTCGGTCGACAGGCATTTGCTCTGAATGCAAAGATGGGTACTTTGGAGAAAAATGTAATTCCCCCTGCAGTACAGGATGTATTGATAACGCTTGTAATCAATATACAGGTGTCTGCAAGACTAGCTGTAAACAAGGCTTTTTCGGAACAAGCTGCAGCAAGGCATGCGTTGGATGTAATGAATGTTACCGTGATACAGGTTACTGCGCCAACTGCACATCGAACAAATATGGAACCAACTGTCAGTTTACTTGTAGTTCCAATTGTAATTTGTCTTCAAGTGGGCAACTGATGTGCGATAAAGACTCTGGTGCATGTCGGTATCAATGTAGAGATGGTTGGTGGGGAACAAAATGTGATCAAGCCTGCAATAATGGGTTGGGATGTCAAAGTTCTGCATGTGATGTCAGTACAGGCTTTTGCTTAACACTGTGCATTGATGGCTATTTTGGAGATCGGTGCGAAAAGCAATGCAGTGCCACTTGTGCTGGAAGCAGGTGTGATAAGGCTTCAGGTAACTGTTCAAATGGATGCAACAATGGATATTACGGACCAACGTGTTCTCAACAGTGCGGACAAAACTGTTTATCTTGCGATTTTCAGACAGGTAGTTGTAATATTTGCGTTAAAGGAAGGCACGGAACTATTTGTCAGTTCACTTGTAGTAGTAACTGTAATGTTAGCAGTGGGACTGAACAAACTTGTTCGAAAGACTCAGGTTATTGTATCCATGATTGTAAACTAGGATATTTTGGAAACGATTGCTCACAATCGTGTCCAGGCCAATGTTTAAGTGGAAGCTGCAACAGAGCAAACGGACAATGTGATGATGAATGTAAGAATGGTTATTATGGTCTTTTCTGCAACCATACCTGTCCTAATTGCTTAGATGTAAGCGGGGAACCAATGTGTCATCGAACATCCGGTGCTTGTTTAAATGGATGCAAACTTGGTTTCTTTAACGATCATTGTTCTAAAATGTGCTCTTTAGATTGCCAGTCCCATGCATGTTCCGGAACTGACAGAAATTGTACTGTTGGATGTGTTCAGGGAAAATTTGGTTCCGACTGCACTTCAACATGTAACCCGAACTGCATCAACGACATTTGTGAAAGAGCATCCGGGGCATGTATTGTTGGATGTCGACCAGGTTCATATGGATCTCTATGTATGTATATTTGATTTTTTAACGTATGAGTTAAAAATTACAATGAAAAGTGTCTAATCCTACACTTGTAGAATCAATTTCTCTGTGAATTCGAACATACATTTTCATTTCTGTTTCTACTGATATCCGTTTTTATTACACTTTGCAATCTAACATCCTGTATATATACGAAAATAATCTCATAGTGTCGGATTATACAGGTTTTGTTATACGTATATCTAATTTTTCATCCCCATGAAATAGAAAGAAATCTCACTCACTAGTTTCAAAAATTAAGCCTGTAAAAAGTTTTTTTTTCGTTTTTACTTCATCACAGGTGACTTAAACTGCATTAACACAGGATGCCCAAGTGGAAACTGCGACCGACAAACAGGGGCCTGTCAGTCAAGCTGTCTAGCCGGTTATTTTGGCACCTACTGTAACTTAACCTGTCCCCAGTGTGATAGTACTGGCTGTGACAAATCCACTGGGTCTTGCATCGGTTCTTGTAAAGCTGGATTCTATGGGGTAAATTGTGAACTTTCTTGCAGCAGCAACTGCAATGGCACCGATTGTGATAGAACCTCCGGAAAGTGCTCTGGCAATTGCATAGCTGGATGGTTTGGAGAGAAATGTGATCAGGGATGTCATTCAAATTGTGCTAATGGAATTTGTGATCGTGAAACAGGGGACTGTGAAAGTTGCATTCCTGGTCATTATGGGGGAAAATGTTCCTTCTTTTGCAATTCTAACTGCAATACATCTATCTGCGATCGTACGAATGGGACTTGCAGAGGATGTGCGTCGGGTTGGTACGGCGATACATGCAACATCAGATGTGGAGATAAATGTGAAAACCTCATTTGCTCTCAGGACACGGGCAACTGCGTAAAATGCAAAGCAGGATACTACGGAGCGAAATGTGATTCGACATGTTCAGGGTGTGCCCCAAACAGCGGTCAGTCTAACTGCGCACAGGCAGACGGTGTATGTCTAAACAAATGCATCATAGGGTTTTATGGCAATAAGTGTACAGGGGTATGCGACAATAAGTGCAAAAACAATAATTGTGAGAATACAGCAAGAAACTGTTTAGATGGGTGCCAGATCGGTTACTATGGGACAGACTGTCAGTCTGTTTGTAATACCAATTGTCTGAACTCAGAATGCAACAAAACAACAGGCGCATGTTCTCAGGGATGCAAAGCGCGATGGTATGGTTCAACATGTAAGTGTTCTTTACATTTGCGTTAAATATGCTCAGATGCCATAACAGGCAAATTCACTTTTTAACCTTAGTCTTGCCTTAAAAAAATTTATTTTCAAAAAGGTAGACTGAGATTTAAAATGACCACAGCTTGTTTTTATGGTTCCAAAGCCATTTTCACCAGTGGATCTAATTTATACATTTTTGCAAATGACACAAAATATTGATTACAAAATGCTCATTTATATACAGTCAGTGCTTAACACAATATTCCCTTTTTATTTTTAGGTTCAAATCCATGTAGTAGTGCTTGCGTGGATAGCTTATGTAATGCTGCAAATGGTTTTTGCCACGCTTGCCCTGATGGATATTATGGAAATCTGTGTAGTCTGCAATGTCACACAAACTGCCAAGGAAGTGTCTGCAACAGGAACGGTAAATGTCTGGAATGCAAACCCGGGTACTATGGCGACATGTGCGATAAGATTTGTGGAAATTGCACAAACTGTGACCGAACTACAGGATGTCAAGCTTGCTCAACAGGAAAATGGGGAAATACTTGTCAGAATGATTGCAATGAAAACTGTCAATTAAATCGATGCACGAAGGATGATGGAACGTGCGAGTGTAAGGCGGGATTTTTCGGCGCTTCTTGCAATAAGGTTTGCAATATTACAAGTCAATGTATTGGTAATGCATGCGACCAGATTACAGGGGCGTGCAGTGGAAATTGCGTTGATGGATGGTATGGCGGTAGTTGCGAGATCGCTTGTCCTTTGCAGTGCAGAAATAAAGCATGCAACCGACAGAACGCTGTTTGCAGTTATGGATGCAACCCCGGGTATTATAATGATCTCTGCGAGACACTATGTCCAGTTGGTTGTTATGAATGTAGCTCTTCCGGTACATGCTTATCTTGCAAAACTGACTATTACGGTCAGGGGTGCCTTACTCAGTGCAGTCTAAACTGCAAACAGCCTACAGACAACTCCAGAGTGTGTGAAAGCACTAATGGGAACTGTGCAGATGGGTGCAAAGACGGGTACTATGGCACCATGTGTCAAATGAGATGCTCTGTAAACTGTAATGGTATGTCTTGTGCAAGAGACACTGGAAAATGCACTGGAAATTGCAATGCAAATTTCTTTGGCCCCTTTTGCAATGAATCCTGTAGTGGATGTGAGACTGTCGGTGGAACGAGTTGCGAACAGACAACTGGAAGATGCTTACATGGCTGTAGGTCTGGTTTCTATGGTACATACTGCAGGGATCAGTGTAGTTCAAATTGTCTAAATATGAAATGTGAAACATCTAAAGATAATTGTCTTGATGGCTGTGTGGCCGGGAAATATGGATTTGACTGTAAACAGGACTGCAGTGCGAAATGTTTTGGAGGAAACTGCGTGCGGTCCACAGGTGCCTGTGAGAACTGCGCTAGTGGTTTTGAAGGTCCTGGATGTAAGTATGCAATGTAGACGGATATTTTTATACTGTGTGTGGCTTATAACAATTAATAGCAAGCAGAGGATAGCATGTATGAAGTGTGAAATAATTGTGAGGTAGAAGTTTACTGCAGCTATTAGAAAAGTTTTCCTCAGATTATCATTTTGATTGTCTTGAGTCTGTACATTTAGGTTCGTGTACGTTTTATTATACTTATCTGTATTGCTGAGCATAGAATATATAACATAATAATTTTGACAAATGTTCATATATATATATATATATAAATCTTTTCTGAATATAAAGCTTACAAATAATTCCTTTGTTATAACACTTCATATTGTTGATTTTCTACAGTAAAGCTTTTTTTTAAACAATAAACTATTTAATAACAAACTTATGTTGCTTTATTAATTCAGTGTGCTTGAAGATACCAGAGGTTGATAGTTGACTAGATATAGAGGTTTAGAGGGTTGGAGTGTTTTGTTTGGATTTTTACAGGTTTTGGGTTTGCGTTTTTGCACATGCTACCGGAAATAACAGAGATTATTGTATAAGATGAGTGATGGTCAATCAGGTTAGATGGGAAATTCATTGTTTGTTAACAAGATTTCATAATATGTAATAATAATAAAAAAAAACACCAAGTGGACATGTTGATATGGTAAACAAATTTATTTGAAAAGAAAAAAAAGGAATTTGTTGAAATGAATGTTAAACACTATTTATTACTTAAAAATTATTTATAATACTATGGAAAGTAAAATGAAAAAAGTCAAAGATAGCATTAATATTTAATTACAGGTTCTTGTATGGTATGTGATTAATACTTATTGTGCATTTTTGGATATGACTTATTTTATTATATATATAAAGGTAGCCAAAGGATAGTTTCCACAGAAAATGACAACCTCCCCCTTATTGTGGGTCTATCAGCAGGGGGCGGTTTACTATTGATTGTCATCATTGTGACAGTATTGTGCATGCAGCAACTGCGATCAAGGTAAATAGGTACTTTGTAATGATAATTTCATGTTTATTTTTTTTTTAAATGAATCGTTCTTATTTATATTTTGGATTTTTTGTTTATTGTAGAAAGCGTTTAGAGAAGATTTTAGCCATGAAAGCTTTCCAGGATCAGAATGGTAAATATCTCTCTCTCTCTCTCTCTCTCTCTCTCTCTCTCTCTCTCTCTCGTCAAAAGAAACTTTAAGTACCCTTATATAAAATGTATGATCTCAAGTTTATTTTTCTTGTAAATGAGTCGATTGCATGCAACTCATCTCCCAATAGACTACGTTTCAATTTATTTGTACAGGCTGGACGTTTGACGACGAACGATCATCTCCGAGTCAGTATGTGAATAGATCATATAACGGAAGTTTACATGGCAGTATTCATGGCAGCGTGCACGGAAGTCAGTTCCACGGAAGTCAATACTTTGGTAAGCCTTACTTACAGCCTTAACCCAATTAACTGTAACATTTGCAACAACACATATTTAAACTTGACAGTAGTATATTAACGATGACAGTAATTGTTATGACCTTGAAAGTAATCTCGGAATGTATATTGTGCGAATTTAATAAATCAGTTTCTTCTGTAATGTGTAATGTTGAAAAGTGAAGAGGAATTGCTGCATTTCTAAATATTCATACACTGTGGAAAGTGATAGAAATACTAATATTTCTTAAATGTATTATCTCACTATTCTTACATTGAAACTTACAATGGTAGCCTGTGATAGGAATGATGAAAAAATGTTAGTCTAATGAAATATATGGAGATAACGAACAGTATTCAAGCTCAAAAGTCCATTAAACAATACAAATTTTGGAGCAGGGCAAACACGGACCTCTTAAACATCAGAGGTGGGATCAGGTGCCATGGAGGAGTGAACATCTCCTGCCATCTAAGTAATATAATTCATCATTACAAACAGTTGCTCAATTTCTAAAAAGAAAAAAAATCTTGACCATTTTAACATAGATTGTAATTAAAATCTTTTAGATTGCTAAAACCCCTGTCACACCGGGACTGCGTCATCACGGCGATCGCACGGCGTCCATAAAAAATGCAAAACGCCGAGGTGAGCGCAGTAGAGTCTCCAACGCGACGAGATCTCCACTGAACGTGGTAGGGTCGCGTGGGGTCTCCTAGAACGCCAGGGGACGGCGCGCACTTTGGGCATGCACAAAGTACGCGCCGTGTGATCGCGGTCTGATAAAAACGCAGTAGAAACGTAGTATGATCGCCGTAGCAGCGAGTTGAGATCTCCAACAACGCAATGGGAGCTCCGTAGGCAAGCCGTGAAGACGCACATGATCGCAGCATGAACGCAGTGATAGTAGACTGCGCTTCCACGGAGACCTCGCGGAGTCCTTGGAAGTTGTCACGGCGTTTCTATCGCGCTTTTACGGCGCTTCTAGTGAGATTAATTGTCTTGTGATTTTTTTGACTGCTATTACACAGCGACAACAAGGAGTTGTCACTGCGATCATTGCGCTCCCTTGGCGTTTCTACCGCGTCCGTTGGCGATCACAATGCGCTTTCAGGGCGTTGTCAGCCAGGCCTTAAGACCATAAAATTAGAACAGACTTTAAGTCAAAATTTATATTATGAATTTCTTGGGTTTTGTTTGACATATGTGTTTTAAAAACTGCAGGACTGTATAATGTTCAAATATAAACAAGTGATGAAAATTTTGTTAGATTATGAAAATTATTTCAAAATTATTTCAATTTGAAATTTTGACTTAAGTCTGTTCTCAGTTTATTGTCTTTGGGCCTGGTCACAAAACAAGAGCAATGGCCTCATATTTGATCAGCAATAATTTAACGTATTTGTTGCACTCCTGACCAGTAGCATGAGTAGAATTGGGAAGTAAAGATTACACCAGAACTTGTTCTGTTGTTTCAGTGAGTTGCGGTGGAATTACTTAAATTTTATAACAACTTTTCAGTGTGTTTATTTTTTACATTCAGATTAAAATCAAAGAAAAGATAAAAACACATGTAAATGGATATAATTGAAAAAAAAAGGTTTTAATAACAAAACTATCAATAATTTAGTACTAAATTTGTTCAAATAGATTTTTAATTGAAGAATATTTCTTGGCATAAGTAGAAGTCTTCGTCATGTAACTTGAATCTTAAAAAAAAGGGTTACAGTTCTTCTGAATATATATCCAAAGTGAAGAACGCATTGTGAACGCAGCAAGCGCAATGAGAACGCCGTGAAAGCTAGGTGACAACTCCTAAGACGCCGTGAAAGCTCCGCGGAAGCGCAGTCAATCGCGAAGAGATCTCCGTGGGAACACAGTAGCACGCCGCAAGAACGCCGTAGAAACGCGTGGGTCGCCGTAGGGACGCCGTGACATCTTCACAATGTGAAAATTTTACAGAAGTTTCTGCAATTTCCTTCCGATTCCACTGCGATTTTAAAAATTTAACAACGCCGTAATAACTCCGTGTGGACGCAGCTTGGTGTGACAGGGCCCTAACAGATTTAACATACATTGTATACTACATGTACATATATTTTAGACTACAAGTATTTGATATTTCTGAAACATAGGAATAATTAAGAGAAGTAACTAAATGAGAACTTTATTATACAATATTGACAACCAAGTTTCTAATCTGTATACGATGACCGTTTAGATTGAGAGCATTGTCATTTTCCATAGGGGAAAAAAACGATCAGTATCTAACCTCTTGCTTTTTATATAATTAAATATAAAGATAAAATTTATTCATTTTTTTAAAATCAGGTGAAACACGTCATAGTGAAATAAATTATCCTTACGAGGGAGAAGGTGAGAATTAGAGTGCAGTGGAGGGTTATAAATAGTATGTGGCAATTTTTCAATCCCAGCAAGCTTGTGATTATGAAGTGTTTACATTGTTTTTCGGATAGGATATATTTTACCTGTAGTGACATAAGTACTGTGTATTTTAAGTTTTTCTTTTCAAAGAAATGATACAATAGGAAAACATTGTCCATGTCATCAAGAAAAATCTCTCTTTGCTATTTGGAAAGGGGTAACGATTTACTCCAGGAATCAAATTGTTCGGAACTTTTCCGGAAATAATCCAAAGAACTTGCTTGGAAAGAAACGAAAAATTGCTACTGCAGAGAAGGTGTACAATGCGTTATGTCTTGTCGCTAGTAACCATTTGTTGCTTTTACAAAACCAGCCTTACTTGGGAAAAGGTGCAGTTTTGAAATATTCAAAAGCAATTCGTAATGTGTGTGAGTTTATTGTTTCCTTTTAACAAATTCTAGGGAGTGAAAATAACCTGTTTGCATTCGCATATGTGACAAACAGTAAACAATATCATAGGCGAGTTATTATTTCAGAAACTTTTAGAGGCTTTATCATGTTTATGGTACAATTTTCTTCCCATCAGAACACTAAAAAAGGGTTCAATGTATATTTGTCAGTAATATGCATGTTTCAAGGTCTTACTTGACAACTCTATTCACATCGTATAAAAAGTCCCGTTTTGACCATTCAAAAGATCACATGTTAGGGAAAAGCTGGATGGACAGCATGGCCTAGTTTATATAATTCGAAATATCCACGATAATGTGCTTCTGGTTCTAATTGCTTAGGAATCAAGTATATGTCAACGCTATTTGTATGTACCAAAATATGACGACGTAAATCAAAATAATGGAAAAAAGTTTTAGTTGACATCTATTTTTTATTTGGTTTTCACCCAGTTTAATCAAAACTCTCACTTACACTTAGGACTCTTAAGTAACATGTATGCTAGGAATTAACACATTAATTATATAAGGTAAAGGGATTGATTCACAGATTAATCGATCACTTTTAAAAGGAGAATAAAGACATGTTGTCTACTATTCAATAAAAGTATTGATCAATAGTCAATCAATTGTCCACGGAGGGGGGAAATCTTAAAATATCCAATATAAGCGTCATTGCAAATTCAGAAATTGCAATCACAATTAAGAGGAAAATCTAACTGCCTGTTATTTGTATCGTGTAACTTAAATATGAGATGTAAAAAAAAAATTTAAAAAAAACAGTTAACCTGAAATTTTCAAGTTATTTTGCTTATTAAGATAAGAAAAAAAAACATTTTATTTTGAGAGATATCAAATATATCAGTCAAAAAAGTCAAAATGATTTAGTTGAACTGTGTATTTTAAGGTCATAGATGTAAGTTTTCTTTTTTTTTTTCTCTGAGAATCTGCTAGCAAGTAGTTGCACCAATGTATAGTTCAGTTGTTTTTGGTGAATTGTTTTGAAAAAAAAACAAAAACGGTGTAGCTTTTTATGTTTAACAGTATGTCTAATTGCTAACAGACAGTGATTTGTGTTGATTAATTCTGTGTGTATGTAAAAGATACTGCGTAATGACTAGTGATGTAAAGGTTTTGTTTGTATAAGATTTATCACAACCAGTGTTTAAATAAATACTTTAAAAAGTATAATATACTGTAAAATAAATATAAAGTTGACATAATTTAAATAATTCTAAATCATTTCAAAATAATAAATGTCATTTACGTTTTCTAATATACATTCGTGTGGTTTCTTCCTTTGAAGAAGAAAATGGAGAGTATCGAATGGATGGAGGATCCGTTTCCGGACAAGGTGAGCTGAACCTTTGCAATAGTATGATGCTTGTGCTTATAAATTATGTTTTTGGTTGTTGTTTTTTTGGGACTTGCTTATTATGAAAAGAATACATTTGGAAATGTGACCTTAAATAAGTGATCTTTTTTGTTATTTATTAATATTGTAACTTACTGTAATTGATTATTTATTTGTGAATAACACTTGATTTAATGAAACAGCAATACATATATCTATTTTATTTCTTTAGTAGTGTTGAAGTGGTAGAGGTACGGATAAAATTATCATAAGTTAGATATTACGTATATAAGAAAAGAGAGAGGATCCATATAGGATCCAGATTATAGATGCTTAACATTACAAAATAAAAAATAAAATCCTTCTTTTTAAAAAGCTTTCTATCAGATAAATTGTCTACAAGAAATGCATCATCGCTTTCAGCGAAATTATTCCTACCAATATAAATGCATGAAATTTATTTTAACGTGTTTGAGTTGATATATTTATTCAAGAAAATTACAATGTGACGTGTCCTTATTTATTAGTTTAGAAAAGAAAACTTTCTAAAAGGCTTATAGATACATGTAATATTGAAAGTAGAATCTCAGAGTAGAGCTGATCTATCTTTTCTGAAGTAGAAAATCCCTTATTCTTCAAATAATACTATTTATTACATAGGATGAATTCATTCTCTCTGTTTGCTTCCAAAGGAAAAATATATCGCTCATTTAGACTGCTAAAAATTATATATATTCCAGTATTAATAATTATGCTAAAAATTTATGTACAACGTTTACAAAGCTAGGTTATAAAACTAGGTCATAGGGAAATCATGGTTATTAGGAAGTAAAATTTGAGGCACGTGTGACTTCCTTATAAATGAGTTTTACTGAACCTTATTTGAAAGCGTTTACGCAAAGAGTTACTATTTTTCATTTTATTAAATTGTTATATTTTAGAATTGAAATGTAGTTTTTTTTCTCTTGTTAATGGTTATTTATTTGTCATTTCCGAAGATGTACCACTTGTATAAATTAAATATTTTTATATTATTTATAATTTTACCTAGTTTTTCAATCAATAAACTGATTTCAATCAATACAATAATAATAATTAAACCTTTTGTAATTAATGTTTCTCCATTCAATTTTCGTAATTGACCATATTTCGAAAGCTGCATTATTGATATTCATACGGATGATAAAGCTAAAAATGATGAACCTTTAATTATGTGAACATTTCTTGTCATACAATGAACAGTAATCATTGCCATTTAACATTTCATCAAACGTAATAACAGATTTAACATGCTTTATTTATAATTATTTTTTCAGAAACTGACACTCTGAAAGTCTTGCAAGCAAACCAAGAAATTCGACTATAGGATCCATCAAAATGTCAACAGAATTCATATGACTGGATACATATTCAACAAAATACTGTGTTTTCTAAAAAAAAAGTACTTAAGACTAATCATTTAAAATGATAATATATCGTGTATATTTTTAAAGATAAAAGATTTGAATCGTCTGAATTTGTAATATATAGTTTTATTTTATTTGGATCTTCCGTAATATATCAAATATAGTACATGTACAGCTGACCTTCGGTATCTCGAACACAGATATCTCCAGTAACAAGGATATGTCTAAGGGATTCGGAAGTGCCAAACACATCTTATTTCAGCATTTTATCCTCAATATCTTAATCCTCGGATATTTCGAAGTTACTGCTCCCCATCGAGTTTGGGATAACGAAGTTTGACTGTAGTATTGTATATTTTGGAAGAACTTCAAGTGTAATTAACAGGAAAGAGAGATTAATCTAGAAGTATCCTTTGGATTAGAAAATCCTGTGCTATCTATCGCTAGCTATAAAACAGATATTTTTTGGGGGATTTTAAAAGACTTGTTTTATTGTTAACAATGTGTTTAATAATGTATTGTTGTGCATGAAATCAAAATTTATGGTTGCCATATATATTTATGATGCAGTGTGCTGTATATGTTATATATATTTATTTAATATTTGTATGAAAAATATTCCAATCTTTCAATTTAATTCCCATACCGACATATGCGTGTATTTGAAAGAAATGAACACAGGTCATATCGTATTTCTCACTTGAATGACATCATTTAAATGTGCCATTTATTTACTTTAAAAAAAAAACAGAGAAAGTATTTTTACTTTTTTTCAAGTTTTATGAATTGATTCTATTGAAATGAACAGCGAGGATGTTTTCAAAGAGCATTTAGCTTTGTTTACATTTGCTTCTTATTTATTTTTCCATTATATAGCTGAAATACTGCCTACTCGGCGTCAATCAATCAATTAATCAATCAATCAAAGATTATTTACTTGACGTTTTTTTTCTTAATTCTTAGTCAGATATGATTATCATAAGAAAAAATTTGATTTTGAGCTCTCTGTATTTTTTTTCATAAGTTTTTTACGTACCCTATATTAGTATTGTGTTTAAAAAAAATGATATTTCTTTGTGAAGTAAATTATATATACGTCGTTTTCAAACAAGGACAATCTCAATTAGCACAAGTAGCATTTTGTGTCCAAAACACGTTTTTTGTCTATATAAATATTAGGTGAATAAATAGTTTTAAAATGACATTATCTTTTTTTTTTGGAGAATTTCTGACGAACGACTTAGGTTATGAAAGTGAGCTTTTCTCCTCACAGCCCCGCTTTTTTATTGTTTGGATATTGCTATCGATAGTATGACTGAGGACTTTATAAGGACAAATAAGAAAGAAGTCCAGGTGAAATATCTTGCTCAACATTCGCTGAACCACGCTAAAATTTGAGAGGAGCAAGTCGTCATGTGTTAATTTTTTTTGTGATACTTTTCCTAAGCCCATTCTTCTTCTTAAATTCAATCATTTCTTTTCAAAATCGTTGCTTTTTGAAGCTGACAGAATATTCTAAGCAGGTCTAATCTGACATCCTACTCTTTGGCTTTCAACCCTCGGCATTAAATTGTACTTTTGTTCGATTCATTCTGATTGTTCGAATCAATCGAATGTCAAGAGCGTAAATAATATTTTGCGAGATTTAGAGCTTTCTTGACTCCGCCGCAAAAGAGCAGCAGTAATTTAAATAACTATGATGTAATCGCGATACTTACCATAAAATGATAATCCTAATTATTAGCTGAAACCAGTTGATTTGTACCTGAACTTTTAAGATGCACATAGATTGATAAAAGATGGATAAAAGATGGAAACATTTGACAAATTAAAAGATAATACAAGGAAGCCAACAATTAACATGATGAGGCAATCTTCAAAAAATTGTCTGTTTGCCCTCTCACGATCTACTGACTAAAACGGAACGACTCGAAACTCGTTTAAACCCTTCAGAAAACGTTTTTAAAATCATTATGAAATTTTCTCATCGTATTATCAACTATTTATTTTTATTCGGAAATACATGATCAATATATAACGCTTTTCTATGTAAATGCATATCTCATAGGGGGAAAAGCTTATTTTCCGGTCTATTTTTTTTTATCCTGAGTTGGGAGGGGGCAAGCAAACATTCTTTTAAAGATGGATTAATTATTATTGCATCTATTTCATCATTATATGATCTACAAGTCATCTACAACACAGACTTTTAAGGTCAAATGTGAGACTGGAACATCTCTTCCTGTTTTACCTCATGCTGTTCAAAATCTATTTAGATTATAAATAAACAAAAATTAGATTATAATTTCAGTATAATACATGTATACAAAGGGTTTGTCTCACTCCTGGATTATTGGAAAAAAGTCATCCACCGTAGAGAGTTAAATGTGTTCTGTCAAACTTATCAAGGGCGTTTTCCATAAGCTTCACTGTAAATCACCTTTTTATTCAAGAGACCTTTATTTTTGCGTAATTACATTGGATCGTCTGAAAGCCATTAGTCCTTTCTGTTCGTATTATTCAGAAAACCGGAATTCCCGAAAATTTTTTTGCCCTTATAAATACTAATTAATAACTATCTCGCGAAAATTACTGGATTTTCTGTATATATGAATGCATGTTTTCACATGATTCAACCATTTAAAAAGTTCAGAAGAGAGAGAGAGAGAAAAAAATCGTTCGGATTTCAAAGTTGAAGCGTCATCGACAGACGGTGTATTAAGAGTTTCCCTTCCTGGTTCGTTTAACTTGAATTGAAATTTAACTATAGATAGATCTCCAATGACAGAATTGAAATGCAACAGTTACAAAATCCAAAACAGACAGAAAAAGGATACGCAGCTATTCTTTTGCTCTCTGCAATGAAGCCTCCCTATAAATACGAAACAGATTCTTGGAATTTTCTTCTTCCAATCTGGAGAACGCAGATGTTCAAATCTGATGAAAGTGAACGGGGAACCTGGCTTTTAAAGAAAAATTGCGAGCTTAAAAAATGTCAATATCATTTATTCAGATTTTGGAGATTTCCCTTTGTGAAGCCGCAGATGATTTTTAAAACGTATAATAAAATTGACACTCGGTAGTGTTTAAGACAGTACATGGCGGATCATTTATACATTTTCATTAATGGTAAAAAAAAATCTTCTTACAATCGCTGTCTATATAATTATGGCGTGAATTGAAAACATTGCTTTCTGCGAAAAATTATAATTCACCACGTGATTTCTAACCCAAGTTAGCATTTGAATACTTAATTCCGACAAATGATGCCTCAGATACATCAGAGCAACCAATTTTGAATTCACTATTGGACTTAATAAGTTAGAAACAGTTGAGAATTATATGTATTTAGGTATAACGTTTACGCACACTGGTAATTTCATGAAAAATGCAGAAAATCTTGCTAAAGCAGGGGGACGTGCTCTCGGGAAAATTATATCTTCCATTCATAGTAATAAAGATTTCAGGTTTAATGCTTATGAAAAACTATTTTACTTTTGTGTAATACCTGTTTTGGATTATGCATCCAGTGTCTGGGGTTTCAAAAAATTCCAACCAATAGATAATATTCAAAATAGAGCGATTCGGTATTTTATTGGGGTACACCGCTTTGCTCCCACACTGGGGGTTTATGGAGACACTGGATGGATTCCCAGTCAGTATAGACGTTGGATAAATGTAATCAGATATTGGAATAGAGTTTTATCCTTTAGCAATGATCGAATTACAAGAATTGTTTTTGAAGTTGATTACAATAAGGGTAGGAATAACTGGTGCAGTGATTTGAAAGATATATTACACCAACTAGAGCTGGATTATTATTTTGAGTCAAAGCTTATGGTAAATATAAATATGGTTCAATCAAAAATACACAATTATTATTCCAACCTTTGGAGCAATGAGATTTTAAGCATTCATAAATTGCGGACTTACGTTTATTTTAAAACAACTTTTGGAAGGGAAAATTATGTAGTACTTGATATGCCTAAATATTTACGTTCAATTTTAGCACAATTTAGATGTGGCATTTTACCACTACGAATAAAAACCGGTAGATATCATGGGGAACCTGTTGAGGATCGAATTTGCACCTTTTGCTCTAAAAATAATGTAGTTCTAAGACGAAATTCATTTTTATTGCATTGTCCTTTGTACTCTGAATATCGTTCAAAACTTTTTGAAAACACTGGTCTTAATCAAATGGCATGGTCAGATGTGGATTTACTAAGTATACTTACTTCAAATTATCCTCGACAGGTTGCAAAGTATTTATATTTTTCATTTATGCGGAGACAGTCCGTTATCTTCAGAAAATAAGAATGTATTTCAGTGTCATATTTATCTACTAATAACAGACACTACCAATCTTTGCATACAAAATACATATATATGTATATATATCACAATTATGTTTATTTACTTTTTTGTTTATCTCTTAACGTTGTGCTCTTTATTTTCTTTATATATTGTATTTCAATTTTGTGTTTAAAGTGGCATATAGGCCCGATGGGCCGGGTGTTAATTGTTATTTTATACAGTTTGTAAACAAAGGATTTAATTATGTACACATGTCACTATAAATAATTAAATTACTTACTTACTTACTTACTTACATGTCATATGTAGCATGTGCCTTACCAATAGAGGTCCGGCATTGATTTACGATCATTTAAATTTTAACCAAATTGTAATTTCATTTTGAATCCTTTGTAAATGAGGGTGCCATACAAATACGAAAGTTTTTTTTTTTTTTTTTTTTTTTTTTTACACATGACATTGTAACTCTGGTGTGATTTCAAACCCATTCTAACAAGATTATCTCCACGTATTTTATATATGTATCAACCTTTTCTTCATTTAGGGGCAAGTAGGTGTAAATTTTAATATTTGCAAAGCAGTAAATGAAAAAAAAATACTTTATTGTGGAACTGTCTAAAATCATTTTGACATTCAAATTTTACTTCAAATATAGACCAGATTCTCTTTAACAAAAGAAAAAGTGTATATGATAGATATAAAGTAACAGAAACGGCCGAAATAGAGCTTGAAATTCAGCGTTAAATGCATACATGTCATGGCCTTAGGTACATATTTCTTACTTCTTAACACATAAAAATATGAATTATTATTTTAAAACATCCAATGATTTATTCCTTAAATTTATTCATTAACAAAAACATACTTAATTTTATTTCAATTAAGTATATTATTGTGATTATTGGCATTATATATAGGTTGTTCAAGAAGAAATAATAGTCGATCATTGCATTTCAATAGACGACTTTCAGATGTAGAAGAGTCATTTCCTTTCCTAGGTTAACCGAGCTAAGGCTTTGTTTTTCCGTCTATAACATCACGAACTTTATGGGACAGTATTTAACAAATGAAATGTGTATGACATGTATATGGTCATCATATTATCTTGGTTGCCTCCTAAATTATTATAAATAAGTTACAAAGGTTATAATAAAAAGAATAAAGGGTGGTAACTCTGAAGAATGTGGAAGTCTATCAAATATTTACATTCGGTGTAATTTTCTTCATGATATCCATTTGAAATCGGTAACATCCAACCCCCTGTAACACACATAAAACCTTGTCACGGTGCTGCAGAATATATAGTAGAAATCACATACACTTTCAAAACACTAGAAACACAAAAATGTTTATTTGTTTTGGCTCAATTAAATAAAAAACTTATGCCCTTTTAAATTGTTGTAAAAAAATAATTGTACGTTTAGATTTAATTGGTCATTTACCAATTTCCCAATTGGTCATTTTCCCGCCAGGACAGCTCTTACATCTAATAGATTTACCACACCAGTTCTGAAAAATACTTAATTTATGACAAAGATGAATGAAATAAACATTTTTGAAGAGAAAAAATGTCAATATAAGCATGAAATTCTTATTTTTGGATGTTATCGTTCGTAAAACAGCATCTGGCTTACCGACATATTATTATACGCAAACGCGCGGTATTCAAGATGTCGACACGGCCAGGTATTGTTATAGACATCCAAAAATAAGAATTCAATGTTTAAAAATGCATATATACACTCTTAAAGCAAAGACTTGTCCGATTCTAATGTCAAAGTGATCATTTTTCAGGTTATGATAACGTGATTGCATCTGGTGGTGACATTAATGTGAAAGAGTTGAACCAGTACGTAGCTAGAATGATAGCCACAGAGGGCGCTTTTGAAAAAGAACACAAGGTAGATAACTCTGAGTAAAACCACACCATGAATTGTATTTAAGCTCTTATGATATACAGGGTAAGAACGTTACAGTGTTGGTTTATTATGATTAATTATGTTGTGGAATTAAAAAGTTTAGCTGTTAATTGTATTTAATGGAACACGGGCGAAAAGAAATTTAAAAAAAAAAGTGGTCATGATTGAGTAACGGTAACAGGAGATGAAATTCTCAAAATGTTACAAATTCATTAAATTTTGATCATTAGCTTTTTCCTTCATTATGAGACACTTTTACGCAAACTTACGTTCCCATAAAATAGTACAAATATATAAGGATACCATCAAGGTAATTAAAATGCGTTATGTATTTTGGCGTTTTTTTAAACACAATTCTGATGCCAAGTATTCCTGGTTGATGTCTCTTTATGACGTTGGTTTAACTGCACTGGTTCCAAATCCAGCTTTTTACATTTAGTTCTATGTTGATGGCAAATGTTTTATTTTAAAATTATGACATAGAGACAGTTCCCTATTAAAAGACATATTTCTACAGGATTACGAACTTCTAATTTTAGCGGCTTCAAATTGGATTGATAGCTACATGTACAGAAGCACAAAAGGAGGAAAATTCAAGGAAAAATAGATACAAGAATATCTATGCATGTAAGTATATCATAAGTAGTAATAATAAATACTTGGGAATGTGTAGAAAACGTACGAAAAATGCCTTTCTTTATTTTCACTTCTCGTCAATATATATAATTATATATATTCCCTTTTCAGATGACCATTCTCGTGTTGTGTTAAAAAAAGAAGGGGATAAAGAAACTTTGTCCAGTTATATAAATGCCAATTTTATTAATGTAAGGTCTTTTTCCTTTTATTCTGAAATGTAAATGAACCTGAAAATATAAGATTTTGTTTAATTTCGACTAAATTTAAGTAGGTTTAATAATTTGTGATTTAGTAGTAGTATAAAGAAATGAAGATAATTTTTTTTCATATTTTGAACAAAGTTGATCATAACATCCTTAAGCTGAAATTTGTTTAATTCAGATTTTACTTTAATTTTTTTTAAAGTGAAAATTACATAAAGATATAATAGAGAATACATTGTATATTGTCTATATTTTTATACAGGGGTTTGGAAAAGAAAAAAGATACATTGCCGCACAAGGTAAATACACCTTCATGTAGTTAATACTCTTTTTTAATTCTTTTTCAAGATTTGATTAATGAAACTAACACAGTTGTAGGATCATCGTGAATTATTATTTCCTCTTAAAGTAGTGGACAGACTATATGGAGTCTACACATATCTTGGTATCTTTTTTCCAAGAATTTTCAGAAAACCATCATGTGATTCCTAAAAATACAACAAATCAATCAATCAATATTTTCTTTAAGTATTCAAGGCCTCTGGCCCAAAGTGTAATACATTTTGAGTCGATCACGTGTATATCATACTGTTGTAAACACAATTTTGCTGTCAATGGACGTTGCTGGATATATCTCTGTACAGGGCCAACGGAGAACACTGTAAATGATTTTTGGAGGATGATCTGGCAGAATAAGTGCTCAGTAATTGTCATGCTGACGAAACTTATTGAATGTGGGGTATGTATACTTTAAACTTAGACAATTAATTGTATGTCTTCAATAAAGACATGCGGAACAACAGCATAATAATTATGTTATCTGAATACAGAAAATATGCTAGCGCTTTAGTTTTGGTTTATAAAAGAATATGAAATATTTACATCAAACCTACGTGTATTTTGCAAATGTTGAGTATAAATATAGAGAAGGATCCCTTTATCGGTGACGTAATCAATAAAAAAAACCCAAACCTGAACCGTGAAGTAAGTTTTCATGATCAAAAAAAGCCTTTAACTGTAATTGATCGGTACTTGTAGGTTTGTTAACAAAACAAAACACATATTATGTTTGTTACTTACTTTCTACAGAAATATCCGGGCTTGTAAAGTCCGTGGAAGGCTCATCTTCAGCAACTCGCCTTCTAAGGACTTCATAAACTCAAATGCAGATGTCAATAATAAAACTCATAAGTTTGTTTGTTGTTTAACGTCCCTCTCGAGAATTTTTCACTAAATATGACATACGGAGACGCCACCATTTGCCGGTGGAGAGCTGCAAATTTTGACCTATACTCGGCACTTACGGCCATTGAGCAGTGAGGGATCTTTTTCGTGCCAGCACCTACTGCGACACGGGATCTCGGTTTATAGGTCTCATCCGTAGGACCGGTCTCCACGTCCCCAAGTGGGATTCGAATCCGCGACGTGAGGATCAACTCCCTACTCCGCGGCTTTAGAGCAGACGCTCTCACCACTGCGCCACGCCGGCGACTTAACCTCATAAGTAGTAGTTTGTATATATTTAATTCATGGGCATTTTAATTTAAGTATGGGGGCATTTGATTTATATGAAAACATTTAAAGGTACACTTTATTCATAGACAAATACCTGTAAGTGTATGCCACCTGTGTAGGCATTTGAATTTAAACTTTATCAAGAAAAACAAAATAAAAAAAAACAATCGGTTATTTGCAGGTCAGTAAGTGTTTATCGTACTGGCCTATGGATGACAACGAGTATGTGAATGGTGGCATCCGAATTAAGTTTAAAGGAAAAGATGAGTTTGCTGACTTCACCGTTACTTACCTAACCCTCTCAAAAGTAGGTATTTAAATTATATATTAATGAGATATGGAGATTTATCAAATGCTGTAAATATTCATCAAATGTTATTACCTTTTTTATCAAAATCAAATTTTATTTATCAGATGTAGTTGAAATACCCTGAATACAAACGTGTTTACTATTTTAATATTCAATATAAAGATTGGTTTGGATGGATTAGAAATGTCATTTCATATAACGTAGGTGTCTTATGGACACATTATAGTACATGATATTATACAGAAAATCATTCGGATTCTATTAGACGATGTGAAGTTACTATATTCGTGTGTATTTAAACCAACATTTATAAATGTAGAGATAAGGAAATGTTCATTTACCTTCTTTTGTTTAGGGTTCAGATGAATTTAGTGTCACCCACTGTCAGTTTACCACGTGGCCTGATAGAGGCGTTCCCCAATATGTCACGCCCCTTGTAGAATTTCTACACAAAATTAGGTCTATTGAAGACGATTCGCCCTTATTAGTTCACTGCAGGTATGATAGACTTTTAAACTTTTAAAAATGTATAAAGTAGATAATTTTTTTTTTCACTTTGAAACTTGAATGTGTTTTAAATAGAAATAGGTATCTATGCAAAAATTTGTTTTTGCTGGACTGTGGTCTTCCAAATTTCTAAGAACTAATTTCAGTACACTTGTATGCACAATCTCTCATGGGCATTGATTTGATATCTAATTTTAGTGCCGGTGTTGGAAGATCCGGTGCCTTTATTGCTGTACATTATCTGTGTGAGCAAGCGGAGAAGGAACAGAGAGTTAACATATTCGATTGTGTAAAAAGCATGCGCGAACAAAGAATCAATATGGTTCAAACTCCAGTGAGTACATTTGGATTACACTTTTCATCATCTAGTATGGGAACGAAAAGCCTGAGCGTTGATATTTTCTGAGAAGAGATAGAAAAGTTATCGTACAGAATTGCACTGCTTAATACATGCATGTTTAAAAGTTTAGACATTTCTGATTCGACTGAATACAAATTGCAGTCAAACTCGTTTTAAAGAACCTGTTATAATGAAATCTCGGTTAAAAAGAAAGTTAAAAAGAAAGTTTTAAGAATTCCCTAGAGGACTTTGCACTCTGCAAGAAGGATTTTTGAGAAATTTACATTATAAGAAAGTTTAAAGATGCATATGGACAGGGACTGTTAATACAAGAATAGGAGATGGTCAAAGTTCAATGAAATGTGAAAATAATGAACAGCGATCCTGCACAAAAGTCAAAATAAACAATACAAATTTTGAGCAGAGCCAACAAGGACCTCTGGAAGCAAGGGCGGGATTATTTGCCATGGAATGTTAAACATCCCCTGTCGACCGGTCACACCCACTGTGTACATTTTGCCATGATCTGGTAAACGGAAAAAATCCATAAACATTTCAATTTGAACGTAATGACCTAACAATCTGTATGAAAGACGTCAGTCAACATAAGACTTAACGAGAGATTGTATTTGCAAACAAGGTCATTGTATCGATCATTGGATTTGCCAAATGCTGACTTGAAATTATATTTTTGATATCCTTGTATTATCAACGTATTTGTCGATTACCTTTTCGTTTTAGAATATTCTCTAATGAACAAAATAAATGATAATATAAGTTGAAATTTCATTTTTAGGAGCAATACAGATTTATACACGAGTGTATCTTAGAGGCGTTTACATTTTCAAAATCCATCGTTAATTCGTCAGAGTTTAGACAATACTATGCACATATGATGGAAATTCTGAACGGGTCTACAACTCGACAATTAGAGCAACAGTTCTTGGTGAGATTTTTTCCTTGAATATTTTTACAGTGATTTAAGTAGAAAATGATCTTTAACTTGCTGCACTGATTGTACCTGTCGGCCTTTTCTTCCAGAAAATTAAGTCTATATCGAAAGTTATGGAAAGAGATGATAGTGCTCACTTGCCAGAGAATCAACCTAAAAATAGAACAAATATAGTTGCACGTAAGTATAGAAATGTTATATTCAGTTACCTTTTTCATGGTCAAATTTTCAAAAATTTTGTAACCATCGATGGAATTTACTTTAGTTTTAACCATGCTACTATATTTGTTTATCTTAAGTGTGATTAAAAAAATATATATTTTTGAGGAATAAAATTTTCAGTTTCCAGTATATACTTTCTATTTTGCAGCTGATTCTTGTCGTGTTTTCCTTTGGTCAAGTGTCCAGGGTTGTAACGACTACATTAATGCAATATATGTACCGGTAAGTACAGGCTAGTTGAAATTGCACTGGTCAGTTCATTAGTTTGTGCAGTGTTAGGAACCCTATATCATTTATAATGAAATGTATCATTTGCACATATAAATATAGCTAATTGATTTTTCACTATATAAATGTCCATAAATCTCTCTCTCGCTCTCTCTCTTCTTCTTCTTCTTTCCACGGCGTTTAAGCGCTATAGTGTTTTTTTTTTAATTTTACTAGAAATTTTACTGGGAACTTTTAAAATAATGCTTAAATATTTGCATTTAGAAAAAAAATATTAAGTAAACAGTTGGTCAGAATAGTCAGTAGTAAGCCATCTTGTTTTGTACTTCCAATAGTAAATAGTAATACAAAGACTTGCTAATTTGTTTTTACTATTTAGAACTAAATTACTAAAACAAGTAAATGTACATGTATTGAGACTGCTTATTTATTCACTCGATAAATTATCAAGTTTATACTTTAATCCATGAATCTTTTGGGATATCCTCTCTTCTGCCAGGAAGGATAACCCTGAAAATTATTATTTTAATTTAAAAAGAATAAAAACAGCTTGAAATTAAAAAACTTTTCGTGCAACAATTTTCATATCATGCATCGAAGCCTGATTCAAGGTTCTTTGAAGTCTTGAAAACGGTATCATAAAAGCTGACAATTTTACCCCATAAGAGTACAAAAATAAATGCCTTTTTAGAGAAATCGAATTTCTTTCATCAAACCTTAGATACCAATGCCTTTTAGTATGTTATGAAATAAGAAGTGATCTGTGATGTCTTGCAATGATAGCACAGGCTTTGTACACTTTGTTTATATTATAACTGAAGTAAATAGAACTAAGCCACTGCATAAGTAAAATACATGCAATTGTCTCGAAATGTGTTTGTTGATAAATTTTCAATTAGAGAATGCAAAGCTGGTGCTATAGTTTTTATCCTAAAATGTGTGTTTTTTTTTAATCAATTTTCAAATAGAAAATGCACAGCTGGTGATTTAATAATCTTTCCTATATAATATGATTAATTATAATGATGTATTTTGAAGAAATACCATGGGTAAATACACATTACTTGATGATATTAGAGACATTTTTTGTGAGCATTTTCAATTATTTAACAGTTGATTTTCAGATCATGAGGATTGGACTATTTTGAATTAAGTACATTTCATTGTTATTAAAGTTTAAACCATTTATTATTTCATTCAAGTAGTGATTGTATCAAGTAGATCATTTACTTGTAGATTAGTCCATTTAGTAATCACTTTCCTCGCAAATCTTTTCCTCTTTTCAATGAAATTGATTACAAAGATTTCGATTTAAAAAAAAAATACAAACAATGCAATTACACCTATATTTTTACAGAACTACAGACGGCGGTATGCCTATATTATTACCGAAATGCCACAAACACATACCATCATTGACTTCTGTAGACTTCTTCAGCAAGAAGAATGTAGAACCATCGTGATGCTCAATAGTGATCAAACAGAAACTCAGGTAAAGTCAAGAGGATTTCAGAACAATTGTGATGCTCAACAGTGCTGAGTAAGAAATTCAGGTAAAGTTAAGAGGAATTCAGAACCAGCAAGATGTTCAACAGTAATCAAACAGAAACAAGGTAAAATGAAGAGGAATTCAGAACAACCGTAATGCTCAACAGTGATCAAGCAGACACAGGTAAAGTCAAGAGGAATTCAGAGCCATGGCGATGGTCAGCAGCAATCAAACAAAAACGTGTTATTAAAAAGTTAAGACTCACTGTGTAGAAAATAAAATGATTTGGATCCCCTGCCAATTTCATAAATGCAATACGCTCAATCATAATCCTACATGCACGTTAAATAAAATCTACAGAGCTTATCTTGACAAGATTTGCCTTTCTTTTTTTTCTTTTTAAAGGTTATCAAGTACACCCGTGTACTGATTGATTTACCAGTATAAAGAATTATCCGAGTTTGACAATTGAAAAATGAACATGGAAAAGCTTTTTGGCTTCTTTGTTCATATTTATGTTCCCCAAACGAAGTTTGGGAACATATTGTTTTTACTCTGTTTCTTATTATTATTAAGTCTTCCGTTCACAACGGAAGACTTATAGTGATTGTATTGTTTCTTTTTATTATTATTATTATTATTCCTCCCAAATTTTGTGAGCGCGATTACTCAGAGATGGTTGGATAGATTTTCACAATTTTTCACATGATAGTAGGCTGATATATGAAGTTTATATAAAATTCCGTTTTTTGAAAAATTCACTTCCGGTCCGAAGTTACGGCCGAATTTCCAATTTTTAAATGGACTTTTGTCCGGAATTTTTCTCGGAAACGGTTTGAGGTAAAGATGTGAAATTTACAGGGGTATTAGATCACGACATTCTCTTTGTTTCGAAGTTGTTTTCGTGTGTTTCCGGTACTTCCTGTCCGAACCGGAAGTGAACTTGTGTTTGGTCAATTTTCAACTTTTTTGTTTTTTAATATTTTTTCAAGATATTATTATGTATAACAGAGGTTATTCTACAAATACTAAATATATAATTTGTTTTGAAATCAGATTCCACATTTTGCAGATTTTCGGTACCGTCATTTTCCCTATTTACCTAGTGTGTAGACAATGGGCAAAGAAAGATAACTCTGACTTGTAAGTGAGAATAGAACTTTCGAGATAAAGGCGGAAATAGTTTCGATGACGTTAGAGACATATACACTCTCCATATCAAAATATTTAGGCGTTCTATATTCACTCTTCAAAATTTAAGAGGACGTTGGTTACCGCTTCCAGTGCATGTAAAGTTTGAAGTTGCCAGTGTAGTGTAAGTCTGTATTGACAGTTAGTTAATTTACACATGAATATATCTAAAAAAAAATTAATATATATATATGCTAGGTAGCTAATTCAAGTAAATATATAATAAGCACTGAATATACATTTATAGTGATGGACAGGCATGCAGTTTTATCTATTTCGTATATTAAGTTCAGAATACGATAGTTATAAGCCTTCTATAATGCAGACGATTTATTATTCTCTATGATCTGAATGCGAAATTATCCCGATTTCCGAGTTTTTACTTTCGATATTAAAAAATATTACATACACTCAAAAAAGGAATTAAGCGATAGAAAATTGTAATACAGTACTGTTTTAAAGCCTTTATAAATAAATTGATATCTGCCACTGAAAAGAAAGAAAATCAATCTATAGATTAGATTTGGTTATTACATATATATTTGATAAAAGGTTAAATTATTTATGACACATGATCTATACTCTATATACCCAAGGAATTATAAAAGATGTGAAAAGGCGATTCTTGGATTCTTGTGAAATACTCAAAGAGTTAAAGAGTGTGTGAAATAATGGTACGCTATATGTTTCTTTTGAAAAAAAAAAACATGATAAAAAAATTGTACAGGTCTGTTGATATGTGGGATAAGTATATCTGAATGAACACAATTTTATGCAATGATATATAATCATGTACATGCAACTGACGTCCGTACTTTTCCTTGTAATTCATAAAATTATCTAATTCCTTTGAAGCCCCCCCCCCCCGTCTTGAATTTGAATTATATATTCGTTTTAGATTTAAATCTGGAACATGTGAATAACATTACCATTTACATGTATACAGAATTTCATATTTTATAATTATGAACTGTTCAATTTACATGTCTGAGAGAGAGAGAGAGAGAGGAGAGATTCCCTCTTAATCCCGATCCAGACCAAAAATTAGTTCTTTATCGGTCACACCCATTCTTTATTAAATGTTTTCTGATTTCATAGTCAGTCATGGTCACATCCTGTATTTTTTTCAGCTTAAAAAGTATCACACGAAGTGCACGTGTGTTGACCTGTCAATCAAAATCACTTGACGCTGTATGCACTGCAATTAAGTAGCCTGAGTTCGAAATGATCTTGAAGTATGATCTTTAAGTAAATCTGCTGCAACAAACTTGTGAAAAAAATAGAATAAAATAAAATATCTCGGTATTATGAACTTCGACTGTGGGACGTGGAGACCGGTCCTTTGGATGAGATCGTATAAATCGAGGTCCCTTGTCGCAGAAGATGCTGGCATAAAAAAGATTCCCCACTGCTCAATTGCGATAAATTCCAAAGTATAGGACAAAAATTTACAGTCTCCACCGGCGAGTGGTGGCGTCTCCATGTGAGTGAAAAATTCTGGAGAGGGACGTTAAACAACATACGTATAATCAATCAATCAATCAATCAATCAATCGATTGCTGAAGAATTACTGTAATTGAATAATTTGTCTTATAGGTATGTTGTCAAATCTTGATATTATAACTTTACAAAACTCAGTGACTTTACGTTTAATGTGATACTAAATTAATTCATTATATTTTTTTTATAACACCATCACAATTATGCCAAAACATACACACAGTGAAGTTTATGATAGTACGGTGTTCGTTCGTCTGTTTGTTTGTCTTAGAAATGATTGCAAACATTTTTTTTTTTAAAATTGCTAATGATATACGTATATCTCTTATAGGTGCCAAATGTATTATACAAGATTGATAATGAAAATCAAAGTACCTTAAGTACTGAAAGGACTTTTCTCCAGTTATTTTTTTCTTTCACAGTAAATATGATATGTATGTTTTTTACACAGAAAAAAGCAAATTCTTACAGATTTAGAAGAACGGAAGACTTTTTTGTTGCCATGGCAACAAGAGTCTAGTTATTATTATTTTTCTTCCTGGGTACTTTTTTGTCCGTGAGTGATCTCCGAAACTACACATCCGGTTGAAGTGAAACCTTTTTAGGGTTAATAGGAATGTTATGTAGATTTGCGGAACGAAGGTCATTTTGCGCGCACGCGCATGCACGTGCGTGCGCGTGCATTGCGTAAAATGACCAATATACTTGATATAGCTGTAACTTTTATATTTTTTGATGAAATGCTTTGATACTCAGAATATAAGGATATACTAAAAGTGTAAACAAGATGACATGGTCAACATGCACATGCATGCACGTGCGCGCACGCGCAAAGCGTAAAATGACCAATATACTTGATATAAGCGTAACTTTTATACTTTTTGATGAAATGCTTTGATATTCAAAATATTTATATATATTAGAAGTGTAGACAAGATGACATGGTCATCATGCACATGCATGCATATGCATGCACGTGCGCGCGCGTGCAATGTGTTAAATGACCAATATACTTAATATAGCCGTAATTTTTATATTTTTTGATGAAAAGCTTTGATATTAAGAATATACAGATATAATAAAAGTGTAGACAAGATAATATGGACATCACGCACATGCATGCACATGCGCGCGCGTGCAATATGTTAAATGACCAATATACTTAATATAGCCGTAACTTTTATAATTTTTGATGAAAAGCTTTGATACTAAGAATAAACAGACAAATTATAAGTGTAGACAAGATGGCGTGGTCATTATGAACATGCATGTAGGTGCGCATGCGCGCAATGCTAAGATGACCAATATACTTGATATAGCCGGAACTTATATACTTTTTATGAAATGTTTTGATACTGAGAATGTAAAGATGCATTAATAGTATAGACGGGAAGACATGGTCATCCTGCACATGCATGCACGTGCGTGCGCGTGAAATGCGAAAAACGACCAATATACTTCATTGCCTTATTTAATGAAGCTTACAGGAAATAAGACACCAAAAGGGTGTTGGTGAGCGTTTGGGGAACATCTGTAACGGTCCCCGTTACAATTATAACTAGTTTATGATAAAATATCGTTGAAACAGTTTAAAGGTATCTAGAATTATTTAAGGAGAAACGGGGGGGGGGGGGTTGCATTACATGTTAATTGTTAGTTTCCGGATTTTTCGTTGTTGCCTTTATAATTTGTATTGTGAACAAAAAAACTGGAAATATCGTATCTCGTATAAGTTAAAGGAGGGAGAATGTTAAGTTTTGGAAGAAATCATAAGTATTTATTCCCAAGTTTTAAGGAAGCAATTAAAAACCGTAGTCTTTCATAGCTACACGTAATGATAGTTTCAAATTTAAAGTGTTTATTTATCATGTAAACCAATAGGATGGGAAATACTGGGCGGATCCAGGAGAGAGTGTGGTGTGTGGACCATTTCGTATTGCAGTCAAGAGCGTGTCCGAGGAAGAGCACTACATTTGTAGGACAATAGATCTTCACTATAGCATAGGGGTGAGCTTTTAATTTCTCATTCTGTATTCTGAATTCAATATTCTCCTCGGGAATATTGAACCTTTTTTAACATTCTTAAGCAAATTTGCTCAAAATGATCTGGGTCACTGATTGTTTGTTTCGTATTATTTTGCAGATGCATGACTATTGTTTTTAGTTTTTTGACATTTGACACTCATGCACATGTTTTTTTTTCCATCTGCAAAGAACATTTTTAGTCGATCAGGTATCAGCCATGATCATTTTTTGTGTGTCTGTTTTTTGACGACGAGGACAAAAGTGGCCAATCGGTCGAAATTTGACATCGTGGACTTGAGTCTGACATCTTTCCGAGAGTTTGTCAAATTTTCTCGTGGTTACACACTTCCAGATTTATTCAAATTTCAATTTTTACTTACTTTTAGAAATGAGATCTTTGGAACCTGATACAGAATTAGAGAAACTTTAATTTGAGATTAGGAAAAGCACTTAGTCTTTATAACAATTCAAACTTAAACTCATACTATAAGTTTCTACATATACTATTGAAAAACCTCTAAACTCAAAACACCTTGCCCACCGAGAGACAAAATAAGAAATTTGATCAAAATTTACATGGCAAAAGGTCAGAATTGTTAAAAGACAAGTATCGAGTGTATCTTCGTAGTAGTAAAAGCATAGATGCATTTAGTTTAAATTTATTTTCAAGTCATGACACGTGTGCCATGGTTTTATTACAAAAGAGGCTTACAGTTTCGAGGAATATCTTTAAAGCAGGTGGGACAACAATCATTCTTCAGTGTTTTCATATGATAATTTAAAAATGAAAAAATGCAAACAGCAAGGATACAAATTAATTTTTAATGCATGCTTAAATTTATCAAAATCATGACCCTGGTCAAAGGTCGGAATAAACGGAGTTTCAGAACTTTGAAAGTACTTACAATAAAACATAAAACATTAAAAAAAATCGTATGATTAACCGCGGAACAACATTGAAAGAAATGTTGATAGGAAATTTTCGTCACATACTGCACGTTTACATTTTTACCTTACAGATGTCCTTATTTTTGTCTCAATAAAGAGTTGTTTAACAAATAACATTCCAAATATTTACGTGAAAGGCACGTTTTCCTTGATTTAATGTGAGTATTGTTACTTTTAGAGTAGGTTTGCATACATGCATAATATTTAAATAGAATAATAGTGCATTCAATGATTGGCCTTTCAGAGTGATCGTGACAGTATAAACCTAGTAGTGAGTACATTTCATTTGAAGATCACAGTGTGCTGTTCGTTGCATTTTTTTCACACAACAATTTTGTACAGTAAAGGTTTATGTATTTTTCAACTAAATGTCTGCGTCAAAAAATTTAATTTGCTGCTTCATTGATATAACAAGACATTTATTCTGCGTTAACACTGCCTGTTTGTATTCGAAAAAAAAAAAATCTTGTTTTGCTGCTTTTTTTTATAATGCTGTTCTCAAACAGAAAGTAAGGACGTAACTGCTTAGATTTGGGTTGCTTTGTAAAACATTTAAACCATTAAATACATGTACATTGTACTTCAGTACGAGACACTTAAAATATGTGCTTCTTAAACAGAAGAGAAGTCTTATAGTATCAAGGTCAGGAAAACCATACTATAGAATTCGAATCAGAAAACATGACGTAAGTCTAGTAACAATAAATACTACCACATAGTCATTAATCTTACATGTATATTGTGTATCTATCCTATTGATATTATTTTCTTTTATTTATTTCATTTACATTAGTCATAAGTAAAACCAACTTAAAATAATTTCCCTGCAACTTTTCTGTCTCAGATTTGTCTCGTACAAATTCATTAGTGTTAATGGCAGTAAATTTCTTTGCAGTTATCGACATGGGACCAAGTACAGGTTTCAGAAATGTTCATCACTAGAAAATAAGGAATATGTAGTAATGAACATATCAAAAACTACTTAAAGATTAATACATGAATCATATGAGTATTGTATTTTTATTCTAACAAAATCGGCAATGATTCTCAAAGAATTAGGTATAATTAGGTATCATTTTAAAACAAGATACAATGTCCTCAAAAGAGAGATACCGGGGTATTTGTAATGCCATATAGTATTTTTTATTGACATTTTAACATCTTAATTGAACCATTGGTTATACCATTATAAGTAAGGTTTAATTCAAATAAACAATTGTGTGAATTTAAGTGCTATGATGGAGATAACCACCTTTTATTACGTTAATTAACTATTTAAAAAACAAGTTAAACGCTTATTAATATATGTTTCTTTTAAATCTCTGTCAAATACATTCAAGTACAGTTAAAATAGAATTCCTTCATTCTTGTAAAACAAGTACTGTCCTTTTTAACAAATTAATATTTAACAGGACTTGGAAGGTGTAGTGGAAATTCGCCAGTATCAGATAAAATCCTGGTCGGAATCGTTGCCTGTTCCGGATTCTGTTTTTTCCGTTCTTGCCGTCGTGAAAGATGTGTTGCCTTGGCAAACTCAGTCTGGAGATCATCCCATCTTAGTGCACTGCAAGTAAGTTATTGTTGATTAATTTGTTTAACTTTGAATAGTTGGAAGCTAGTTTTAAGTTTGTTTTTTGTACCATAATTGTTAACCTATTTTTTTGTTTTATAATTGTTAAGCATTTTTATTTATTGCATAGTGTTAATCATTTTTCTTCAATAATTATATACAAACTTTCTTGTACCGTGATTATTTACCATGACCCTTCTTTTACAATAATTATTTTTAAAAACTCTTTGATGCACAAACCCTTACTACCTTTGTAGTTAAGTACAATAATTAATTATAATCTTTGCTTATGCCATTAGTGTTTACAATTTATGTTTTTCTATAACCTTTTTCACCTTTTTTGTTCCATTGAGTTTACCATCGTTCTCGTACAAACAGTAAATTATTTACCGTTTTCATTCTTATATCTTAAGTGTTTCCCACCTTCTCATACCACAATTCTTTAACGCCTGTCTTGTAAATTTGTTTTTAGAAATGGTGCTGATAAAAGTGGTCTATTTTGCCTCTGTGCTTCTGCTATTGACAGAGTAAATTCGGATAACAGTGTTGCAATGCCATACATGCTAAACCACATACGAGCGAGGCGAAAGGAGCTAGTTCCGTACTATGTAAGAAAAGGAATTTCATTTATCTTTCATTCAAAAGTATCAGATTGAAATTCATTAAATCTATCTTTTAAATACAATGCATTTTTTTTTCAAATCCTAAAGATTTTAAGAAAAAAAAATGTTTAATTTTTTTGTTTTATATTCTAGAAGGCACCTTTTGTGCTGACACTAAAGGACTTTTTTATATTTTTTATGTAAATTCTTTGGCTATTACTAATATTAGACACTTTGATATAATCCTCAGTCTTTGGCTGAAAGATATTTTTCTTTAGCTACTGTTGTTTTATTTCAGACACAGTACAAATTTTGTCACGATGTTGTGGATCGATTCATTGCTCATTGTGAATAGAAGTCTCTGGAGAGAAGTCCTTATAAAAAGACCAGTATGAAGTATAAGTATGAAGCATTCATAAGTATGAAAAAGTCCAGAAGCAGTATTATTTATTTAATTAGTACATGTATTATTCTTATTTGCAACCGTGCATGGTGCTTGATGAATAGAATGTCATGCTTAAACTTTGTATTTCAAGATATCTAATCTTTCCCAATGCTGAATGTTTATGTCACGTTGTCAAATTCAGTGTGTTATTTTTTTAAAATATTATAATAGTTTTTTAAGTGGATTGTTTAGTTTTTACTTTTTATTATTTTCATTTTGGATACGGTGCTATCTTGTTTTATCATATAAATGTGTATGAGGGGGAACTGAATGCATGAAATCCTACAAGAAATACGAAATGCATTAGTTTGCTTATAATATATAATACTACTAAATAATGTGTGAATTTATAAAGATGTTTATGTATGTGTATTTACGTCTAAATTATTTTTCGATTGTTGTTATACATCGTTCGAGTATTAAACAAATTTTGAACAATAGAATGCCTTCCTTATTTGTCTATACGGGAGATAACAATTGCCATCAGCAGAAAGAAACGAAAACAAGCCCCTGTAACGAGTTGTTTATTTTGTTTTTGTTATCTGTTTTTCCAGAGAAAATACAATGTTATTAAAATGGTGAAAATGTCGGGCGGGCGGTTGGCTGCCATATGGCAAGACTTTTATCTTCAAGTTCAGGGGTGGCCAGAAGGGATATTAAACATTTTTGATTTTTCTCAGTAAGCATTTATTGAATGTTTTGAAAGTATTATATTTCAAAGCAGATTTAAAATTTTGGGACAAGGGAAAAAAACATACTAACCAGTTATGAGAACATTCCTCAAATCCACGTATTTTGAGACCAGCAGGCAGAGTTTTGATGTTTCTTACTAGGTTAAAGTCAAACTGTAGCATCGTAGCAATATCTGAGGTACACATGTTCTAAGGTTATTACTTGTAGTGAAAGAAAAATAGATTCTTTGTCCTTCATTTATTGCAAGGCTTCTAAAGCAATTAACTAAGTGTAAATTTCTTTTATTCAAAACAAAAAAGCTTCTCAAAATTCTACATGTTTTATTAGCTGAACAATTAACATCAGTCAGATGACCAGGTCATTAACCCGGGATAACAGCAGGATCAGTAAACTGGGTGGTCAAAATCATGGTGACTGTGGGTGTGAAGTCCGTGGACTGGGTTATAGTAGAGTCCGCCATGTCCATGGCCGTAGTATGGAAATCTCCCATATCCATAGCCTCCATAGCCCCCATAACCTCCGTAACCAAATAAGCCCCTTCCATAATAACCTAGATAGAAAAAAATAAATATATATGGAGTGTTTGATGGACATAATATAGTTTCTATCAAACAGACTCTCCTAATTACGACTTCTTCTAAACCACGCCTCACTCGTCAATGAAGTCTTTGTTACCAGTACAATAATCCATCTCTGTTAAAACTGATTATAGAAAAGGAAAACATTTCGATAGCTTTTCATTTGATTGAATAAAAATTATCAAAGTCAACATCTCGCAAATATTGTGGTCGTTACATAGCCTAACTAGCATTTACAATCTGTATTATGTTGATTGATGACTGACGTAATTAATCCATATTGTAAGACCATTATTTTCATACTAAATTGTGTACAGATTACTCCCATTGCCCAATGAAGACAGTATCACTCAAGGTAGTGTGACAGTCGATAAGGGATGCTTACTCCTTTTAGGCACCTGATCCCACTTACTATTTTTGAAGATATCTCTTTGCACCCAAAGAGTTTTGTTAAATTCGATTTTTGAACTTTGATTGCCGTTTGTAACCTCTACAATTCATTGTTAAAATGTAGTTCTACGTTCTGTGTGTTTCTGGACGCTTTGGGAAGTGGAATTGATTCTTCTGGTTGTTCGACAAGGACATTACAATGTATATTGAATATCTTGGTAATTATCATATATCAGTTTAAATGTTATTACAGTTGAATTTCGATATCTCGAATACTGATATCTCGAATATCATGGGTATGTCGAACTGATTTGGAAGTCCCAACCCTTTATTCTTGAAGTATTTTGCCCAGGATATTTCGAATCCTCAGATATCTCCAGATTTTTTCTTGGTCCCATTGAGTTCGAGATAAGGAGGTTTGACTGCACTAGTACATAATTGACATTTAAAGACAAATAGAATATGAATAAGTGAATACTTGAACAATTAAATAGAATGTGAACCTCAATACAGAAATAAATAATTAGAGTAAAACGGGTAATCCGGACATCGCTTGTTTATACGTTTTGTTATTTAAAAGGCAATAAGCGAACATATATCCTTCCGTTTTCACTAAAAAGGAAGAGATAGAAAGTTGGAAAGACTGCATGAACAATATGCTATGGTTCCAGCAGACAAGGCTTGTAAAATCACAAGACTATATATCCCAGTGAACTCGAAAAAAAGACATCATAGAGTCTGTCTTATATGTTTCATATTTGGATGTTTATTTGACTATAGATGATAGGGCAAACTTGAGATTAAACTGTTTGACAAGGAAATGACTTCAGTTTTTTCCACCGTCAACTTTTCTTATTTGTGTAGTAATATTCCAACATCATATGGATATGATGTTTATGTCTCCAAACTAATAAGATTTGAACAACATGCTCTCGGTATGATCAAACTTTAAGTCCAGACAGGCTAATGACAAATAAGATGATAATACAGAGATTGAAACATCCTAGTTTAAAGTCAGCATTTTGTAAATTCTATGGTCGTTATAATGACCTTGTTAGCAAATACAACCTATCATTCGTTGTATTTTGACTGACATATTAGGCATTTATTTTGTAATAAATTATTTTACTCTACGCATTACGCTGTCTCCCTGATCAAGACATAGGGGACACGGCGGATTTGATCAGTCGTAGGAAATGCTTACTCCTCTTTAGCACCTGTCCCCACCTCTGGAATTTCCAGGGGTCCGTGTTTTATGCCCTGTTGACAGATTTGTATCGTTTGTGGGTTTTTTTTTAAGATCGATCGCTGTTCGTTATCTTCACATATTTCATTTAATAGGTAGTTTACCAGTTTAGACATTCCGGTAAGACAACATTGTAAACAATTACATAAACTTAAAGGGGCAATGTTTTCATCGTAATAAGCATGATTTCAGAATATACAACATCCAAATTAGACAGTTTTAAATTAACTGTACGTTCGTTAACCTTTTAACAATCTAATATAAAGTATAAATGTACATTAGTACCCACCTCCATACCAGTATCCTTCTACAGAGGCTGAAAATATCATAAACAAGACATTAATTATACTTAAAGGATGTTCATTATAATTATTTTATACAATATTTTATATTTGCTTTCAAGGAATTCCCGAGTTTACATTTTCTTTCAGGAAATTTAAGCCTTGGTAAAAGAAAAATAAAGTATATGCATGTGCGAGTCTTTTATGAATAAGATTTTGTCGTCTCATTGTAGAATGCAGTGTACATTGTAAATTCTGAAAAGACAGTCTTATATGAAATAACGTTATATTGCAGAAGAAAATTTTCGGGTTACAAATATTTAAACTATAGCTTAGAAGCCAATTGCAGAATAATGTTGACAATAGTATAGAAAAGGAACATTATTGTAAAAAGTAATCTTAGTTTAAGTACATGTAATGGTAATTCATACATTTTCTTTCATAAAAGTGAATTTTAATATGAATAAATAAATGTTTACTTACCAGCTGCCAATACACCTAAAATAAGTAGTGTGTACAGAATGACCTTTTTTCAAATCCGGAAAAACACAATGTCCACTTACACATTTGAATCAAAAATGTTAAAAATTCATAATAATATTTCGATGTAAAATAAAAATTTGTCCAAACGAAAAAGCTCCAAATATGTAGGGTGCAATTTACACCAAATATATCAAAGGAAATTCTTTTAGCTGAAAATTATTATACTTTAGTTCAGTGTAAGTAAGACTGACTGTTTATTACAAAGTTAAAGAATTGACAATACTTACAGAGTAACAGAGCAATAGCAACGTAAGTCTTCATTTTGGACCTGCCAAAGACTAATCACCGGGAGTATTAATTTCACGCGCACCTGCTGACGATGTAACTGATGAGAGGCGATTTGTGTACTCAGGCTTTTATATACGTCTTAGTCCGGGAATCGCACGGATTTCATATATATCAACTTCGCGCCATTAAGCGTAAAACCATCATCTTTTAAATAAGCTGTAGTTCGGTATTGCATTTTGACTATTTGTCTTAATTTGTCTTCATGTATCTCAATTGAATTTCAGTCTTCTCATATTTGAAAATATTGGATAAGAAATGTATTTCCTCGAGTGTAAACTACTGATCCGTGAACGTAAATAGTACAAACATATAATTCAAAGTTTTTGATTTTTTATTTGAAAAAAAAAAAACAATTCCTATAAATAAAATATATATTCAATTTCTTTCTCATTATATTTTTAAATAGAGGGTTAGTATAACTTGTTCCATAACAAAAATTTACTTTAATTGAATATCATTTACAATATTTAGATCAACTACAGTTTACTATCTCTGTACTGTAAATATTTGATACTTTGATTTGACTATATGGAACTTTACTCTAGAATTTTTCTGCCACTCTTAGGGTCTACATATTTCGAAAATTTCTTTCTAATTTTTGAAAATTTTTGAAATGTACAAATAATATATCCTTTTAATATAAAAAAAAAATCTCAATTATTTTGGCGAAAATAAAATACATATATACCTTTTTGAAAATCATAATAGAAACAGTAATTTACTATCGTAAAAACTTTGATTGATTAATTAATTAATTAATTTACTCTTACAAAAAAAACTTCCCTACTATAGTAACTATGTTATCAATGAAAAAAACTGTAGTTTACCATTATAGTAGATTTTTGATAGGTTACTCTTTTCTTAGTTACATTCCTCCGACATTCTAAACAAAATAGAAACAAATGTAAGTGTACACTTTTTTGTGCCAACTGCTGAAACTTGAAAGCAAAATTTATTCAAATGAGAAAAAAAATGAACCTTGACTGTACTTACCGGTACCCGTGCACTAAATATAAAGAGTAAATATGAACCTCCATAAATTTAATCCCTGGATTTTCCATGACAGAATCTTTGCTCTACCGCACGTGATTACTTATCGTAAAGTCAAAGGTTGATGTTTGAGAAAATACAATTCCAAAGCCAGGAAAATATCAAAGAGCAATCAGGTTTTTTTTTCAGGTACAAAGGAATAATAATGATAATGTAGCACTCCCAACGGGCAACTCGAAATTAGGGGAACTTACATTTTGGAACATTTTTCTCTCTTAACACTTAGTCTACTAAAATTGGAGTATCACATGATAATTTGGGATTTTTCTTATGCGCTTTCATCTATATTACATCACAGCTTTTACTTTTTTAAATGAGCAGATGTGTTTGGATAGTGTAAGCAGCTAACCTAACGTAATTGCCCCGATTCTGAATTATTATTTTTTTTTTAATTGAAAGCAACTGACATCTGGTGCAATATAAGAAGGCAAAGTTTGAGTTTTGCTAAAACGGAATCCACTACGGTCGTTCTTCACCTATACATCTTCAATATTGTGTCCTGAAGGGCAAAAAGGCTAAAATCTACTAAAATAATTCTTTAACAAGTGAGTAAATATAAATATTGAACTAATATTTAGAATGGAAGTATTATCTACTTTTTGTCAACTTTCAGTTTAAAAAAGTAAAAAATTCTCTAACTTTCAATTAATGGTTATGATTCACTGAAGTATTTAATTTCAAAAATCAAGAACTGAAGATTAAGCTAAATTTTATTAGGGAAAATTAGCTGAACAGAGAGGGCCTGAAGGATAAGAGGAGAAGTAATATGTTGAGAAACACATTTCTTTGTCATTTGCTGGTCATCTGAAAGATGAAAAAAAATCACATCATTTGAAAAAAAAAAATGTCATTTTCACAAAACATAATAAGACTTTTAATAAAACAAAAATTCATGATTTTTATTAACCTCCCTTAGAAATTTTTGTCAAAAAAGTTAAATTTTATCTACATGTCCGTGATACTTTTTACATACGTTTAACGTTTTAATCAAATTCCATGGACGAAGACATCGACTGGTCTGAACTAAATCCGTATGGAAACCCTCCTCCGTAATACCCAGATCGCTGTCCATATCCGTATGGACTGAGATTAGAAGCACGTCCACGCATGCTCAATGCATGTCCGTAGAACTGACTTACAAAAGGGTTGAAGTCACCTTAATATAAAGTAAAAGAATATTCTAGATCCAAGAGTATTTCAAAAGCAATACTGATCCCTAACTATGGGCCATAAACCCATTAAAAACCGTCGTTGCGGAGTGAATGCAAACTTGACGTTAAACTTATCGAGAAAGACTCGCATAAGGCCCACCCATTTTATATAAACATCTTAAAAAGTCTACAATCTCATTGAAAAAGAAACTGATTTCGAGCTGATGGACGGACAGACGAACAGACAGACCTAAAGACTTATACAGGTTATAATAATAGTGATTGAGTAATTGCACAATGTTTTGAGCGACTTTGTGTAATAGAGTATGATATATTATAGTTTTAGATTTGGTGATAAGAGGTAGTCCCTCTTTGCCTTTAAATTGAGCAGAAAGAAATCCCTCGAGGATGCACGTTGCATCTTCAATAAAAAGGAAATAAAATTGGTAATTTTGCTTTAGTTGGCAAAATACAATTCAGTTTTGTTGGAACCTCAACCCAATGGAGTTAGCAAGATCCAAAATAAAATGTACAGATGTATGTCAGAGAAATTGATATTAAATTACATATTACGTATAAGTTACAAAACTGGACAATATTTTATTGATATTTATCCATTTATGGAATGATACATAATGTATCTTGTTCTCTGAGAATATTTTTTTCGAAAAGAAATCAAAGATTTTATCATTTCTAAAGAAAAAATTTACTTCTACGATGAAATAAATGTAAAAACTAGGTAAATCTAAGAACAACAAACAAATGAGGGACATGTCATGTCTAGATAATAGATCATAAACAAGACACGGGGAGACTAAATAGGTTTATCCAAATTACCGAACATAGCACAGGTAATAGATATATAAAGATTATAAAATAAGTGACTAAGAAGATTATTTATTATTTGTTATTGTGTGTTGTTTTACCTACCAGTCGGGAAATTTTCAATCATAAAGAAACGTCACCATATACCGGTGAAAGTCTTCAGATTTAGACCTATAATCGGCACGCAGGGCTATTGAGCAGTGACGGTTCTTTATCGTGCCAAAGCCTGCCAAAACTCGGGAACACGATTTTTAACGTCTCATCCGAAAGAACAGTGCTTTTCAATTGTAATTCCGGGCGCTTGGCGAAGGAACAGTCACTACCTATGTTTACGTCTTAGGTTTGACGCTGGAGGCGAACGAGAATCAAACCCAGGCCTACCAATCACAAAGCGAACGTCCTACCACAAGGCTACCGTAACCGGTTCCTTTTTATTTAAAAAGAGACTTCAAAAAGGACTATTTTTTATACAAGGCCCGAAAGAGTTTCACGGAATTCAAATAGGTTAACATTTAGGTATGAGGCGTAAAAAATACGGTGAGGCTTAGACGATAGGCGAACTATATCCTAGGAGGGGAATGCTTTATTGTAATTTAAAGTTAATCTTGTACTGAAGTTTAAATAATTTTTTCTATGACGAATCATATGAGGGTATTGAATTTGAAATCTCATAACTAACAGGAAAGAAACAAAATACAATCGTCAAATCGTGAAAGGGTTTTTATTGTCCTGATAGATCATTTCAGTAGGATTAATGATGCTTTGCTAAATTTCAAGGAAGCATTTTTATAAAACTGTAATCATCTTTAGATAATATTAATCTAATTATGAAATGTATATTGAGAGACAGGGTGTCTTACCTACTACAGATCCAACTGAAATAAAACCAAAATAAAACCTTCTTAATAAAATTTAATAAAATATGTTTTACTTATGCTGAAATATTAAAACAAAAAAATAATGGAAATCGCATTAATTAAAAATTTTTAAGGAAGGTGATTTCTTTAAAGTTATGGTATTCCTCCTTATGCAGTCTAAAATATTAACATGCATATTTAGTCAAAAAATTCATATAGTTTAGAGCATAATTGGAATGCATTTACAATATTATCATAACGGTAAATATAGTATACAAGTTCTTTGGAATTTGAAACGGAGTCTTCCTATTATTATTACATTTTTGTATTTATAAGATTTAATAGTATGCATATATAAACAATATGTTTTAGTAACTTAATCACGAACAAAAATAATACAAAAAGGCAGATATTGTAGGAGTATTAATAATATTTTTATCTAAATAAAAAAAATATAAAGTAAGAAATAAATTTTAATTCATTCAATCTGAACGATATTGCTTAAATTTATCTATTTTATTTTTTTTTTTACAGTACTGATTCAGTTTTAAATTATTTATGTATCTATTTATTTAATTTTTTGGATTTCTACTGTTAATTTATAGTCATTAAAGATACTTACCTACCACAAACAGGAGTATAAAGATACTTATTCCTTTCATCGTTACGGTTGACTAAACTTGTAATCAAGCAGTCCCATCCTATTTATCAGTGTGGTAACGTCACTAATCGATCGACCAAATCAATAATATAAGAGGATTATCGCCTGAGGCTTACTACAACAGTTTGAATAATCATGCGACTAGGGAGGTATTGTATGAAGCATCAGTATGTCCATCTTATGTAAGTTATACCAGTGCGTTAATCATTCTATCATAGCCTAAAAGTCCGGGATTAAAATGTTTAAAGAGGTTCGCTCCTGAGCTTTTGAGCAGATTTTTTACTTGACCTATATTTCAAAAATTCTGCATTATGTTTTATTTTGTACAATAAATTTGGATTCTGCAATGCCATTTAAACTATATTCAGTTAAAATCCCATGATTAGATTCCATACCAAAAGCATTAAGTGAGGAACTATATTTTGTGGCGGAAGATTTTTTAGAAGGAAATGGTAATTTTTCTCTTTCAAAGTATTTAAAGTATTGTTAAGTTTGGATTCCTATTGTCCATGCAGCCTGCACACGAAGATTTTTTGTGCCGCGAACTGTTTTATGCTGGTCCTAAATTATATATTAAATAAATTGTTATGAATTCTACGCAGGTGTGTTAAGGAAGCACTAAGATAATCTGACTTGACCAAATCAGCGATACAATATGACGTCATAGTAGGCGAGATGACGTCAAGTTTAGAACACAAGTTTTCTTAATATTGTTATTTAGAGATATAATTTAACTCATGAAAATGAATAGAAACTTGCAAATATTAGCTAGATGCTGTCATGAGACAGTAATACCCGCACTAAGGTGTTTGCCTCTAAATGCACACTCCTTCATATTGGGCTTACCAAGGAAAAAGTCCAAATAATTCTATAATTTACACAGTACATGTATTCGTCAAATCGAGCATAAAATGCTCAGGTGACCATGTGACCCATGAACCTCTTATACGCATTTCATATACTTAATTCATTACCAGTCTGAAATAACAGAATTTAATTAATGATGTAAATTAGATTTTGATAAAAGGGGGGGGGGGATATAAATTTTTGGCCCATAATTGGAACTTTTTAAATTTATTTTCTCAACAACAAATAATATTATTTCAGTACAAAGCGTTTTTGATGAATTTATCAAAATGTGCAAACTTTTTTTAGTATTTGATTAAGCAAGAACCTCCTTGAAAAGCCATACCCAATCAATTTTGTCCCCCCCCCCCAACACACACACACAATTTGCCTGTTTTTGGAAATAGGCCTAGATGGCATAGTTATGTTAAAACATCGTTTGTTATGATAATTTAGAATTTGTTCTTGTATTGTACATGTATGTGAACACCTTTTTGAAAATTTCTACATCACATTGGGCTTGCGTCACCCTACCAGTGCGAGTACTAGTTTTACCATTATCATTTTTAGATTGCACATGCCATGTGACATGGTGCAGTGTTACATGTATATCAGTGGAAATTAATTCATTTTGTGTTTTAATTGGATTATATTTCATGAAGTTGACAGGACCTATGACAGTCGGTAAGTACAAGTTTAAGTTTAGATTGGGGTAAAATAAACCGAAATGCAAATAGTTAGGTTAAAGTTTAAAAAGGATCAAAGATCATCGGCAATCTCCTATGCAGAGTTGTCGTTCGTTTCTCTCTCAGACACTGAATGTATGAGCCGATGGTAGAGAGTGGATCAGATGCCACAATAGACGAATTTCGCATTCTGAAGAAGAGTTATCTCCCGTTGTCGACATTACATTCAGTTACAGGCACAGATCCGGGAATTTTTTTCCGGGGGGGGGGGGGGCAAACCTCAGTCCAAAAAAAATTCCAGTGCAGAATTTCCTGAGAAGCAAAAAAAAAAAAAAACAAAAAAAAAAAAACAAACGAAAACAAAAACAAACAAACAAAATAAAAACAATGATGGTGGGGTCCATGTTTTTAAAGGGGGAGGGCATCCAAAGTCATTTTTTATTTGCTTCTGTAAATCAGTATATAGTCCTATTTAAATAACTCTGCAAATTCCAGGGGGGGGGGGTTCCAATCTCCCTAGCTGCTCCCTGTCCCTGAAATGACAAATGATCATGTGACTCCTGAATAGTAGAAAACTTTTTCATTTGACTATACATAATTTTGTTTCTTGTGTTATTATGTTATGTACATCTAATGGTTTAAGGTTATGAACCCCTGGAGGTCATCCCCACTCTCTTAATGAACTGGAAATGTTCATAATATGACTACATCAAATTAAATAAAAGTGCATCAATGATAAGATTACTTGACATTTCATTCATGAATTTGGGTCAACCCATGTACCCTCCTAGAATTAGGAATGAAAATCATTCAAAGAGATGGACCATTAAACTATTTGTATATATTCACATTTTTTTATGTCAAACCAAAGTATTAGACTAGTTTGCATACATGAACAAACAGGGGTCTGGGAAGGGGCAAGGGGAAGGAGTTATCTCTTTACGTCTTAATTGTTGAAAACTCCTAAAATGAATGTTAACCTCAAATCTGACTTGTATGTCTTCATTATTTTTAAGTGGTGGTGTCTCCGTATGAGTGAAAAATTCCCAAGAGGGACATTAAACAACAAGGTTGTGCATTTTAAAATTCACTAAGCTCTGTGGTTGAATTAGCTATACCAGTTTAGCTTATTTTGCTACTCAAAGCACCTTAATTAACTATTTTTAATCATACTGTTTTCTGAAATGTGAAGTTTTTTCAACATGATATAAGTCATACCTTTTCAGCTTCTGAAAACAATGCATGAAAAAAAAAAACTGCTTTTCAAATACTGTAACTCTTTCCAAGTACTTGTGATCATCAGTTTTTAGCTTACTTGAGTTTTTCTGGTTTTCTGATCACATTTTGTTTGTCATCCATCTGTCCGCCTGTAAACTTTTCACATTTTTGTCTTCTTCACTAGAACCGCTGGGCCAATTTCAACCAACCCTGCCACAAAGCATCTTCGGGTAAAGGGGATTCAAGTTTGTTCAAGTGAAGGGTCACACCCTCTTTCAAGGGGGGGATAATCAAGAATTAGTGAAAATTTGGTGGTATCATTTTAAAAAAGTCTTATCAAGAACCACTGACTGGGCCCAAAAAGTTGAAACTTTCTTTACATAGACTTAGTGTAGCTTCAAATTTGTTAAAACTATGACCCACTGGGGTAGGGTGGGGCCACATATGGGGATCCAATGATTTACATAGAAAAATGCAGGGGATTTTTTCCATCATAAATCTTCTTCTCATGAACAGCAAGGGCATTATTGTCGTCCGTTTTCACAAAAGGGACCTAGGGGACATTAAATCTCATTTGTCTGTCAGTCCGTCCATTTGTCAGTCTGTCCGTCTGTCACAATAAATTTAACCTTGGTCATAACTTTTGAATAATAAGAGATAGGGCTTTCATATTTCACATGTACATTACCTACAAGAACTTTCTAAACATACCATGATTTTTGAACCCATGACCTTGACCTTGAAGTTTGACCTACTTTTCAAAAAATTTAACATTATTTTAAATGATCATTTTGAAAGAGAAAAGATAGGGCGTTCATATTATACATGTATATTACCTGTGACAAGACCTTTCTAAATATATCATGACTTTTGACTCTGTGACATTGACCTTGAACTTTAACCTACTTTTCAAAAATGTTATATTTCCTTATAACTTTTTATTGAGAAGAGATAGGACTTCCATATTTGACATGTACATTACCTGTAACAAGTGGTTTTCGAGCATGCTATGATTTTTTTACCCCTTGACCTTGATGTTTTACCTAATGTTCAAAAATTTTAACTTTGGTGATTACTTTTGAATGACATATGATAGGGCATGCATATTTGAAACAATATGTCATAAATAATGGCATCCCATCCACTAGGACACGGAAAGCAGGGGACCATAATTCTTTGAATTTGCTTGTTAGTCATTTTGATATGGAAACATCCTCATATAGTGTAGATTCAAGTTTTTTATGCCCTGCCATGAATATGGTCGAGGCATATAGTGTTTGTCATGTCCGACTTCAATAAAACATCATATGCTGATACATACTGATGTAAGCTTTTCAACTGCATCAAAATTTTTGACCTTGACTTTTCCTTTGACCTTGACCTTACTTTTCTTAAATTAGTGTCTAGATCAGTTTTGAATAAACAATTCAAGATATATTTATCAATCTTCATATGCAGAAAGATACTGCTGAGAGCTATCAAT